>NC_064930.1:92423653-93023653 GCF_023897955.1 Schistocerca gregaria | reverse complement strand
GAAGTATTTAGACTCAGAAGAGTGTTTCTGCTACAATTCTGGTCGTGTGGGGTGTCGCACTGTCCTGCTGGAATTGCCCGTTCCGTCGGAATGCACAGTAGACATGAACGTATGCACGTGATCGGACAGGATGCTTAAGTACGAGTCACCTGTCAAAATCGTATCTAGACGTATCAGGAATCCCATATCACTCCAACTACACACGCCCCACACCATTACAGAACCTCTACCATCTTTCAAGAGTCCCCTGCTGACATGCGGGGTCCATGGATTCATGGGGTTGCCTCCGTACTCGTTCACGTCCATCCACTAGATATAATTTGAAACGAGCAACATGTTTCCAGTCAGCAACAGTGCAATGTCGGTGTTGAGGGGCGCAGGCGAGGCAGAAAGCTTTGTGTCCGGAAGGACATATCGATGATGTCCTTGTAATTGGGTTTCGTCTGTCCACAGTATGTTGCAAGCAATGCATTTCCTAACAAACATCAACCACCTGTGCTCTATGAGATAGAGCATTATAGCCCTTCAGTACGAAGTGTAGGCCAACAGCACCTCGCAACAACCTCACGATACCTGGCAGCAGTTCAGACTTGCTGATTCACCTGTAGAATTTCATGAAGAGTGTCCCACACCATTAGGGATCCTATCTTTCCGTCAGGTCCCAAGATGTCCCCACAGTTAAAACTTGTTGACTGATTCGTACAATTTCACGTGGAGCTGATCCAGTGGTCAAAGTAATCCTGGCCCACACCATTAGGAATCTTCTCTGATGTCGATATTTTTACACATTGTTTGGGTCCCAAAATCGTGTTCCACGTTCCCTCCAGATGCGAATCCGTCTTGAATCTCTCTCCACACTAAATCGGGACACATCTGAGAAAAGGACATTGGCCCACTGTTCGACCATCCAGGTGGCATTTTGACGGCTCCACTCTAGACGTTCCCTCCTGTGAAGGCACGCCGGAGGTACACATACAGCAGGTCTCAGACAGTAAAGGCTACTCTGCCAAAGTCCCCTGTACACCGTTTTCCTCGATACAACACGTCCAGTGGATGCTGCGAGGGCAGACTCCAGTTGCCGTGCAGTAATAAGGTGACACCGCCGTTCCCTTACAGCCAAATAACGGTCCTCTCTTTTTGATATCACATGTGGCCTGCGTGGCCTTCAGGATACAGTTTCGGACCATATTACCTGTCGCCACATCCGGGAAACAACAGAACGATTGGCTTGAACCCATCGGGCCAAATCAGTTTGCGACTGCCCTGCTTCCATTATTCCTACTTCCCTCCACCGCAGAGAGTCTGGTAGGCGCCTTCTCTGTGCCATTCTGCACCGGCTCTGACTGTGTACACAGCGGCTGTGGTGGGGGGGGCTACCCGGCAAACACTACCTTGTTTGGTAGGTGCCCTGATGCCACCCTTGACGTGGTTTTCCGAAGACCAAAATGTCATCTTCCTTGCATAACACGATAATATGGATATCTGTTGGCAATTTGTATGATTATCGAATTATCGAAGGAAGTAGATGAAGATGAAATGGGAGATACGATACTGCGTGAAGAGTTTGACAGAGCACTGAAAGCTCTAAGTCGAAACAAGGCCCCGGGAGTTGACAACATTGCATTAGAACTACTGACAGATTTGGGAGAGCCAGCCCTGACAAAACTCTACCATGTTGTGAGCAAGATGTATGAGACAGGCGAAATACCCTCAGACTTCAAGAACAACATAATAATTCCAATCCCAAAGAAAACAGGTGTTGACAGATATGAAAATTACCGAACTATCAGTTTAATAAGTGTCAGCTGCAAAATACTAACGCGAATTCTTTACAGACGAATGGAAAAAACTGGTAGAAGCCGACCTCGGGGAAGATCAGCTTGGATTCCGTAGAAATGTTGGAACACGAGAGGCAATACTTACCCCACGAATTATCTTAGAAGCTAGATTAAGGAAAGACAAACCTACGTTTCTAGCATTTGTAGGCTTAGAGAAAGCTTTTGACAATGTTGACTGGAATACTCTCTTTCAAATTCTGAAGGTGGCAGGGGTAAAATTCAGGGAGCGAAAGGCTGTTTACAGTTTGTACAGAAACGAGATGGCAGTTATAAGAGTCGAGGGGCATGAAAGGGAAGCAGTGGTTGGGAAGGGAGTGAGACACGGTTGTAGCCTGTCCCCGATGTTATTCACCATGTACATTGAACAAGTAGTAAAGGAAACAAAAGAAAAATTCGGAGTAGGAATTGAAACCACGGAGAAGAAATAAAAACTTTGTGGTTTGCTGATGACATTGTAATTCTGTCACAGGCTGCAACGGACCTGGAAGAGCAGCTGAACAGAATGGACAGTGTCTTGAAAGGAGGATATAAGATGAACATCAACAAAAGCCTAACGAGGATGATGGAATGTAGTCGAATTAAGTCGGGTAATGCTGAGGGGATTAGATTAGGAAATGAGTTTTGCTATTTTGGGAGCAAAATAATTGATGATGGTCGAAGCACAGAGCATATAAAATGTAGACTGGCAATGGCAGGGAAAGCGTTTCTAAAGAAGAGAAATTTGTTAACATCGAGTATAGATTTAAGTGTCAGGAAATCATTTCTGAAAGTATTTGTATGGAGTGTAGCCATGTATGGAAGTGAAACGTGGACAATAAATAGTTTAGACAAAAAGAGAATATAAGCTTTCGAAATGTGGTGCTAAAGAAGAATGCTGAAGATTAGATGGGTAGACCACGTACTAATGATCGAATAGAAGTGTACTTGAGAGCTAAAGGTTGGCTACGGGTGTCGCAACTGTGAATATGAATAGAAATGAAAGAATACCAGGCCCCTCCAAACGGAGCCACATCGTCTGAAAGGGTTAATGCTCTGTTTTAGACTTATGACGTGACCCACCGGTCTAATAATTAATAGCCAGGTTAGCCAGCTGTAAAATAACGGATTTAACAAATAAGTAGCTTAGGGTTAATGATGTTGACTTTACACAATAGAATGACATCACATCTTACAAAAGTTTAATGAAGTTACCCGGGTATCACCGAACGGTGGCCTCACATGTCTCTGGGTGGTGGGAGATGTTAACAAATAATTATAAGTACTGACAAACTTCAGTAGCGGAGCTTAAATTCCGTGTTGGTTTCCCGAAGCATCAACTACGGAAAGCCATGTGCAAGCGTTTAAAGTCCAGACACAGTGTTCCTTCGCTGAAGACGCTGCGAAACACTCTCCATTACTCGTTATCTAGCGCCAGAGCGAACATAATGGTCAGCAAAATAATCTGAGTTCATTGCTGCTTTGATGCTCACAACCGCGAGGTTCGAACAGGTGCTTAAGAATCGTAATATTCCAAGTCCCGCACGTAGTTGCAGCACACTTAGTACACCGCTCTGCACCCACAAAAATTTAGAGTAGTGGCACATTTACAGAGTCATACTATTATAAAGTAGTCTGGAACATTCAGAACCAGTGAAATCTTTAGTTGTGCTGTGACATTTCATCTACATCATACTCCGCAAGCCACCTAATGGTGTGTGGTGGAGGGTACATTCGGTACCACTATCTCGTCGCTCCAAACCTTTTCCACTCGAGAATAGTGGGTGGCAAGAATGATTGCAGCTAAGCCTCTGTATTCGCTCTAATTCCTCGTATTTTCTCCTCGTACTCAATACGCGAGATGTATGTGAGGTGAAACAATACGTTATCCGACTCCTCGTGAAAAGTGCTGTCCCGAAAATTCAATAGTGAATCTCTCCGTGATGCAAAATGCCTCTCTTGTAACGTCTGCCAGTGGGGTTTGTTTCGCATCTCCGTAGCGCTCTCTCGTCAGCTAAACGTGACGAAACGCGCCGCTCTTCGTTGGATCTTCTCTATCTTCTCTATCACTACTATCTGATAGGGATCCCAGGTAGAAGAACAATACTCAAGAGTCGGGCGAACAAGCATCTTATAAGCCACTTCTATCGAGTATGAGTTACAATTCCTGAAGACTCTACCGACAAATCTGAATATCATGTCTGCTCTTCCCACTATGTGTTTTATATGGTCATTCCACTTAAAGTCGCTCTCGATAGTTACGCCTAGATATTTTAAGGCAGACGCTGTCTCCAGCTGTTTGTCATCAATTGATTAGCTGTACAGTAGTGGCTTTTCCTATATAAGCGCAATATGTTACACTTATTTATCTTCAGGATCAACTGTCAGAGACTGCACCATTCATCAGTTCTCCACAGGTCGTTCTGCAATTTCTTACTACCTTGTGGCGTTGCTACTTTGGTACAGACAACTGCATCATCAGTGAATAGCCTCAAAGAGCAGCCGACGCCTTCTACTAGAGCATTTATACACACTGTAAACAGCAACGGTCCTATCACACTTTCCTGTGCTACTCTGGATATTACCATTACATCTGTCGCTTTCGTTCCGTTAAGAGCGACGTTTTGAGTTCTATCTGCACGAAAGTCTAGAACCCAATCGCAAGTCTGCTCCTATACTCCGTAAGCTCGTATTTTTTTCGTTAAACGGCAATGCGGGACGGTGTAAAATGTCTTACTGAAATCAAGGAACACGGTATCAACCTGAGCGCCGTTGTCCACTGCGCTGTGGATCTCATGGAGGAACAGAGCGAGCTGAGTTTCGCAGGAAATCCATGTCGATTTTCATAGAGGAGATATTTATTTTCCACAAAAGGTCATAATTCTTGAGCATAAAACGTGTTCTACAGTTCAACAGATTGACGTCAACCATATAGGTCTATAATTGTGTGGATCTGTCTTACGGTCTTTCTTAACCCTTCTAATACCGTGGGGTCTGTAATGACCCCAGGCCATAATTATCTGTAAAATATACCTTATTTCCTATCCCTAAAAATTATGAAAAATTCAGACTTTTCCTAAATTATGTAATGGGTTCATAATATATTACTATAACATTTTGAAAATATTTAGTATTTCAGAAAATCAAGAAAGAACCGCTGAATACCATTGGTGTCAAATGCGACCCCAATGCTCTCTTGCCGTATTATTACTCAATAATGCTGCATTGAACCCGTAATTGTTGCTGTATTTCCTTTGTTTTATTCTTGTAAATATTTTTGTAATGTGTGATTGTTGCCAATACTTTATAAGCCGACAGTTATTTGTTCCATACACGTGGAGACTACTATTGTGTGTGTTGCATTTAGTGGAAAATGTCTCGTCACCTTTCCGAAGACTAAGTGCTTGAAATAAACCTCTATCTGGAGAATCAAGTAGTGATATCAGCGATATAGTTTCTGATGTCTCAGGCAGCGATGGAGAAATTGTCTTAGAAGAGAATATTCCTCAATCAGACAGAAGTGCAGAAGGAGATTTGGACAGCGCAGATGTCCATATATTTCTGACTTGCGGCATTTCATGGTAGATGTCCATTTCGGCATATATTCCTTCAAAACCAGGAAAATATGGATTGAAATTATGAGCTGTATGTGACAGTGCAACGTCTTACGTTCTCAATGTCCAAGTTTACACTGGTCGACAAGAAAATGATTCAAATGGCTCTGAGCACTATGGGACTCAACTGCTGTGGTCACCAGTCCCCTAGAACTCAGAACTACTTAAACCTAACTAACCTAAGGACATCACACACATCTATGCCCGAGGCAGGATTCGAACCTCCGACCGTAGCAGTCGCACGGTTCCGGACTGCCCGAGTAGAACCGCGAGACCAACGCGGCCGGCCAAGAAAATGAATCTCGGTGAAGTTGGTCAAGGCAAGAGAGTTGCTTTAGATATGGTGAAAGGCTTAGAAAACAGTGGCAGAAATGTAACAACTGACAATTTTTTCAGTAGCCTTAGTTTGGCGAGAGAACTTCTGAAAATCAATCTCACACTCTTAGGAACAAAAGAAAAAAAAATAAAAGAAAATAAAAGAAAAGGAGAACTACCACAAGCTTTCACTCAGACCAAAGGTCGAGTCAAATATTCATCTATTTTTGGATTCCAAGAGCATGCTTCAAATGTTTCATATAGTCTGAAAAAGGGAAAAGTTGTAACTTGGCTCAGTACAACGCATTCAAGGAAGGAAATGGAAGATTGTGAAGAATGCAAGGCAGTAATGATTCTGGATTATAATAAAACAAAATCAGGAGTTGATTCCATGGACAAGCTGGTTAGAACATACACTACAAAGAGGGTGAGCAGAAGCTGGCCAATGGTATTATTATACAACATGATTGATATCAGTGCGCTGGATGCATTTAGCATATGGCTACATCTTACACTAGGCTGGGCAAAAAGGACCAACTACAAGAGACAGGCATTTCTCGCAGCTCGTCGGAAGAAAGCCAGACAAAATTATTTCCGCAGTACTTCCATCAACAGTACAACCAAAAAAGGTCTGAGGATAAAAAATTCACCCATAAATGTTCAAAATGTGGATGTTCTGTGTGTAAAAACCAATCTGCAATTTATTGCTGTAAGTGTTATAATGCGTCATCAATGTCAATTCGGAATTTACTGAAAAATGTTTGTAGTTTCATGAGAATAGTTTGTAAATTTTACGGAAACAAATAATTTAAAAAATATGCATTTTAATTTAATGTAATGTCACTGACATCATGTTTTAGATTATGGAAAACATGAGGAATGTGATTTTATCCTACGATTATTGAAACTATCCTTAATAAAAAATAAATTCCGTTGGGGTCACTAAAGACCCAAATGGTACTCAGTGTAACAAAAAATACTCGGTATTAGAAGGGTCAAAAAAGGGAATGACTTGCCCTTTTTTCCAGTCGTTAGGTACCTTTCGTTGGTCAAGCGATCTACGATAAATTACTGCTGGAAGGGGACCAAGTTCTTTCGCATAATCTTTACAAAACCTAGTAGGTATCGTCTGGTACTAAATCCATTCCACTACTAAGCGATTGTAGCTGCTTTTCAGTTCCGGGATCGGTTATCTCAATATCTGTCATTTCGACGTTGATACGACGATTGAAAGGGAGGACAGTGTTACGATCTTCCGCGGTGAAATAACTTCGCATCACCGAATTCAGTATTTCCGGATTTTGTCTGTTATCTTCCGTTTCGGTGCCGGTGTAGTCGGTGGGAGAATGAACAGACGATGTTCACCCACTTCCTGATTTTACACACGACCGAAGTCTCTTAGGGTTTTTACTCACATCGGTTGACAATGTCATACTTTCAAAATCATTGAACGCTTCCCTAACTGCTCTCTTTACGCTGATTTTCGCTTCGTTCAGCTTTTGTTTGTAAGCTAGATTTTTTACTTCTCCTGAATCTGAGATGAAGTGATCTTTGTTTACGTAGCGCAAAATACTTACATTCGTCGTATTCGATATTTATAGGGATAATAGACGAAGATACAGTAGTGATCAGATTTACATCTCAAGCTGTCATCCATTCGAAACGTGGAGATGTCCGAAAGAACAGATACCACTGGTCATCTTTCAGCTCTGGAAGAACGAAATTACAAAGAAATCCAGACCATTGATAAGTATCAACGGGGACAGTTGAAATTGTGTGTCTCCACTGGGACTCGAACTCGGGATCTGCTGCTTACATGGAAAACGGTGTATCCGACTTAGCCAACGAGGACACGAAGTGTAGTGTTGAATTTTGTACTGCCTATTTATGTCCACAAACGTTCCTAATAGTCACCATAAAAATCACCATGAGGTATCACTGTAGCGTGTTTAGGAGACTGCAAGACGCAAATTTTAGTCAGCGATCAGCAACCGCGTAGCCATATTGCTTTGGAATCGCCCAACCAGCGTGTTGCCAATACCTGCTGGCCCGACCTTACCTCCCTAAACAGCATTAACTGAAAATTACCAGCGAATTTGCTTTCTGCACCTCAGTGATCCGTGAGAAATGAAAAAAAAAAAAAAATCACAGCAAATAGCATACCACATTTTGTCCTGCAATGGTTCAATAATGGCTCTGAGCACTATGGGACTTCACTGCTGTTGTCATCAGTCCCCTTGAACTTAGAACTACTTAAACCTAACTAACCTAAGGACACCACACACATCCATGCCCGAGGCAGGATTCGAACCTGCGACTGTAGCGGTCAAGCGGTTCCAGACTGTAGCGCCTAGGGCTGCTCGGCCACCCGGCCGGCTCACGCAATGGAGCACTGAACTTTTTCACTTCGTATATCTCATCCTTCTTTCTAGCCAGTTGTTATTTTAAAAATATTATGAGTCCGATAAATGGATATTTAAAACACTGTCATCAACTTCTCACGACATGTCGAGGAAAGTATCGATATATCGAAGGATAAAATATATACGCAGTGGCGTGTAAAAATATCGGCTGCACATTGCTAATATACTGCCGGTATAATGATTTTTTATTATTTATTCTGTACATCAAGAAGCTAGCAGCCCGCTTATCCTCCTTAGAGCAGAAATTGAAAGGAAAATGATACACGAACACGCTTCGCGATCACACTTCCCTAACAATGGTAAGTGCAGATAGGTGGCACAATAAGAGGTTGCAGGCCGCTGTGAGAGAGCCGTTCTAGGTGCTTCAGTCCGAAACCGCGCGACCGCTACGGCTGCAGGTTCGAGTCGTGCCTCGGGCATGGATGTGTGTGATGTCCTTAGGTCAGTTAGGTTTAAGTAGTTCTAAGTCTAGGGCACTCATGACCTCAGATGTTAAGTCCCATAGTGCTCAGAGCCGTTTCACCCAATTTTTTGAATAAGAGGTGTCCGATGGGTACGTTGTTCGGTTTCGTCACATATCGGATTTGTCCGGAGCGCTTCGTGTCGACTTCACCGTTTTATCATTTCAGAAGTGTCCAAGCTGCGTGGTTGAGTTAAACGTTGCAGTTTATGTTGGTAGCGCCGAGCGCCGATTACGTCAGCATTTTCCCCTCGCAGGCCTTCGTCCACCGCAAAGACCGGTCTCGTCATTTAGATGTTTGTTCGTCATTTTCAGCAGCTGTTTTAGAATAATGTCGATGTGAAGAAGCAGCATACTAGCTGCATTAAAAAAAATTTAATTAATGGAACTGGTGTGCTATTTCCTCACATTGGAGAGCTTGGTGTTTCGTTCAAACGGTAAATCCACAGTACAATCGGACTTCTTCTTCTGTGCCATCTATACTTGTTTCACACACTCAAAGACAAATACTGGACGTGATGGAAGCGCAAAAAATAGAAAGATTCCTTCACACAGTGAAAGTAAAATTGTGTTCTACTATAATTTCAAAAGAACAACTGCGAATATTTACCGAAAACTCAAAATTACCATATAAAATAAAAATATCGCCACCGATATTGCAGTTCCGATATGGATATTTCGGAAGGAAGAATATTGCCGACATGTGACGATATTTTCTGGAACGTGTCGATATATCGATATTTTATCATCAGACCTGCTTTGCTATTAATAATGTATTTTTCACCTTGAGAAGTAGCAGCGCAGTTCTAGCTGAAAGATGGTGAAAATAGTATCCCTGTCGATCATAAAATTATGAAAACGTGGTGCTCATTATAATGACAACATTCTGCTCATTATTTTTTGAGTCACATTGCGATAGTTTATCTCAAGGAAGGACTCCTCCCCCTCCACACACACACACACAGGTGGAAACAACAACTGTTTTGCAACGTGCCACAGAGTGAAAGTAAAATTATGTTCTACTATAATTTCAAAAGAACAACTGCGAATATTTATTTAAAGTACTGTGCTGCACATGTTAGCTCTGTATTTAGCCATATTTGTAATTTTTCCTTTAGGAATGGTCAGTTTCCTGAGCGATTAAAATACTCAGTAGTAAAGCCGCTTTATAAAAAGGGAGAAAGGGGTAATGTAGATAATTTGAGACCTATTTCTATGCCATCAGTGTTTGCAAAAGTTATCGAAAAGGCTGTGTATGTAAGGTTAATTGATCATTTTATATCACACGATTTGCTATCAAATGTACAGTTCGGCTTTAGAAGTCGTTTGACAACTGAAAACGCTATATTCTCTTTTCTCTGTGAGGTACTGGATGGGCTAAACAAAACGTTTCGAACGCGTGGAGTATTTTTTGATTTAACAAAGGCATTTGACTGTGTTGATCACACAATATTGCTCCAGAAGTTGGACCATTACGGAATAAGGGGAGAAGCTCACAATTGGTTCACCTCTTACTTTAGCAACAGGCAGCAAAAGGTCATTATTCACAATGTTGATAACGGCTGCGATGTGGGATCTGAGTTGGGTACTGTCAAGTGGGAGGTGCCCCAGGGATCAGTGTTGGGACCGCTCCAGTTTCTTATTTATATATATGATATGCCCTCTAGTATTACAGGTAAATCTAAAATATTTCTGTTTGCTGATGACACTAGCTTGGTAGTAAAGGATGTTGTGTGCAGCATTGACTCGGTTTCAAGTAGAGCAGTACATGACCTAACGTTAAATCACAGTAAGACTCAGTTTTTACAGTTCCTAACACACAATTCAACAAAACCTGACGTTTTAATCTCACAGAACGGGCATATGATTAGTGAGAACTGAACGGTTCAAATTCCTAGGTTTTCAGATAGATAGTAAGCTGTCGTGGAAAGACCACGTTCAGGATCTTGCCCAAAGACTTAATAATGCCATTTTCACTATTCGAACGGTATCGAAAGTGAGTGATATTTCAACATGTAAATTAGTCTACTTTGCTTATTTTTATTCACTTATGTCGTACGGTGTTATGTTTTGGGGTAACTCTTCCCATTCTAGAAGGATATTTTTGGCTCAGAAACGGGCAGTTCGGGCAATAAGTGGTGTGAGTTCACGAACCTCTTGTCGACCTCTGTTCACGAGTCTGGGTATTTTGACATTGGCCTCTCAATATGTATACTCCTTAATGTCGTTTCTTGTTACCAATATTAGTTTATTTCCAACAATAAGCAGCTTTCACTCGGTTAATACTCGGCAGAAATCAAACCTCCATTTGGATCGGACTTCCTTAACTCTTGTGCAAAAAGGTGTGCAGTATACTCCTGCATCCATTTTCAATAAGCTGCCACTCGAATTCAAAAATCTTAGCAGTAATCCACGCGCTTTCAAATCGAAACTCCAAAGTTTCCTCATGGGTCACTCCTTCTATTCTGTCGAGGAGTTCCTTAAAAAAACTAAGCTGATTCTTACTGTATTGCTGATAGCGTTTGCTTAAACTTATGGACTGATTTTCTTTCAGGTTCATGAACATTTATTTTGATCTGTTATTACTTTTTATGTTGTAAGTTCATGTACTGATACGTTCCATGACCTTGGAGATTTTCTCCTCAATTTGGTCCTACGGAACTTGACATCTAAATAAACAAATAAATAAAAACTACAGCTGAAGCCGAAACGAACAAATTGGCACAGAACACTTGCCGTCTATGAAGCCAGAAAATAGCGTCGAGTCGTAATTATTCTCGGTCATAATGGCAATATTTGAGAACTGTGTCAGTGTGAGATGGTTATTTGTTTCTAATTTGTGCTACCGGTCACTTTTTTATTTTTTGTTTTATGTTTAATCCAACATAATACAACGCGCTTCGAACATGTTCTGTTCATCTTCTGGCGTTTATACATACATAAAGACAAATGTTACTTAAAAATAAACAGTCTTAAATAAGATTAATCTAGAACTCTTTGTCCATTGTTTTTTTGTTACTGTAGCGGCTGGTGCGGCATTGGGGAGTGGGGGGGGGGGGGGGGGGAGGTGGCAGTGGATGCCTTCTGCTGGTTTTCTTCGTTGTGGTTGACTTTGTCCACGGTAAACTACAGCAGCTTACGATCGATATGTGACGATGTCTGCATGGAGACGCCCTGCAAAGACAGCGACCGCTCCGCGCCACGAGCTTCCAGAAGCCACAGCGGCTACCGCAAATACCCAGACTGGGGGATATCCTCGGAGTAGTGAAGCGACTTAAATCACTTAATAAAAGCAAGTCTTCTGGTCCAGACTGTATACCAATTAGGTTCCTTTCGGAGTATGCTGATGCATTAGCTCCATACTTAACAATCTTATACAACCGCTCGCTCGACAAATGATGCGTACGCATAGACTGGAAAGTTGCACAGGTCACACCAATATTCAAGAAAGGTAGCAGGAGTAACTCACTAAATTCCAGGCCCATATCGTTAACGTCGATAAGCAACAGGATTTTAGGACATATATTGTGTTCGAACATTATGAATTACCTCGACGAAAACGGTCTATTGACACACAGTCAACATCTGTTTACAAAACATCGCTGTTGTGAAACACAACAAGCTCTTTAATTAAAAGGAAGGTCAACATTGGCCGTAATATTGATGTTTTATCGATAGCAAAATATTACGGTGAACGCTGACCTTCCTTTTAATTTAACATATATGGTCGTTTTGCACACAGCACTCCATGGAGTCGCCAATCAACAACTAGCTCTTTATTCACATGAAGTGCTGAGTGCTATTGACAAGGGATTTCAGATCGATTCTGTGTTTCTGGATTTCGGGAAGGCTTTTGACGCTTTATCACACAAGCGGCTTCTAGTGAAATTGCGTACTTATAGGATATCGTCTCAGCTGTGTGACTGGATCTGTGGTTTCCTGTAAGAGAGGTCACAGTTCGTTGTAACTGACGGAAAGTCATCGAGTGAAAGAGAAGTGATTTCTGGCGTTCCCCGAGGTAGTGTTATAGGCCTTAATGATTTGCGAGACAATCTGAAGAGCCGTATTCGGTTGCTTGCATATGACGCTCTCGTTTATTTGCTAATAAAGTCATCAGAAGATCAAAACAAACTGCAAAACGATTTATGAGAAATATCGGAATGGTGCGAAAAGTGGCAGTTGACTTTAAATAACGAAAAATGTGAGGTCATCCACATGAGACCTAAAAAGAACTCATTAAACTTCGGTTACACTATAAATCAGTCTAATCTAAAAGCCGTAAATTCAACTGAATACCTAGGTATTACAATTAATAACAGTTTAAATTGGAAGGAACACATAGAAAATGTTGTGGGGAAGGCTAATCAAAGACTGTGTTTTATTGGCAGGACACATAGAAAATGTAACAAACCTACTAAGGTGACTGCCTACATTATGCTTGTCCGTCCTCTTTTACAATATTGCTGCGCGGTGTGAGATCCTTACCAGATAGGACTGACGAAGTACATCGGCAAAGTTCAAAGAAAGGCAGCACGTTTTGTATTATCGCGAAATATGGGATAGAGTGTCACAGAAATGATACAGGATTTGGGATAGACATCATTAGAAGTTTGGCGTTTTTCGTTGCGACAGAATCTTCTCACGAAATTCCAATCACCAACTTTCTCCACCGAAAGCGAAAATATTTTCTTGACGTCGACTTACATAGGTAGGAACGATCATCGAGTTAAAATAAGGGAAATCGGAGCTCGTACGGAAAAATATAGGTGTTCATTCTTCCCGCGCGCTGTACGAGATTGGAATAACAGAGAATTGTGAAGGTGGTTCGATGAAACCTCTGCCAGGCACTTAAACGCAGAGTATCCGTGTAGATGTAGATGCAGATTGTACGGCCAAAGGCTTCTCAAGGCTCCACCATCCCGTCCACATCACAGGCGTGCTCCTGTAGGATCGGCTGGAACACACGAACTTTGGACACGAAACCGCCGGAGCAGAACGCTGATCATACACGAAATGCGATTACGCTTGCAGCCTGGCGACATATGGAGACGAACGGGGTTATGCAACGATCCCTCAGTGGCTGTGGGACGTCACCAACAGTCCAGTGGCTGAGTCGTATTCTGGGCAGGTATCATGTACGGCAGCCGCACACGACTCCTTCCGATTGAAGGCCACGTGACTGCTGCAGTGTGTGAAAACGAGATACTGCGGCCCGCAGTCAGTGGATCCACAGAGACTGCAGGTCGAGGGGGGGGGGGAGGGGGGGAGGACTTTCTCTACAGGATTACAACGCCCGACCTCACTGAGGTGGCAGTGTGTGTCGGAAGCTGACGGGAAGTGGGATTGGCCAGCATGCTCACCGAATCTGAGTTGCACAGACCATGGATGGAGCTTGCTCTAGAGAGCCATTTCTAGTCCTCAACGACTGAAGCTCTAATGAATGCTGCCACAATACGTATCGAAGCAAGCTTCTTCGCTTTCAAGAGTGCCCGAGGGTTCGCGGAGGAACTACACGTTACTCAATAGTGCCCTGAACACATTTTCGGTTTCTCGATGTTGTGGGACATCGCAACTTTTTTGTACGAGGGTGAGTCAAATAAATATTATTTATTGTGCAGAAGTGGTACAAAGCTGTATCACTATTCAATATAATCTCGCCCCACGCTCAATGCAAGTCCTCCAGTGCTTACAAAGTGGATAAATTCCTTTAGAAACAAATTCTTTTCGTAGTCCGGGAAACCACTCATCCACCGCGTGGCGTACCTCTTCATCAGAGCGGAACTTCTCTCCTCCCATTGCGTCTCTGAGTGGTCCAAACGTATGGAAATCACTTGGGACAGTGTCTGGTGAGTATGGTGGATGAGGAAGACACTCAAAATGTACGTCTGTGATTGTTGCAGCTGTTGTACGGCCAGCGTGGGGCCTCGCATTGTCGTGTTGGAAAAGGACACCTGCTGACAGCAATCCACGTCGCTTGATTTGATTGCAGACAGCAGACGATTTTTTAGGAGATCTGTGTATGATGCACTGGTGACAGTGGTCCCTCTAGGCACGTAGTGCTCCAAAATGACGCCGTTTTCTTCCCAAAAGAGAGTCAGCATAACCTTCCCTGCTGATGGTTCTGTTCGAAACTTCTTCGGTTTTGGTGATGGGGAATGGAGCCATTCCTTGCTCGCTCTCTTCGTTTCCGGTTGGTGGAAGTGAAACCAGGATTCGTCCCCAGTAACGTTTCTTGCAGGAAAGCCATCACCTTCTCGTTCAAACCGCGGAAGAAGTTCTTCACGAGCATCAACACGTCGTTCTCTCATTTCAGGTGTCAGCTGCCGTGGCACCCATCTTGCAGACACTTTGTGAAACTGGAGCACATCATGCACAGTGTGGTGTGGTGACCCGTGACTAATCTGTAAACATGCTGCAGTGTCATTCAGTGTCACTCGCCGGTTTTCCTCCACTACGGCTTCAACTGCTGCAATGTTCTGTGGAGTCACAACTCGCTGTGCCTGACCTAGACGAGGAGCATCTTCCACTGAAGTCACACCATTTGCGAACTTCCTAATACACTTGTAGACTTGCTACTGGGACAAACATGCATTACCGTACTGAACCTTCATTCGTCGATGAATTTCAATAGGTTTCACATCTTCACTACGCAGAATCCGAATAACAGAACGCTGTTCTTTCCTGGTGCAAGTCGCAAGTGGGGCCGCCATCTTTATACTGATACTGCGACGGTATGTGTGCATCTGCACTATGCTGTCACATACAGGCCATCCTGCACCCTGTTTGTAGCACGCTTACCAACTTAGAGGACAATGGCCCGAAACTTTGGTCTGTTATTGCAAATTTCAGGTTTTCAATCGACTTACCCTCGCATTTTAAAATAATCCTCTTCGGTTTCACGATCACACAATATAGTTATCGTTTTCGGAACACTCTATCGAACAATACAAATAAGACATCCATCTCATTTCAAGATACAAGAACCAATAACATATTTAACTTTTTTTGTTTGGTGTACTACGATTAAAAAACGATCGATTTATACCAATTGTAATTGAAAGAACCACAGTAAATTTATTTATCAAGCGTTTTTTTTTTTTTGTCATCAGTCTACTGACTGGTTTGATGCTGCCCGCCACGAATTCCTTTCCTGTGCTAACCTCTTCATCTCAGAGTAGCACTTGCAACCTACGTCCTCAATTATTTGCTTGACGTATTCCAATCCCTGTCTTCCTCTACAGTTTTTGCCCTCTACAGCTGCCTCTAGTATCATGGAAGTCATTCCCTCATGTCTTAGCAGATGTCCTATCATCCTGTCCCTTCTCCTTATCAGTGTTTTCCACATATTCCTTTCCTCTCCGATTCTGCGTAGAACCTCCTCATTCCTTACCTTATCAGTCCACTTAATTTTCAATATTCGTCTATAGCACCACATCTCAAATGCTTCGATTCTCTTCCGGTTTTCCCATAGTCCATGTTTCACTACCATACAATGTTGTACTCCAGACGTACATCCTCAGAAATTTCTTCCTCAAATTAAGGCCGGTATTTGATATTAGTAGACTTCTCTTGTCCAGAAATGCCTTTTTTTGCCATAGCGAGTCTGCTTTTGATGTCCTCCTTGCTCCGTCCGTCATTGGTTATTTTACTGCCTAGGTATCAGAATTCCTTAACTTCATTGACTTCGTGACCATCAATCCTGACGTTAAGTTTCTCGCTGTTCTCATTTCTACTACTTCTCATTACCTTCGTCTTTCTCCGATTTACTCTCAAACCATAATCAAGTGATTATCTAAGATAATCTAAGGAGTTAGTTAAAATGTATAACATTAGAGCGTCAATCTAAAACAACTAAACAAACTTAACTCACACAAGCACGCGCTAATGTCAACAAGAAAGCGTCAGTAGGTAATCGTGCGTCGGTAAGACGATCAGCGCGCCAAGCGTACTGCAACGTCCTCACTGATACCTTAGAGAAACATCGTGCTGAGGAGCAGAGAAAATTCTGGTCGTGAGTGACGTCACCATTCGGATCGAAAGCTTCTGTCGACCAGTCCGCGCTAGCGACAGAAGACAGCAGAAGGAAAGCTGAAGTTGTGAATTCCTCGTTTAAGAAATCGTTCACGCAGCACGGTGGCACAAACGCAACCGTGGTCTGCCTGTCACAGTGACTGGAGCCTGGATGAAATACGATCATGCATCCGTGGCGTAGAGAAGCAACTGAAAGAGTTGAACACACGTAAATCGCCAGGTCTAGATGGAATCCCATTTCGTTTTCAACGAAAGGAGTCGGCGCCATTGGCTTCTCACTTAGCTTGCGTTTATCGTGAACCATTCCGCCAGGTCAAAGTCAGAAGCGGCTATAAAAAAGCACAACTAACTCCTCTGCACAGGGCAGTCTAAGTAAACGCTTCATCTACATCTAAATACATCTACATTTATACTCCGCAAGCCACCCAACGGTGTGTGGCGGAGGGCACTTTACGTGTTACTGTCATTACCTCCCTTTTCTGTTCCAGTCGCGTATGGTTCGCGGGAAGAACGACTGTCTGAAAGCCTCCGTGCGTGCTCGAATCTCTCTAATTTTACACTCGTGATCTCCTCGGGAGGTATAAGTGGGGGGAAGCAATATATTCGATACCTCATCCAGAAACGCCCCCTCTCGAAACCTGGCGAGCGAGCTGCACCGCGATGCAGAGCGCCTCTCTTGCAGAGTCTGCCACTTGAGTTTGCTAAACATCTCCGTAACGCTATCACGGTTACCAAATAACCCTGTGACGAAACGCGCCGCTCTTCTTTGGATTTTCTCTATCTCCTCCGTCAACCCGATCTGGTACGGATCCCACACTGATGAGCAATACTCGAGTATAGGTCGAACGAGTGTTTTGTAAGCCACCTCCTTTGTTGATGGACTACATTTTCTAAGGACTCTCCCAATGAATCTCAACCTGGTACCCACCTTACCAACAGTTAATTTTATATGATCATTCCACTTCAAATCGTTCCGCACGCATACTCCCAGATATTTTCCAGAAGTAACTGCTACCAGTGTTTGTTTCGCTATCATATAATCATACAATAAAGGATCCTTCTTTCTATGTATTCGCAATACATTACATTTGCCTACGTTAAGGGTCAGTTGCCACTCCCTGCACCAAGTGCCTATCCGCTGCAGATCTTCCTGCATTTCGCTACAATTTTCTAATGCTGCAACTTCTCTGTATACTACAGCATCATCCGCGAAATGCCGCAGGGAACTTCCGACACTATCTACTAGGTCATTTATATATATATTGAAAACATCTCAGGAACAACGCTAGATGATCAAAAACGACTTCCGCGGCTATGAATGTAACACAGGTTCTCTTGAAAGCACACCACTGGCCATTAAAATTGTTACACCAAGAAGAAATGCAGATGATAAAGAGGTAATCTTTCGATAAATATATTATACTGGAACTGTCATGTGATTACATTTTCACGCAATTTGGGTGCATAGATCCTGAGAAATCATTACCCAGAACAACCAACCCTAACGGTAATAACGGCCTTGATACGCCTGGGCATTGAGTCAAACAGAGCTTGGATGGCGAGTACAGGTACAGCTGCCCGTGCAGATTCAACACGATACCACAGTTCATCAAGAGTAGTGACTGGCGTATTGTGACGAGCCAGTTGCTCGGCCACCATTGACCAGACGTTTTCAGTTGGTGAGACATCTAGAGAATGTGCTGGCCAGGGCAGCAGTCGAGCATTTTCTGTATCCAGAAAGGCCCGTACAGGACCTGCAACATGCGGTCGTGCGTTTTCCTGCTGAAATGTAGGGTTTCACAGGGATCGAATGTAGAGCCACGGGTCGTAACACATGTGAAATGTAACGTCCACTGTTCAAAGAGCGGTCAATGCGAAAAAGAGGTGACCGAGACGTGTAACCAATGGCACCCCATACCATCAAGCAATGTGATACGCCAGTATGGCGATGACGAATACACGTTTCAATGTGCGTTCACCGCGATGTAGCCAAACACGGATGCGACCATCGTGATGCTATACACAGAACCTGGATTCATCCGAAAATAACGTTTTTCCATTCGTGCACGCAGGTTCGTCGTCGAGTACACCATCGCAGGCGTAACCGCAGCCACAGTCTCCGAGCTGATAGTCTGTGCTGCTGCAAACGTCGTCGAACTGTTCGTGCACATGGTTGTTGTCTTGCAAACGTCCCCATCTGTTGACTCAGGGAACGAGACTAGCTGCACGATCCGTTACAGCCGTGTGGATAAGATGCCTGTCATCTCGACTGCTAGGGATACGAGGCCGTTTGGATCCAGCACGGCGTTCCGTATTGCCCTCCTGAATCCACCGAGTCCATATTGTGCTAACAGTCAATGTATCTCGACCGACGCGAGCAGCAATGTCGCGATACGATAAACCGTAATCGGGATAGGCTACAATCGGACCTTTATCAAAGTAGGAAACGTGATGGTACGCATTTCTCCTCCTTACACGAGGCATCACAACAACGTTTCACCAGGCAACGGCGGTCAACTGCTGTTTGTGTATGAGAAATCGGTTGGAAACTTTCATCATGTCAGCACGTTGTAGGTGTCGCCACCGGCGCCAACCTTGTGTGAATGCTCTGAAAAGCTAATCATTTGCATATCACAGCATCTTCTTCCTGTCGGTTAAATGTCGCGTCTGCGGCACGTCATCTTCGCGGTGTAGCAATCTTAATGGCCAGTTGTGTAAATACTATGAGACATCCTAAAACGTAAGCAAATATTATTTTCGACACACGCTTGTGCTTTTTACACTGAAGCGCCAAAGAAACTCATATAGGCATGCGTATTCAAATACAGAGATATGTAAACAGTCAGTATGTGCGCTGCGGTCGGCAATGCCTATATAAGACAAGTGTCTGTGCCAGTTGTTAGATAGGTTACTGCCGCTACAGTGGCAGGTTAACAAGATCCAAGAGAATTTAAACGTGGTGTTATAGTCGGCGCACGAGCGATGAGACACAGCATCTCCGATGGAGTGATGGAGTTGGCATTTTCCTGTACGACCATTACACGAGTGTACCGTGAATATCAGGAATCCGGTAAAACATCATATCTCCGACATCGCTGGGGCCGGGAAAAGATCCTGCAAGAACGGGATCAACGACGAACGAGGGGCAGCGTTACAAAAGTGCAACCGTTCTGCAAATTGCTGCAGATTTCAATGCTGGGCCATCGACATGTGTCAACGTGCGAACCATTGAACGAAGCATCATCGATAGGGGGTTTGAGAGCCGAAGGCCCGCTCGTGTGTCCTTGATGGCAGCATGGCAAAGCTTTACGCCTCGCCTGGGCCCGTCATCTCCGACATGCCTGGTCGGCGGAGCCTCGTTTCAAATCCTATCGAGCGGATGTATGAGTATGGAGAGAAGCTCAGCAATCCGTGCATGTCAGAAGGGGACTGTTCAAGCTGGTGGAGGCTCTGTAATGGTTTTCGGCATGTGCAGCTGCAGTATATGAGACGCCTGATGTGTCTAGATACGACTCTGACAGGTGGCACGTACGTAAGCACCGCTTCTAATGAGCTGCATTCCTTCGTGTCCATTGTGCATTCCGATGGACTTGGGAAATTCCAGCAGGAGAGCACGACAACCCGTCACGTCCAGAATCTGCTACAGAGTGGCCCCAGGTACACTCTCCTGAATTTAAACACTGACGCCGGGCCACCACACTCCCCAGACATGAACATTATTGAGCATATCTGGGATGCATTGCAACGTGCCGTTCAAACGAGGATAGCCCTGTACGATTCGTGGTGTCAGTTTCCTCCAGCAGTACTTCAGACATTAGTCATGCCACGCCGTGTTGCACCACTTTCTCCTGCTCTGGGGGGGGGGGGGGGAAGGGGCATACACGATATTATGCAGGTGTAGCAGTTTTTTTTGGCTGTTCAGTGTAAATAGAAACCCCGTTTTATTTCTTAGGCAATCAACAACAGGAAAAATGACAAATACGATGGCGTCGATTGCATAGCAGTACGTCAATTACACCACGAGAAGGTGCTGTGTGAAATTTGTGCTTGAAATGAACGAAACTCGCCAATGTTCCACTTCCCGAGAGGCAAGCGTGAACCCCATGTTGTTCGCAATCGCTGTTTCATTGACGTACTACCATGCAACAGACCCTGTAGTTATTGCTATTTACACCGTTATTATGTGTACTGGAAACTATACGATGTCGAGTGACACACAATGAACAATAAGGGAACGGTTTACTCGTTCGTGGTTTGTTAACCTTTACTACAGTGCTAGGACATAAGGTTAACGAACCACCGAATTTCACCGGTCGGAGTTAACATAATCATTGGCTGACCGAGGATGTAACAGTGGGGTTGTGTGCAGTTGGACATCAGTTACATACTGGTACGTGAGACGTGCAGCACAAGTCACTGAACATTTTTAATGATTACGCTACAATTGAGCTTGTGCACATGGTGAAACGATTAAATACATTTGGAGTAGTTCTCACAGAACACACGTCTTCTGAGAAACACACAAAAAAAGTACGCGGGTATGCTGTCACATTTGTCACGGCAGACGCGTTACGACGTATGTTAGAACAGATCGCCATTTTCATGCCAACACCGCTATGCACCCTGTAACACTGATCGACTCACTGGTGTCTCTGTTGCTGGCGTTCTTGCAGCACATGCAGCGGTAATACGACCTTTCACGTCGTCCATTGTTGTTTGAACCCTCCGATACAACACATTTTTCACACGTTTCCAGATAAAGTGGCTCATGGCGATCAGGTTCTGCTTCGGCGCTGGTAGTCTCTCAACACGATTGCTCCATACTAACCGTCGACTTGGGAATTTTTAGTTTAGTACACTGTCCGATACTGTTTCGTACTGTGTATGTCCATAAATAACACACGGAAGGGGAAGCCTTTATGTACATACGAGTGTTTGTTGCAGGAAGCCCTATTGTTACTTTCGGTCCTCGCAATGACGCTCAAAGTAAGATTACGTACGTCAATCACATCGCAATTACGAGCAGCGTGGCGTTAACGCTTGCATCTCGGAACCTCTAACATAGACGCGGTTAGTTTAGTCAAGCGTCAACTTCGCTTTACAGTTTCTCCGTACGTAATTGACGTATTGCGTTGCAACCAGTGCAATTCGTTTTGACCGATTAAGAAATAATACTCGGTATACATTTCAAAAGAAGAAGTTTGCGATGAAAATAATATTTGCTTACCTTTTAGAACGTCTCGTTGTATTTACTATCATGGCCCCCTGCCTTACATTCAAAGCCGCGAAAGTCCTTTTCCAATATCTACGGTAGTCCCAGAGATACTTGAGCAGATACGTTAAATTGAGCCACCCTGTGTAAGAAGGGTAAAAGAACGGACCCGCATAGCTATAGACCAATATAGTTGAAAGGTGGCTTTCATTTGTGACATTCATTTCGCAGATTATTCCGCGTATTTGGAGTAAATAAACCCATATAATGGTTAATTAGTCTTATTAGGTGGATTAGAAAGAGAGATACGTGATGATTAGACACATGTCTGAAACAATACGGGCTTTGGTAATGATAATATTTAGATGCATGCTGTAGGTGTAAGCAAGATTACATTAGATTAGATTAGATTAGATTAGATTAATACTTGTTCCATAGATCATGAATACTACACTTCGTAATGATGTGGAACGTGTCAGGTTAATGAAAGATGTCTGTACAAGATATTACATTACACAAAATATTGCATGACACTAATGCTTAAGTTAGTTTTTTCCCCTCCCTTAATTTATATCTAAAAATTCAGCCGATGAGTAGAAGGAGTTGTCATCTAGAAATTCTTTTAATTTATTTTTAAATGTTGGTTTGGTAGGTGACCAAAGACTTTTGTGGCAGCATAATTTACCCCCTTCTGTGCCAAAGTCAGATTTAACCCTGCATAGTGAAGATCATCCTTTCTCCTGGTGTTATAGCTATGCACACTGCTATTGCGTTTGGACTGGGTTGGATTATTAACAACAAATTTCATAAGTGAATATATATATACTGTGAGGATCCCTAGATCCTTAAATAGATGTCTGCATGATGACCGTGGGTGGGCTCCAGCAATTTTTCTGATTACACGTTTTTGAGCAATGAATACTTTTCTACTCAACGATGAATTACCCCAGAATATGATACCATACGGAAGCAGTGAATGAAAGTAGGCATAGTAAGCTAATTTACTGAGATTCTTGTCACCAAAATTTGCAATAACCCTAATAGTATACGTAGCCGAACTCAGACGTTTCAGCAGACCATCAATGTGTTGCTTCCAGTTTAACCTCTCATCAATGGACACACCTAAAAATTTTGAAAATTCTACCTTAGCTACAGACTTCTGTTCAAAGTCTATATTTATTACTGGAGTTGTGCCATTTACTGTACGGAACTGTATATACTGTGTTTTATCAAAATTTAAAGAGAGTCCGTTTGCTGAGAACCACTTAATAATTTTGTGAAAAACATCATTTACAATTACATCACTTAGTTCTTGGTTTTTGGATGTTATTACTATACTTGTATCATCAGCAAAAAGAACTAACTTTGCATCTTCATCAATATGGAATGGTAAGTCATTAATGTATATCAAGAACAGTAAAGGACCTAAGACCGAACCCTGTGGGACCCTGTGCTTGATAGCCCCCCAGTTTGAGCAATCAGCTGTTGTATTAACATTACGTGAACCACTTATTTCAACTTTCTGCATTCTTCCAGTTAAGTATGAATTAAACCATTTGTGCACTGCCCCGCTCAAACCATAATGATTTAGCTTATCTAAAAGAATTCCATGATTTACACAGCCGAAGTAAGTTTGCCAGTGGAGGCAGGGAGGCGAAGGCCGGCGAGCGCCGGAAGAGCATTGTGCAGGGGCCGGGGTTCCCAGCGGATGGGGCCAGTGACGGGCAAGCATCAGAAAGTAACACCTCCGAGTGCCAGGTGAGAGAGAGAGAGAGAGAGAGAGAGCGTCCAACGTACGCGCTGGCGCCGCCCGGTCGCGCGCTGTTTTAGCGGCAAGAGGGCTGAACTCTGGTTGGGCAGTTGATAAGAAAGTGCGGGAAATGCTGAGGGTCAACGCCCGCTGTTTGGACAGAGAAATTTTTGGATAGGTGGAGAAAGTGTATCACTCCACGAGGGAGATGTGGGAGGCCTTTGCAGCGTCGGGATTGGCTGATTAGAGTTTGGCGGCAAGATTGTCGCCAGAGCATCGGGCAGAGAGCGACAGGTTGGAGAGCGTCTTGTGCCGTGAAAGCGGAGAGTCGCAAAGTTCGGTAGCTCTGAGATAGGGACTTAGATTCTGAATACTGTGCTGTGTATGATGTAGAGTCTGCAGCTACAGTAGGACATCGGCGTCCACGATAGGCATTGCATTCACTACTAGTATAATTGCAGCTGATTCCGCCTTATAGGCTGGCAGTCACCATTGAACGTTGTCAACGAGTGCTCAGAGCTATCATACTGGTCTCGCACGTGAGTACCAGACACACTGGGCTGCACCTTAAAGGTTGTTGAGCCAGTCTTGAAAGCGTTGTATACCATTTAGAGGAAATATAGGGCTTGTGGTATTAGCAATTTCTGAGTAGTTTATTCTGCTGAAGATATTCGAGAGACGTATCTCAATTCAGCGACTTCGCAGCTGCAGTGGTCGCCCCAGCAGTATCGACCGAGCCGGCACGCCGGTAGACGGTATTGTAAAACTTGCAGCAGCTGCAGTAAAGTTGCCGTGGCATACGGAGCTCCATCGCAGTCTTTAACACTGGTAGCATGCCGCGACAGCGTGGACGTGAACCGTATGTGCAGTTGACGGACTTTGAGCGAGGGCGTATAGTGGGCATGCGGGAGGCCGGGTGGACGTACCGCCGAATTGCTCAACACGTGGGGCGTGAGGTCTCCACAGTATATAGATGTTGTCGCCAGTGGTCGGCGGAAGGTGCACGTGCCCGTCGACCTGGGACCGGACCGCAGCGACGCACGGATGCACGCCAAGACTGTAGGATCCTACGCAGTGCCGTAGGGGACCGCACCGCCACTTCCCAGCAAATTAGGGACACTGTTGCTCCTGGGGTATCGGCGAGGACCATTCGCAACCGTCTCCATGAAGCTGGGCTACGGTCCCGCA
The DNA here is from genome assembly GCF_023897955.1 of Schistocerca gregaria. Lineage (NCBI taxonomy): Eukaryota > Metazoa > Arthropoda > Insecta > Orthoptera > Acrididae > Schistocerca > Schistocerca gregaria. The sequence goes on along the minus strand of NC_064930.1, from coordinate 92,998,846 downwards.
CACCGTTAGGCCGTCTTCCGCTCATGCCCCAACATCGTGCAGCCCGCCTCCAGTGGTGTCGCGACAGGCGTGAATGGAGGGACGAATGGAGACGTGTCGTCTTCAGCGATGAGAGTCGCTTCTGCCTTGGTGCCATTGATGGTCGTATGCGTGTTTGGCGCCGTGAAAGTGAGCGCCACAATCAGGACTGCATACGACCGAGGCACACAGGGCCAACACCCTGCATCATGGTGTGGGGAGCGATCTCCTACACTGGCCGTACACCTCTGGTGATCGTCGAGGGGACACTGAATAGTGCACGGTACATCCAAACCGTCATCGAACCCATCGTTCTACCATTCCTAGACCGGCAAGGGAACTTGCTATTCCAACAGAACAATGCTCGTCCGCATGTATCCCGTGCCACCCAATGTGCTCTAGAAGGTGTAACTCAACTACCCTGGCCAGCAAGATCTCCGGATCTGTCCCCCATTGAGCATGTTTGGGACTGGATGAAGCGTCGTCTCACGCGGTCTGCACGTCCAGCACGAACTCTGGTCCAACTGAGGCGCCAGGTGGAAATGGCATGGCAAGCCGTTCCACAGGACTACATCCAGCATCTCTACGATCGTCTCCATGGGAGAATAGCAGCCTGCCTTGCTGCGAAAGGTGGATATACACTGTACTAGTGCCGACATTGTGCATCCTCTATTGCCTGTGTCTATGTGCCTGTGGTTCTGTCAGAGTGATCATGTGATGTATCTGACCCCAGGAATGAGTCAATAAAGTTTCCCCTTCCTGGGACAATGAATTCACGGTGTTCTTATTTCAATTTCCAGGAGTGTAATTGTTGGGTCGTGTTCTTGCCATCCACTGAGCATCCGTGCAGTTTTGCTTACGATTCGTTATTGGTTATTTGTCTTTTTGCATCTTGTTTGGTTTGTTTCTTTGTGGTGGTGTCCAAAGTGCGCATTATTTCAGACACAGAAGAGGCTATAGGAACGCAGCCAGTTCGCATTTACCATTTGCTTATCCAGGGGCATAATTAAATCTAACTTCGCATCAAGTTAACATTAGGAGCTGAGAGCCAATCTTACCAGTGTAGTATATCTAAGAACAGTGTACAATTTGTTTAATTTGTTTTCATTCATGATTTGTTCAATGTGATCTAATTTCTATCGTGAGATAATTTACAATAAACACAAGTTATTTACAATGACGCTTTTGATTCAGTAGTAGGTGGCAGATAGCCGTCACTGTCACATTAATATATTTTATTCATGTTTAATATCGGCCTCTACCGCAGTAGGAACCCCTACACAGTTGTCGGTTTTCTGCTGAATTCTTGAACACATTCTGAGTTCGAATATAACACATTTCCTTGAAACAAGAAAGCTTCTGTCAACACATCACCACGGATTTTTAGGAAGCACTGCTCGTGCGCAACCATGCTTGCACTTTTCTCACATGACACCCTACAAACCATGCTTGGAGGGTAGCAACGTTTAGGTTCAATAATCCCAGATTTCCGAAAAGCATTTGACACGCCGGCACAGTGCAGACTGTCTGAGTCCCGGCCACACGCTTAGGTTCACAGGTGGGCGAGTGGCTCGAAGACTTCTTGTGTGACACAAGCCAGTACGTCGTCCTCGACGGCAGGTGTTGACCCGAGACAAGGGTATCATCAAGAGCACTGCAGCAAAGTGTGAAAGGACTGATCTTAATCTGTAAATAGAAGATCCAAAGAAACTGGTACTTTTGATTAATATCATACAGGTCCATGCGAGGATGCACAAGTGCCGCAACACCATGTGGCATGGACTCTACCAATGTCTGAAGTAGTGCTGGAGCGAATTGACACCATGAAACCTACAGGGCTGTCCATGAATCCGTAAGAGTACGAGGAGGTGAAGAATTTCCCTGAACGGCACGTTGCAATGCACCCCAGATTTACTCAATGATGTTCGTGTCATGGGAGTTTGGTGGCCAGCGCAAGTGTTTGAACTCCTGCAGCCACACTGCACCAATTCTGAACGTGTAGGGTGTCGCACTATCCTGATGGAGTTTCCCAAGTTCGTCGGAATGCACGATGGACGTGAATGTGTAAGTAGGCTCTTTAGATTTTTATGTTGGTAACGCCACGTAGCACTCTATATGAAAATCACTGGCTGTGTGCTGTTTGCAGTCTGTGGCTGGTTTGCATTGTTGCTGGCTATTGTAGTGTTGTGCAGTTGGCTGTTAACAGCGCGTAGCGTTGCGCAGTTGGAGGTGAGCCGGGCGGACGATCTGGACATGTGTCCGCCAGAAAAAGGAAAAATGTATATATATATATATATATATATATATATATATATACATATATATATATATATATATATGAAGTGCATTGTCCTGTTGGAACAGCAAGTTCCCTTGCCGGTCTAGGAATGGTAGAACGATGGGTTCGATGACGGTTTGGATGTACCGTGCACTATTCAGTGTCGCCTCGACGATCACCAGAGGTGTACGGCCAGTGTAGGGGTTCGCTCCCCACACCATGATGCCGGGTGTTGGCCCTGTGTGCCTCGGTCGTATGCAGTCCTGATTGTAGCGCTCACCTGCACGGTGCCAAACACGCATTCGACCATCATTGGCACCAAGGCAGATGCGACTCTCATCGCTGAAGACGACACGTCTCCATTCGTCCCTCCATTCACGGCTGTCGTGACACCACTGGAGGCGGGCTGCACGATGTTGGGGCGTGAGCGGAAGATGGCCTAACGGTGTGCGGGACCGTAGCCCAGCTTCATGGAGACGGTTGCGAATGGTCCTCGCCGATACCCCAGGAGCAACAGTGTCCCTAATTTGCTGGGAAGTGGCGGTGCGATCCCCTACGGCACTGCGTAGGATCCTACGGTCTTGGCGTGCATCCGTGCGTCGCTGCGGTCCGGTCCCAGGTCGACGGGCACGTGCACCTTCCGCCGACCACTGGCGACAACATCGATGTACTGTGGAGACCTCGCGCCCCACGTGTTGAGCAATTCGGCGGTACGTCCACCCGGCCTCCCGCATGCCCACTATACGCCCTCGCTCAAAGTCCGTCAGCTGCACATACGGTTCACGTCCACGCTGTCGCGGCATGCTACCACTGTTAAAGACAGCGATGGAGCTCCGTATGCCACGGCAAACTGGCTGACACTGACGGCGGCGGTGCACAAATGCTGCGCAGCTAGCGCCATTCGACGGCCAACACCGCGGTTCCTCGTGTGTCCGCTGTGCCGTGCGTGTGATCATTGCTTGTACAGCCGTCTCGCAGTGTCCGGAGCAAGTATGGTGGGTCTGATACGCCGGTGTCAATGTGTTCTTTTTTCCATTTCCAGGAGTGTATATATATTACGACTTTTGAACACTATTAAGGTAAATACATTGTTTGTTCTCCGTCAAAATCTTTCATTTGCTAACTGTGCCTTTCAGTAGTCAGTGCCTTCAGTAGTTAGAATCTTTTATTTAGCTGGCAGTAGTGGCGCACGCTTTATTGCAGTAGTTCGAGAAACGAAGATTTTTGTGAGGTAAGTGATTCATGAAAGGTATAGGTTATTGTTAGTCAGGGCCATTCTTTTGTGGGTATTACTGAAAGTCAGACTGCTTAGCGTTAAAAATATTGTGTGTCAGTTTAGTGATGATCAGAATAAGTAAAGAGGGAAATGTCTGAGTACGTTCGGTTTCGCCCAGCTGTTTGAAAATCAAATAACGTAAGAGGTTTACCAGCACAGTACTTCATTAATTTCTCTAAGGGGACGTTTCAAATGGATGAAGGTGATAAGACAGAATGGTTACGTACGTGTCACCTGTCTAGACGTATCAGGGGGCCCGTATCACTACAACTGGAGACGCCTCACACCATTACAGAGCCTCCACCACAGCTTGCAACAGTCGCCTGCCTTCAAACAGCGTCCACTCATAAAGTTATCCCCATTCCCGTACACGTCCATCCACTCAGTACAATTTGAAACGTGACTCGTCCGACCAGGCGAGACGTTTCCAATCATCGACAGTCGAATGTCGGCGTTGACGCGCCCAGGCGAGGCGTACAGCTTTGTGTCGTGCAGTTATCATAGGTACACGAGTGGGCCTTCAGCTCCGAAAGCCCGTATTGATGATGTTTCGTTGAATGGTTCGCACGCTGACACATGTTGACGGCCGAACATTGAACTTTGAGCGATTTACTGAAGAGTTGCACTTCCGTCACGTTTAACGATTCTCTTCCGTTGTCGTTCGTCCTGTTCTTTCAGGGTCCCTTTCCCGGCTTCAGCGATGTCGGGCATCTGATGTTTTACAGGGTTCCTGATATTAACGGTAAACTCTTGAAATGGTCGTACGGGAAAATCCCCACTTCATCGCTGCCTCAGAGATGCTGTCTCCCACAGCTCGTGCGCAGACTATAACACCACGTTCAAGGTCACTTAAAGTCCTGAAAACCTGCCATGGTAGCAGCAATAACCGTTCCAACAACTGTCTTATGTAGGTGTTGCCCACCGCAGCGCCGTATTCTGCCTGTTTACGTATCTCTGTATTTGAAAACGCACGCGCAAACTACTTTATTTGGCGCTTCAGTGTACAATATGGCAATACAGATTAACAGTAAAGAAATACTACAAAGACTTGAAACAATAAATGTAGGTACATTTTAGGCCCGATAACCCGAGTAATTACTTTCATTTGGATTTACAGTTTTTTTACCTCTGTGCTTATTTTCAGTAAAATGTATTCATAATTTTGACTTGGCCACTTATTTTAATCTGCAGCTCCTCTTACGCAATAACATTGTATCTTGAACCAATTGTAAGACTTTGAAAATTATCTCTATGAAATAGCCTTCATTACAATATATGCATTGTGATTCATTTGATGGGAAATAAGACAAGTAATGAAGTTGTTAATTAAGCACATCGAAAGGCCAAGTATTGTATCTGCTGTGATGGTCAAAAATGAAACATGCTCAAATTATAAGCCCTTCCCCCTATATTTGAGTATATATAAATTGATAGCGTTCAGCACTTCACTGAGATGGAGGATGTGAACAAGGTGATACATAATTTGGTGTAAATGTTTCACGTTTCTCAGATCACTGAAGTCTTGGGAGAAAATATTTTGCTTGTTTTCCTTTCCAGCTGTTCTTTATTAATGACGAGCTAGTTCACAGAATTCCAGCGAACTGCAAAAGAAGTGATGATTTACTTTCGCCCAACTTGTTAGCCTTATTTTCTGAGTTTTTAGTGGCACTCAGATCTGTCTTGCTATCATGTTAAATATTTGCTTCTTTCACAATAGCATGGTAAATTGTACATAACTCAGCTTCACTAATCTGCTGATGATGTTCAAATTGTGTTATCAGTACATAATATCAAATTTCTTCCTTTTTTGCAAACCCACACAATTTCTCATTTAATCAGCTAGAAATAGTTCTTGAAAATTAATTTAAAGCTCTGAAGAGATCTGTATTTACTTCTGTCTACATATATGAAAGTTTCCTATTTCCACGGTATCATTTTCCAGATACTTATATTGATATCTTGAACTGTTTATAAAGTGCAAGTTTTATGAGTAACCGAATAATTTTACGAATAATTCACTTGTGCTGTATTGTGCAGCATGTGGGTAAGAATGAGTGTGCTACATAAAATCCATTTTCAACATCTACATCTACATCCATACTCCGCAAGCCACCTAACGGTGTGTGGCGGAGGGTACCTTGAGTACCTCTATCGGTTCTCCCTTCTATTCCAGTCTCGTATTGTTCGTCGAAAGAAGGATTGTCGGTATGCTTCTGTGTGGGCTCTAATCTCTCTGATTTTATCCTCATGGTCTCTTCGCGAGATATACGTAGAAGGGAGCAATATACTGCTCGACTCTTCGGTGAAGGTATGTTCTCGAAACTTCAACAAAAGCCCGTACCGAGCTACTGAGCGTCTCTCCTGCAGAGTCTTCCACTGGAGCTTATCTATCATCTCCGTAACGCTTTCGCGATTACTAAATGATCCTGTAACGAAGCGCGCTGCTCTCCGTTGGACCTTATCTATCTCTTCTATCAGCCCTATCTGGTACGGATCCCACACTGCTGAGCAGTATTCAAGCAGTGGGCGAACAAGCGTACTTTAACCTACTTCCTTTGTTTTCTGGAGATCAGAAATAGATGTAGACCGGCTCCAAAGTCTAAAGAAAAATTTACTATACATGGCAATGTATGAGCTAATGTGCACCAATGTAAACTCATACCATGCCCTATCTCTTATTACAGACTATTCGAATTTCATACAAGCGACTACTTAATTAAGAAGTATCGCCTCTCTCGTGACTTTATTTTTCCTAAAGCCAGCCCGATTGTCATCTAATTCATCGTTAAGTTTCTTCTCCATTCTTCTGTATATTCTTCTTCTCAGTAACTTGGATGAATGTGTTGTTAAGCTGGTTATGCGATAAATTCTCGCACTTGCCAGCTCTTGCGGTCTCGGAATTGTGTGGAAGATATTTTTCCGGAAGTCCGATGGTATGTCGCCAGACTCATATACACTACACACCAAAGTGAATACTCGTTTTCTTGCCACTTCCTTCAATGATTTTAGAAATTTGAATGGAATGTTATCGGTCCCTTCCACCTTATTTGATCTTAGTCCCCCAAGGAGTATATAGTGGATCTATACAAGGGCGATGTACTTGAGCACAATATTATGGAAATGGAAGAGGATGTAGATGAAGATGAAATGGGAGATATGATACTGCGTGAAGAGTTTGACAGAGCACTGAAAGACCCGAGTCGAAACAAGGCCCCCGGAGTAGACAACATTCCATTAGAACTACTGACGGCCTTGGAGAGCTAGTCCTGACAAAACTTTACCATCTGGTGAGCAAGATATATGAGACAAACGAAATACCCTCAGACTTGAAGAAGAATATAATAATTCCAATCCCAAAGAAAGCAGGTGTTGACAGATGTGAATATTATCGAACTATCAGTTTAATGTAACAGCTGCAATATACTAACACGAATTCTTGACAGACGAATGGAAAAACTAGTATAAGCCGACCTCGTGGAAGATCAGTTTGAATTCCGCAGAAATGTTGGAACACGTGATCCAATACTGACCTTACGACTTATCTTAGGAAATAGATTAAGGAAAGACAAACCTACGTTTCTAGCATTTGTAGACTTAGAGAAAGCTTTCGACAATGTTGACTGGAATACTCTCTTTCAAATTCTGAAGGTGGCAGGGGTAAAATACAGGGAGCGAAAGGCTATTTACAATTTGTACGGAAACCAGATGGTAGTTATGAGTTGAGGGGCATGAAAGGGAAGCAACGGTTGGGAAGAGAGTGAGACGGGGTTGTAGCCTATCTCCGCTGTTATTCAATCTGTATATTGAGCAAGCAGTGAATGAAACAAAAGAAAAGTTCGGAGTAAGTATTAAAATCCATGGAGAAGAAATAAAAACGTTGAGGTTCGCCGATGATATTGTAATTCTGTCAGAGACAGCAAAGGACTTGGAAGAGCAGTTGAACGGAATGGACAGTGTCTTGAAAGGAGGATATGAGATGAACATCATCAAAAGCAAAACGAGGATAATGGAATGTAGTCGAATTAAGTCGGGTGATGCTGAGAGAATTAGATTAGGAAATGAGACACTTAAAGTGGTAAAGGAGTTTTGCTATTTGGGGAGCAAAATAACTGATGATGGTCGAAGTAGAGATGATATAAAATGTAGACTGGCAATGGCAAGGAAAGCGTTTCTGAAGAAGAGAAATTTGTTAAGATCGAGTATAGATTTCAGTGTCAGGAAGTCATTTCTGAAAGTATTTGTATGGAGTATTTGTATTATTATTTGTAGCCATGTATGGAAGTGAAACATGGACGATAAATAGTTTGGACAAGAAGAGAATAGAAGCTTTCGAAATGTGGCTCTACAGAAGAATGCTGAAGATTAGATGGGTAGATCACATAACTAATGAGGAAGTATTGAATAGGATTAGGGAGAAGAGGAGTTTGTAGCACAACTTGACAAGAAGAAGGGACCGGTTGGTAGAACATATTCTGAGGCATGAAGGGATCACAAATTTAGCATTGGAGGGCAGCGTGGAAGGTAAAAATCGTAGAGGGAGACCAAGAGATGAATACACTAAGCAGATTCAGAATGATGTAGGTGGCAGTAGGTACTGGGAGATGAAGAAGCTTGTACAGGATAGAGTAGCATGGAGAGCTGCATCAAACCAGTCTCAGGACTGAAGACAACAACAAGTCCCCCAAAGCTCTCTTAAATTCTGATTCTAACACTGCATCCCTTATCTCTTCAAAATCGACTTGTATTTCTTCTTCAAGCACATCAGTCAAATCTTTCCCGCCATAGAGGTCTTCATGTACCCTTTCCATCTATCCGTTCTCTCCCCTGCAGTTTACAGTACAATTCCCATTGGACTATTAATGTTAGCACCCTTCGTTTTAATTTCATTGAAAGTTGTTTTAAGTTTCTTATATGCTAAGTCAGTCCTCCCTACAATAACTTGTTTTTCGATTTCTTCACATTCTCGATTCACCTATTTCGTTGTAGCTCCCCTGCACTTCCTATTTATTTCATTCCTTGGCGACTTGTGTTTCTGTATTTTCGAATTTCCCTTATCTTCATTCATAGATAAACTGAAGTATTTTTCCTGTTACCCATGGTTACTTCACAGTTACCTTCTTAGTACCTATATTTTTCTTTCCAACTTCTGTGATTGCCCCTTTTAGCTATGCCATTCCTTTTCAACTGTATTGCCAATTGAGCCATTCCTTATTGTTGCATCAACAGCCTTAGAGAACTTCAAGTGTATCTCGTTATTTCTCAGAATTTCCATATTCCACTTCTTTGAGTATTGATTCTTCCTGACTAATCTCTTAAATTTCAGCCTACTCATGATCACTACTACTTTGTGATCTGAATCTATATCAGCTCTTGGGTACACGTTACAATTCAGTATCAGATTTCGGAATTTCTGTCATACCACGATGTAATGTAACTGAAATCTTTCCGTATCACACAGCCTTTTACAAGTATACCTCCTCCTCTTGCGATTCTTGAAAAGAGTATTCGGTATTACTAGCTGAAATTTATTACAGAACCCAAGTAGTCTTTCTCTCACTCTTTTCCCCAAGTCTCCTGTAACCTTTTTCTCTACTCCTTCCGCGGCAGCTACATTCCAGTCCCCCACGCCAATTAGAGTTACATCTCCCTTTGTGTACTGTATTACCCTTTCAATAACTTCATATACTTTCTCTGTCTCTTCATCTTGAGCTTGCGACATCGGCATTTTTGCTGTAGATTCTATCACTGAACTGTTCACAATAACACACTATCTGCCCTACATTCCCAGTCATAGCGAATCCTACTCCCGTTATACCATTTTCTACTGCTATTGATATTACCCTATACTCATCTGACCAGAAATCTTTGTCTTTCACTTCACTGACTCCTACTACATCTAGAGTGAGGCTTTCCATTTCCACGCAGAGACTCGTAGAACACTGTCCTTTCGTTGACTATTGAATCTTTTTCTTATGGTCATCTCCCCCGCGGCAGTCCCTTCCCAGAGATAAGAAGAGTGGACTCTTCCGGAATCTTTGAACATAGCTGCTAAGGTTCAGTGACCGTGTCAGAATTATATTGTAACAAATAAGCTTATTTGTTACAATATCTTCCGGAATCTTTTACCAACGGAAAGATCATCAAGACACTTTTTCAATTGCAGTCCGCATGTCCTGTAGATTCAATTTATGTCTCTTTGATGGAGTGGTTTCCATCGCTTTCTGCACCATAATGGCGTTAACCCTTGCCGGTCCTTCCGCATTAGGGGCAGTTTCGCACCCCAAAGAGTAGGAGAATGCCCAGAACCTCTGTCCGCTCCTCCGCTCTCTTTGACATGGCCGTTGGCAGAATGAGGCTGACTTCTTATGCCGGAAGTCTTCGGCCGCCAATGATAATTATTAATCAAGCGGTGGCTGCGTTTGAACCTGGGACTGCGTACAGTTTGATTACTAGTCAGAGACTCCAGCCCTAGATCACAGGTGCACAGTGATTTTCTAGAGAGCACTTCTTCACGTTTGATCAACAGTAAATAGAATTATGATATCTTGAATGTTTCCAGAGGTAGACTGCTTTAGCTAAATCAGTCAGCATATATTGGGTAGGACTGTGCGCTATGAATCTTATACAATGATGCAACCCAAGTTGGACGGAAACACTTATTTTCCCTAGCTAATTTGCTACACAGCCAGCTGAATGAAAACTAATGTTGGAACTTTATTTATTCATAAAATTACAGGTTGTTCGGCAGTGTGCAGATGTGGTGAAGATACTTTGAAGGAAAAGTTCTTTACTTGGGTCGACATCCTTGTGCCTGCATAATGTTGTGCAGAAGCGCTAATTTCGTCATCTGTGTTTTCTTAGCTGTAGGCACAGCTACTGAATACAGCGCCGCTGATCCCGTTACAGGTAAATACATTAGTATTTTATTTTATGTATGTCTTGGAAAGATAGTGAATAACAATTTTATACCAAATAATGAAATACATGTGCAGTCTTTAGAGATAAGCACGATTTTCTTTTTCAGGATCTGATGGGGATGTCACTGTGTACCGTTTAAGGAGTGACAGCCCGGGTAAGTACTGTTTGAGACAGTTTCATGGTTCAACAAATTCATTTGGAGTGAGCTAATTTACCTCACTGTGGCAGTCCCATTTCTCGATTTGATACCTGCTTTGAGTAACAGTGTCATCATGTGGTTATTATGAATGAACTCTGTAACATGATTCAGTCTTGGTGAAGAGTTGTGCTTGGTGTTAGAGAGTGTAATAGTTGGAATGCCATTTACGTAACTCTAGCCTACATGCTCTACACAGCCTTACAGCGATCACCGTAGCCTTTTTTCGAAACTTGGCAATACTTTTACGTCACCGATTTAGGAATGTGTAGCTAGCCGCAATGTTGTGGTCCATATTTTTCGTCGCTCTTATGAGGTTCTCGTATGCTGCCGATGCAGTGACACCGGTCCAAAAGGTGCCATGAAACCAGCTACGCGCAAAATATGTGCCCTTTGTCCTTCTGTTTACTTACATCTACACTGAGCAGCCAAAATATTACGGCCGGCTGGTGGCGTTGTGAAAGCGTGGCGCGGTGGTGACCAACCTGTGCAGGTGGAGCAGACAGGGAGGAGGGGGGGGGGGGGGGCGCCATAGCGAAGACAAGACGTGGGCTGCAAATGGGCGGGCAAGCGAATCTGACGAAGGGCAGGTCACTGTGTTACTCACAGCCTGTCAACGAGTCTCCCGACAACGGCGAAGCTGGTCGAATGATCACGTGCTACTGTCGTCAGTGAGATCCCCTGCTATACCCGCACGACAGGACAGATAGTTTAATTTGCGGAAAGGGGACAAAATGAGTGGCTGTCAGCTACACTCGAACATACTACTTTTAATGACAAACATTACAAGAGTAAAGAAAACATTAAAATGAGAGCAAACCAAACATTAATTGAAGAACCTAATTCCCGGCTAAATGCGCCATTGAAGCTCACGCCTCAAGAGCAAAACAACTTTAATTTACAACCGGCTGGAGGCCAATCACTTCAGACTCAGAAACAAGAATTTGAATTTTAATAGGCAGAAGGCCTCATCTCAAAACATTTCTCTAAATTAGGCTGAAGGCCCAAACACTCTCACACTTTAAGATCAAAACAATTTTAATTTAAAATCGGCTAAAAGCCATACATAAACAAACAACAAAGACAAACAACAAAAGGCAGCACATCATACGGCGCTCAGAAGTTTTCAAAGTGTGAAATCTCATGGGACTTAACTGCTAAGGTCATCAGTCCCTAATCTTACACGCTACTTAACCTAAATTATCCTAAGGACAAACACACACACCCGTGCCCGAAGGAGGACTCGAACCTCCGCCGGGACCAGCCGCACAGAAGTTTCCAAAGGTCGGCCTGGAATTCAAACACTAACGCTCGCTTAGGTGAGGCAGGCAGTGGGCCCAACAATACTCAATGTGGCGGCAAGCCAAGCGACAGTCAACGGACCAAGCGGCAGGATAACTTCCGCTCCACCCGACCAGCACACAACAGGGAGTTCAATGGAACAGCGCAGAAGGATATCGGCGCCCACAACGAATTACACATTCAGCTGTCAAAACCACACGCCGTGCTGGACAGCCACAACGCGACGAGGGAAAATACACTGCCTGAGTTTACGTCAACGGCTGAGGGCAGGTAACCGGGACGTCAACGGCTGGTGAACTTCAATTTAATAATAATCAAGTTAAACTTCACAGAAGGGAGGCTAGATTTTCGCCAACTTGAAAACACACATTGTTGCTCACAGGAATGTCGCAACAGCCCACAACGAAATTCAAACGACACAATGTGAACAGTTGGGGCTGGCTGGTATATTAAGTAAAGACTCAACTTCGTGTTCGGGACCGGTGAGCCACAGACCTCGTAGCAGTGGGAACAGCCACTGACACTCCGACCGCGTTTGGATGCCGCCAGTGTCCCCGGCCAGATACCCACCACCCCAACAGACCATCTGCCCGCACATGGCACAGCTGGAAACTATCAGCGCGAGGCCAAAGATAGTACAAGGGTGCGAATATCGATACACACTGGTGCTTCCGCTCGTGGAGAGAGAGGATAACAGCGTAATCGCGATAACCGTAGGAGACTAATCAGGGAATAGCAACCAGGGTTCAGTGCAAAGCATAACACGAGCCAGCCAAATCTCAGTCAGCATCTATGGAAAGAGACAGTAAGACAGTAATGCTACCACTACACGCTAAATGGTCGGACGTCAACGCCTCTTAACAGTACGTGCGGTTTGGAGGCCTGTGTGCTCTGTGAAGTAGGATAGATGGTGATCTGTGGAATCTCTGCCGTAAGATCACAATGCTGGTACAAGCACAAGTGTTTCGGAGTTCAGTTCATCGTAGATTGTCGAACATGGAATTCTTCGGCAGACCACCCCTAAGTGTTAACATGTTGACCCAATGACATCATCAGATTCAGTGACAGTGGGCATGGGACCAATCGGAATCGACTGTCAGTCAATGGGTATTTTGTCTGCTCTTTGGTCGAATCACATTTTTGATGCAGTAGATCGACGGTCGTCTCTACGAAACGCCATCGAGGTGAACGATACCTCAAAATGTGCAGTGCGGCACGGATACATAGTGGTGGGAGCTGCAGTATGCTGTGAGTGAGATTCTACTGCGCTCGCTTGGGACCTGTGTTAATAAAGGAAGACACTCTGATGGCTGTGAACCATCTGCATCCATACACGCTTGGTGTCTTCCCCGATGCCGCTGTCATCTATCAGAAGCATAACTGTTCGTGTCTCAGAGACAGGACTGCGCTACATTCCTTTGAGGAGCATTATAGTGAACAGGCCATCGTGGCCTAGCGGTTCTAGGCGCTACAGTCTGGAACCGCGCGACCGCTACGGTTGCAGGTTCGAATTCTTCCTCGGGCATGGATGTGTGTGATGTCCTTAGTTAGGTTTAAGTACTTCCAGAGAACTGATGACCTCAGAAGATAAGTCCCATAGTGCTCAGAGGCATTTGAACCCAACCCATCTGGGATCCTATCGGCCTGTATCACCGCTTACTCAAATCACCGGCCCATTATGTACTCATATTACATGACCTGTGCATAGAGATCTAATGCCACATACCTCCACAAACTTACCAGCAAACTTTCGGGTCCCTGACCTCAGAATCAGTGGTATATTTCGTTCCAAAGACGGGCAAACTAAGCAATCTGTTTTGGTCCATCATGACCACGGGACATTGGCTGATAAGTACTTTTCAATGTCAATAAACATCATCAACAGCCGTATACATTGAGGTATTTTATTTATTGTGAAAGCAACCATCTTCAGGCCCCATAGGCCTATAGCGCCACAAAACACTTGATATCGTGAATTCCAATCGTTGTACAAGTATTTCATACTAAGACGTCACAGCAACTGAGGTGGGCTCAGTTGCTGTGTTACCTGTTCGTATGAAGTATTTGTACAACGATTTGGCAGCCCTGGGGGAACAGGATGAAGCATACTACAGATCGTGGCACATGTTCCAACAAAGGATGGCTGTCGATTGGCTTCCGAAGTCGTACTTACATGATTCGAGCGCCTGGTAGAGGAAGTTGGGATGGCCAACCTCGCTCATGGAGATCTCCCATCGTTCAGTGTCCACAAGCAGAAACCAGCTGTGGTGCTCAAAACCTGGACCACTCTTGAGCTACACCACTGCACGGAGCTGTGACTCGGTGTCCTCCATCAGAGGGAGGGATGAACTTGGTAAAATGGCAATCGTGGCCAATTCTGGCTCGCGCTTTATAAAGAAATGAAGCTTCCCTTCCTCCGATTAAGCATTCACAAGGACCTCATGTCTGAAATGGGCTCAAGCCAAACGTAACTTCTCAGTGTGTTCATTGCCCGAGGTATCCATTTCTTAGGGCTCACAAACCAGATAGATGCGACACTGGTGTTGAGACGTACATACGATCAGACCTCAAACCGAAGTTCTTACGCATATTAAACTCGAACCGAGGAAGAGAGGTGGAATTTTCACAGAATAAGGATACAGAGCCAGAAGTTCTTAATTGGTGTCCTCTATATGCATGTCCGCAGCTTGTGCTTTAGTGGCTAGCGCTGCTGCCTCTGGGTCATGGCGTCCCCGGTTTGATTCCTGGCCGGGTTGGGGATCTTCTCTGCCTGGGGACTGGGTGTTTGTGTTGTGCTCATCATTTCATCATCATCATTTTCGACAGTGGCTAGATTGGATTGTGACAAGATTGGGACTTTGTATGGGCGCTGATGACGACGCAGTTGAGTGCCCCACAAGCCAAACATCATCATCTATACGCCTGTATAAATTAGTACAAATACATCCCTTCAGTCAAAATTACTTTTACTTCAGTTTTAGCGAAGCATTGCGTCTTGTGAGGTATGCCAATAGACTTGTTGAGAGACTCTCCCTCCACAGTAGACCTAAGAAGATTAGTTCCAACAACAGGAGCATTTTTTCATTACAACCTACACATCACATGGCGCAAGGTCACACCGTTCTAAATATAATTAAGACATAAAAGTAGCAAATATAATTAAGACATAAAAGCAGCATGTGTAGATATAAAGGAATTGCAGTGAAATTACAGAAAAGAAGAGCTAGAATGGACTTACCCATTTTCATTTTTTTACAGTGAAAGATACAGTGGAAAATACTTTTAATAGAAGATGCTGGAAGTGACCACTCACAGCATCAGTAACAGCTGTGCACATCTAAACACACTCAGATACGGCTGGCATGAAGTTCGGGTATCGATGACGGCAACTTCACTGCTGATGGTTCAAAAAATGGTTCAAATGGCTCTGAGCACTATGGGACTTAACATCTGTGGTCATCAGTCCCCTACAACTTAGAACTACTTAAACCTAACTAACCTAAGGACATCACACACATCCATGCCCGAGGCAGGATTCGAACCTGTGACCGTAGCAGTCGCGCGGTTCCGGACTGAGCGCCTAGAACAGCTAGACCACCGCGGCCGGCCACTGCTGATGTTGTGTTTCAGTTCCTATATTCTTTTCGGATTTGTTTCATAAAACTTGCTCTCCAAGAGGCCCCACAGGAAAAAAAAATCACATGTTGTTAGATCCAGGGGACGGGCTGACCATAAACGTTTGCTGACTGTTCTTGCCTCAGCATGTTTCGTTTCTCCTTTTTGCTGGAAGAAGCAGTGTTGTCTCTCAGTGAATTGAGCACAAAAAAATTTCCATCTATGAAATTGTGCTGAGGGCAGCACTAAAACATAACGATCCAGCGATGCGTGTTCCCGTTACGCGGCACGAGGCTCCAATTTTTTCATAGCGGAGCGGCTGCTGCCACACAACGTTACGCTTCTCCTTTGCCCGGTACCTCGTATTTTATGAATTCACATGGCCAGAAACATGAAGCCATGCTTCACCACACATTATGTAATGTAAAGCGTCCAACAAAGCATCGTTCATGTTATTCAAAAGCCACGTGCAGTAGTCAACGCATTTCTGAGTGGCGTCCTCCTGCAACTGCCGCACAATCGCCTCACTGCATGCCTTCAAATGCCCTTTTCAACTTTTTCAGTATCCGCTGCAACTCCTACTTACATTCTCCTGTTGCGCCAGTTTACATGTAGACTCCTTTGAGCACCAAGTGATGCTTCGGTGAATGTCTGCAGTAACTTTCACTGTGCGAGCTGAAGGGCTTCTTTGTCGTTTTACGTTTTGCACAGATCCGTAGGTGCGACAGTTTTTATACCGACTCTGTACTGCGCCCTTTGCTGGTAGTGCTCTATCCAGATACACGAGCCCGAAAATTTCCACAAACGGCGGTTTCTGTTCGGAGTTGGTTGTCTCCTGTGCAGCAATCGGCTTCCGTGTGTAATGCCAATATAAACGCTGTTAAATCAGTTTTTAAGTGCTAACAGAAAAGAAAATTACGAGTAGAAGTTAGCAGCAAAATAATCAGGCCTCGCAGACAGGATCCCTCGGTGGGAAAAGTGAGGAAATCAAATAAGCGTCAGTACAAGAGAACATTTAACGGAGAAGTGTGTAATATGCCCAAGTTGTTGTGTCGGTGCAATGTAAGAATGTCCCAATTTCAGCCTGTAAGTTAATTCGTGAAGTAATACAAGTGTGAGGGATCTTGCACATTTGTCAGAAAAAATAAAAAAGTGCGACAGTTATGATACCAGGATTAATCCCGAATCTGGTATAGCTGAACATTCTCGGCAGTTTCACTGAAATAATATCATTAGGTTTTGTATACTACTTATTATATTTCATGCAAAAATGTATAAAAATAAATTGTTAGTACTCTGTATGTACAGTTAAAATTATTCTTGTTTTAGAAATATTTGAAACTACAAAGTATCTGGTATACTTAATTTTCATATTATGAATTGCACAATCTAATGCTAAATATTAAATTTATTTTGGGACTCCTTTATAAAGTAATGATATGACCAGCCTGAGTGGTAGTTGAAGACAGAAAAACGAAAGCCGAATTTTTAAATTTCACTTACAAGAAATCGTTCAGACAGGAGAATTGCGCGAACATACCGTCATTTGAGTGTGGATATAGGCTGCTGTAAAGACGACATAGCTATAAGCGTGTTTAGTACAGAGAAAGAGGTGAACGATTTGAATGCAAATAAATCACAACCTCCGGATGGAGTCCGAGTTACATTATGCAATACGTACAGTGTTGGCCCCGTACCTAGCTTGCATTTATCGTGAATCCCTCACCCAGCACAAAGTCTCAAACCACTGGAAAAAAGCGCACAAGGGTAAAACAAGGCAACCGCATAATTAAAGTCTGTTTACTGCAGAATAATTTAACATACACTTCTGGAAATTGAAATAAGAACACCGTGAATTCATTGTCCCAGGAAGGGGAAACTTTATTGACACATTCCTGGGGTCCGATACATCACATGATCACACTGACAGAACCACAGGCACATAGACATAGGCAACAGAGCATGCACAATGTCGGCACTAGTACAGTGTATATCCACCTTTCGCAGCAATGCAGGCTGCTATTCTCCCATGGAGACGATGGTAGAGATGCTGGATGTAGTCCTGTGGAAGGGCTTGCCATGCCATTTCCACCTGGCGCCTCAGTTGGACCAGCGTTCGTGCTGGACATACAGACCGCGTGAGACGACGCTTCATCCAGTCCCAAACATGCTCAATGAGGGACAGATCAGGAGATCTTGCTGGCCAGGGTAGTTGACTTACACCTTCTAGAGCACGTTGGGTGGCACGGGATACATGCGGACGTGCATTGTCCTGTTGGAACAGCAAGTTCCCTTGCCGGTCTAGGAATGGTAGAACGATGGGTTCGATGACGGTTTGGATGTACCGTGCACTATTCAGTGTCCCCTCGACGATCACCAGAGGTGTATGGCCAGTGTAGGATATCACTCCCCACACCATGATGCCGGGTGTTGGCCCTGTGTGCCTCGGTCGTATGCAGTCCTGATTGTGGCGCTCACCTGCACGGCGCCAAACACGCATACGACCATCATTGGCACCAAGGCAGAAGCGACTCTCATCGCTGAAGACGACACGTCTCCATTCGTCCATCCATTCACGCCTGTCGCGACACCACTGGAGGCGGGCTGCAAGATGTTGGGGCGTGAGTGGAAGACGGCCTAACGGTGTGCGGGACTGTACCCCAGCTTCATGGTTGCGAATGGTCCTCGCCGATACCCCAGGAGCAACAGTGTCCCTAATTTGCTGGGAAGTGGCGGTGCGGTCCCCTATGGCACTGCGTAGGATCCTACGGTCTTGGCGTGCATCCGTGAGTCGCTGCGGTCCAGTCCCAGGTCGACGGGCACGTGCACCTTCCGCCGACCACTGGCGACAACATCGATGTACTGTGGAGACCTCACGCCCCACGTGTTGAGTAAGTCGGCGGTACGTCCACCCGGCCTCCCGCATGCCCACTATACGCCCTCGCTCAAAGTCCGTTAACTGCACATACGGTTCACGTCCACGCTGTCGCGGCATGCTACCAGTGTTAAAGACTGCGATGGAGCTGCGTATGCCACGGCAAACTGGCTGACACTGACGGCGGCGGTGCACAAATGCTGCGCAGCTAGCGCCATTCGACGGCCAACACCGCGGTTCCTGGTGTGCCCTCTCGCAGTGTCCGGAGCAAGTATGTTGGGTCTGACACACCGGTGTCAATGTGTTCTTTTTCCATTTCCAGGAGTGTATTTTCAGTTCGAATATAATAAAGGTTTCTGAGACTGAGGAGCCCATATCGACGAATCAGCGTGATTTCAGAAAGCCTCACTTGTGCGAAATTCAGGTTGTCCGCTTCTCACATGGTGTGCTGCGAACTACGAATGTGGTGCTCCGTTGCAGGCTGTTAACGAAGGTGCGGGCGTATGGAAGTTCACACATACGCGGGTGGCGTGAAGATTTCTTAAATAATAAAACCCAGTATTTTGTCGTCGGAGGAGAAGGTTGGCCAGAGACAGGGGTATCGTCAGGAGTGACCCAGGGAAGCGTGACAGAACCGCTGTTGTTCTCTACATACATACACTACTGGCCACTAAAATTGCTACACCAAGAAGAAATGCAGATGATAAACAGGTTGGACAAATATATTATAGTAGAACTAACATGTCATTACATTTTCTCGCAATTTGGGTGCATAGATCCTGAGAAATCAGTACCCAGAACAACCACCTCTGGCAGTAATAGCGGCCTTGATACAGCCTGCGCATTGAGCCAAACAGAGCTTGGATGCCGTGCACATGCCCATGCAGCTTCCACACGATACCAAAGTTCATCAAGAGTAGTGACTGGCGTATTGTGACAGGCCAGTTGCTCGGCCACCATTGACAGACGTTTTCACTTAGTGAGAGATCTAGAGAATGTACTGGCCAGGGCAGCAGTGGAACATTTTCCGTACAGGACCTGCAACATGCGATCGTGCATTATCCTGCTGGAATGGAGCGTTTCACAGGGATCGAATGGAGGGTAGAGCCACGGGTCGTAACACATCTGAAATGTAACGTCCACTGTTCAAAGTGCCGTCAATGCGAACAAGAGGTGACCGAGACGTGTAACCAATGGCACCCCATACCATCACGCTCGGTGATTGCCAGAATGGCGATGACGAATACAAGCTTCCAAAGTGCGGTCACCTCGATGTCGCCAAACACGGATCCGACCATCACGATGCTGTACACAGAACCTTGATTCGTCCGAAAAAAATGACGTTTTGCCATTCGTGCACCCAGGTTCGTCGTCGAGTACACCATCGCAGGCGCTCCTGTCTGTGATGCAGCGCCAAGGCTAACCGCAGCCCCGGTCTCCGAGCTGCTAGTCCATGGTACTGCAAAGGTCGTCGAACTGTGGTTGTCTCGCAAGCGTCCCCATCTGTTGACACAGGGATCGAGACGTGGCTGCACGATCCGTTACAGCTGTGCAGATGAGATGCCTGTCATCTCGACTCCTAGTGATACGAGGTCGTTGGTATCCAGCACAGCGTTCCGTATTACCCTCCTGAACGCAACGATTCCATATTCTGCCAACAGTCATTGGATCTCGACCAACGCGAGCAGCTATGTCGCGATGCGATAAACGGCAATCGCGATAGGCTACAATCCGAACTTTATCAAAGTCGGAAACGTGATGGTCCGCATTTCTCCCCCTTACACGAGGCATCACAACAACATTTCACCAAGCAACGCCGGTCAACTGCTGTTTATGTATGAGAAATCGGTTGGAAACTTTCCTCGTGTTAGCACGTTGTAGGTGTCGCCACCGGCGCCAATCTTGTGTGTATGCTCTGAAATGATAATCATTTGCATATCACAGCATCTTCTTTCTGTCGGTTAAATTTCGCGTCTGTAGCACGTCATATTCGTGGTGTAGCAATTTTAATGGCCAGTAGTGTAAATGATTAATGATTTAGCGAACAAGGTGGGTAGCAATCTGCCGTTGATTGCTAATGATGCCGTGGTCTGTGGGAAGGTGAGAAGTTGAATGACTTTAGGAAGATACAACTTACCGAAAATTTCTAGTTACTATGATGAATGGCAGCTAGCTCTAAATGTGGAAAACTTAAGTTAATGCTGGTAAGTAGGAAAAAAACCACTAATTTCAGTTACAGTATTACTAGTATCCTACTTGACACAGTTAAGTTATTTAAATGTCTGGGTCTAATGTTGCAAAATGATGTGAAATGGAGCAATTATGTTAGAAGTGTGGTAGGAAAGGTGGATGGTCGACTTCGGTTTATTGGGTGACTTTTAGGAAGGAGTGGATCACCTGTAAAGGAGACCGCGTATGGGACCCTGGGGCGACCTATTCTTGAGTACTGCTCGAGTGTTTGGGATCCGTACCAGGTCGGACTGGAGGAATCACGCCGAAGTAATTCAGAGGAGGGCTGCTAGATTTGTTACCGGTAGATCTGAACAAAACGTAAGTGTTACGGAGAAGCTTCGGAAAATCGAATGTGAGTCGCTGGAGGTAAAGCGGCGTTGTTTTCGGGACACTATTAAGAAACTTTTGAGAGTCTGTCCGGCCGGGGTGGCCAAGCAGTTAAAGGCGCTACAGTCTGGAACCGCGCGACCGCTACGGTCGCAGGTTCGATTCCTGCCTCGGGCATGGATGTGAGCGATGTCCTCAGGTTGGTTAGGTTTAAGTAGTACAAAGTTCTAGGGGACTGATGACCTTTTTTTTTTTTTTTTTTTTGAGCTGACTGCCGAACTATTCAAATGTTTCAAATGACTCTCACTATGGGACTTAAGTGCTGTGGTCATCAGTCCCCTAGAACTTAGTACTTCAAACTAACTAATCTAAGGCCATCACACACATCCATTCCCGAGGCAGGATTCGAACCTGTGACCGTAGCGGTCGCGCGGTTCCGGACTGTAGCGCCTAGAGCCGCTGCGGAACCATTCTACAGCCGCCAACATACTTTGCGTGTAACGACCAGTAAGATATCACACGAGAAATTAGGGTTCATACGGAGCCCTACTGACACATAGATAGTCGTTTTTCCCTCGTTCTGTTTGAGAGTGGAACAGGAGGGAATATGACAAGCAGTGTTGAAAGTAGCCTCCGCCTCGCACCTTACTGGGGCTGCGGAGTATTTATGTAGATGTAGACTAGTAAGATGAAAATATATGCATTATCAATAAATATTATTTGAATAAGCAAGAAAAATATTGATTTTTAAATTATCTGGAAAATGTCCGACCTTCACTACTCAGTCAGAAGAGATCACAGTATCAGGTGATGTTTTCTATGATGCTGTAACTACCACAGTCTTCAATTCTGATCTCTTGAACGAGGAGTCTGTCTGCTTCTCGGTATTTACATCCAATGTGCATCTTATGATTCCGTGACCATCTGATTTTGTAAAGAACTTTAGAACCATCATATAGTGTGTAACAACTTTATTACTCGATTAATTGTAGTCAGTTTCAAAGCCTTTGCGAAGGAAGCCAGACAGTATTATTGTGCATGGAGAACAAGTGCGTGAAAATCTGTATCAGATTTCCTGAAATTAGACCATGTGGCCGGCCGCTGTGGCGCTTCAGTCCGGAACCGCGCAGCTGCTACGGTCGGAGGTTCGAATCCTGCCTCGGGCATGGATGTGTGTGATGTCCTTAGATTAGTTAGATTTGAGTAGTTCCAACTTCTAAGGGACTGATGACCTCAGATGTTAAGTCAAGTCCCATAGTGGTCATAGCCATAGACTTCATGTAAACACAGCTTATTTGAACATCTTCAAGAAGTCATAATGCTTTCCGTTTTCTTTTCAAACCAGGTTTTACCATTTACACACGTGACTGATTTCCTTTGCTATTACTTTTCCAGCTACAACTGTAAGTGTAACTTTCGAGTGTAGCATGTGATTTAGGCAGAGAGGGGTTTGGGCTGGAGGCTGTGTTGATGTGGGCTAATTTATAAAAATAAAGTCTTCTTTACTGCGGAATAGTACGAAGCAAACATAGATTAGTTGCCTGCCAATATAGTTCCAGAAGTAGCACTCAGGCAAGAACAACCAAAATGCCTTCAGTACGACGAAACACAGTTCAAAAAAGACAATTAAAGTCACTTACCTTAGCTCACAGAATTTGGTAGCAACAGTAATAATTAAAACATACAGCCAAAAACAAGAAAAATAATAATGTACTATCATCCATAGGACACTAAGAGGACTCAAAAGTCTAATTAGGATAACTTACGTTGTTCCACATTGGTCTGAATATACTTCCATACCGTCCTATGTACAAAAATCATATTCACTATATGATCAAAAGCATCCGGACACCTGGCTGAAAATGACTTACAAGTTCGTGGCGCCCTCCATCGGTCATGCTGGAATTCAGTATGGTGTTGGTCCACCCTTGGCCTTGATAACAACTTCCACTTTCGCGGGCATACGTTCAATCTGGTACTGTAAGATTTCTTGGGGAATGGCAGCCCATTCTTCACGGAAAGCTGCATTGAGGAGACGTATCGATGTCGATGAGTGAGGCCTGGCACGAAGTCGGCGTTCCAAAACATCCCGACGGTGTTCTATAGGATTCAGATCAGGACTCTGTGCAGGCCAGTCCATTACAGGGATGTTATTGTGGTGTAACCACTGCGCCAAAGGCTGTACATTACGAACAGGTGCTCTCGATCGTGTTGAAAGATGCAGTCTCCATCCCCGAATTTGTCTTCAACAGTGGTAAGCGAGAAGGTGCTTAAAACATCGGTGTAGGCCTGTGCTGTGATAGTGCCACGCAAATCCCCCCCGATGAGAAACACGACCACACCATAACCCTCGCATCTGAATATTAATGTTGGCACTACACAAGCTGGCATATGATGTTCACCGGGCATTCGCCATACCCACACCCTGCCACCAGACCGCCACATTGCGTACCGTGATGTGATTCGCCACTCCACACAACGTATTTCCACTGTTAAATCGTCCAATGTTTACGCTCCTTACACGAAGTAAGGCGTCGTTTGGCATTTACCGGCGTGATGTGTGGCTTATGAGCAGCCACTCAATCACGAAATCCATGTTTCCTCAGCTCGCTCCTGCTATAGTACTTGCAGTGGATCCTGATGCAGTTTGGAACTCCTGTGTGATGGTCTGGATAGATGGCTGCCTATTATACATTACTACCATCTTCAACTGTCGGCAGTCTCTGTCAGTCAACAGACAATGTCGACCTGTACCCTTTTGTGCTGTACGTGTCCCTTCACGTTTCCACCTCACTATCAGATCGCAAAGTGCGGACCACGTTCGAAGCCCATGAGTTCCGCAGGATGCCCCATTCTGCTCTCTCACAACGTCTAATGACTACTGAGTTCGCTGATATGGCAGGTGGCAGCACAATGCACCTAATATGAAAAACGTATGTTTTTGGGGGTGTTCGTATACTTTTGATCACATAGTGCCAATGAATTACTCGCACATAGCAAAGTAACTAGTTTGCATCTGTGCGCAAATCGGGCCAATCAATCTGCCATACAGTGCAAGTAATGCAAAATCTCATACACTGCTATAAACACAAAAAAGTCAAGCTCACGACATGTAATTGACGCACTCAAAATGGCCGTCGCCTTTAGAGAACATACACTCCTGGAAATGAAAAAAAAAAACACATTGACACCGGTGTGTCAGACCCACCATACTTGTTCCCGACACTGCGAGGGGGCTGTACAAGCAATGATCACACGCACGGCACAGCGGACACACCAGGAACCGCGGTGTTGGCCGTCGAATGGCGCTAGCTGCGCAGCATTTGTGCACTGCCGCCGTCAGTGTCAGCCAGTTTGCCGTGGCATACGGAGCTCCATCGCAGTCTTTAACACTGGTAGCATGCCGCGACAGCGTGGACGTGAACCATATGTGCAGTTGACGGACTTTGAACGAGGGCGTATAGTGGGCATGCGGGAGGCCGGGTGGACGTACCGCCGAATTGCTCAACACGTGGGGCGTGAGGTCTCCACAGTACATCGATGATGTCGCCAGTGGTCGGCGGAAGGTGCACGTGCCCGTCGACCTGGGACCGGACCGCAGCGACGCACGGATGCACGCCAAGACCGTAGGATCCTACGCAGTGCCGTAGGGGACCGCACCGCCACTTCCCAGCAAATTAGGGACACTGTTGCTCCTTGGGTATCGGCGAGGACCATTCGCAACCGTCTCCATGAAGCTGGGCTACGGTCCCGCACACCGTTAGGCCGTCTTCCGCTCGCGCCCCAACGTCGTGCAGCCCGCCTCCAGTGGTGTCGCGACAGGTGTGAATGGAGTGACGAATGGAGACGTGTCGTCTTCAGCGATGACAGTCGCTTCTGCCTTGGTGCCAATGATTGTCGTATGCGTGTTTGGCGACGTGCAGGTGAGCGCCACAATCAGGACTGCATACGACCGAGGCACACAGGGCCAACACCCGGCATCATGGTGTGGGGAGCGATCTCCTACACTGGCCGTACACCTCTGGTGATCGTCGAGGGGACACTGAATAGTGCACGATATATCCAAACCGTCATCGAACCCATCGTTCTACCATTCCTAGATCGGCAAGGGAACTTGCTGTTCCAACAAGACAATGCACGTCCGCTTGTATCCCGTGCCACCCAACGTGCTCTAGAAGGTGTAAGTCAACTACCCTGGCCAGCAAGATCTCCGGATCTGTCCCCCATTGAGCATGTTTGGGACTGGATGAAGTGTCGTCTCACGCGGTCTGCACGTCCAGCACGAACGCTGGTCCAACTGAGGCGCCAGGTGGAAATGGCATGGCAAGCCGTTCCACAGGACTACATCCAGCATCTCTACGATCGTCTCCATGGGAGAATAGCAGCCTGCATTGCTGCGAAAGGTGGATATAAACTGTACTAGTGCCGACATTGTGCATGCTCTGTTGCCTGTGTCTATGTGCCTGTGGTTCTGTCAGTGTGATCATGTGATGTATCTGACCTCAGGAATGTGTCAATAAAGTTTCCGCTTCCTGGGACAATGAATTCACGATGTTCTTATTATAATTTCGAGGAGTGTATTTGTGTGGCCGGGGTACCGTCGCACAGACGATAGCACATCGCCATACAGCCACCAACTTCCAGCGTGTAATATTATTTGGGAACCAACACACTGAATGCGCCAGTTGCTCTCCGGACTATACACTATACTGGATTATTGAATGTATGTATGTAGGTGGGCAGGTAGGGAGATGTATAGGTAATGCTCGTTTTGAAGTGCAGTAGCCCCTTTCGCCATATGCTCTGGAATAGCCGCCCACTGCACTGGGGAAACACACCACCTCTTCGCCAGGTGCCCACACGGCGGCCACACTTGTTCAAAAGTTCTCTTTTCAATTAATGAAGTAGTTATTTCGATATTCAGATTAAATTTTCCCTGCTGAACGGTCGTTGGTTAACCACCATCGATTACATCACTTAATAATGTGGTCCACGGTTGATATTTCACTTGGAACGAACAGTTTATAGTTCCTTGGCCACTAAATACTTTATAACTTTCGCACAACACACACACGCAGTTGGTTGGTAAAGTCAGTTCTATTAAAATTAAATTTCTTGACAGTTACGACAACTTGACTCTTCAGCGTAATTGTATTATCTTCGAGAAGCCGTGTAATTGTGTCCTATTCGAGACTAACCGAGTGTAGTCCTCTGATATACTATCCACTCTTCTTTTAGTTCCAATATTCACTAGTTTCGTCAGTAAAGTTCAATTAACCCGTTATGCACGGTTAAACGCAACTACCAGTTCCTGTCTCTGCTTAGAAAATCAGTTTCCGAAGTTCGTGAATCACGTAACGCAAGAAACACTTTTGAACGCAAAACAATCTCGTCGCGTTCCGTACTCCCAACAACTAAAACAAGAATTGTTCTCGCACCTCTTTACAGGACGAGAGCCAGCAAGCGACTTCTTAGGCGATAGAGTATTGTAACCTCATTGAATTGCTTCGTTTGCGCTTAAAACTCTCTTCCACATAAAAGTTATCTCTGACTAACATCACCTTGGTCTTAGCTTTCAATATTGGATATTTGTCCATTAATTAAATCTGAGGTTTCTTCCTCCTCTTTTCATAACAAAAACTCTCAGCGATGTATAATTTTGTTGTTATCAAAACTTCTTGGTGTGAGCTTATCGGCAAAGATGTACACTCCTGGAAATTGAAATAAGAACACCGTGAATTCATTGTCCCAGGAAGGGGAAACTTTATTGACACATTCCTGGGGTCAGATACATCACATGATCACACTGACAGAACCACAGGCACATAGACACAGGCAACAGAGCATGCACAATGTCGGCACTAGTACAGTGTATATCCACCTTTCGCAGCAATGCAGGCTGCTATTCTCCCAAGGAGACGATCGTAGACATGCTGGATATAGTCCTGTGGAACGGCTTGCCATGACATTTCCATCTGGCGCCTCAGTTGGACCAGCGTTCGTGCTGGACGTGCAGACCACGTGAGACGACGCTTCATCCAGTCCCAAACAAGCTTAATGGGGGACAGATCTGGAGATCTTGCTGGCCAGGGTAGTTGACTTACACCTTCTAGAGCACGTTGGGTGGCACGGGATACATGCGGACGTGCATTGTCCTGTTGGAACAGCAAGTTCCCTTGCCGGTCTAGGAATGGTAGAACGATGGGTTCGATGACGGTTTGGATGTACCGTGCACTATTCAGTGTCCCCTCGACGATCACCAGAGGTGTACCGCCAGTGTAGGAGATCACTCCCCACACCACGATGCCGGGTGTTGGCCCTGTGTGCCTCTGTTGTATGCAGTCCTGATTGTGGCGCTCACCTGCACGGCGCCAAACACGCATACGACCATCATTGGCACCAAGGCAGAAGCGACTCTCATCGCTGAAGACGACACGTCTCCATTCGTCCCTCCATTCACGCCTGTCGCGACACCACTAGAGGCGGGCTGCACGATGTTGGGGCGTGAGCGGAAGACGGCCTAACGGTGTGCGGGACCGTAGCCCAGCTTCATGGAGATGGTTGCGAATGGTCCTCGCCGATACCCCAGGAGCAACAGTGTCCCTAATTTGCTGGGAAGTGGCGGTGCGGTCCCCTACGGCACTGCGTAGGATCCTACGGTCTTGGCGTGCATCCGTGCTTCGCTGCGGTCCGGTCCCAGGTCGACGGGCACGTGCACCTTCCGCCGACCACTGGCGACAACATCTATGTACTGTGGAGACCTCACGCCCCACGTGTTGAGCAATTCGGCGGTACGTCCACCCAGCCTCCCGCATGCCCACTATACGCCCTCACTCAAAGTCCGTCAACTGCACATACGGTTCACGTCCACGCTGTCGCGGCATGCTACCAGTGTTAAAGACTGCGATGGAGCTCCGTATGCCACGGCAAACTGGCTGACACTGACGGCGGCGGTGCACAAATGCTGCGCAGCTAGCGCCATTCGACGGCCAACACCGCGATTCCTGGTGTGTCCGCTGTGCCGTGCGTGTGATCATTGCTTGTACAGCCCTCTCACAGTGTCCAGAGCAAGTATGGTGGGTCTGACACACCCGTGTCAATGTGTTCTTTTTTCCATTTCCAGGAGTGTATTTGCCAAGATAACTCTTCCCACTTCACATTATGATATTCTGTATTAATTGACCTTAAGGGAGTCGTTGGGGTTTTATAGCGAGAGGTGAGGAAACTAGGATTTCATGGTGGAGCGGCTGCTCATACGCCACCCATCACGCTGATAAATGCCAAACGACGCCTCGTTTGGGTTGACGAGCGTAAACATTAAATATTCAACAGTGGAAAAACGTTATGTGGAGTGACGAATCACGGTACACCGATGGCAGGGTGTGGGTATGGTGAATGGCCGGCGAACGTCATCTGCCCGCGTGTGTACTGCCGACAGTAAAATTCGGCGTCGGTAGTGTTATGGTGTGGTCGTGTTCTTCATGGAGGGGGCTTTCACCCCTTGTTGATTTGCCTGGCACTATCACATCACAGGTCTACACTGATGTTTTAAGCACATTATTGCCTCCTCCCACTGTTAAAGAGAAATTGCATCTTTCAAACCGATCGAGCACCTGTTCATAATGCGCGACCTGTGGCGGTGTTGTTATGCGACAATAACATCCCTGTAATGGACTGGCCTGCACAGAGTCCTGACCTGAATGCTATAGATAACCTTTGGGATGTTTCGGAACGCCGACTTCGTGCCAGGCCTCACCGACCGACGTCGATTCCTCTCCTCAGTGCAGCACTCCGTGAAGAATGGGCTGGCATTCCCCATGAAACCTTCCAGCACCTGATTGAACGTATGCCTGCGAGAGTGGAAGTTCTCATCAACGCTAAGGGTGGGCAAACACCATACTGAATTCCCGCATTACCGATGGAGGGTACCACGAACTTGTAAGTCACTTTCAGCCAGGTGCTCGGATACTTTTGATTACATAGTGTAATTCTCCCATTGATCTCAAACCTCCTTTTTGCATGTTATGGTCCTCATATGGTTATACATAGATAAGATACGTTATGGTTATATGAAACTGTACGCCCATTGTAATTATATTTTATTAAGAAATGTGGGTCTTTGTGGTATCTGTATATGGAAGCTGTGCCAGGGGCAATGTTCATGGCCTGGATGTGATATTGTTTGTCACCAAATACGTAATATCTGGTATTTGTCTAATTATCTTTTATTTATTTATCGTTCATCTGTGGTCACGAAACTAACACTGATATAGAGTCTTATTGTATTATAAAGTAATGATAACTATGACCAATATTTGTTGTATGTAATCTGACTGGGTTCATCTCCTTACCCTGTTATCTTTAAATAGGTAGAAGTATAATGATTAGATTGTTTTCAGACATGGATTTTAATATCCACAACTTTTTGGTTCTTATGCGCAATGTATGTTGGCAGCATTAGACTAGTTTGGCAGTCAGCTTCAAATACCAGTTCTCTGAATTTTCTCAATAGTGTAGATGTCAGTGTTATGCCATAGTCGTTACTGTCCTGTATATCCATTACAGTTAATAATGATGATGTGTAACCTGATGCCTAGGTGGTTTATAGCACTGTAATTGTACCACACTCGGTAGAAAATTTGTTTTTTGCTACTACTATGTGTTAATATAGGAATTATTTGTTGTATATCGATTACTATCGTCCTATGAATCATTTATGTCGTTTTCTTACATCTCTCCTCTTCGTGATCTTTATTTACTCACCTGCTGATTGTCTTCTGTTGTTCAAGAGTAGCCCTTACAATATGAGGTACAGGTAATTTTAGCGGTGTCACGAAAAAATTACATTTTGAAGTTTGTTATTACGTTACATAGAACTATATAACTCATCGTCTTGAAACGATATACGCAATTGCGCAGCACTGTTTGTTTTAATTTAATACGTTAGATACAGTTTCTTTTGAAAAATATCACTTAAGTAAAACAAAGGGGTGTTGTAAGAGAAGTACCATCGGAAATTCGTTGTTGCTCTTTAGACTAACATTACTGCTTTTATTACGTATTTTCTTTTGTGCTCTGAACCAGGTGTACACATTTGTTGTTGTAATAATATCTGGTTTCACTGATATGTGGTTCCGCTTTTATCTTGCGACAGATTCTAGTGTAAATTCCAGTATTAATATTCCTCACTTTTTGTTTACACTCAGTCAACGATTTCGGTAAAGATGATCTGTTCCTTCACATTACCACTGCAGCAAAAGTATGTTATTGTGTTACCTATGCAGTACAAATGTACTTTCTCTGATATAAATTGATTCCTGACGCATTCTTCCAGTAATTGTTCCTCTTGTTTTTCCTGTGACGTCTGTCTGTTTGACATGAAGTATCACTGTCAGTATTCTAAGCAAATTATGTCAGGTGTTTGTACAATATCACTGTATAATTTTGATATTGTTCAGCTTCAATGGAGTATGGGATACATTTAAGTAATCTGTATTCGGCAGTAAGTACAAAAATGAATTTTGCAACTGTATATTTGTTGAGTTTTGTAATTAGCGTAGGAATTATATATTCCTAAATCATTAATGTTGATGTTGATAGGCATTCTGGATGATGGTTATTACCAAAACCAGTAGACGACTAATGGAACAGATTGTTGTTGTTGCGGTCTTCAGTCCTGAGACTGGTTTGATGCAGCTCTCCATGCTACTCTATCCTGTGCAAGCTTCTTCATCTCCCAGCAATTACTGCAACCGTATTTGTATGGAAGTGAAACATGGACGATAAATAGTTTGGACAAGAAGAGAATAGAAGCTTTCGAAATGTGGTGCTACAGAAGAATGCTGAAGATTAGATGGGTAGAGCACATAACTAATGAGGAAGTATTAAATAGGATTGGGGAGAAGAGAAGTTTGTGGCACAACTTGACCAGAAGAAGGGATCGGTTGGTAGGACATGTTCTGAGGCATCAAGGGATCACCAGTTTAGTATTGGAGGGCAGCGTGGAGGATAAAAACCGTAGGGGGAGACCAAGAGATGACTACACTAAACAGATTCAGAAGGATGTAGGTTGCAGTAGGTACTGGGAGATGAAGAAGCTTGCACAGGATAGAGTAGCATGGAGAGCTGCATCAAACCAGTCTCAGGACTGAAGACCACAACAACAACAACATCCTTCTGAATCTGTTTAGTGTACTCATCTCTTGGTCTCCCTCTACGATTTTTACCCTCCACGCTGCCCTCCAATGCTAAATTTGTGATCCCTTGATGCCTCAAAACATGTCCTACCAACCGGTCCCTTCTTTTTGCAAGTTGTGCCACAAACTCCTCTTCTCCCCAATTCTATTCAATACCTCCTCATTAGTTAGGTGATCTACCCATCCAATCTTCAGCATTATTCTGTAGCACCACATTTCGAAAGCTTCTATTCTCTTCTTCTCTAAACTATTTATCGTCCATGTTTCACTTCCATACATGGCTACACTCCATACAAATTCTTTCAGAAACGACTTCCTGACGCTTAAATCTATACTCGATGTTAACAAATTTCTCTTCTTCACTATAGATTTCCTTGCCATTGCCAGTCTACATTTTATATCCTCTCTACTTCGACCATCATCAGTTATTTTGCTCCCCAAATAGCAAAACTCCTTTACTACTTTAAGTGTCTCATTTCGTAATCTAATTCCTCAGCATCACCCGATTTAATTTGACTACATTCCATTATGATAAAAAGCTGATATTTAAAATGCATTTTATAAAGCAGTTTATGGCTGTTGAACCGCACCTTATGGAAACATTACGAAACATAAATTAATTGTCACGCCAGTAGAGATCTAGAAGCAGAACTCAAACACAATGGACCCCACACCAACTGACTTTGTCTTGTCCATTGTTCCCAGCTGTGGCCATGATGTGCCTGCAGGCCTGCCCTCACATGGCACCAATGGAACAAGCTACTGACCATGACTTTCTGACCACAGGAAAGACAGAACTTACCACTCAACACTCCACACTACTTTCGTAAATCTGCGATTCCAGACCACAAAATATGTTAAATACATTACTTAAACGCAATTCCATAAGTGAACAGCCAGAACAGGATTAGATGCACATATTATAAGTTTTAGTCCAGAGTCAATAACACAGTAAATCAAGCTTTCTTGCGAACCTTGCAGAACTAGCAGTTCTGGAAAAAAGGATATTGTAGAGACATGGCTTAGCCAAGGCCTGGGGATGTTTCCAGATTAAAACTATCTGCCAGATCGAGACTCGAACTCGGGACCTTTGCTTTTCGCCGGCAAGTGCTCTACCAACTGAGCTACCCAACCACGACTCACGTCCCGTCCTCACAGCTATACTTCTGTCAATACCTCACCTTCTACTTTCCAAACTTAACAGAAGCTCTCCTGCGAATCTTGCAGATATAGACTCCCGAAAGAAAGGATATTGCAGAGACATGGCTTAGCTACAGCCTGGGGTAGGTTTCCAGAATGAGATTTTCACTCTGCAGCGGAGTGTGCGCTGATATGGAACTGCCTAGCAGATTAAAACTGTGTGCCAGATGGAGACTCGAACTTGGGACTTTTGCATTTCGAGGGCAAGTGCTCTACCAACTGTGGAAATCAGTAAATAATTTCCATATTTTTCCAGAAATATAACAGAAGTCACAAATGTGATACACTGTTAATAAAACACACAGTGACAATAAATTAAAATAAAATAATGTTCTGTTTTGATGATGATGAAGCTGTAAGAATCACATCTGTTTTGCACACACTGGAAGTAAAAAATTACATCAGAAGTTTCAAAATACAAAAAAGTGATTGAGACATTATAAAAGCTAAGCTGTTGGAAACACACATTCGTTTCATTTTCAAATGTCTGTGTACTAAGTGGCTCTGAGTACCAAAAAATTTGGTATGTTTTTTAAAAAACAAAATATTTTCTATGATACTGCAGTTAAATTTCAGGTGAATTTTTTTTAAATTTCAGGGGAAATGCTGCAAGATGATCATGCAGCAAGAATGGCCGCAAATATTGGAGAATTAATAATGCAACATGACCATGGTAAGTTAAACATCTCAGCATCATTCAGAGCTAAGCATGGCGCATTGCATGGATCTTTAGCCCAGTAGCTTTGGCATTTTATGTCATTGGCTGTATCCAGATCACGTGTTGTAAGGATAAGAAGCGACAGTACATGAATTTTGTTTAATTTCAAATGCGGCGTTTTTTTAGATTTAATAGCGTTACAAGCTGGAAGGAAATGTTAGCGTTTCACATGATAAGAAGTGCAATGCAATAGAAATACAGAATGCACATAAACAGAACTGCGAAACAATAGATAGACATAAAGCAGTCCCATATGCTAAAAAAGGTAAGAACAAACACAATGGTGGCAATGACATTTGATGACTACTGTTGTTGGTGTTTAGCACTATACATAACTACTAGTTACATCAAATACCACACACACTTGCCCATTAGTTCGTAACATGATGTGATTCCTGTCCTTGAGAAGCTATAAACAAAATTATACTAAGGTTTTCCTCCGTTACATCAAAGTCACCTAGTTAAATAGTGTCTTTCGTTATCTAGTTTAATAACACCGTTTTTGGTCATTTATATCTTAGTGTCATCACAATCTTACATAAAAGAGGAGAAATACAGTAAGACCACTAAAATTCTCAAAGCAGCAGATGGGTAGCTCAGTTCTTAGCTTATGTGACTGCAACTCCCAGTACTTTGAACAGTAAAATAAAAATAGGTAACACCACATGTATGTATGATAAACACAGATTCTTCCATCAGGGAGGAAAGAGGAACTGATTTGGGTAGAGGATGGACAGGAGAAAGGTCAATCTGAATTTGCCTGAAGAGGGACACATTGTATGAAAACGAACAGTACGAAAGACAAAATAAAATGCTTCATCTTAAATACAAACCTTCAGTGACCAATGTAAAACCTTCATTTCAAGTACCATGGATGGTATATTAGAATACAGACTTTTCCGGTATATATAGTTGATGAAAAGCTGTAGTCTTTCCAGCTGAATGGTGCTGTTCTCCAGAAATGTTTCCCACTGTAATGGTGCAATATATTACTGTTGGATCTCATTACTGACATGTGACAAAACGTGTGGAGATATTTGTCCATCATTCTGTTAAATAGATTGATATCCCTGAAACAGCATGCATTCATTATTGTTACTATTGTTACATTTATTATTAAAGTAATTGTCACATAATGCTATGTACTACATGTTTGTAAATATTGCAATAGCTATTACTATTGTTATTAGTGTTATTATTGAGAATCGCTCATTTGCAAATCATAATGGAACATTAACTTGCAAGGAATTTCTCCCAAGACATATGTGAGGACCTGAAGATCCTAATCTTACCAAGAGGAAAAAATGAGTACCTAAAGAAACCTCAAGGAATGCACTCCAACCAAAACTAATACTTTTTTAACTCCGTAGGAAGGAAACTAAAAGCTTCCACATAATGTGAAATAAAGGCCTTCTCGGTTTGCAATGAGTTTGAGAATATGCTTTTTCTTGATATGCATATTGAGTACTTACTAATTCACAGACATTTACACACAATACTCAGTTTGAAGAACTTCAGTTGTACAATAAGCATATTATATCATAGCTGGGTAATATTTTACTCTATGACATTAGTCTATTACTAGAGGGACTGAATCTTTGTATACCATACCTACTCAAATATGCTGTGTTAACTGACCTCCTTGATGTCACCTACTCCATTTGTTTCACTGGATCACTTTATTTACATGCTGTACATCGAGGAAGAGTCACTTGCATAGTTATTTTCAAAATTAAGTCGAAAGTGAACTTCGCATATGCATGAGTAAAATCAAATGTGATCATGATGTTTGAATTACGTCTAAACATGTGCTTACCATGTGAAATGTAAATTTCTCTTATTAGCACACTGTAGAGTAATGTTTCTCTGCTGGACTCTCCATTCTACAGGAGACAGGGACAGGGCCATTCAGAAATGAGTCGAAAGATTGCTGGCTACCTGCAAGTAAGAAGGAACTTTCGATCATGTTCAGAGTGACACAGACGCTGCACTATCGTACTATTCCTTCAACACCGTACAGGTGACTTTCGGGTACAATGTCTCATCTGTACTGGAACATACGTAATGCCTGTACGAGTATAGGCTGCGGAGGCGTGCTTAACGGCATCCGGAAGTTCGGGTCTCGCTGTGAGTCATGCACGGATGGCCGAATTGCAAGGCGACTGCGAGTGATTAGCGAGAAATCTGGGTTTGAGTCCCGGGCGGGCACAAATTTTCATGTCATCATTCCATTCTACTAGAGCTGATGGTTGTTTATACATTTAATATATCATTTCGAAGTCAATGACGATTTTAACGAACAATTACAGAGACTAATAAATGACAGCAAAGGACTTCGATTCAAAAGTGTGCCAAAACTAAAAGAATAATTTATAATTTAGGATAAGGGAACAGAAGTGAAGATCAGTCAGTACGGAATTTGAGAATAAGAAGAACGATTAAAAAAGTGACTCTTTAAGGTAGTGAGGTATGCTAAAAGAAAGTTGATTACATTTTGTTAAACAGTCATTCAGTGTTTGTAAAGTGAAAAGAAAATTTATGTACGAAATTGCGTAACAATGAACTTTTTAGGCCAGCAACCAAACATGTCGACAGCAGAATGATTTTCTCACTCTGCAGAGGAGTGTGCATTGCTTTGCGACTTCCCAGTAGATGAAATTGTACGACGGACTGGGACGTAGAACCCAGATATTTTTCTGTTATCGACTAAATAAAGTGGACACGACTCACGATGCGTACTCACAGCTTAAGGCAAGGATCCGCGTTTCACCCCCAGTGTGGCACAAGTACATGATCTGTCAGCATGTTTCATGAATGTGGAATAAGGGAGAAATTATTTAGTAAATGTATCTGTGACAACACCAAAACCTGTACAGATAAAGAAAGCACCAGTAATTAACACCTCATATGGAACACAATAACTACTAAAGAGAAGAATTAAGGCACAAGCAAATGATGGTTTATGACATGAATAACAATTGTAGGAAGAGATAATGAAAACAATGACATTAAGAAGATCTGTTGTTATTGTTGTTTTGGTCTTTAGTCCTGAGACTGGTTTGATGCAGCTCTCCATACTACTCTATGCTGTGCAAGCTTCTTCATCTCCCAGTACTTACTGCAACCTACATCCTTCTGAATCTGCTTAGTGTATTCATCTCTTGGTCTCCCTCTACGATTTTTACCCTCCACGCTGCCCTTCAATGCTAAATTTGTGATCCCTTGATGCCTCAAAACATGTCCTACCAACCGGTCCCTTCTTTTTGTCAAGTTGTGCCACAAACTTCTCTTCTCCCCAATTCTATTCAGTACCTCGTCATTAGTTATGTGATCTACCTATCTAATCTTCAGCATTCTTCTATAGCACCACATTTCGAAAGCTTCTATTCTCTTCTTCTCTAAACTATTTATCGTCCATGTTTCACTTCCATATATGGCTACACTCCATACAAATACTTTCAGAAATGACTTCCTGACACTTAAATCTATACTCGATGTTAACAAATTTCTGTTCTTCAGAAACGTTTTCCTTGCCATTGCTAGTCTACATTTTATATCTTCTCTACTTCGACCATCATCAGTTATTGTGCTCCCCAAATAGCAAATACACTCCTGGAAATGGAAAAAAGAACACATTGACACCGGTGTGTCAGACCCACCATACTTGCTCCGGACACTGCGAGAGGGCTGTACAAGCAATGATCACACGCACGGCACAGCAGACACACCAGGAACCACGGTGTTGGCCGTCGAATGGCGCTAGCTGCGCAGCATTTGTGCACCGCCACCGTCAGTGTCAGTCAGTTTGCCGTGGCATACGGAGCTCCATCGCACTCTTTAACACTGGTAGCATGCCGCGACAGCGTGGACGTGAACCGTATGTGCAGTTGACGGACTTTGAGCGCGGGCGTATAGTGGGCATGCGGGAGGCCGGGTGGACGTACCGCCGAATTGCTCAACACGTGGGGCGTGAGGTCTCCACTGTACATCGATGTTGTCGCCAGTGGTCGGCGGAAGGTGCACGTGCCCGTCGACCTGGGACCGGACCGCAGCGACGCACGGATGCACTCCAAGACCGTAGGATCCTACGCAGTGCCGTAGGGGACCGCACATCCACTTCCCAGCAAATTAGGGACACTGTTGCTCCTGGGGTATCGGCGAGGACCATTCGCAACCGTCTCCATGAAGCTGGGATACAGTCCCGCACACCGTTAGGCCGTCTTCCTCTCACGCCCCAACATCGTGCAGCCCGCCTCCAGTGGTGTTGCGACAGGCGTGAATGGAGGGACGAATGGAGACGTGATGAGAGTCGCTTCGGCCTTGGTGGCAACGATGGTCGTATGCGTGTTTGGCGCCGTGCAGGTGAGCGCCACAATCAGGACTGCATACGACCGAGGCACACAGGACCAACACCCGGCATCATGGTGTGGGGACCGATCTCCTACACTGGCCGTACACCTCTGGTGATCGTCGAGGGGACACTGAATAGTGCACTGTACATCCAAACCGTCATCGAACCCATCGTTCTACCATTCCTATACCGGCAAGGGAACTTGCTGTTCTAACATGACAATGCACGTCCGCATGTATCCCGTGCCACCCAACGTGCTCTAGAAGGTGTAAGTCAACTACCCTGGCCAGCAAGATCTCCGGATCTGTCCCCCATTGAGCA
Source organism: Schistocerca gregaria (assembly GCF_023897955.1). NCBI lineage: Eukaryota > Metazoa > Arthropoda > Insecta > Orthoptera > Acrididae > Schistocerca > Schistocerca gregaria. Next base: position 92,961,023 of record NC_064930.1, on the reverse strand, counting down.
TGTTTGGGACTGGATGAAACGTCGTCTCAGGCGGTCTGCACGTCCAGCACGAACGCTGGTCCAACTGAGGCGCCAGGTGGAAATGGCATGGCAAGCCGTTCCACAGGACTACATCCAGCATCTCTACGATCGTCTCCATGGGAGAATAGCAGCCTGCATTGCTGCGAAAGGTGGATATACACTGTACTAGTGCCGACATTGTGCATGCTCTGTTGCCTGTGTCTATGTGCCTGTAGTTCTGTCAGTGTGATCATGTGATGTATCTGACCCCAGGAATGTGTCAATAAAGTTTCCCCTTCCTGGGACAATGAATTCACGGTGTTCTTATTTCAATTTCTAGGAGTGTAGATGTAATATATGAATCCATTCATGGTTTGAAGAATGGAAATATGTCTGGGGATGGTATTTCAATAGAAATAAAGAAACCTGAAAGAAAAACTTAATTAACAAGTTTATTTACAGTTGCAAGTTTATTTACAGAATGTCTGCACAGCAACAGAATTTAAAAAAAAATTCCAAAATCGTAACTGTTCTTCTCCACAGTTAAAGGAGGTAGAAAACAACTAAGAAACCAAGTACTCAGTAGCCTCTTCCCCTTAATGTAGTAAATGTTCATAAAAATTGTAGCTAACAATACTGAAAACCCTTGAATATCAATCAATCACGCCACGTTACCAGCTATAGTAAGCTTAGCTTTATTTGTCAGCTTAAACATGTACCACCTCTTCAGTTAACCATGTAACTATTCATGCAACCTGCTTTCACACTTCACTAATTACTCATTTAACTATCCATGCAAAGTCTTTACAATATACAATGTCTGCTGTGAATAATCAGTCAGTATGTCTAGTGAACAGATTTATTTCTTAGCAGCAAATATCTAACAATGCAATGAAAATTAACATGTGGTGAAGTAGGAGGAAGACTTAAGCAGGCGTGTCCGAGCGGTTCTAGGCGCTTCAGTCTGGAACCGCGTGACCGCTATGGTCGCAGGTTCGAATCCTGCCTCGGGCATGGATGTGTGTGATGTCCTTAGGTTAGTTAGGTTTAAGTAGTTCTAAGCTCTAGGGGACTGATGACCACAGATTTTAAGTCCCTTACTGCTCAGAGCCATTTTTGAGCATACATCACAAATATTGCTAATGCTATCTTTTGTGGTTCATGGAAGCAGTGTTATCGTGTTTTGTGCAGCATCTTCTTGTTGGTATAGGTGTCTTGATACATTACGTATCTATTACAGTGTAACCTTATGCAAAACAGGCTACTCGCTGTGCATAGAGTACATAGATCCACATAGTTACAGTATCAAAGAAGTTAAGTTGGATGGTCTAAGAGGAAAGGAGTTTTTTTAATTTTTTTAATGTAGCTTCTTTCCTCTTTCGCAAAATTACTGGTGTGAGTAGACTGGAAATACTCGTAGCTATAGTCCGTTGTTATCATAGTTTATTTATGTTCCTGCATTTGCTGGTCGTGCTAATTCATGAATGATTGTACATTATAACGCAACATATAGATCAGAATGTGAAGATTCATGTAAAGTGTGTGTGTGTGTGTGTGTGTGTGTGTGTGTGGGGCGGGGGGCTAGGGGGGGGGGGGGGGGGTGAGCGGGTAGTAAAAGAAAACGTCAGCGAGTCATTGACTAGAGAGGAAATATAGAGGAAATCTCTGTCACTGTCAAAATAAATTTTTTACTTTCTTGAAATATGGCTCCACAGCTTCTACAATTTTTTAATGGTGTTGTCTTACCTTCATCTGTTGGAATTTTGTTTTTATGCTTGCAGTTACTGCATTAAGCTATTCTGAAGAAACGATTTTCGCATATAGGTTTATGTAAGACAGGGGTGTGCGTATTATGTCGTTATCTCTACGTGTCATAAGCCTACATGTCAAAATATTCTATTTGGAAATGGCTTAATGCTGAACGATTGCAATTGTTGTTGTTGTTGTTGACTTCGGTTCAGAGACTGGTTTGATGCAGCTTTCCATGCTACTTCTTCGTGTGCAAACTTCTTCATCTCCGAGTAACTACTGCAACCTACATCCTTCTGAATCTGCTTACTGTATTCACCTCTTGCTCTCCCTCTACGATTTTGAACCTCCACACTTCCCTCCAGTACTAAATTGGTGATCCCTTGATGCTGCAGAACGTGTCCTACCAACCGATCCCTTCTTCTAGTCAAGTTGAGCCAAAAACTCCTTTTCTCCCCAATTCTACTCAATACCTCTTCACTAGTCACGTGATTACCCATCTAATCTTGAGCATTCTTCTATAGCACCACATTTCTAAAGCTTCTGATCCCTTCTTGTCTACACTATTTATGGTCCACGTTTCACTTCGAAACAGGCTACACTCCATAAAAATACTTTCATAAAGGATTTTCAACACTTAAATCTGTACTCGATGTTGACAAATTTCTCTTGCCATAGTCTGTATTTTATATCATCTCTACTTCGACCATCATCAGTTATTTTGCTCCCCAAATAGCAAAACTCCTTTACTACTTTACGTGTCTTATTCCCTAATCTAATTCCCTCAGCATCACCCGACTACATTCCGTTATCCTCGTTTTCCTCTTGTTGATGTTCATCTTGTATCCCCTGTTCAAAACACAGTCCATTCCGTTCAACTGCTCCTGCAAGTCCTTTGCTGTCTCTCACAGAATTACAGTTTCATCGGCAAAACTCAAAGTTTTTATGTCTTCTCCGTAGATTTCAATTCCTACTCCAAATTTCTCTTTTGCTTCCTTTACTGCTTGCTCAATATACAGAGTGAATAACATCGGGGAGAGACTACAACCCTGTCTCACTACCTTCTCAACCACTGCTTCCCTTCCATGCAACTCGACTCTTATGAATGCCATAAGGTTTCTGTACAAAATGTAAATAGCTTTCTCTCTGTATTTGGACCCTGCCACCTTCAGAATTTGAAAGAATGTATACCAGTCAACATTGTCATAAGCTCTCTCTCCTAGAAACGTAGCTTTGCGTTTCGTTAATGTATCTTCTAAGATAAGTCGTAGTGACAATGCTGCCACCAATGGTCCAACATTTCTGCGGAGTCCAAGTTGATCATTCCTGAGGTTGGCTTCTACCAGTTTTTGCAATTGTCTATACATGATTCGTGTTAGTATTACACAGCCTTGACTTGTTAAACTGATATTTCGGTAATTTTCACATCTGTCAACATCTGCTTTCTTGGGGATCGGAATTATTATATTCTCCTTGAAGACTGAGGGTATTTTACTTGTCTCTAATGGATTGTTGTCTACTTCTGGAGCCTTGTTTTGACTTAGGTCTTTCAGTGCTCTGTAAAATTCTTCATGCAGTATCACCTCTCCCATTTCATCTTCAGTTTCCATAATATTGCCCTTAGTTGGAGTTCACTTCTATATACTCGTTCCACCTTTCTGCGTTTCCTTCTTTGCTTAGGACTAGTTGTCAATACGAGATCTTGATATTCATACAGGTGGTTATCTTTTCTCCAAAGGTCTTTTTAATTTTCCTGTAGGCAGTTTCTATTTACCCCTAGAGATATATGCCTCTACATCCTTGCATTTGTCCTATAGCCGTACCTGCTTAGCCATTTCGCACTTCCTGCTGATCTCATTTTTGGAACGTTCATATTTCTTTTCGCCTGCTTCATTTACTGCAGTTTTATATTTTCTCCTTTCATCAATTAAATTCAGTATCTCTTCTGTTATCTGAGGATTTATTCTAGCCTTTGCCTCTTTACCTACTTGATCCTCTGCTACCTTCACTATATCATCTCACAAAACTACCTATTCTTTTTCTACTACATTTATTTCCCCTGTTCTTGTCAATCTTTCCGTAATTCTCTCTCTGCATTCTCTACAATCTCTGGTACTTTCAGTGTATCCAGATCCCATCTACTTATATATTACCTTTTTGCAGTTTTTCAGTTTTAATCTATAGTTCATAACGAATAAATTGTTGTCAGACTCCACATCTGCCCTGGAAATGTATTACAATTTAAAACCTGGTCCCTAAATCTCGGTCTAACCATTATATAAGTCATCTGAAACTTTCCAGTGTCTCCAGGCCTCTTCCACGTCTGCAGCCTTCTTTCATGATTCTTCAAACAAGTGTTAGCTACGATTAGGTTATGCTTTGTGCAAATTTCTACTAGGCGGCTTCCTCTTTCATTCCTTACCGACCAGTCCATACTGACCTACTACTTTTCCTTCTCTTTTTTCTCCTATAAAATTTTCGTCTCCCTTAACTATATGAATAACTTCTTTTATCGCATATATATTTCTTGAATCTCTTCATCTGCGGAGCTACTTGGCATCTAAATTTGTACTGCTGTGGTAGGCGTGGGCTTCATGTCTGTCTTGGCTACAATTATGCGTCACTGTGCTGTTCGTAGTAGTTTATCCTGTTCCTACTATTTGTATTCAGTACTAAACCTACTCTTGCACCAGCCCTATTTTATTTTCTATTTATGACTTGTATTCACCTGACCAGAAGTCTTGTTCCTCCTGCCACCAATATTCACTAATTCAACTATATCTGATTTTAACCTATCCATTTCCCTTTTTAAATTGTCTAACCTAACTGCCTGATTAAGGGATCTAACATTCCACCCACCAGTTTTCTTTCTCCTGGTAACGATGTCCTGCTGAGTATCCCCTGCCCAGAGATCAGAATGGGGAACTATTTTACCTCTGTGATATTTTACCCAAGATGATACCATCATCATTTATCCATACAGTAAAGTTGCATGCCCTTGAGAAAAATTCCAGCTGTAGTTGCCCCTTGCTTTCAACCGTTCGCAGTACCAGCACTGCAAGTTCGTTTTGGTTGATGTTTCAAGGCCAAATCAGTCAATAATCCAGACTGTTGCCCCTGCAACTACTCAAAAGGGTGCTGCCCCTCTTCAAGAACACCACGTTTGTCTGGCCTCTCAACTGATACATCTCCATTGTGGTTGCACATACGGCACAGCTATCTGTATCGCTGAGGCACGCAAGCCTCCCCATCAACAGAAAGGTCCGTTGTTCACTGCAATTTCAAAAACAAGATTCTGAGAGCTGAAAGTACGGTGATATTGGCTTACATATATTTTTTGATGTTCCTGATATTTAACCAACTGTATCTGTACAATCAGACAGATCTAATATGTGGAATATTTAATCTAGTTTAGTTCATGAGCAGTTGTTTCTTTTGATTTTGGCTCAGCACTTCAGTAACTCTAGTTTATTTCTTTTTCAAGAAAATGTGGAAAAAAGACAACGATAACGAGAATTTAATTCATTATTTTTTCCATTGTTGCAGAGCGACAATTTCTTCAGACTACAGAGCAGTACAATTTTGAGATAAAAGCTGTTGCGGTACCTTACTATGCTTACCAAGGCAAGTATCTGTCTTTTCTGTACTTGGTGGAATATGTTGTACGTTTTACACCTGATCTACTCTATTCCTCTTCTTATCATTATTATCAATACAGACTGGTTCACCAACGAGTAGAGGTTGCTAATAAAACAAGTAACAATCACAAAGTAGATAGCTGTATTACAAAAGATTAGTGACGTTAATGAAGACATACATTTCTGCTCTTTCAAATTTGTCTTATATCGATATGAGTGATTTGATTTTATTATTTGATAAATCATCCAGTTCCTGTTTAACAAATAACTTGATTTGCGTCAGTGATTTTCCAATAAATGTGGGAGATAAAGAAAAAAAGGGAAAGTATTTCAAGATAACATAGTCATCATTAAGAGTGATGTGGCGTGTAATGTGAATGATTTGCCAAATTGTAAAAGGATGAGGTTTACGAAAAACTGTCACTCTCAACACAAATATAACACACACACAGAGAACGTTTACAAGCAAAACTTTTTTATCACAAGACAATCAATCAATAATACCAAACGCTTTACATCTTAAGACAGAAGAAGTTGACAGGCTTCTTGCAAGTACAAATTAACTCCCCACATATACATATAAGCGATGTTTCCCTTATCTGTCATGTAGAACCACGTTTTGAGGAGATTCTGTATGTGCACAAAGGATGTTCGTATCCCTGAAAAACATGATTAGGATTATCTGTTCTGACTTGACATACTTATGTAGGTCATTCCGAGCATATCTTGAAATTATGACTAAATCATTCGTGTACATCCATTTTTACATGTGTCTAATGAGTAACAGTTCAATGTTATTATACAGGAATTCTAAAATTTACTAAATATGATAGAGGGAAGAGCGTTACCCTCGAACATCATGTCCTCACCCACTGCACAGAAGTCCGGGTCTTTTATTCTGTACACTTTCAATGGAGCTGAGAAATGCTTTTCTAATGTCAGATGAGAGGCCAGTGGCTTCTTTCCTTCATTCTGTAGAGGATATAACTGCAGGAGTATGGAGACTTGCACTGTATTGTACTGCTAATAAATACACCGAAGAGCCAAAGAAATTGGTATACTTGCATAATATTGTGCAGGGCCCCCTCAAGCACAAAAGAGTGCCATTACACCATATGGCATGGACTTGACTAATGTCTGAAATAGCGCTGGAGGGAACTGACTGCAGGGCTCTCCATAAATCCGTAAGAGTATGTGGGGCTGGAGATCTCTTCTGAACAGCACTTTGCAAGGCCTCCCGGATATGCTCTATAATGTTCATGTCTCGGTAGTTTGGTGGCCAGAAGAAAGTTCCTGGAGCCACTCGGTAGCAATTCTGGATGTGTAGGATGTCGCATTGTCCTGCTGAAATTGACCAAGTCCGAGGGAATGCACAATGGATATATACACGCCTATCTGCTCGATAAAATTTGAAACGAGACTCGTCCGACAAGGCAACATGCTTCCAATCATCAACAGTACAGTGCAGTCATCAAGGGTCCACGAGAGGGCCTTTAGCTCCGAGAGCCCACATCGATGACGTTTCGTTGAATGATTCGCACACTGACGTTTACACACACTGAAATTTGCTGGAATCTGCGGAAGGGTTGCACTTCTATCATAGGTCCCGCTCTTGCAGGACCTTTTCCCGGAAGGCAGCGATATCGGAGATTTGATGTTTTATCAGATTCCTGATATTCACGGTACACACGTGAAATGGACGTACTAGAAAATCTTTCCTTCATCACTATCGTGAAGATGCTGTGTCCCAACACTCGTGCACCGACTACAACAGCACACAGAAACTCACATAAATCTTAATAACCTGCCACGGTAGCAGCAGTAACCGATCTAACAACTGCTCGAGACGCTTGTTCCCTTATATAGGTGTTTCTAACCGCAGCGCTGTATGCGATATGTTTACATATCTCTGTCTTTGAATACGCATGTCTATACCAGTTTCTTTGGCGCTCTAGTGTATATGGTACTCACAAAGTTTTTTATTTCGTTTTTTGAACTAAGCGAACTAGGAAAATGTCAAGAGACTACCAGCATCTCTGGATGACGGTCAAGTTAACACAGTGACTTCTGTATAAATGCGATGCTGTGAGAAGTGGGCTTGGGTCTGGACATGATGGTAAAAAATTCTGTATCTCATACGCTGCTGGAATATTTTTGTAACCCATCGGTGAGTTTTGTCTTCGTGGTAATATAAGTTTACTTCAATCTGTGATCCACAACTTCCCACAAATTCTTTAGTGGTTTCGTAACTGGACTACTCCGAGACCTTAACAAAGATTTTGTACAGTTGTCCACCAAAACTGACCGGTTAAGCAACGGAAGGAATTATAGTAGGTGAATATGGACTGGGGGAAAGGGATAAAAGAGGAAGTCACCGGGTAGAATTTGTGCAGAGGATAATTTAATCATTTCTAACATGTCGTTCGAGAATCATGAAAGAAGGCTATATATGTGGAAGAGGCCTGGAAACACTCGAAGGTTTCAGATTTTTTATACATAGTGGTCCATTGATACTTACCGGTCCCAATATCTCACGAAATAAGAGTCAAACGAAAAAACTACAAAGATCGAAACTCGTCTAGCTTGAATGGGGAAACTAGATGGCGCTATGTTTGGCCCGCTAGATGGCGCTGCCATAGGTCAAATGGATATCAACTGCGCTTTTTTAATTTATTTATGTATTGTTCCGTGGGACCAAATTAAGGAGAAGTCTCCATGGTCATGGAACAAGTCAGTACATGAATTTATAACACGACATTTGAAACAGATAAAATGATATATAAAAAAACATATTCAGGTGACAAGTAAGTTTAAATAAAGAAAATCAACAATGTAACACAGGAATTTGCTTAATTTTTTAGATCTTCCAGGATCTCCTCGCCAGAATAGAAGGAGTGAGCCATGGGGAAACTCTTCAGTTTAGACTTAAAAGAGTTTGGGCTACTGCTAAGATTTTTGAGTTCTCGTGGTAGCTTATTGAAAATGGATGCAGCAGAATACTGCATTCCTTTCTGCACAAGAGTCAAGGAAGTGCATTCCACATGCAGATTGGATCTCTGCCTAGTATTAACTGAGTGAAAGCTGCAAACTCTTGGGAATAGGCTAATATTGCAAACAACAAACGACATTAAAGAAAATATATACTGTGAGGGCAATGTCAGAATTCCCAGACTATTGAATAGGGGTTGACAAGAGGTTCTTGAACTTACACCACATATAGCTCCAACAGCCCATTTTTGAGCCAAAAATACCCTTTTTGAATCAGAAGAATCACCCCAAAAAATAATACCGTACGACATAAGCGTATGAAAATATGCGAAGTAGACTACTTTTCGTGTTGAAGTGTCACTTATTTCAGATACTCTTCTAATGGTAAATAAAGCAGCATTTAGTTTCTGAACAAGATCCTGGGCATGGGCTTTCCACAACAGCTTACTATCTATCCGAACGCCTAGGAACTTGAACTGTTCCGTCTCGCTTATAATATGCCCATTCTGTCTCATCAAAAATCGGTTCTTGTTTAATTGTGAGTTAGAAACTGTAAAAACTGAGTCTTACTGTGATTTAACATCAAATTATTTTCCACAAGCCACGAACTTATTTCATGAACTACGTTATTTGATACTGTTTCAATATTAAACACAAGATCCTTGACTATCAAGCTGGTGTCATCAGCAAACAGAAATATTTTTTGAATCACCTGTAATACTAAAAGGCATATCTTTTATATAAATAAGAAACAGCAGTGGCCCCAGCACCGACCCTTGGGGAACGCCCCACTTAACAGTGCCTCATTGGGACTGAACATCACTACCACTCTCAATATTGTGGAGAATTACCTTCTGCTTTCTGTTCTTAAAGTAAGAGGCGAACCATTTGTAAGCTACTCCCCTTACTCCATAATGGTCCAACTTCTGCAGTAATATTTTGTGGTCAACACAGTCAAAAGCCTTCGTTAAATCAAAGAAAACTCCTAGCGTTCGCAACCTTTTATTTAATCCCTCCGAAACCTCACAGAGAAAAGAGAATATAGCATTTTCAGTTTTTAAACTATTTCTAAAACCAAACTGAACATTTGACAGCAAATTATGTGAATTTAAATGCTCCAGTAACCTTGTATATACAACTTTCTCGATAACTTTAGCAAACACCGATAGCATAGAAATAGGTCTATAATTGTCAATATTATCCCTGTCTCCCTTTTTACAAAGTGGCTTCACTACCGAGTACTTTAATCGGTCAGGAAACCGACCACTCCTAAAGGAAAAGTTACAGATATGGCTAAGTACTGGCTAACATACATAGAACAGTACTTCAGTATTCTGCTAGATACCCCGTCATATCCATGAGAGTTCTTGGTCTTTAGTGATTTAATTACTAACTCAACCTCCCTCTTATCAGTATCATGGAGGAGCATTTCAGGTAACAGTCTCGGAACACTTTTTTCTAAGAGCGCTGTATGATTCCCTGTTGGGACTAGGTTTCTATTTAGTTCACCTGCTATATTCAGAAAGTGATTATTAAATACTGTACATATAAGCGACTTATCAGTAACACGGACATTCCCACTACGCACTGATTCTATATCCTCGACCTGTCTCTGCAGACCAGCCTCTTCCTTTACGACTGACCATTTGGTTTTAATTTTATCCTGAGACTTAGTTATTCTATCTGCATACCAAAACTTTTTGCCTTCCTAATAACATTTTTAAGCACCTTTCAATACCGTTTGTAATGGGCTGCTGCATTTAGATTTTCCCTGTTTCTAACGTTTTGATATAATTGCCACTTTGTTCTACAAGATATTCTTATCCCTCTAGTCAGCCACCCAGGCTGCCTGTTTGTGTTAGTACCCTGTTTTGAACACTCTAACGGAAAGCAACTTTCAAAGAGCACGAGAAAAGTCTTGAGAAAAGCATTATATTTATCGTCTACTGTATCAGCGCTATAAACATCTTGCCACTCTTGTTCTTTTATAAGGTTTACAAAGGTCTCTACAGCAACTGGATCACCTTTCCTAAACAGTTGATAACTATATTTAACACTTGATGCAGCACAAAAATCTTTTAGAGTTAAAATTTGTGCATCATGATCTGAAAGGCCATTCACCTTTTTGCCAACAGAATGCCCTTCTAGTAATGAGGAATGAACAAAAATGTTGTTCTACTGTTCCCTTGCACTCTAGTTAGGAAGAATACGGTTTGCATAAGATTATATGAATTAAGGAGGTCTACCAGCATCCTTTTCCTTACACAATCACTTATACAATTAATATTGAAGTCACCACATATAACTAACTTTTTGTATTTCCTATAAAGTGAACCAAGAACCTCCTCTAGCTTTAGCAAAAATGTTGTGAAATCAGAGTCTGGGGATCTATAAATAACAACAGTCAGAAGTTTAGCTCCATTAAATTTAACCACACCTGCACAACGTTCAAACACCTTTTCATTGCAGTACTTTGAAACATCAATTGACTCAAATGGGATTCCGTTTTTCACATACATGGCTACTCCCCCACACCGCAAAGAGCTGCTCGAAAAGCTGCCAGCCAGCCTGTATCCCGGTAAAGGAAGCCTCTAAATTATCTCCTTATTTAAGAGGTGTTCACATACACCAATAATTTTAGAGTTAACATCTATAAGCAATTCACTAACTTTATCTCTAATACCTTGTATATTCTGATGAAATATACTAATTCCCTCATTACTCGGATACCTAAGCTTTGTCAAAAGTGGTTCCTTTGTTAGAGAGACTTACCTTAAGCAGTAATACCTATCAGCTGACTTCAGTCTAATAAAGGTACAGCTCTAACACCCACTAGTACAGGAATTTTCCGATGAGTGATCCCACCACCCCCACCTATGGTGTCACCTATAAGCTTTTCTAACCTCCCCTTCCCATACCTGTTGAGGTGCAGGCCATGTCTAGTGAAACCCGTCCTCCTGATAGACTCCACCGACACCACTGAAATGTGACCCATGCTTTCTGTCATCTGCGCACCCCCAAGTCTCATGTTATTACGCCTGACGGCTGTATTAAGATGAGGCCGATCGTGACGCTAAAACAGTTCCACGAAATGCACATTCGTGTTGCCAGTCTGAGTGGCTATCTCTTCCAGGACACCATCTATGTCATACTCCCCATCCCTATCAATACTATTACCAGCTCCACCCACAATCACTACCTGATCCTCTTTAGTAAAATCCCTACATAGCCCCCCTATGTTAACAGTCACCTGAGGCAACCCTGCATTAGGCTTCACAATGCTGGTGACCTGGCACTCACTCCCCAGCACTTCCTGCAACTGCTGGCCTACACCTCTGCCATGAGAACTACCTAACAGCAGAACCTTCTTATTCCTCTCCGACTTTGCAACTGTTCTAGCCACCGTAACTACTGAGGTCTGCTGCATACTTCCTACATCTACATCTACTAGAGATTTCTCTCCACTAGACTCTGACAGTTGGTCATATCTATTGCAAACACCAATAGTAAAACTATCTGAAAATCTCCTTCTCCATCAGATCTCTTACCAACAGCCAGCTACCATTCCCCAGCCCTCTTCTCCCTCCTCATCCTATCTAGCTCCTCCTGTGCGTTTTTCAACTGCACCTGAAGGGCACAGATCTTACGCTCCTGCTCCTCTATCAACTTACTCTTGCTACATAACCTGCAGTTGCAGGAGAGGATCTCGCCAGAATGCCCACTGGCTTCCCCACTGCATTCCCCCCAGTGAAAATACTTCGAACAAGTCTCACACCGCAATCCACTACTCACGAACCTACGCCAAAGCCCACAATTCTCACTCATGGTAAAATTTTACTTTTTTTTAAGTTCCGCTACTACAATAAGATGTTAAAACCTGACTACAATAATCATAAACTTGCTCTACAAGGGAAGTAACTATATTATTAACTATTACTATTATTTACACAGGAACCCACATTTTTTATAACATTTTCGTGTAGTACGTAAAGAAATATGAATGTTTTAGTTGGACCACTTTTTTCGTTTTGTGACAGATGGCGCTGTAATACTCACAAACATATGGCTCACAATTTCAGACGAACAGTTTTAAAAGTAAAATACAGAACGTAGGTAAGTTTGAACGTTTTATTTCGGTTGTTCCAATGTGATACATGTACCTTTGTGAACTTATCATTTCTCAGAACGCATGCTGTTACAGCGTGACTACCTGTAAATATTACATTAATGCAATAAATTCTCAAAATGATGTCCGTCACCCTCAATGCATTTGGCAGTAACGACATTCCTCTCAACAGCGAGTAGTTCGCCTTCCGTAATGTTCGCATATGCATTGACAATGCGCTGAAGCATGTTGTCAGGCGTTGTTGGTGGATCACGATAGCAAATATCCTTCAGCTTCCTCCACAGAAAGAAATCCGGGGACGTCAGATCTGGTGAACGTGCGGGCCACGGTATGGTGCTTCGACGACCAATCCACCTGTCAGGAAATATGCTGTTCAATGCCGCTACAACCGCACGCGAGCTATGTGCCGGACATCCATCATGTTGGAAGTACATCGCCATTCTGTCATGCAACGAAACATCCTGTAGTAACATCGGTAGAACATTACGTAGGAAATCAGCATACATTGGACCATTTAGATTGCCATCGATAAAATGAGGGCCAATTATCCTTCCTCCTATAATGCCGCACCATACATTAACCGGCCAAGGTCGCTGATGTTCCACTTGTTGCAGCCATCGTGGATTTTTCGTTGCACAATAGTGCATATTATGCCTCTCTATGTTACCGCTGTTGCTGAATGCCGCTTCGTAGCTAAATACAACGCGTACAAAAAATCTGTCATCGTCCCGTAATTTCTCTTGTGCCCAGTGGCAGAACTGTACACGACGTTCAAAGTCGTCGCCATGCAATTCCTGGTGCATAGAGATTCGGATGTAATCGATGTTGATGTAGCATTCTCAACACCGATGTTATTGAGGTTCCCGATTCTCGCGCAGTTTGTCTGCTACTGATGTGCGGATTAGCCGCGACAGCAGATAAAACACCTACTTGGGCATCATCATTTGTTGCAGGTCGTGGATGACGTTTCAAATGTGGCTAACGCTTCCTGTTTCCTTAAATAACGTAACTATCCAGCGAACGGTCCGGACACATGGATGATGTCGTTCAGGATACCGAGCAGTATACATAGCACACGCCAGTTGGGCATTTCGATCACAATAGCGGTACATCAACACGATATCGAACTTTTCCGCAATTGGTAAACGGTCCATTTTAACACGGATAATGTATCACGAAGCAAATACCTTCCGCACTGGCGGAATATTACGTGATACCACGTACTTATACGTTTGTGACTATTACAGCGCCATCTATCACAAAGCGAAAAAAGTGGTTCAACTAAAACATTCATATTTCTTTACGTACTACACGAATATGTAATAATAATGGGGGTTTCTGTTTTAAAAAACGCAGTTGATATCCGTTTGACTTAAGGCAGCACCATCTAGCGGGCCAACCATAGCGCCATTTGGTTTCCCCCTTCAAGGTAGACGAGTTTCGTTCTTTGTAGTTTTTTCGTTTGATGCTCATTTCGTGAGATATTTGGCCTGGTCACTATCAATGGAACATCCTGTATATTGGTAAGACAGAGATTTTGGATCCAGATTATTAATTTTAAGGCATTTCCAGGGGCAGCTGTGCACTCTGACCACAATTTACTGGTTATGAACTGTAGATTAAAACTGAAGAAACGGCAAAAAGGTGGGAATTTAAGGAGAAAGACCTGGATAAACTGAAACAACCAAAGATTTACAGACTTTCTGAGGGAGCATTAGGGAACGATTGACAAGAACAGGGGAAAGGAATACAGTACAAAAGAAACTGGCAGCTTTAAGAGACGAAATAGTGAGAGCAGCGAGGATCAAGTAGGTAAAAAGACGAGAGCTAGTAGAAATCCTTGCTAACGCAATGGATATTGAATTTCATTGATGAAAGGAGAAACTATAAGAACCCAATAAATGAAGCAGGCAAAAGAGAATGCAAACGTCTAAAAAATGAAACTGCAGGAACTGCAAAATGGCTAAGCGGGAATGGATAGAGGACAAATGTAAGAATTTATAAGCACGTGTCGCTAGGGAAAAATAGATGCCGCATACTGAAAAATTAAAGACACGTTTGGGGAAAAGGGAACCACCTGTATGAATATCAAGAGCTCACATCGAAGTCCAGAGAAAACCAAAGATGGGAAAACTGAAAGTTGGAAACAGTATATAGGGAGTTTATACAAGGGAAATGTACTTGAGGGCAATGCTATAGAATGAAAGAGGACGTAGATGAAGATCAGATGGGAGATATAATACTGAGAGAAAGACCTAAGTCGGTAAAAGGTCTTGGGAGTACTCGACATTCAGTCAGAATCACTGATATCCTTAGGAGAACCAACTACGTCGAAACTCTTCCATCTGGCGTGCAAGACGTATAAGACAGGTGGCATACAACACTCTTCAAGAAAAATATAACAATTCCCATTCCAAAGAAAGCAGGTGCTAAAAGGTGTAAATACTAGCGAACAGTTAGTTTAGTAAGTCGTGGTTGCAGAACACTAACACCTATTCTGTACAGAAGAACGGAAAAACCGTTAGATGCCGATGTCCATTTATAGCGTTTGAAGACTTCGAGAGAGCTTTTGACAGTGTTGATTGGATTACACTCTTTGAGATGCTGCAGGTAAGAGGAGCAAAATACAGGGAGAGAAAGTCTGTTTACCAGCCTGTACAGAAACCAGATGGTAGTTACAAGAGTAGAGACGCATGAAAGGAAAGCAGTGATTGAGAAGGGAGTGAGATAGGGTTGCAGCCTATACCCAATGTTATTCTACCTGTACATTGATCATACAGTAAAGGAAACAATAGAAATATTTGAAGCAGACGTTAAAGCCCAGGGAGAAGAAATGAAAACTATGAAGCTTACAAATGCCATTACAATTCTCTCACAGACAGCAAAGGACTTTGAAGAGCAGCTGAACGTAATGGACAGTGTCTTGAAAGGAGGATATCAGATAATATCGACAAAAGCAAACAAGGATAATGGAATGTAGTCGAACTGAAACACTTGATGCCGGAGGAATCACATTAGAAAACGAGACACTTACAGAACGATGCACTTAAAGTAGTAGATGAATTCTGCTAGTTGGGCAACAAAATAACTGATGATGGCCGAAGTAGAGGGAGTATAAAATGTAGGCTGGCAATAGTAAGAAAAGCATTTCTGAACAAGAGAAATTTGTTTATATCGAATATAGATTTAGGTGTTTGAAGTCTTTTCTGAAAGTATTTGTATGGAATGTAGCCATGGGGGTGAAACGTGGACGACAAACAGTATACACATAAAGAGAATAGAAACTTTTAAAATGTAATGCTAGAGAAGAATGCTGAAGATTAAATTGTAGATCACCTAAGTAATGGAGAGATACTGAATAGGACTGGGAAGAGAAAAAGAATACACTAAGCAGATTCAGAAGGATGTAGGTTGCAGTAGTTACTTGGAGATGAGAGGCTTGCACAGGATAGAGCAGCACAGAGAGCTGCCTCAAACCAGTCTTTGGACTGAGACAACATCAGCAACAACAACAACAACAACAATTCAGCTTTAATATGTTGGTCCCCATCATGCTTTGAAAGCAAAGTCTTCACCAGGAAACCAGTCCTTGAACTTTTTACAGAAACTGATTGCTGTTGATTCACGGAAATGTCAACAACATAAAGAGATCGCATACAAAGGGGGTACATGAGGTTCTACACTGTAACAAAAGCTGAATGTTTGATGAATTCAGCCAAAAATATCAAAGAAAATGTTTCCTGATTTCAGCGACATACGACAACGAAAATTCCTTATCTATGGGACTTGTCAAATGTTGGCTGCTTTCTTGACATCTGAAAGTCAAACAAGTATTAATGAAGTATAACGGTTGGCTAAAGAGAATAGAGTTTACAACTTGTAGATGGTAGCTTCATAGAATGCTGGAATTCAGTCCTGTTTCACGTGATGTGTCCCAAAAGAAATATGTATTTTTATGAGAAACTATGTTTAAACGGTTCTTATCTTGATGTAGACACTCACAAATTGATTTTGACGATCATCAGCCTTACTGGGTCTTTTCTCAGCCACTGCAGGAGTTAACTAGCTTTCCTTCTTGGCCGATGGCGTAGAAGATCTGCAGTAGTTTTCTGCGGGCATTGGAGGTAAAAATGTCTACTTGAATCTTTGCACTCCTTTGTCTTTGGCAACTCGGATGTGTTTCCATTCAATCCTTTGACTGAGTTTGGTTTTTGTCCACATCCTCCTTGTCGAGAAGAATGATAATTTTGACCACCATTTAATCTGTGTCTAATGTGGTTTAGTCCTTTTTGTCAGATTTTGGAGCCTTTTAGCTATTTGCCTGTGTAAATTCTGCTTTACTTGTTGTAAGATCTTTTCAAGAGTAACGTTTTTAGATGGAAGGTCTGCCTGTAACCACAAAATAAGCAATAAAACAAACGAGAAATAATATGTATACACTATACTGATAAATCGCTTTGAAGTCTCTGCATAAAGATGCAGCTGTATTGAGACTACATGGTCTTTTTTAATAGTCGAAAATGATACAATAAATTATTAATAATGTACCAAAAACCGGAACATAAACAAATAAGCAGCGTATGCTTTGTTACCGACCCTGTTTTGCGGATAAGAGTTAACTTTAGTACGCCTAGACTGTGTTACGAAAATTGTCTCTACTGTAGAAAATCAGCAGACTTCAAAATTTAATGTGTTACACAGGTCTGAAATTTTCTTAAAATTGTAGTTACATTGCAGTTAATAATATATAGCATTTCTTCACATGACTAAAACAGAGAATATAGCGATACAGTAAATAATTTAGAAGCCCTTGAAAACGGTTTGACAATAAACAGTTACAGCAATATTGTAATCAATATATACGAAGACAAAAGCATGGAAATTCACATTATTAAGTTCCTCGTCTGAAAATTGTTAATGTTATCATCTGAAGGGCGTGAGAAACTAACAAATTGCACGTTTAAAAGTTCATTGACGTATTCATTGAGCCAATCTTGAATACGACAATTTATGTATGAACAAGAAAATCTGACTGGAAGACATTACACATGATTCGGTGCCTAAATTCATACTTCACGGAACACAATTAAGACCATGGTCGAGGGTACTTTCATTGTACTACATATTAGGTTTCTTCCCGTTTTACACGACTTTATAGCATTGGAAAAGTACTCTTTGGAACACTGTCCTTGGAAAACCTTTTGTTCGGAGCCCCCCCCCCTCCCCAAAAAAAAGGCCCTGTCGATTCTGCGATGGTCTTTGCTGCACGTTTCTGGACCTACGATATGGAGGGCTGTAGGATTGCTCTTGTGCTGTCAACACAAGGATAGGAAGCACTCGGGTGGCTGAGTATTTGGACAGCTCACACGAATTTTTATTTTTAGGACGTGCCATCCGTCCTCAAAGTGGGGAGCCCACCCTCTATGAGTGTGGCGACGAAAACTACAGAGAGTAATTGAGGGGGGGGCATCGATTTACATCCAAATATTTATATTTCATAATGTCTAAGGAAAAAAAAGGAGTTCCAGTGAACAAATATTGCTAGTGACAGGTAGTCATTTCTATGAATAAAGGCGGGAAACTCCCTCATCGTTAGTCTGCCATCTTATTTTGCAAGAACTGACCAGTAGTTCCTGTCAGCAGGAAAGCTCGTAACTTAGATGACAATAAGCAGTTCACAATGCCTCTACTTTGCTATGCCGACTACAAGAATAGATTGTTAATCACAGCCATTGTGACTGTCCACTCGATTTCAGCCTGGCTTCCGAAATCAGTTCAAAGGTAGTAAATCAGTTAGACGTAGAATTCTAGTATTTGTGCAATGGAAATACACTGAAGAGACAAAGAAACTGGTACAGCTGCCTAATATCGTGTAGTACCCTGGCGATCACGCGGAAGTCCACAACACCATGCAGCATGGACTCGACTAATGTCTGGAGGGAACTGACTCCATGAATACTGCAGGGCTGTCCACAAATCGGTACTAGGGTTGGAGGTCGCTTCTGAACAGCACGTTGAAAGGCAGCCCAGATATGCTTAGTAATTTGGTGGCCAGCGAAAGCGTTTAAACTCAGAAGAGTGTTCCTGGAGACACACTGCAGCAATTCTTGACTTGTGAGTTCTCGCACTGTCCTGCTGGAATTGCCCAAGTCCGTCGGAATGCACAACGGACATGAATGGATGCAGGTGATCAGACTGGATGCTTACGCATGTGTCACCAGTCAGAGTCGTACGTAGGCGTATCAGGAGTCCCATATCGCTCCAACTGCACACGCTCCATACCATTATGGAGCCTCCACCACGTTGAAGAGTCCCCTGCTGTCACGGAGGGTCCATGGATTGATGAAGTTGTGTCCATACCCGTACACTTCCATCCTATCGATACAATTTGAAACGAGATCCGTCCGACCAGTCATCAACAGTCCAATGTCGGTGTTGACGGGCCCAGCAGAGGTGTAAAGTTTTGTGTCATGCAGTCATCAAGGGTACACGAGTGGGCCTTCAGCTCCATATCGATGATGTTTCGTTGGATGCTTCGCGCCCTGACACTTGTTGATGTCCCAGCACTGAATTCTGCAACAATTTGCAGAAGGGTTGTAATTCTGTCACATAGAACGATTCTCTTCACTCGTCATTTGCCACATTCTTGCACGATCTTCTTTCCGGCAGCCAGGATGTCAGAGATCTGATGTTTTAGCGGATTCCACCCGTGAAATGGTCGCAAGGGAAAATGCCCCTTTCACCGCTATCTCGGAGATTCAGTGCTCCATCGCTCGTGTGCCGACTATAACACCACGTTCAAACTCACTCGTGATATATTTTCAGCATTTCGCGGCCCTGTCAGCAACTGTATAAATATTAAATTCAAAATTAACAGCCTCAGTTGCGGAGTTACCTAGATTTACCTAGGTTTCAATTGGGATAACCCAACCTTTTTCAGAATTACACTTACTAATGTTTGTCCATAATGGACATTGTCAAACTAAAAATACAAATACACCAAGTGTCGTCATGTAAGTAGGCTGTTTAGGTTTTTTTATTGGTAACGCCGCCACGTAGCGCTCTGTATAAAAATCACTGGCTGTGCCGTGTGCAGTCTGTGGCTGGTTTGCATTGTTGTCTGCCATTGCAGTGTTGGGCAGCGGCAGCTGGATGAGAACAGCGCGTAGCGTTGCGCAGTTGGAGGTGAGCCGCCAGCGGTAGTGGACATGGGGAGAGAGATGGCGGAGTTTTGAAATTTGTAAGAATTGGTGACATGAACTGATATATATATTATGACAATAAAGGTAAATACATTGTTTGTTCTCTATTAAAATCTTTCATTTGCCAACTGTGCCTATCAGTAGTTAGTGCCTTCAGTAGTTTGAATCTTTTACTTAGCTGGCAGTAGTGGTGCTCGCTGTATTGCAGTAGTTCGAGTAACGAAGATTTTTGGTGAGGTAAGTGATTTGTGTAACGTATAGGTTAGTGTTAGTCAGGGCCATTCTTTCGTAGGGATTATTGAAAGTCAGATTGCGTTGCGCTAAAAATATTATGTGTCACTTTAAGCACATTCGTGTATAATTGTTCAAAGAGGACGTTTCACATAGACCAGTCTTGTATAATTTTTCTAAGGGGGACGTTTCAGTCATATTTAAAAAACTTAACTGAAGCTGCCTCAGCCCCACTTCCCGACCGCGATGCGGCAGCCACGATTGTTGTACTGGAACTGACAGTAACATCCGTTATGGACAACCATTAGTAAGTGTAATTCTGAAGAAGGTTGGGTTATCCCAATTGAAACCTAGGTAAATCTAGGTAACTCCGCAACTGAGGCTTTTAATTTTGAATTTAATATCACTTGTGATAACCTGCCATTGTAGGAGCGATAACTGATCTAACAACTGCGCCTGTCACTTGTTGTCTCATACAGGCGTTGCCGACTGTCACTCCGTACTCTGGCCGTTTACATATCTCTGTATTTGAATACTGATGGCCATACCTGTTTCTTTGGCGCTTCAGTGTAATGTTAGTGGTATGCTGTCTGACGCAGTCAATCGGTTAAAAGTGTAGGAGTAGCCTTGCGAGGAATTGTGGCAGAAGACATGGGGTTATAAGTAGGGAATGTTAATGGCTTACTACTGTTTATTTGGTAAATTGTAGGAAAGTGTAGCTCATCTACATAGGAGATGACTAGTGCGAGCAAGAGTGTGGCCAATTCTTGAGTCCTGCTGGGGTCTTTGGGACCCCATCAGTTCAGATTAAAGGAAGACACCGAAGCAACTGAGAGCTACGCTGTGACACTCGTTAACGTAAGGTTCAATTATCACCTGAGCACTTCGGAGCAGTTTCGTGAACTAAAATTGGAATCCCTGGAGAGAAGGCGGAGCACATTTCGTGAACCACTGTCGAGAAAATTTACAGAACGGCCACTTGCGGCTGACTGCAGAACGATTCTTCTGCTGACGCGGTACGTTTCGCTAAAGGACAAGATACGAGAAATTGGAGCTCATACTGTGGCACATGGGCGGTTGTTTCTGCCTCACTCAATTGCCGAGTTCAACGGGAAAGGAGATGACCAGTATCGGTTCAACGTACCATCGGCCACATGCAGTATGGTGGTCTGCGAATAATGTGTGTGGACGTCAAACTTTTGAGTAGCTACCTTCGTTTAATTGTATCGATAATGTTCACCTGTAAATCAATCGTTTGAGGATTTGTCATTCCTACCCGTGCTGAGATGGTAAGCCTGGTCACGTGAGCTGTAAAACCTTCCCTGATGGTACCCTGCTAGACAACAGGTTGGCCAGCACGGTGAAGCTCCATTCGTGAGGACGGCGACTCAAACCCCACTGCCGGACGTTTCATGTTTAGTTTTTCCAGGATTTCCCTAAAGTCGCTCTAGGGTCAGATCGTTGTTGCAGAAGCAACGAAAAAAGGATGCCAAATGCAAAAGAACGCAAAATCCCCAATACTGGCAAAGTTTTACAGAAGTTCGAAACATGGCACGTACTTCAATGAAAGATGCTTTTAATAATTTCCACAACGGAAGTCTGTCTCGAAATCTGGCAGAAAACCTAAAGAGATTCTGGTCATACATAAAGCACACCAGCGGCAAGACACAATCAATACCTTAACTGCGTGATGGAAACGGTGAAGTCACTGATGACAGTGCCACTAAAGCAGAGTTATTAAACATGGCTTTCCGAAACTCCTTCACCAAAGAAGATGAAGTAAATATTCCTGAATTCCAATCAAGAACAACTGGCAAGATGAGAACCATAGAAGTAGATATCATCGGTGTAGCAAAGCAGCTTAAATCACTTAACAAAGGCAAGGCCTCCGATCCAGTCAGGTTCCTCTCAGAGTATGCTGATAAAACAGCTCCATATTTAGCAATTATATACAATCACTCGCTTACAGAAAGATACGTACCTAAAGACTGCAACATTGCTCAAGTCACACCAATACTCAGAAAGGGAAGGAGGAGTAATGCGCTGAATTACAGGCCTATATCACTAACGTCGATCTGCAGTAGGGATTTAGAACATATACTGTATTCGAACATTATGAAGTTCCTCGAAGAAAACGATTTATTGACACATAATCAGCACAGATTCAGAAAATATCGTTTTTGTGAAACACAACTAGCTCTCTTATTCATGAAGCAGTAAGTGCTCTTTATTCGAGCGAAGTAATGGCCGCAATCGACAGGGGATGTCAAATTGATTCCATATTTTTAGATTTCCAGAAGCCTTTCGACACCGTTCCTCACAAGCGTCTTCTAACCAAACTGCGTGCCTACGGAGTATCGCCTCAGCTGTGCGACAGGATTCGTGATTTGCTGTCAGAAAGGTCACAGTCATCGAGTAAAACAGAAGTAATATCCGGCGTTCCCCAAGGAAGTGTTACAGGCCCTCTATTGTTCCTGTTCTATATTAACGACACAGGAGACAATCTGAGTAGCCGTCTTAGATTGTTTGCAGATGATGCTCTCATTTACCGTCTTGATCAGATGATCAAAACGGCGTGCAACATGATTTAGATATCTGTACGCTGCGAAAAGTGGCTATTGACCCTGCATAAAGAAAAGTGCGAAGTTATTCACATGAATACTAAAAGATATCCGCTAAATTTCGATAACGCGATAAGTCACACAAATCTGAGAGCTGTAATTCATCTAAATACTTAGGGATTACAATTATAAACAGCGTAAATTGGAACGATCGCATAGATAATATTGTGGGTAGAGCAAACCAAAGACTGCGATTCATTGGCAGAACACTTAGAAGGTGCAACAGGTCTACCAAAGAGAGTGCTTACACCACGCTTGTCCGCCCTGTTCTTGAGTACTGCTGTGCGGTGTGGGATCCGCATCAGGTGGGACTGACGGATGACATCGAGAAAGTACAAAGAAGGGCAGCTCGTTTTGTATTATCGCGAAATAGGGAAGATGGTGTCACAGACATGATACGTGAATTGGAGTGGCAATGGTTAAAACAAAGTCGTTTTTCGTTGCGACGGAATCTTCTCATGAAATTTCAATTACCAGTTTTCTCCTCCGATTGCGACAACATTCTGTTGGCACCCACCTCCATTGGGAGGACTGATCATCACGATAAAATAAGAGAAATCAGGGCTTTAACGGAAAAAAATTTAAGTGCTCGCTTTTCCCGCGTGCCGTTCGGGAGTGGAACGGTAGAGAGACAGATATTTGGGCGTAACATTGCAGAGCGATATGAAGTGGGACAAGCATGTAATGACAGTTGTGGGGAAGGCGGATAGTCGTCTCCGGTTCATTGGTAGAATTTTGGGAAGATGTGGTTCATCTGTAGAGGAGACCGCCAATAGAACCTATTCCTGAGTACTGCTCGAGCGTTTGGGATCCCTGTCAGGTCGGATTGAGGGAGGACATAGAAGCAATTCAGAGGCGAGCTGCTAGATATGTGACTGGTAGGTTTGATCAGCAGGCGAGTGTTACGGAAATGCTTCAGGAACTCGGGTGGGAGTCTCTGGAGGAAAGGAGGCGTTCTTTTCGTGAATCGATTCTGAGGAAACGTAGAGAACCAACATTTGAGGCTGACTGCAGTTCAGTTTTACTGCCGCCAACTTGTATTTCGCTGAAAGACCACAAAGATAAGATAAGAGAGATTAGAGCTCGTACAGAGGCATGTAGGCAATCATTTTTCCCTCGTTCTGTTTGGGATTGGAACAGGGAGAGAAGATGCTAGATGTGGTACGAGGTACGCTCCGCCACGCACCGTATGGCTGATACCGGAATATGTATGTAGATGTAGATGTAGATGCAGGTGGTTCATTGAACCCTCTGACGGGCGCCTTATTGTCAATAGCATAGTAATCACGTAGATGTAGATGTAGGAGTAGGGAGCTACCGGTGTGGTTCGTTTGAAAGGGCACGGCCTATTTCGTTCCTCTTCCTTTCACAATCCGAGCTTGCGCTCCATCTCTAATGAGCTCCCTGTTGACAGGACGTTAAACTATGATATTCCTTTTTTCTTAAGGTTCTGCAGCTCATTCGGTAGAAATGGAAACCTTGTAGGATCACTTTGTCCGTCTGTCTATCTTCCTGCTTGGCCCTCAAGAACCCTTTTTCTCTGGAACAGGTAGAAGTATCACGTCTCTCCATGGTATAAAAGATTTAAGCTTCTACGATGCGGGGTCAAAGCAATTTGTATAGGCATGCCTATTCAAATACAGAGGTACGTAAAGAGCCACAACACTGCGCTGCGGTCGGGAACGTTTATAAAACACAAGTGTCAGGCGCAGATCCGTTACTGCTGCTACAATGGCAGGTTATCCAGATTTAAGTTAGTTTGGACGTCGCTCTGCAGTAGGGTTTGGAGCATATACAGCATTCAAATATTATGAATCACCTCGAAGGGAACGATGTATTGATACGTAAGCAGCACGGTTTCAGAAAACATCGTTCTTGTGCAAACGCAGCTAGCTTTTTATTCGCACGAAGTAATGGCCGCTATCGACAGGGGATCTCAAGTTGATTCCGTATTTCTAGATTTCCGGAAAGCTTTTGACACCGTTCCTCACAAGCGACTTCTAATCAAGCTGCGGTGCTATGGGGTATCGTCTCAGTTGTGCGACTGGATTCGTGATTTGCTGTCAGGAAGGTCGCAGTTCGTAGTAATAGACGGCAAATCATCGAGTAAAACTGAAGTGATATCAGGTGTTCCCCAGGGAAGCGCCCTGGGACCTCTGCTGTTCCTGATCTGTATAAATGACCTGGGTGACAATCATAGCACTTCTCTTAGGTTGTTCGCAGATGATGCTGTAATTTACCGTCCAGTAAGGTCATCTGAAGACCAGTATCAGTTGCAAAGCGATTTAGAAAAGATTGCTGTATGGTGTGGCAGGTGGCAGTTGACGCTAAATAACGAAAAGTGTGAGGTGATCCACACGAGTTCCAAAAGAAATCCGTTGAATTCGATCACTCGATAAATAGTACAATTCTCAAGGATGTCAATTCAACTAAGAACCTAGATGTTAAAATTACGAACAATTTGTTGGAAAGACCACATAGATAGTATTCTGTGGGAAGGCGAGCCAAACGTTGCGTTTCATTGGCAGGACACTTAGAAGATGCAACAAGTCCACTAAAGCGACAGCTTACACTACACTCGTTCATCCTCTGTTAGAATATTGCTGCGCGGTGTGGGATCCTTACCAGGTGGTATTGACGGAGGACATCGAAAGAGTGCAAAAAAAGGGCAGCTCGTTTTGTATTATCACGTAATAGGGGAGAGAGTGTGGCAGATATGATACGCGAGTTGGGATGGAAGTCATTAAAGTAAAGACGTTTTTCGTCGCGGCGATATCTATTTACGAAATTTCAGTCACCAACTTTCTCTTCCGAATGTGAAAATATTTTGTTGAACCCAACCTACATAGGTAGGAATGATCATCAAAAGAAAATAAGAGAAATCAGAGCTCTAACAGAAAGGTTTAGGTGTTCGTTTTTCCCGCTCGCTGTTCGGGAGTGGAATGGTGGAGAGATAGTATGATTGTAGATGTAGATGTAGATGGTGTTATATGCGGCGCAACAGCGGTGGGGCTCATCTCCGATGTAACGATGAAGTGGGGATTTTGCCGTACGACCATTTCACGAGCGTACTGTCAATGTCAGGTATCGGCTAAAACATCAAATCTCCGACATCGCAGCGGCCGGAAAATGATACTACAAGTAAGGGACCAACGCCGATGAAGAGAATTGTTCCACCAGACGAAAGTGCAAGCCTTCCGCAAACTGGTGCAGATTTCAGTGCTGGTCCATCAACACGCGACAGTGTGCGAACCATTCGACGAAACATCACCGATATGGGCTTTCGGAGCCGAAGGTCCACTCGTGTATCGTCGGTGACTGCACGACACAGAGCTGGGCCCGTCAACAACGACGTTGGATTGTTGATGACTGGAAATGTGTTGTCTGGTCGGACGAATCTCGTTTCAAATTGAATCGAGCGCACGGCTGTCTATGAGTTTGGAGATAATCTCACGGCTCCATAGACCCTGCATATCAGCTGGGAACTGTTCAAGCTGGCTGAGGCTCTGCTATGGTGTGGGGCGTTCGGGCGTTAGGAACTTGCTTATACCGTATAACAAATTGTAGTAAATAATAATAGTGATGCTGTCACTATTTGATGGTAATATTTACTGACAAAATGCAGCCTAACACCATATTGCGTACTTACGGCTATCCTGTGTGGCCGTTTCTCAGTACGACTTGAAAAGGGAGAGAGATTATTAATTGATCACCGATGCGTCGGTTCTCGATTGTGTTCAGGAAACGTACGGATTGATTACGCGAATAATCGATCTTTTGACCCGGATTGCCTTCACGCAATCAGAATCTTCGATGAAAATGCCCAAGGGACCTATTTGAATATAAAAATGGAAATGAAAGCACATTAGTGGAATTTCGTAAGAGAAAGATTAACAGATCGTAAGTTGAACACATTAGCGGTCTCCCAGATACAATCGAGGCACCGCGATAAAGAGCGAACCTGTAACAAAGCTCGTATATAATTTGAACATCATTTTCGGTTTGTGAAAGAAAAGAATAAGAAGAAAATTACAGCATCGTATAATCTTAATATATTTTGAACAAATTGGCTTTAAACTTCTACACATTGACAAATGCACTATAAATGCCTGACTTACATCTGATATTTCTTTTGTAAACCGCGCAGTCCAATAATCGCTGCTTTGTCAGTCGGTTCCTTCTTAAAAATTAAATGTCCTTGAATGTGCGTAAGTACATTGTATCCACACCCGAGTTACCGAAATGTTTATTCGTCGTTTTTACACAAAATGAAAATATAACTTGTAGCAAGCTATCTAGTAGGTCTTAAATGTCGGCGACCAAAAATACAAGTGATAATGAAGTCTCTAGAATATTTCTTAACAAAAGATATATTGATCTTTCTTCTGTTTCGCAGCTTCTTGCTATCAAGCGCTACGACAATGATTTTAAATATCTGCGCCCAGCGGGTTATAGTGTTTATTTAGAGTATTTAAACGCTGCACGCGCGTTTTAGTATAGGCGCACATTATAAAAATATTTCGTCTCTGCTTTGGCTCTGTGATGCTTAGCATCTTTACAAACTACAGCTCGTTGGCTATCCTTTTCTTCAATGACAAATATCCCACATGCGAAGTAGTTGAAATCCAATAAAATTACAGCGTGTGCAGCTCGAATGGTATGGGACTCCTGATAAGTCTAGATACGACTCCGACAGGTGAGATGTACATAAATAACCTGTCTTATCACGTGCATTCATCCATGTCCATTGCGAATTCCGACGTAGTTGGGCAACTCCAGCAGGACAACGCGACAACTCATACGCCCAGAATTCCTACAGAGTGGCTGCAGGAATGCTCTGAGCGCGTGAAGCTGGAGTGACGTGGGGCCTTTGATACGTCTAGATACGACTCTTGACAGGTGACACGTAAGTAAGGATCCTGTGTGATCACCAGCATCCATTCATGTCCATTGTGCATTCATACTGACTTGGGCATTTCCAGCAGGACGATGCGACACCCCAAAGGTTCAGAATTGCTACAGAGTGCCTCCAGGAACACTCGTCTCAGTTTAAACACTTCTGCTGGCCACCAAACTCCCCAGACATGAACATTATTGAACATATCTGGGATACCTTCCGACGTGCTGTTCAGAGGAGATATCCACCCCCTCATACTCTTACGGATTTGTGGACCGCCCTGCAGGAATCATGGTGCAGATCCCTTTAGCACTACTTCAGACATTAGTTAAGTCCATGCCACGTTGTGTAGCGGCACTTGTTTGTGCTCGCAGGGGCAGGTATACCAGTTTCCTTGGATGTTCAGTGTAAGTCCAAAGGTATGGCCATCTATGTCACATTTGAAAATACTCTCTCCTCAAAACCTATAGGGAACTTCCAGTTGACCTCGAATCATAAAATTTGGCAAGAATTAAGGGTTCACAGTACAAGTAAGGGGAAAAAATTGAAAATATTAATGTGCAATTCTATCACACGAAAAAAGTTTTTTTTTTCATTTCTTTACCGTCTGTCTGTCATTTAAGATTCTTTTTCCTTAGGAATAAGCAGATCTATGAAGCTGAAATGTATGTCACGTACTAAGGCCAACGATTTCTTTGCAATGAAAAATAATTAAGCTTTAAAGTCAATGCATTCAAATCATAAGGCCATTTATCTGCCAGATGTTGATATATGGCCAGTATCGTTACCGATAAACGGCTAAAATTGTCGAAATTCTAGATTCTGGGGGTGGTTAAACTATCTATGTACAGAATTACGTTCGTACAGAATGGTCAGTGCTCGAGTCCTACACGTCAGTTTCGACTGAAGCACTCTGCCGAGACTGAACATTTTGCAACTTTCTGACATTTATAGAAGACCTGGGAGTTAGCGAAAACAGTGTATCGCAAAACTAGGTCTGCTGAACATTAGCGCTACAGAGCAAGGCTAAAGTGGAATACCACCATAGCACTAACTCAGATAAAATAAAAAATAAAAATAAAAAAACACTTTATTGATTGGCCATGTTGTTAAGTACATATTTAATAATACCATAATGCAACATAACGTTTTTACTCCAACATCTCTAATATATAAGCTATATAAGATGTCTTTTATTTTATTTATTTAACTTGGTCTGATTAGAGCCATCAGGCCCTCTTTCACATCGGACCAGGGTTTCACAAATACAGTGCCTTTCTTACGTCATAGTTACCAAGAAATGACAATTTTAATACGAGAGATGGTCTGAGTGTCTGAAGTGGCAAGGATGAATAAATTACCCTAACTGTGAACTAATAAATTTAGAACTGTCAGTACTTGTAATTCTACAGCTGTTGCGACTAGCAGTGATAACAGAAGTAATAAGAATAACGACAATGAAAATGACAGTAATGATAGAGAAGAATTTTTAGGTGTATGAAATAGACGTTTTCTGGTACAACGAGTTCTGGGGCTAGGAAATTTAAGGAGACTGCACCCCCTAAGAATACTGGGAAATTGGTAAGAATGATGTACAGTGCAAAGGGCTACGTAAGGGGGGAATGGAAATCCTTGTTGTTGCTGAAGTCGATATGTCAGTAACTGTCGACTGACGCTGAAGTTGTTACTCATTTCTCTAATATAATGGGGGAGGTCAATCCAAAGCCGACCTCCTGCTACTGAGAAGGACTTGAGAACGTGGGTGAATGATGGAGTGGGACGGAAGGGATTTTGCCCTGGTGGGAAAGGGTGTTTCTGCCTTGTTGTTCGGAAAAGAGGGTTAAGATCGAGGAGAAGCAGGGGAGAACAGCATACGTTGATTAGGCAGTAGAGGCGACAGAGGGCACGGAAGTCTGTGCGCTTCTCTTCTCACAGCTACGGCAACTGTGCATATGATGGGGAAATATGACCAAAGAGTCGATCGTCATCAATAGAATGAACAAAAGCACTCATAACCAGTTCCAGCGGGCCACGAGCTTTCCTGACAAAGACCTTGCAGGATAGCATGCCTGTTATCAATTAGCGAAGTATAACAGTTTCTACAAGTTTATTTTTCGTATTAAGAGGAAAGAGTTTCTTATGCTTGGAGACATGCTGACGTCTTCTTTCACATGACATGTCCAGTTCAGATTTTCATCTACACTCCTCGAAATGGAAAAAAAGAACACATTGACACCGGTGTGTCAGACCCACCATACTTACTTCGGACACTGCGAGAGGGCTGTACAAGCAATGATCACACGCACGGCACAGCGGACACACCAGGAACCGCGGTGTTGGCCGTCGAATGGCGCTAGCTGCGCAGCATTTGTGCACCGCCGCCGTCAGTGTCAGCCAGTTTGCCGTGGCATACGGAGCTCCATCGCAGTCTTTAACACTGGTAGCATGCCGCGACAGCGTGGACGTGAACCGTATGTGCAATTGACGGACTTTGAGCGAGGGCGTATAGTGGGCATGCGGGAGGCCGGGTGGACGTACCGCCGAATTGCTCAACACGTGGGGCGTGAGGTCTCCACAGTACATCGATGTTGTCGCCAGTGGTCGGCGGAAGGTGCACGTGCCCGTCGACCTGGGACCGGACCGCAGCGACGCACGGATGCACGCCAAAACCGCACCGCCACTTCCCAGCAAATTAGGGACACTGTTGCTCCTGGGGTATCGGCGAGGACCGTTCGCAACCGTCTCCATGAAGCTGGGCTACGGTCCCGCACACCGTTAGACCGTCTTCCGCTCACGCCCCAACATCGTGCAGCCCGCCTCCAGTGGTGTCGCGACAGGTGTGAATGGAGGGACGAATGGAGACGTGTCGTCTTCAGTGATGAGAGTCGCTTCTGCCTTGGTGCCAATGATGGTCGTATGCGTGTTTGGCGCCGTGCAGGTGAGCGCCACAATCAGGACTGCATACGACCGAGGCACACAGGGCCAACACCCAGCATCATGGTGTGGGGAACGATCTCCTACACTGGCCGTACACCTCTGGTGATCGTCGAGGGGGCACTGAATAGTGCACGGTACATCCAAACCGTCATCGAACCCATCGTTCTACCATTCTTAGACCGGCAAGGGAACTTGCTGTTCCAACAGGACAATGCACGTCCGCATGTATCCTGTGCCACCCAACGTGCTCTAGAAGGTGTAAGTCAACTACCCTGGCCAGCAAGATCTCCGGATCTGTTCCCCATTGAGCATGTTTGGGACTGGATGAAGCGTCGTCTCACGCGGTCTGCATGTCCAGCACGAACGCTGGTCCAACTGCGGCGTCAGGTGGAAATGGCTTGGCAAGCCGTTCCACAGGACTACATCCAGCATCTCTACAATCGTCTCCATGGGAGAATAGCAGCCTGCATTGCTGCGAAAGGTGGATATACACTGTACTAGTGCCGACATTGTGCATGCTCTGTTGCCTGTGTCTATGTGCCTGTGGTTCTGTCAGTGTGATCATGTGATGTATCTGACCCCAGGAATGTGTCAATAAAGTTTCCCCTTCCTGGGACAATGAATTCACGGTGTTCTTATTTCAATTTCCAGGAGAGTATTTGTACGCTAGGTTTCCACGCTTGAAAAATCCCTAGGTCCACTGTTTCCGATGCGATAGTGAAGTGGAAACGTGAAGGAACATGTACAGCACAAAAGCGTACAGGCCAACCTCGTTTGCTGACTGACTGAGTCTGCCGACAGTAGAAGAGGGTCACATGGCTCTAAGCACTTTGGGACTTAACATATGAGGTCATGAGTCCCCTAGACTTAGAACTATTTAAACCTAACTTTACCTAAAGACATCACACACATCCATGCCCAAGGCAGGATTCTATCCTGCGACCATAGCAACAGCAGAGTACCGGACTGAAGCGCCTAGAACCACTCGGCCACAACGACCAGCTTTGGGGAGGGTTGTAATGTGTAATAGACAGACATCTACCCAGACCATCACATAGGAATTCCAAACTGCATCAGGATCCACTGCAAGTACTATGACAGTTAGGTGGGAGTTAGGAAAACTTGGATTTCATGGGCGACCGGCTGCTCATAAGCCACACATCAGGCCGGTAAATGACAAACAACGCCGCGTTTGGTGTAAGGAGCATAATCATTGGACGATTGAACAGTGGAAAAACGTTGTGTGGAGTGACAATCTTCATACACAATGTGGCTATATGATGCCAGTCTGTGGGTAAGGAAAATGCCTGGTCAACATCACTGCCAGAGTGTGTACTGCCGATAGTAAATTTCGGAGTCGGTGACATTATGGTGTGGTTGTATTTTTCATGGTGGGGGCTTGCACACCTTGTTGTTTTGCGTGGCACTGTCACAGCACAGACCTTCATTGATGTTTTAAGCACGTTCTCTTTTCCAACTGTTGAAGAGCAATTCGGGGACGGTGATTACACCTTTCGCACGATTGAGCACCTGTTGGTAATGCACGTCCTGTGGCGGAGTGGTTACACAACAATAATATTCCTGTAATGGACTGGCGTGCACAGATTCCTGACCTGAAACCTGTAGATCACCTTTGGGATGTTTCGGAACGCCGTGCCAGGCCTCCCCGACCGACGTCGATACCTCTCCTCAGTGGAGCACTCTGTGAAGAGTGGGCTGCCATTCCCCAAGAAGCCTTCCTGCCCCTGATTGAACGTATGTTAGAGAGAGTGGAAGTTGTCATCAACGCTAAAGGTGGGGCAACACCATATTGAGTTCCAACATTACCAATGGAGTAGCCGGTTGCAGTGGTCGAGTGATTCTAGGTGCTTCAGTCTGGAACCGCGTGACCGCTACAGTCGCAGGTTCGAATCCTGCTTTGGGCTTGGTTGTGTGTGTGATGTCCTTAGGTTAGTTAAGTTTAAGTAGTACTAAGTTCTAGGGGACTGATGATCTCAGATGTTAAGTCCCATAGTGCTCAGACCATTTGAACCAATGGGGGTGCTACGAACTTGTAAGTCATTTTCAACCAGGTGTCCGGATACTTTTGATCACATGGTGTATCACCCTATTCCATCCACTTAGAGTTGGTATTTCGCTACAGTATAAGATTTCAAGTATGTATCCTTAGCGTTTGGGCTCGGTGAAGATGAATCAGTCTGTCAGTTACGCAGGAATTTTGCTTTCTGTATATAGAGATGACTTAGTTCTGATTGTAGAGAATTGAGATAACTTTCAGGTGGGGTTGTGTAAGTTGCACCAGATGGCTTCAGGTTACAACGTAAAAAATCTATGTAGATACAACGAAAGGGAGGTCGTTGTAGCGCATAAAAGCAGTAAGATCAAAAATGTTCTTGAATAAGAGAATGTAGGAGCTAATAAGAAATTTTAACTATCTGGACTGTGATATCACATATGAACAAAAGTATGAAGTGAAATAAAAATTTAATTTTCTTTCGTATGCGAAACATGGTATAAAACTTTCAGAATAAAGCCAAGGAAGAATCCCAGGTGATGCTTATCGAAACATAACAGTACCAACCATTACACAGGGAAATGCAGCTTGGACAACAACAATACACCAAGAAACAATAATACAGGCTCCAGAAACGAGCATTCTGAGAAGAATGGAAGGATGTTCAACGGAAGATTATAAATAGAATGAAGATATAAGACAATTTTTAGGAATGTATAACCTAAAAGAAAAAATAAATCAAAGGAGGAGAAAATGGAAGGAACGTTTATGCCATAGGAATTAAGAAAACTTGAGATACAGATTCCCAGTTATAAATTCACTGGCGGAAGAAATTTAGGGAAACTGTACAAGAGATGGGGTACGGTAAGAAGCAATTTGCCTATTCAGTGAGGCTGTGCTAGAGATCTTGCCCTCTAGGTTAGAAACAGAAACATCATCCTGGCGTATTCGTGTGACTGCTACAGAAACCTGCAGCTCATTTGCAATTTTCTTTGTTGTTGTATCTCTCTCTCATTTTTTCTCTGATATTTCATATATTGGGTTAAAGAAAAAAGAGTATTTCTGCATGCCCGTGTAGTCCATTTTGATCATCGATCCTAATATATAATTTTTCCACAGAAAACGGGCTCCAATGAACAAAACGTACTAATGGTCAGCACCCAAGTTGCCTGTCAGATTATACCTGTCACATGTGCGTCAAGTTGGAAAGAAAAATTGTCACTTTTGTTTTCATGGAATCGATTTGCTTCTATGTGGTCGGTTTAATTTCTAGAACTTCGGTTCAGAATTGTATGAAGTGCTGGAATGGTAGACGTAATAACGTAACACGTTTTATGAGTGAAGTTATTAATTCAATCACAGAAGGAATATTTGAGGGACTGTGACAAGCAATAAGCGTTTCAGACCGTTGATGGCCCAAATGTCCACTTTGAATCTGTAGTAAAGGCTGCAAGGTAAATTTCCGGATACTGTGCTTTGATTCATTTTGTTTTCTCTGATCTACGGCTTTGCTACTTCCCATATTACGAATGAAGAACAATTTGGAAGACAACTCATTTTCTTAGCTCTGTCAAAGTTAAAGCTACCAGTCTGATTTGTAATTGTTTAGTAGAAGATTCATTTTAAAAGGGAATATTGATAATATACATTTAGAAATATTTTAACATATTTCTTAGAAATTTTATTAGCTTACATGGAATATTAAATACAGTCTTGGTCTCATACAGCAAGTTTAACATTATTTAACGAATTTTCAAAAAACAAGATTTATGGTATTTTTATCAAATCTCCAGGTGACTTTACTTACGCTATTTCAGAATTTATGGTTTTCGTTTCAGCAATGCCTCACGATGATCGTTGTATGGAAAATAATGGCAACTGCTCACAGAAATGTGAAACTGTGGAATATGAAACAGTTTGCTCTTGTCATGAAGGATACAGTCTCACAAGCCCTACTGCCTGCACTGAGATTTCAGGACATGAGTCTGTTTTATCAGGAACTTCAGGAGAGTTTACTATCCGTAACGGTTATCATCAGTGGCTGATAAAAGCACCAAAGGGTCATATTGTAGAAATCGTAAGTAACAAAATGTATCTTTGACTTGGAAATGTTACAGTATTGGGAAACAAACTGTCTTGTGTTAAGTGTAAAATTTAGTTGAATTTGCTCACGCAGTGGAAAATAAACTGAATTAAGGACTGAGTAAATCTGTAAGTAAGTCAGAGATTTGTTAGAATTTTGCCTAGGAGCAATATTAAGGTTGTGCTACAAATATATTAAATTGAATGCTACAGTTTATATTTTGAAACCAGGAAAATATAAGCAATACACAGCCAGAACTTTTTTTTTAAATGGTTGCTATTCTTACATTCACTTTTTAGTGAGTTTGATCCTTATTGATAATTGTACCCAATTACAAAAAATCGGTTTCGCCTGGATCCCTACTGAAAACGTATTTTGTTCGGCGTCCTGCTAAAAGTGTGGCTCCATAGCTAAGCAGGTAAGTGTCAGACTACAAATTCAGAGGCTTTCCATTTAACCATCAGTCGGTCCATTGATTTTTCTGTTACCTATTTCATGTTTCACCCATTGTATTTTTTTGTTATTGTAGAAACAGGCAAGTAGTACAAGGTTTCAGTACCCACATCGAACTGCAGGTCCCCCAGCACCAATTCTTTGGGTCTGGGGAGGCAAGGGCCACCACCCCCTGGAGGTGTGTCCTTAATGATGCACTGCTGACGTCCGGAGGGACGTTGCTTCATTTGCGTCCTTCAAATCATTCGATTATTCAGATAGAAGGTTTGAAAACGTTTGTGCGTGGGCTGCCTGTTCACCATGAGTGTAAATAAATGGAGCATTATACACATATCCAGGACAAAAAATTCCACTTCTGTGTAATTACTGATAAGAAATTATTCTTCTATAAGCTATGTTAGGGTTACCATCCGAAGCGATCTTAAGCAGAGTGACCAGATGAAACAAATAGCAGGAAAACGAAATAGTAGATTGAGATTCATAGGGCGACTCTGAGGGAAATGTAACTCTTCCACACAAGAAGTACGAGGGCATTTCGAAAAGTAAAGATACAGTGGCTTGCAGTCCTTAAATAGAACATATATTTAGAAAGTCAGTATACATCTTATTAACTGGATTATTTGTTATTTTCCGACATATTCACTCCTGTTATCGAAACATTTGTTAAGTTGGTGCATAAGCTTTTGTATCCCACAGTCATAGAAGGTTGCTACCTGTTGTCGGAACCACATTTCAACTTCATCTTTGTTCTCGTCATCGTCGTGGAATGATTTTCCACCAAGATGTGACTTCAGGTGACGGAAGACATGAAGGTCGGTGGGCGCGAGGTCTGGGCTGTATGGCGGATGGTCCAATACGTCCCATTTGAATTGTCTGAGTAGTGCTTTGGTTACAAGCGCTGTGTGAGGCCGAGCATTGCCACGAAGCGAGCACACCCCACTTGTCAGCACTCCCCTGCGTTTGTTTTGAATTTCCCTTCGAAGACGTTTCAAAGTCTGGCAATATGCAGCAGCATTAATTGCCGTTCCAGGAGGCATAAATTCCAACAGAATAATCCCTTGTCTGTCCCAAAGAACAGAAGCCACGATTTTCTTCGCTGAGATCGACGTTTTGCACTTATTGGCTTTTGATGAATTCGAATGGCGCCATTGCACTTATTGTTGGTTGGATTCAGGTGTACGGTGATAAACCCACGTCTCGTCCTCTGTCACAATGTGATCAAGGAATTCATCACCTGCTTCAGCATACCGTGTGAGGAAGTCCAGTGCAAGGCCATCCTTTTCTTTTTGTGTTCTTCTGTTTAACAGTATTGGAACCCAGCGTGCACACAAATTCCTGTACCCTAACTTGACAGTCAACGTCATAAAGAGTTGTCATTCGCACGTCCGCTACAATCTGATGCAATTCGTTCAATGTGAGACGTCTATTCGCACGAATTGTTTCCTCAAAATGGTTCAAATGGCTCTGAGCACTATGGGACTTAACATCTGAGGTCATCAGTCCCATAGAACTTAGAACTACTTAAACCTAACTAACCTAAGCTCATCACACACATCCATGCCCAAGGCAGGATTCGAACTTGCGACCGTAGCAGTCATACGGTTCTGGACTGAAGCGCCTAGAACCTCACGGCCACCGCGGACGGCCAATTGCTTCCTCCGTTCTCTAAAGAATGGCTTCAGAGATCACAGATGGCCGACCTGTTCTTTGTTCGTCACGAACATCGGTCCTACCTTTAGAGAAATAACGACACCATTTCGTTTGTCGATTCATAATGTTCCCATAAACAGAAACAATTTCTTTGTGAATATCCGCTGGTCGCTGACTTTTTGCATGAAGGAAACGTATGACGGAGCGCAATTCGCATTTTGGCGAAGCAACGTTCAACTGCCGAGCAACCGCGAGGAGAAGCTAACGGTTCAAGGTTAACAACAGTGTTGCCAACTTGCTCGCCAAAACTCTTCTGCTCCTCTTTCCTATTTTATGAAATACCCTCGTACTTGTTCGACCGATTCCTGAGCGCAGTTTATCTATCTCCTATCATTACCTAACAGGACTGATGGAAGAGAGAGAGACAGAGAGACAATGAGAGAGTGAGTGAGTGAGTGAGAGAGAGAGGGGGGGGGGGAGAGGGGGGAGAAAAGAGAAATAGAGGGAGGGAGGGGTTATTTAGCAGGCTCGACAAGAGAGGAATTGTGCATCAGTGTGAGAACTACTGTGTGTTCCGGGAAGAGTCGGAAAAAGTATTACTTCTTCCGACATACGTCTCGTGAAACTACCTCAACGAGAAAATTCAAGAAATTATAGCTAATGCAGGGGCTTACTGACAATCATTTTTCCAACGCGCCATTCACGAATGGAACAAGGAAGAGGGGATCAGTTAGTGCTACCAGAAGTACACTCTGCCACTCAAAGTCGTTTGGCTTACAGCCTATTTATGTGGATGTATATAATTTCCTGCGCCAATTTTCTATTATATTTTCAGTATCCGAGCGACAATCTAGGTGTTACACTTTCTTTAATACACTCCTGGAAATGGAAAAAAGAACACATTGACACCGGTGTGTCAGACCCACCATACTTGCTCCGGACACTGCGAGAGGGCTGTACAAGCAATGATCACACGCATGGCACAGCGGACACACCAGGAACCGCGGTGTTGGCCGTCGAATGGCGCTAGCTGCGCAGCATTTGTGCACCGCCGCCGTCAGTGTCAGCCAGTTGGCCGTGGCATACGGAGCTCCATCGCAGTCTTTAACACTGGTGGCATGCCGCGACAGCGTGGACGTGAACCGTATGTGCAGTTGACGGACTTTGAGCGAGGGCGTATAGTGGGCATGCGGGAGGCCGGGTGGACGTACCGCCGAATTGCTCAATACGTGGGGCGTGAGGTCTCCACAGTACATCGATGTTGTCGCCAGTGGTCGGCGGAAGGTGCACGTGCCCGTCGACCTGGGATCGGACCGCAGCGACGCACGGATGCACGCCAAGACTGTAGGATCCTACGCAGTGCTGTAGGGGACCGCACCGCCACTTCCCAGCAAATTAGGGACACTGTTGCTCCTGGGGTATCGCTGAGGACCATTCGCAACCGTCTCTATGAAGCTGGGCTACGGTCCCGCACACCGTTAGGCCGTCTTCCGCTCACGCCCCAACATCGTGCAGCCCGCCTCCAGTGGTGTCGCGACAGGTGTGAATGGAGGGACGAATGGAGACGTGTCGTCTTCAGCGATGAGAGTCGCTTCTGCCTTGGTGCCAATGATAGTCGTATGCGTGTTTGACGCCGTGCGGGTGAGCGCCACAATGAGGACTGCATACGACCGAGGCACACAGGGCCAACACCCGGCATCATGGTGTGTGGAGCGATCTCCTACACTGGCCGTACACCTCTGGTGATCGTCGAGGGGACACTGAATAGTGCACGGTACATCCAAACCGTCATCGAACTCATCGTTCTACCATTCCTAGACCGGCAAGGGAACTTGCTGTTCCAACAGGACAATGCACGTCCGCATGTATCCCGTGCCACCCAACGTGCTCTAGAAGGTGTAAGTCAACTACCCTGGCCAGCAAGATCTCCGGATCTGTCCCCCATTCAGCATGTTTGGGACTGGATGAAGCGTCGTCTCACACGGTCTGCATGTCCAGCACGAACGCTGGTCCAACTGAGGCGCCAGGTGGAAATGGCATGGCAAACCGTTCCACAGGACTACATCCAGCATCTCTACGATCGTCTCCATGGGAGAATAGCAGCCTGCATTGCTGCGAAAGGTGGATATACACTGTACTAGTGCCGACATTGTGCATGCTCTGTTGCCTGTGGTTCTGTCAGTGTGATCATGTGATGTATCTGACCCCAGGAATGTGTCAATAAAGTTTCCCCTTCGTGGGACAATGAATTCACGGTGTTCTTATTTCAATTTTCAGGAGTGTATTTCTTCAAAGTACTACCCGATTAACATAGTACGCTAGTTTTAAGCAGATATCTTTTTAAACTAAATTTTAGCTCTTCTTGGTCTTCCTTTGGTAAAGTGAGCTGCCATAGTTTAATCTTGGAAGTCCTTAAAATTGCGAAGCTTCTTTTTCGCTCCACAAGTGCATGAAACCCCATTAACCTGTAATAGATTTCAACAAAATAAAAACTATTTCTTTTTTCATGCCATTTACTTGATAAATGTTCTATAACAGCCCTATTGTAAGTTCAGAATGTACAATCCCTACTGCCTTACATTTCTAATTAATAAAACAATACCACACTGTACTACTCGATACCATTCCTGCTGAGCTCATGCCTAACACATATGTATCCTCCAAATCTCATTTAGCATTGTGCAGTTTATTAAGCAACTGAGTAAACAAATGCTGCATCGGTTCTTTTCTACAGTTCCTCCATTTCTTTCTCTATTATCTATCTCTTTTACCTACCTAACTTCAACTCCCTCTCTAGCAGACATAACACTTCTGCACACCCAGTTGTTTGTCTTTGCACGTTTGACTTGACTCTTAAATTGTTTTCCGGTTCATTGTCTTCTCATCATTCCTTTTTCTAAATAACTAGAATATTTTTGGCTCCAGTACCAAACTTATTCACTTTTTTCTGAAATATTTAAATTTACTTTGCATTTACTCTGTCGAATTCCTAATCTATTTCTTTAATCCCTTTGTGAGTGTGTGAGTGCTAATCTGTCATTCCGCGCAACGGATTAATCAGAGATGTAGCCTTTACCCTTTGGCTCCTGCAAGATGCCATTTCCACCCCCACACAAACTACAGAAGTCAGACAGACGCTCCTAACGTTCTAAATAGAAATGCCTGAAAAACTTTTAGCAATAAAAATCTTCTGGAGTCGTCCACTGTAAGGAAATGGCACAAAAAATTCACAACATTTCTTACGTAACTAGTGGAATACTTTGGTAGTGGAGTAGTGCTAGTTAGTGTAAGAAAAACATGATACTAACGAAAATTATTATTTATTTTGAAAAAAAAAAACACTGAGAAATCACAATGGCACTTTTAGTTATGAACTGAACAAGTTATTTCGGCGTTCTTTTCAGAATGTGAAGTTACCTCTTAAGGATAGGATTCGCTAGTGAAATTTTTATACAAAGTTTTAGATTGTTATTGACTTGGCAGAATAGCTGAGAGCCGCGCCTACTCAACTTCAAAATTATCTGTTAGAATGTTGTTAGGTATGACTGATGCTGTCGCATGTGAAGTGCAGTGAAGTGTACTGTTGTGGAGGAAATATGGGGCTCGCAAGAGCTGTAGCGCCCGATACCATAAGCTCCGATGGCTGCTGTCTGCGCCGCTCATTGCTGACAAATAAGATAACTCTCGTTCTATCTGGATTGACCTTCGCCAATCAAACTCTCCCTACGCCTTGATGAAGTCAAGGATTTCTATTCATCCCTAGTCTAACTATTGGCGTGGTACACCAGTCAAATAACGAGACCACCGCAATGCCACTCAGAAATTCGCTCACAGGCGTTTAACTGTAACTCTGTCTGTTGACACGGCACAATGTGGCGGCCAATACAGTAAACAACGCTCAATTGCAAGGACTCATAGAGTCGCACTCCGATTCGCTCTCGACAGAGGTGCTCTCCCAGTGAAGTACTGAGGAGAGACTTGTTCCTCGCTTTTTGAGTACATGTACGAGCGCATACACTCTCGTTACGTGTTCTCGTTACAAGAGCGACAACGGAACGGCCCCTCTCCACGCCAGACGTGAAGGGGTATATCTTTTTGTCTCATCTATTACTCCTTCAGCTCAAGGCGTCAGAAATGTCGTCTGTCAATCAGCATTGCTCTTCTAAAACGGGAGAATGACGTTTCGTTTAAGGCGACCAATCCGGAAATCTGCAGCGTCGGCGTTTGGCGTTTGCTGTTTCCCTGTGAAAACCTCTGAAACTGCCTGCTATGTTTGTAAAGAATGCGTAGGTTGGGCACTCCCACACAATGTAGTGGAATTTGCTTTTAAGGCAAACACGGGGTCGTTCTCCCCTTTCACTCAGGTAAATGCTGTCTGCTCCACAGGTGGTCATCGGCCGTCGTAGATAGGCTGAATCGTCCTCTGAAGTGACCGGCCTCTCAGGAGCAGTCTGCCTCTGACGAACTAAAAGCTCCAGTGACCGTCGTGTCTGGAATGTGTGTGTGTGTGTACGCAAGCCTCGAGTACTTCAATTTCGGTGCGCATTTGCGATTTACTAGTTATTTGGATATCGTTTACAGGAATTCATACAACATTGACTTTAGCTTATCGAGTTTGGGTTCGAATGAAACATCTTGGTATGCAGAATATGATTGCGAGGGCGGAATATGTAAGCAATGAAGGTCAGGACACCACGACATCTTACAATTTGTGCAGTATGACTAATTACCCGAATCTCCCCTTTAATGTCGTTGGTGCTATCTCCTTGTGCTTTTATCCCTTGTTCAAATAAATTTGCAGTATGTCAAATGTACTCAGTCAAACAGAACCATTTATAATCCTTTGCTATTAATGTAGTGTTGTGCCCTCATTTCATATTTACTTTTTATTTCAGTTCTTTGCATTTCTTTCTCATAAAATTATTGTAATTACTTTGCATTTGGATCATGTTTCTTATCATTCGCTCTCCCCAGTATTTCCAGTACATAGCTACCGTTGCAATGATTCTTCCACACACTCAAGGCATGACGCCAACTCAATTCAGTCTGTTTTGTAACATTACTGTTTGTTCTGCACTATGTCTTTCGTTTCTGATTGTGTTAGTTATCTGACCAATCTATTTTTATCCATTTACATAATCATTATAATTTTCGAAAAATCTGAATCGGTATTTTCTCCCCTATAATTGAATTTATCTTATAGACATCTCAGGTGTTAGAACAGTTGTTGAACATGGTCTTACACATGGACGTATGCAGAAATTTTAGGACGGAAGAAGACCCTAGAATTGCCATTTGTAATATAAATTAAATGAACAGTTGAGACATCTGTCATGCTACAAGATCAAAATTTTTTAGGCTACACAAAAAACTTATGAGAACCAGAGATAAGATGATTATCTACTAAGTACTTATATTTCTTTCATGTGGATTACCTTGACACAGCCCACACAGAATACTGTGGCTGGTTTATGCGCGGTCGCCAGGTCCAAGTGGGGAGAGGGGCGGTGGTGGGATCTATGGGCAGGTGCCAGAGGGCAAGCGCAGAGCACTGGATGGGAAGCGCCGTGCTAAACTGAAGCCTACACTCACATTCATTGCAAGCGTTAAGTGGGGCCCTTCCACGCCCA
This sequence comes from Schistocerca gregaria, assembly GCF_023897955.1. NCBI lineage: Eukaryota > Metazoa > Arthropoda > Insecta > Orthoptera > Acrididae > Schistocerca > Schistocerca gregaria. The sequence goes on along the minus strand of NC_064930.1, from coordinate 92,918,804 downwards.
AACCTGCATGGTTACCACTGGAAAAGAGCAACTGTCACCTCTACTTTGGTCAGTGTCGAAAAGTGATTCCGCTCAAAATGGCATGACATACACTCCTGGAAATGGAAAAAAGAACACATTGACACCGGTGTGTCAGACCCACCATACTTGCTCCGGTCACTGCGAGAGGGCTGTACAAGCAATGATCACACGCACGGCACAGCGGACACACCAGGAACCGCGGTGTTGGCCGTCGAATGGCGCTAGCTGCGCAGCATTTGTGCACCGCCGCCGTCAGTGTCAGCCAGTTTGCCGTGGCATACGGAGCTCCATCGCAGTCTTTAACACTGGTAGCATGCCGCGACAGCGTGGACGTGAACCGTATGTGCAGTTGACGGACTTTGAGCGAGGGCGTATAGTGGGCATGCAGGAGGCCGGGTGGACGTACAGCCGAATTGCTCAATACGTGGGGCGTGAGGTCTCCACAGTACATCGATGTTGTCGCCAGTGGTCGGCGGAAGGTGCACGTACCCGTCGACCTGGGACCGGACCGCAGCGACGCACGGATGCACGCCAAGACCGTAGGATCCTACGCAGTGCCGTAGGGGACCGCACCGCCACTTCCCAGCAAATTAGGGACACTGTTGCTCCTGGGGTATCGGCGAGGACCATTCGCAACCGTCTCCATGAAGCTGGGCTACGGTCCCGCACACCGTTAGACCGTCTTCCGCTCACGCCCCAACATAGTGCAGCCCGCCTCCAGTGGTGTTGCGACAGGCGCGAATGGAGGGACGAATGGAGACGTGTCGTCTTCAGCGATGAGAGTCGCTTCTGCCTTGGTGCCAATGATGGTCGTATGCGTGTTTGGCGCCGTGCAGGTGAGCGCCACAATTAGGACTGCATACGACCAAGGCACACAGGGCCAACACCCGGCATCATGGTGTGGGGAGAGATCTCCTACACTGGCCGTACACCTCTGTGGATCGTCGAGGGGACACTGAATAGTGCACGGTACATCCAAACCGTCATCGAACCCATCGTTCTACCATTCCTAGACCGGCAAGGGAACTTGCTGTTCCAACAGGACAATGCATGTCCGCATGTATCCCGTGCCACCCAATGTGCTCTAGAAGGTGTAAGTCAACTACCCTGGCCAGCAAGATCTCCGGATCTGTCCCCCATTGAGCATGTTTGGGACTGTACGAAGCGTCGTCTCACGCGGTCTGCACGTCCAGCACGAACGCTGGTCCAACTGAGGCGCCAGGTGGAAATGGCATGGCAAGCCGTTCCACAGGACTACATCCAGCATCTCTACGATCGTCTCCATGGGAGAATAGCAGCCTGCATTGCTGCGAAAGGTGGATATACACTGTACTAGTGCCGACATTGTGCATGCTGTGTTGCCTGTGTCTATGTGCCTGTGGTTCTGTCAGTGTGATCATGTGATGTATCTGACCCCAGGAATGTGTCAATAAAGTTTCCCCTTCCTGGGACAATGAAATCACCGTGTTCTTATTTCAATTTCCAGTAGTGTATTTTCATCTGGCGTGTCAACCATTTGTAACTTTCAGAACAGTGTCATGAGTGGCGAATTATCAGTACAGCCTACACATTTCTCTGGTTTTAATATTAAAATCAGCTTCTTTTGCCAAAACACAGCGGAGTTAACGCAGTCGCACCTCACCGACACGTTGGGCACACGCAACTGCGAGAGACTTGTGAAAAAAATGGTTTATTAACTTCATTAAGCGAAGAACTGAGGAAAAGTAAGGTCCGTTGCTTATGAAAAAGCACATCTTTGCACAAAAACACGTGTAATATTTTCACTTACTTCGTTACCAAAACCTATAGCGCTTCTCATTTCACCAGCTATCGATGGCCCTTAAAAATTACATTCTTTGGCAGATGAAGTTGTAGTTATTGCAATAACACGGTAGATAATGAAGATTTAGATAATAACGATATGGGGAAACAGTCTCCTCTTTGCTTTCTATCGTCTGCCAAAATCTCATTTCGATACCTGAAACCGATTATGAAATACGAGGACTGTTGTAGATATTTTACTGTGCCTTTATAGGTGGCCCGACACGGTCGCAAATGAGTGTGTTACATAAGATCAGGTTCCTCGACCTCTGCCCAAGGCTAAGGAAAAATTCAGATTGTTACCTAAATACCGTACACGTCATCTGACTTTATTCGATTACATTCAATTATCCTTGTTTTGCTTTTGTTGATGTTCATGTTAGATCCTCCATCCAACAGACTGACCATTCCGTTCAGCTGTTATTCGAAGTCCTTTGCTGTCTGTGACCGTCGCCAAACCTTCCTTTCTCCCCCGTGAACTTTAATTTATTAATTAAGACTTAAAATGGTGTATTCTCCTATGTGGTGAGGCAGAGGCCGACGACAGTTCAGCATCTAGGCCTCGGACGCTGCTGCTCCTGTCTCGGCGAACTTCAGCGCGTGTCCCGCTGACGTAGGTCTCACGTAATCGCGGTGTCTCTTGATGGTGGCACACCTTGGAGGCGGTCTGCAAGGCATATATAAGACAAAAAAGCCTACAACAGTTGTCAGATCGGTTACAGGTGCTATCATGGCAGATTATAAAGATTTGGGTGAGTTTTATTGTGGTGTTACAGTCAGTACACGAGCAACGGGATACAGCATTTCTGAGGTAGCGATGAAGCGGGCATTTTTCCCGTACGACCATTTCATGAGTTTACCGTGAATATCAGGAAACCGGTAAAATGTAAAATCTCCGACATCCCTGCTGCTGGAAAAGGATCACGCAAGAACGGGACCAACGAAGACTGAAGAAAGTCATCCAACTTGGCAGAAGTGCAATCTTTCAGATTTCAATGCTGGGTCATCAACAAGTGTCACTGAAACATCATCGATATGGCCTTTCGGAGCTGAAGGTCCAGTCGTGTACCTATGATGACTGCACGGCGCAAAGCTTTACGCCTCGCCTGGACCCGTCAACACCGACAGTGTACTGCCGATGGCTGGAAACATGTCGCCTGGTCGGACGAGTGTCGTTTCAAATTGTACCGAGCGGATGGACGTTTACGGGTATGGAGACAATATCGCGAATTCGTGGACCCTGCATGTCAGCAGGGGACTGTTCAAGGAAGTGGAGGCTCTGTAATGGTGTGGGGCGTGTGCAGTGTGACCTGTGATAAGACTCTGACATGTCACATGGATCCATTCGTGTCCATTGTGCTTTCCGACGGACTTGGGCAATTCCAGCAGGACAATGAGACATCCCACACGTCCAGCTATAGAGTGGCTCCAGGAACACTCTACTGAGTTTAAACAATTCCGCTGGCCACCAAACTCCCCAGACATGAGCATTATTGAGCAAACCTGGTGTGTCTTGCAACGTGCTGTTCAGAAGAGATCTCCACACCCTCGTAGTCTTATGGATTTAAGGACAGCCCTACAGGGGGCAGTTGCGTAGGAGGTCTTATTGGTGACGTCCTAGTAACCCACTGAGAATGTGGGTACTTCAGTAAAAACGTGTGTGTAGTGTTAAGTAAATCTTCTTCTGTCGTCTGCATCTCGACTACATTGTTACTATTTTTAATGGGTCGGTGGCTGCGGTTGAGGTGTTGGTGGATGATTTTTAATAAGCCGCACCCAAAACTGATATTCATTGGTGAAATGATGGATAAAAAGAAAGCACTCAACTACCTGGATTTATAAGCACATTTCAAGGAGAGTTGTAATCGATTTGGCATACATACCGGAAACCAACCAAAAGTTACTGTGATACACGACTCGCCCTGTCATCTATTCAGCTAGACGCATGCTTTTTCCAAAACTATTGTCCAAGGCATTAGTGCGATATGAACAAGCCCAACGCCCACAGAAACAGAGTTGTTAAATCTTAAGCACATTGCTGCCCGTAAGTGTTAATACCAAGTAATAGCTGCCAACCTATGCAGAGAAAAGGCTTCTCAGAATGAGTATATCCCACTCGCTTCGCAGGATACTAACCTCAAGTTCGTGAGGATCACTTTCGTAGGAAATCTTTCGTATGTTAGCCGTTTTAAGGAACATGGTGTAGACGCTATTTTCGCTTCGACCAACAGCCTAGAGAATCATTGTATGTTTAATGAACAGACGTATGGACGGAAATTCGTAGGATCCGGCGTCTACAACTTCAGTTGCAGTGTATGTGACGCTTCATATGTAGAACAAACGGGTACGATTTTTAAGATTAGATTTCACGAGTATTTACTGAATAGAAAAAATCAGTTTACCGACGATAAGCGATTTAAAAGTATTACACTCGCCCAAAAAGGCAAATATGCTGAACTCATTAGAAGAGATGGAAATTGCTATACACACATACATTATGTGATAAAAAGTATCCGGACACCTGGCTGAAAATGACATAGCAGTTCGTGGCGCCCTCCATCGGTAATGCTGGAATTCAGTACTGTGCTAGCCCTCCCTTAGCCTCGATGACAATTTCCACTCTCGCAGGCATACGTTCAATCAGGTTCTGGACTGTTTCTTGGGGAATGGCAGCCCATTCTTCACGGAGTGCTGCAGTGAGGACAGGTATCGATGTCGGTCGGTGATGTCTGGCACTAAGTTGGCGTTCCAAAGCATCCCGAAGGTGTTCTGTAGGATTCAGGTCAGCACTCTGTCCAGGCCAGTCCAGTACAGGTGTGTTATGATCGCGTAACCACTTCGCCACCGGCCGTTCATTATGAACAGGTCGAGTTGAAAGATGCAATCGCCATCCCTGAATTGCTTAAAACATCAGTGCAGGCCTGTGCTATGGCAGCACCACGCAAACAACAATGGGTGCAATCCCTTCCATGAAAACCATTACCCCACCATGACACCACCGCCTCCCAATTTTGCTGTCGGCACTACACACGCTGGCAGATAATGTTCACCGGGCGTTCGCCACACCCACACCCTGCCATCGGTTAGCTACATTGTGTACCGTGGTTCGTCACTCCACACAATGCTTTTCCGCTGTTTAATCGTCCAATGTGTACGCTCCTAACACCACGCGAGGCGTCGTTTGGTATTTACTGGCATAATGTGTTGCTTATGAGCAGCCGCTCGACCATGAAATCCAAGTTTTTCTCACCTCCCGGCTGTCACACTGCTTGCAGTGGATCCTGATGCAGTTTGGAATTCCTGCGTGATGGTCTGGATAGACGTCTGCCTATTACACATTACGACCTCTTCGACTGTCAACGGTCTCTGTCAGTCAACAGACGAGGGCGCCCTGTACGCTTTTCTGCTCTACGTCTACCTTCACGTTTCCACTTCACTGTCACGTGGAAGACAGTGGACCTAAGGATGTTTAGGAGTGCTTAAATCTCGCGTACAGACGCTATGACACAAGTGACATTCAATCACCTGACTACGTTAGAAGATTTTGAATTACGCCTAGTGCCCCATTCTACTCTGTCACGATGTCTCACAGAATACTGAGGTCGCTAATATGGGGTATTTGGCAGCAGGTGGCAGGACAATGCACCTAATATAACGTATGTTTTTGGGGTTGTCCGGATACTTTTGATCACGAAGTGTATGAACATAGCGGTACTCTTCTTAATAATCAGTTAGTTATCAAGAATCAGACGTTTCACGACTTAATGATACTTCTCACAAGCTCCTTCGATTGACTTAGCACTATTATTCCAGTAATTTGTTTTATCGTTGTATTCTACTATTTTAACCTAAGACATATTCAGTAGTAACATTGGTTCTGAAACTTCTCATTTTTTGCCTTTTTGTGTGGTGTATTACCTGTTTTATTCCATGGCCATCTTATAGGCACTCAAGTGTTTAAGTTTTTGTTGCCCTGTATGAACATGCACTGTTTCAGCGTATATTTACTAGTGCAGTGACATAGTAGTCTGACTCTCACACGTATGTATATTCCTAAGCTTTTTTAGCATTTGCGAAATTTGCAGTTTTACAGCTGATTTATTAAGTTAATTGTATGGTTTGTCAGTGTCATTCTTGCCAGCTAACTTTCTATACGGACGTCAAAAAACGTCTTGCATCAACCCAGTTATCAGAACTCCTGAATATAGACGTTGACTGTGGATATTGTATCGCAGACACGGTCTCTCTGTGACTGTTCAGAGCTGTTACTGAACCCGCCCACAGATGTAAAGAACCATGTATGTCTATCAGATGGAAGGGGGTCCGGCAGCCGATCAGCTCCAGTCATTCCTCCAGTAAGGAGGTACACGGCTCGTGTTGTTTGTTGTTCAACCGTGCCTAGAGGGTCAATACGCGATTCAATTGGAGGAGATACAGAGAGACAGGAGCTGTCGATGACATGCCTCGCTTAGTCCGTCGAAGGGCCACTTCCGCAGTGGATGACAGCTACCTACGAATTACGGCTCGCAGGAACCCTGACAGCAACGCCACCATGTTCAGTAATACTTTTTGAGCAGCCACAGGACGTCCTGTTACGATTCAAACCGTGAGCAACAGGCTGCAGGATGCGCAACTTCACTCCCGACGCCCTTGGCGAGGTCCACCTTTGCACCACAACACCATGCAGCGCGGTACAGATTGGCTCAACAACGTGCCGAATGGACCGCTCAGGATTGGCATCACGTTCTTCTCACCGCGAGTGTCGCACATGCCTTCAAGTAGAAAATCGTTGGAGACGTGTTTGGAGGCAACGCGGTCAGCGAGTGCAGCAAGGTGGACGTTCCCTGATGTTTTGGGGTGGCATTATGTCGGACCGACGTACGCCATTGGTGGTCTAGGAAGGCGCCGTAACGGCTGTACGACACGTGAATGCCACCCTCCGACTGATAGTGCACTACTTTTAGCAGCATATTGGCGGGGCATTCGTCTTCATGGACGACAATTTGCGCCCCCACCGTGCTCAGCTTGTGAATGATTACCTGTCTGTCTGTATCTCCTCCATGTCCGAACAACATCGCTTTGGGGCATTCCGAGACTCCTGGACCCTTCCCTTCCTGAGAGACCTTCCTAGCAGGCGATCGAACCGCGGTATTGACCGTCTAGGCACGGTTGAACTACAGACAACACGAGCCGTGTACCTCCTTCCTGGTGGAATGACTGGAGCTGATCGGCTGTCGGACCCCCTCCGTCTAAGAGTCGTTGCTCATGTATAGTTGTTTACATCTGTGGGCGGGTTTAGTAAGAGCTCTGAACAGTCAAAGGGACTGTGTCTGAGATACAATATCCACAATCAACGTCTTTCTTCAGGAGTTCTGGGAACCGGGGTGACGCAAAAACTTTTCTCTATGTGTGTATGTAAACATTCGATATGTGTTTGTAGAAATTAATTTCAATCTCCAGATAGCAGGAAACAGGTTTTAAATGTGGAACGCGCATCACCCTCGTTATGTGACTAATGTGACAGGAACCGTAATACGGAAGCGTAGGGTGGTTCACCAGTGTCTCACCTGTTTACTATTCTTTCGGCATTGCATTCGCAGACATCTGAAAGTGGCCCAGCGTCGAGACTGGCCAGTAATGGAAACATTTACATAGTGCAATAAAGGTACTTTGCATAATAAAACTGGTGACCTGTTGTAATTCTACATCTACATCTACATACATACTCCGCAGTCCACCATACGGTGCGTGGCGGAGGGTACCTCGTGCCACAACTAGCATCTTCTCTCTCTGTTCCACTCCCAAACAGAACGAGGTAAAAATGACTGCCTCTGTACGAGCCCTAATCGCTCTTATCTTATCTTTGGGGTCTTTCCGCGAAATGTAAGTTGGCGGCAGTAAAACTGTACTGCAATCAGCCTCAAATGCTGGTTCTCTACGTTTTCTCAGTAGCGATTCACGAAAAGAACGCCTCCTTTCCTCTAGAGACTCCCACCCGAGTTCCTGAAGCATTTCCGTAACACTCGCGTGATGATCAAACGTACCAGTAACAAATCTAGCAGCCCGCTTCTCAATTGCTTCTATGTCCTCCCTGAATCCGACCTGACAGGGATCCCAAACGCTCGAGCAGTACTCAAGAATAGGTCGTATTAGTGTTTTATAAGCGGTCTCCTTTACAGATGAACCACATCTTCCCAAAATTCTACCAGTGAACCAAAGACGACTATCTGCCTTCCACACAACTACCACTACATGCTTGTGCCACTTCATATCGCTCTGCAATGTTACGCCCAAATATTTAATCTACGTGAGTGCGTCAAGCGCTACACTACTAATGGAGTATTCAAACATTACTGGATTCTTTTTCCTATTCATCTGCATTAATTTACATTTATCTATATTTAGAGTTAGCTGCAATTCTTTACAACAATCATAAATCCTGTCCAAGTCATCTCGTATCCTCCTACAGTCACTCAACGACGACACTTTCCTGTACACCACAGCATCGTCAGCAAACAGCCGCACATTGCTATCCACCCTGTCCAAAAGGTCATTTATGTAGATAGAAAACAACAGCGAACCTACCACACGTCCCTATGTGGGAACTACGTAGAAGTAGTTCCACCATTTAGAAGTTGTATATAACACTACAGTCGATGAAAGTATTTTCAGACAATGGTTTTGTAAATTGTAGTACATTAAAAATCATGTAGAAATATTTCTTGTATTTAAGAAAATGGGCAGAAAAACAGTACTAGTAACTGATTTTTAGTACAGTCTACGACAGATCTAGCAATCACTTCTTCTGCCTTGTTACACAATATTGAAAGTCACTGATGTTGATGAAATTTAGGGAAAACAATCACTGAATCAATAAATTAATAACGAATGATATCTGGGGCATAATATCAGTAAGAGGAGCAAATTGAAAAGGTAGGAGAAATGGTATGCAAAGCTAATTGCTGTGAGTCTGTTACGTTAAATATACATCCCTGCATAAAAAAATGCAAATAAAGGGTGCACATAGCGGCAATTTAAAAAAAAAAATGATCAAATGTGTGTGAGTTCTCAAAAGACAAAACTGCTAAAGTCATCAGTCCCTCAGCTTACACACTAACTTAAACTAACTTATACCAAGAACAACAAAGACAGCCATGCCCGAGGGAGGACTCGAACCTCCGGCGGTAGCGGCCGCGCTGTCCGTTACATGGCGGCTGAGACCGCGCGGTCACTGCGCGCGGCGGGCAGTTTAATTTTTGTAAATAAAAGTGTAATGTACATTACTTCGATGGTTGAAAATTAATTATTGTCATCCACTGGTATATGTCTCGACGCTATCAAAGTTGGGCACCGAATGAATCCCCATTCAGCATGCCAGAGAGAGCCATGCCAGAGAGAGCCTTCATTGTTAATTGTAGGAATTATTTGTTGTTCATCTCTTTGAACATTATAATTTGAGAAAGTAATATCTGAAAGCATTAAAGTGTAGTCCCCTCTGGAAACGAAAACATCGACAGTAAACTGTAGAGTTGTAATGAATGCAGAAGAACACTTCCGTACACTACGACACGGGACCACACTAACACATACCTGTCTGTTGTGTAAGATAAAGATATTAATGTTGTTAAACTTGTAACGAGGTAATGCTTACGCGCCGTACAGTTTTGTTTCGTTCTCGACACAAAGGAAACCGAACCAGGGCGTCGTTTATGGTGGAGCATTTGGCAGCACTGGGGACAGGCAAGACTAAAATACATCTTACTCGACCTAAGCTGTAGCTGAAATTCTGAAAGGTGATCCCGTTTTCATGACGTACGCACTTCTATATCGTTAATTGACGCAAATATAGAGTATGACGCGCAAAAAATATATAAACAAATACAACTAGCGACAAAACGTTAGTAAGACACGCGGCGTACGTACCCTTTGTGTTTAATTTTTGTTGGGAAGGGTATATACCTCCACCGAGTCACTGAAGCGAAAAGCGTTGAGACTTTACATTGTAAATGTTGTACAGCGACTGAAATGAGAAGTGTTATGCCACGAAGCACCTGCCCAGTTCGATCAAACTTTTTGGAGATGCTCACCACATAACAGTATTAAGTGAGCAAACCTATTGTACCACTCAGCACTGATGCCCATTATCAATATCAGTACCAGGTATAATCCCTACAGGCACGAATAAATTTTGTTCTCGATGTGGAGTGAAAGAACAGCCGCATCTATAGACCACGCTTATTCATTTCATGAACGTTGCTGATGACATACTTGGATGGAAGTGTGTGTGGATTTCGCTTTCATCCCAGACATGTACCACGTGAGCCACACAGGGGACAGAGCAGACCAGTCTAGCATCTGTAAATTCTTCAAGCTATGAGAGACGTGAACCGTATTCTGGGATCTTGCGTTATCCTGCTGGAATTTTGCAATTTGGTAACCAGGTTATGAAGGGTGTGACATTGCGGTTTTCTGTCCTTACTCCACTAATTACGAATTCAATTCTGCTGCCATATCCAGCAGCCTCCCCCCCCTCCCCCACACAGCATGTCTCAAGGGGCAGGCTGTATCAAAATTAAATACCTAACTTTGGTTCAGATATGCACGCCTTCTCATGGGTGAGTTCTTCTTCAGTCCTTTAGCAAAGGTGTTTAGCTGGGAAGTTTACTAGTGATTACCGATAATTTCTAGTACTATATAAATTATATAGCACAACCGTCCCAGTATAATGCTCCTGTCAGTTTGGAAATACACTCCTGGAAATGGAAAAAAGAACACATTGACACTGGTGTGTCAGACCCACCATACTTGCTCCGGACACTGCGAGAGGGCTGTACAAGCAATGATCACACGCACGGCACAGCGGACACACCAGGAACCGCGGTGTTGGCCGTCGAATGGCGCTCGCTGCGCAGCATTTGTGCACCGCCGCCGTCAGTGTCAGCCAGTTTCCCGTGGCATACGGAGCTCCATCGCAGTCTTTAACACTGGTAGCATGCCGCGACAGCGTGGACGTGAACCGTATGTGCAGTTGACGGACTTTGAGCGAGGGCGTATAGTGGGCATGCGGGAGGCCGGGTGGACGTACCGCCGAATTGCTCAATACGTGGGGCGTGGGGTCTCCACAGAACATCGATGTTGTCGCCAGTGGTCGGCGGAAGGTGCACGTGCCCGTCGACCTGGGATCGGACCGCAGCGACGCACGGATGCACGCCAAGACCGTAGGATCCTACGCAGTGCCGTAGGGAACCGCACCGCCACTTCCCAGCAAATTAGGGACACTGTTGCTCCTGGGGTATCGGCGAGGACCATTCGCAACCGTCTCCATGAAGCTGGGCTACATTCCCGCACACTGTTAGGCCGTCTTCCGCTCACGCCCCAACATCGTGCAGCCCGCCTCCAGTGGTGTCGCGACAGGCGTGAATGGAGGGACGAATGGAGACGTGTCGTCTTCAGCGATGAGAGTCGCTTCTGCCTTGGTGCCAATGATGGTCGTATGCGTGTTTGGCACCGTGCAGGTGAGCGCCACAATCAGGACTGCATACGACCGAGGCACACAGGGCCAACACCCGGCATCATGGTGTGGGGAGCGATCTCCTACACTGGCCGTACACCTCTGGTGATCGTCGAGGGGACACTGAATAGTGCACGGTACATCCAAACCGTCATCGCATCCATTGTTCTACCATTCCTAGACCGGCAAGGGCTGTTCCAACAGGACAATGCACGTCAGCATGTATCCCGATCCACCCAACGTACTCTAGAAGGTGTAAGTCAACTATCCTGGCCAGCAAGATCTCCGGATCTGTCCCCCATTGAGCATGTTTGGGACTGGATGAAGCGTCGTCTCACGCGGTCTGCATGTCCAGCACGAATGCTGGTCCAACTGAGACGCCAGGTGGAAATGGCATGGCAAGCCGTTCCACAGGACTACATCCAGCATCTCTACGATCGTCTCCATGGGAGAATAGCAGCCTGCATTGCTGCGAAAGGTGGATATACACTGTACTAGTGCCGACATTGTGCATGCTCTGTTGCCTGTGTCTATGTGCCTGTGGTTCTGCCAGTGTGATCATGTGATGTATTTGACCCCAGGAATGTGTCAATAAAGTTTCCCCTTGCTGGGACAATGAATTCACCGTGTTCTTATTTCAATTTCCAGGAGTGTATGTTCTGCCTGGACACGTCAGATGTCTATCTTCGAGTGTTAGTGAAAAATTTAAATGTTCCGATAAGTGCCTTGTATTCTGTTACTGGTCTGTTTAATTCCTATTAAACTTGCGTACTGTCAATGGATAATTTAAGTTGTCCAGGAAAAATGGTGCAAAGGCAGTTGCGTAAGTCTGCAGGAATGTATTTAATATAAGGAGGCAGAAGACTTTTGCAGCCAGTCGTATACCAAAAGCAGTGGGACTGGACTTCCAGCAGTAGGTTGACACTAGCGTTATCCTCGGAAGCCCAAAAGCAAAAGAGAATGCTTAGCAATATCAAGAAAGGGAAGTCTTGTGTTCTTCCATTCAAAAGGTTTTGCTGGCTTTAAGCCAAAAATGATAATGTAGGTAACTCCTCTTTAACATATGTTTAGTCATTAAAATGTGAAATAATAGTACACTGTTGGTATCTAAATTTTTATATTTCTCTTTGTATTCTTTAAAGTGATCTCCTAAGTAATTTTTCTGGGCATTTTCTTTTTCAGACATTGCACGAAACGATTAATTATCATAAAGGGTATAGCATTCATTACTCGACGGATTTTGGAGATGTATATGACGGAGACACTACCGAAGCAAGTGTTATTAAGAGTCTCTTTCCCAGTATGGAAGAAACTGTACTCAGAAGCTCTGGTCAAAACTTACTCATTAGAAGTGGACAAGGATGGAATTCATATTCTTTCAGACAACGTGTTTCATATACGACAGGTACGTAATTTACTGCCTCTCAGCGACTGTAGACTGTTTAGGTACAATAATATCCTCAAGCCGATACATTCTCTCGCTGAATGTGTATGCAGAGACTATTAAAAACAAAATACATCCTTACATTTTGCAGCAACGGAAAGTGATATCCTGTTCAAGAAAATAATAAAAATGGAATTATGTCTGTATAAATATGTTATCTTCCCATAAACTACACATGATGAACGTATGCTGTACTCATCAGTTTTCTTCCTCTTTACTTGAGTGCTGTAAGAAAAAGACAATAATCCCTGTTTACAAGCTAGGGTTTAGCATTCTTATAAGAACGAAAGAAACGTCGTTAATTGAAATAAACAAATCAAACACGTCATTTTCACGACATGTAGCTGAGATCTACAAAGCTTAAAAAAATGGAAAAATACTTCCACACATTGCTGTAGGTGATGAGAGGTACATGAGATGAATGAGAGATTAAACAGCACTATAGAAAAATTTGCATTACCTCCATGTAACATCTGTAACCGTGCTTTTGTGTTGAAATTTAAGCTCCCTTTATGTTTAGCATCATCACCATCATCATCATCGTCATTTAAGACTGATTATGCCTTTCAGCGTTCAGTCTGGATCATAGCCCCCTTATAAAATTCCTCCACGATCCCCTATTCAGTGCTAACATTGGTGCCTCTTCTGATGTTAAACCTATTACTTCAAAATCATTCTTAACCTCTAAGAGGCCTAAACCCACACTGATTTTCCTCCAATTGGTCCTCAACTAATACTCGCACTTTCCTTTCAACAATACCTGAGAAGATTTTACCCACAACGCTGATTAAAGAGATACCTCTGTAGTTGTTACAGTCTTTCCTGTTTCCATGTTTAAAGGTTGGTGTGATTACTGCTTTTGTCCAGTCTGATGGAACCTGTCCAGACTCCCAGGCCATTTCAATTACCCTGTGTAGCCATTTAAGACCTGACATTCCACTGTATTTGATGAGTTCCGACGTAATTTCATCCACCCCAGCTGCTTTATTGCACTGCAATCTATTGACCATTTTCTCCACTTCCTCAAATGTGATCCTATTTCCATCATCATTCCTATCCCATTCTACCTCTAAATCTGAAACATTACTGATCGTATTTTCACCTACATTGAGCAACTCTTCAAAATATTCCCTCCATCTGCCCAAGGCATCCACAGGATTCACCAGCAGTTTTCCTGATCTGTCCAAAATACTTGTCATTTCCTTCTTACCTCCCTTTCGAAGACTGCTAATTACACTCCAGAATGGTTTTCCAGCAACTTGACCCATAGTCTCCAACCTGTTTCCATAGTCTTCCCAAGATTTCTTCTTGGATGCTGCAATTATCTGTTTGGCTTTGTTTCTTTCTTCAACATAACTTTCTCTGTCTACCTGAGTTCTAGTATGTAGCCATTTTTGATACGCCTCCTTTTTCCTTTTACAGGCTGCCTTGACTGTGTCATTCCACCAAGCTGTTTGCTTCATTCTACTTTTACACACTACTGCTCCAAGACATTCTTCAGCCACTTCTAGTACTGTGTCCCTTTACCTTGTCCATTCCTTTTCCACTGACTGTAATTCACTACATTCAACTGGTACCTTCCTGTGACCGCTGTTTAGCAAGTACTTTAATTTTATGAACAGCCCATTCGTTTTCTCCAAAACGGGCAATTGATTCTCTTTATAATCGTATGTTTGTGGCAAGTGAATTTAAACCATCCACCTCCCTCAAATATGTTTCTACACTGCTTGCAAATAAATTCGACTTGTTGAGTGTCACACTTCCCAGGTATAGATGTGTTCTTCTTGCAACCAAATGTAGTGCTGTCCTGAAATTTGTTGTACAAGTTTTACTGCCAACGTTACATACTTTTCCACTGGTTAGGAGGAAAAGGACCGTGATAGAGGACACTATTTACAGCACAACTGTTTATTATTCACCTACTTTCGAAACGAATGCAGCGTACGAGGGTGGTTTGAAAAGTTGTCGGAACGGAATTGAAAAAAGTGCTTACATCACTGAAACTATTTTATTTTTCAATGTGCTCTCCTTGTACATTAATGCACTTGATCCAACGGTGTTCCAGTGCCTTGAACCCATCTCGAAAATGAGTTTCCTCCAGGTCTGAAAAATAGTTGTCAACTCTGGCTATCAATTCTTCGTTTGAAGTGAACCTTCGTCCACCAAAAAAAAATTTTCAGTTTCGGGAATAGATGGAACTATGACGGAGCCGCATCAGGTGAATAAGCCTGGTGTGGCAACATTTCATACCATAGCTCGTGTAATTTTGCCATGGCGACGGCACATGTGTGCGGGCACGCAGTGACTTGATGGATGATGACTTTGTTCCTCGCTATACCTGGCCTTTTTCGCTTCTCTTTTGTTGCAATTTGTCCGGGAGGTTAGCGTAGTATTTTCCAGTAATTGTTGGACCAGTGGGGAGACAATCTACAAACAGAATCCCCTTTGCATCCCAGAACACTGAAGCCATGACCTTTCCCGCTGAAGGAATTGTCTTTGCTTTCTTT
The DNA here is from genome assembly GCF_023897955.1 of Schistocerca gregaria. Lineage (NCBI taxonomy): Eukaryota > Metazoa > Arthropoda > Insecta > Orthoptera > Acrididae > Schistocerca > Schistocerca gregaria. The sequence goes on along the minus strand of NC_064930.1, from coordinate 92,903,500 downwards.
GGTGGCCGAGAATTAGCATGTTTCCACTGCTTTGACTGTTGCTTTGTCTCTGGGGTATAGTGGTGCACCCAGGTTTCATCTGTGGTCACAGAACGGCGCAAAAATTCTTCTTCGTTGCTCCTAAAACGGGACAAACACTGTTCCGATATGTTCATTCTTGTGCGTTTCTGACCCAGCGTTAACAGTCGCGGCACCCATCTTGTAGGTAATTTTTTTCATTTCCAATTATTCAGTTAAAATGTGATACACCTGAGTCGTGTGTCGCCTCTCAACATATATCGCTCTGTAAAGATTGTTCTGAGTCCTTACATTCCGTCGTTAGTTGATTCTTTCATATTTATCATTATGCTGCGTACGATTCTGTTGACATTCCCCACCGGCCGCGTGTCTGGCCTTTCGATCTTCGAGTCGTCGCCTCCTGTTAACCTTGTGTAAGGGGATTAGGGGATGGCCGGTTGGTATCCTAGCGGTGACGAGTCGGTCGGTCGGGTTGTTAGAATCGGGAATTAGAGAATGTCGTAGCTGAGACCTCGGCGTGGCGTGGCGGTGGAGGGTTGGCTGTTGTTCCGAGAAGCTGTGTGGTCTGTCCTGGTGGTGCGAGACGTGTGGGACGAGTTGACGGGACGAGGCTGTGAGCTGTCGCTGTGAAGACCCGGGGGCCACGGCTGTCGTTCCGAGCCACTACTTGGTGGGAGAGGCCACCGATTTAAAATTTTCCATCTGGAGGCGGGAATGGTGGACTAGAAACTCGCCTAACGTGAGGAGTGGTATTTCGCCGCCGTGGGTGCAGAGAAGACGAGGGCTCCGGTGACAGAGCGCGTGGCTGCGTGACTGTGCCCAGCTGGGTACGCTGGCGACGTGGACACGGTCGGGTGCGAGGAACCTTTGCATCGCAGTTCACCTGCTGTTTCTCTGATAAACTGCAAGTTAAGGTGGTGAAAGGTTTAGATGTTAATTGAAGAATTTTATTCTGTGCAACCAGCGTCTCTCCTGCCTTGTCGCCTCCTACGTTCGGATTTCCTGTCCCTGTCGCCGGTGTAATTATAGACAGTGATCTCTTGGCTTCTTATTAGTACTGCCTGGGAGGAAGTGTATTTTTGGGCATGGATTATGGTTCCTGATTTGATTCCTCCTCCTCCCCTGGCCTCGCGTGAGGTCGATGCGATTGCTGAATGTGAGGAGTTGTGGGTTCTGTTACTCCGGTTCTAGCCTGAGCATCCTTCGGTTGACAATGGTGGCCGCCCTTACACCCGGCCGGTTAATTATTTCTCTCCCAGGACATTTTGGTGGCAGGACATGGTGTTATAGTTGTTAGTTATTGTAAAATGTTAAATGGTCGTATTTTACTCTGATTGTTTTTTGGCCACTGTGTAAAAAGGTTAAGTTTGTCTTTCATAGGTGTGTTTTTAAAATTACGTGGCTTTAAAATTGTTAGTTATTGTAAAAGGTGAATGAGTGTATCTTCACTTTGATTGTTTTAACCTACTTGGCATCCTTTGAAAATGCTAGTTCTGCCTCCTTGTGAACGAGCCCTTATAATTTAATATCTTGTTGTGCCAAAGTTTAAAAGAAGTTGGCTCCCTACATGTGCGGTAGCGAAATTGTATTCAAATTGGTGTTTTTTTTGTTTTGTTTCATTACTTGGAAAGTTAATTTTGTTATTAAATGCTTTATCAAAGTCTGTATTAAGTAACGTGGCTTGGCTATTAATGGTAAAGTAAAGTTTTTAGTTACATTACTTGTAAAATTTTGATTTGTTATCAAATGTTTTATCAAAGTCGGTTTGAGGTAAAATGGCTTGGCCGTTAACTGTAAAGTAAATTGTTTTGAAGAGGCACTCATGCCTACTAGCTTTTCTTGGATCTGTTACTGATCAAGTGAAAAAAAAATGCTTTTAATGGTTGAAGTAATTGATTAAAGAAATTATAAATTGTAACTCTACAGTAACCAACTAATTTTGGCCCCGTTTCCCAACTGGGGGTTTTCCTTCATTAATCATAACGCCCGTCTCAATACCCTTTCAGACGACATCGGGCAGGTGTGAGCAATTTCACGCACTTTCATTTGGCGATCCTCCGTCACTATTTCGTGCACTTTTGCAATGATTTCTCGAGTAGTGACACATGTCGGGCGACCTCTGTGCGGACCGTCACCTAAGTTCTCCCTACCAAACTTAAATTCATTTGTCTCCTTGGCGACAGTTGAATATGAGGGAGTAGAGTCCCACAGTGTATTCTGGAAATCGGCACGAATGCCCTTTGATTTCATACCTTTCTTTACAAAGTACTTAATTACGCTCGAATCTCGATTTTTTTTTCCATCTTCGCAAATCGCTACGCGGGAACAGCAACAGAGCCACGTCACCGCCATAGCTCTCTTCCGTGGCACGTGTTTACAGGCAGCAGTCCAGTCAATGTCACGTGAACAACTCGTTGCGCTAGCGCTGACCTCTCGTGGTGATTCTGAGAACTTTTCAAACCACCCTCGTATTTTATACACATATTCTGGTTATCTTGTACGCTACACGTACGCAGGTAGGTAATCTTGGTGGAAGCCCTGCTACACACGCAGATGTATAAAACAATGTTGTGTTGCACAAGATCTTAGCAAATGGCATTTGGGTGAATATTCATGTTGTTCTCTACATACTGTACTAAATAGAATATTCATGTTGTTCTCTACATACTGTACTAAATAGAATATCCATGTTGTTCTCTACATACTGTACTAAATAGAATATTCATGTTGTTCTATACATACTGTACTAAATAGAATATCCATGTTGTTCTCTAATTACTGTACTAAATAGAATATTCATGTTGTTCTCTACATACTGTACTAAATAGTGTTATGTTCTTCTAAGGCAAATGAACACATTTCACTCATAGTCAATTAACAATGCTTCTATGTGCTTGTTATGTTATTTTATGTTACCCGGGGACCTAGAAACGATCCCACACCGAACCCAGGGTTACTGTGCGGTTCGGACACCGGTGGACCCACCCCTCCCCTCCCCCACCCCCAGGGAACGTCTCACACCACACGTGTATAACCCCTATGTTTGCGTGGTAGAGTAATGGTGGTGTACGCGTACGTGGAGAACTTGTTTGCGCAGCGATCGCTGACATAGTGTAACTGCGGCAGAATAAGGGGAACCAGCCTCCATTCGCCGAGGCAGGTGGAAAACCACCTAAAAACCATCCACAGACTGGCCGGCTCGCAGGACCTCGACACAAATCCGCCGGGCGGATAAAGATTTATTAAAATTCTTAACCAAGGTACGGTATATATAAATATACCTTCATCATAAGTAAAAAATCCTGAGCAGGACACTTTCATTAGCAAAACCTTAGCATCGGAATTGAGAAAGAAAAAAAAAAAAACACTAAAGCTTGAGAAACCGTGAAATTACGAGTACCAGAGTAATACAGGAACAAAATCTTTTAGTTACTTACTAAAATTACATCCTACAATGGAAATCAATAAAACAATTGTGCCAAAGGCGTCATCAATAATGAAGACATCATGTTGCGGGCACAGGGTAACTGCGAACAGTTTAGCACCAGAACTTCGCCTACGAACTATCGTGACGAGAGTCTGAAAGCACTAGGACAAATGGTTTCGCCGAGAGAGGGCACTTGTGAAATGGGCCAGACATTGGCGCATATTAGAATCCATGGATACATACACAAGCGCATCAAAATTATTAAAAGTTGTGCTAATTCAAACCTTCTGTCTTAATAAATGAAACATCTCAGACCATTTAAAAACATCTACGTAAAATACACTCCTGGAAATGGAAAAAAGAACACATTGACACCGGTGTGTCAGACCCACCATACTTGCTCCGGACACTGCGAGAGGGCTGTACAAGCAATGATCACACGCACGGCACAGCGGACACACCAGGAACCGCGGTGTTGGCCGTCGAATGGCGCTAGCTGCGCAGCATTTGTGCACCGCCGCCGTCAGTGTCAGCCAGTTTGCCGTGGCATACGGAGCTCCATCGCAGTCTTTAACACTGGTAGCATGCCGCGACAGCGTGGACGTGAACCGTATGTGCAGCTGACGGACTTTGAGCGAGGGCGTATAGTGGGCATGTGGGAGGCCGGGTGGACGTACCGCCGAATTGCTCAACACGTGGGGCGTGAGGTCTCCACAGTACATCGATGTTGTCGCCAGTGGTCGGCGGAAGGTGCACGTGCCCGTCGACCTGGGACCGGACCGCAGTGACGCACGGATGCACGCCAAGACTGTAGGATCCTACGCAGTGCCGTAGGGGGCCGCACCGCCACTTCCTAGCAAATTAGGGACACTGTTGCTCCTGGGGTATCGGCGAGGACCATTCGCAACCGTCTCCATGAAGCTGGGATACGGTCCCGCACACCGTTAGGCCGTCTTCCGCTCACGCCCCAACATCGTGCAGCCCGCCTCCAGTGGTGTCGCGACAGGCGTGAATGGAGGGACGAATGGAGACGTGTCGTCTTCAACGATGAGAGTCGCTTCTGCCTTGGTGCCAATGATGGTCGTATGAGTGTTTGGCGCCGTGCAGGTGAGCGCCACAATCAGGACTGCATACGACCGAGGCACACAGGGCCAACACCTGGCATCATGGTGTGGGGGGCGATGTCCTACACTGGCCGTACACCTCTAGTGATCGTCGAGGGGACACTGAATAGTGCACGGTACATCCAAACCGTCATCGAACCCATCGTTTTACCATTCCTAGACCGGCAAGGGAACTTGCTGTTCCAACAGGACAATGCACGTCCGCATGTATCCCGTGCCACCCAACGTGCTCTAGAAGGTGTAAGTCAACTGCCCTGGCCAGCAAGATCTCCGGATCTGTCCCCCATTGAGCATGTTTGGGACTGGATGAAGCGTCGTCTCACGCGGTCTGCACGTCCAGCACGAACGCTGGTCCAACTGAGGCGCCAGGTGGAAATGGCATGGCAAGCCGTTCCACAGGACTACATCCAGCATCTCTACGATCGTCTCCATGGGAGAATAGCAGCCTGCATTGCTGCGAAAGGTGGATATACACTGTACTAGTGCCGACATTGTGCATGCTCTGTTGCCTGTGTCTATGTGCCTGTGGTTCTGTCAGTGTGATCATGTGATGTATCTGACCCCAGGAATGTGTCAATAAAGTTTCCCCTTGCTGGGACAATGAATTCACGGTGTTCGTATTTCAATTTCCAGTAGTGTAGAAAATATGGAACCAATTTACCTGCGTCCTAGTGTCAAACAGATGTAGCTTGCGCTATGGAACACATCTCACGAGAGGGGGCACTAGTTTTTTGTCAGGCATGGAGAGCTGGGCTACATGAGTTCTTCCCTTGGCTCAGAGGATGAGGTACAATAAAACATCCCTTACTCCAAGAGTTATTTATTGACAAACATTTCCCTGACAACAGTGCATTCAGCGGACTTCAACCGGTTTACTTCACTCGCTTGGTTCAGTGCTTCCGTAGCAACACGGCGTAGTGGCCTCGGTGCTGGCGGCGGCGGGAGATGCTAACGTAGACTGCAGGGAATGCCCCAGAAACAGCAGCTGACGACGGCCGCACGTGGCGAGCGCTGCTTACGAGGCAAGAGTGTGTGCCGGCAAGTGTACTGGCTTGCAATTCCGGGCAGCTGGCCGGCCACTGCGATGACGAAAGTTGCCCCGTGCTAGGAGTGAACCCGTGTTCTCAGATTCGGCGGCTCTGGGCGGCGTCCATTGAACTGGAGTTCTTCCCAATTCACGGGTGACTCCACTGGTTCGGCCGCATCCCTTCGTCCGAACCAGTCACCCGGGTTATTCACTATACGTCTTCCTCCGTTGCTATTGGTGAGACTTCGACTTTAATGACTTGACGCGGAACGAAGACTCGACTTCTGTGACTTACTGGCGAAGGGACGACATCTTCTTCTTTCTTCGCAAGTCGTGGTAACTGGACGCTGCTATCAGGTTCGATGCTGTCCTACGACCTCCATAGCTGCCGCTTCGTCTTCATGCGTACCGTCGGGAGTACATCAGCACGCCCAGCAAACGTCACGAGGCTTCCGGAACATGACAAGCGTACTCCACAAGTTGACCAGCACTTCCAGCAGACTTCGAGCAGACTCCCAGCAGACTTCAGAAGAAGCTGCAATCTTCGAGAGGGAGCTGCCTCTTTCCGGGGTATTTATTTCGTGTTCGTGCTGACGGCGTGACGTTTGTAGCACAGTGACTGACCCCTGTGGTTCGATGCTAGAAGGTTCCCTCGTGTATCGTACACGTGACTTATTCTGGCTCCTGACCCGTCTGCCCTGCTTTCCAGCGGGGCGGCAATGTCCTCCGGAGTACGCCCCCAGTAGACTGCTGACTGATTGGTTCGCATACCCGATCGGCCGATTACCTCTCCGCGATCCTGCTCCACTTCCGTGACTCTGCTAGCGTGCTTGAGTTCCTGTAACTTCCTTCACCAAGTCTTTACTTAATTTTATAACTAATATTTACACATACGATCACTACACCTATTACACATACTAGCGAAAACATTTTGGTTGTTTTCACTAGTATGTATTTTACCGCTTACACAGCCATCGTGGATTTTCCGTTGTCCAATAGTGCATATTATACCCGGTTTACGTTACCGCTGTTGGTGAATGACGCTTCGTCGCTAAATGGAACGCGTGCAAAAAAATCTGTCATCGTTCCGTAATTTCTCTTGTACCCAGTGGCTCAACTGTACACGGCGTTCAAAGTCGTCGCCATGCAGTTCCTGGTACATAGAAATATGGTATAGGTGCAATCGATGTTGATGTAGCATTCACAACACCGACGTTTTTGAGATTCCTGATTCTCGCGCAATTTGTCTGCTACCGATGTGCGGATTAGCCGCGACAGCAACTGAAACACCTACTTGGGCATCAACATTTGTTGCAGGTCGTGGTTGACGTTTCACATGTGGCTGAACACTCCTGTCTCCTCCGATAACGTAACTATCTGGCGAACGGTCCGGACACTTGGATGATGTCGTCCAGGATACCGAGCAGCATACATTGCACACGCCCGTTGGGCATTTTGCTCACAATAGACATATCAGCACGATATCGACCTTTTCCGCAATTGGTAAACGGTCCATTTTAACACGGGTAATGTATCACGAAGCAAATACCGTCCGCACTGGCGGAATGTTACGTGATACCACGTACTTATACGTTTGTCACCATTACCGTAGCATCTATCACAAAGCGAAAAAAGTGGTCCAACTAAAACATTCATATTTCTTTACATACTACACGAATATGTAATAAAAATGGGGGTTCCTATTTAAAAACAACACAGTTGATATCTGACAAACTTTCGAAATTACAGTAGTTACAATTTTCAACAACAGATGGCGCTGCAAGTGATGTGAAAGATATAGAAGACAACGCAGTCTGTGGGTGCGCCATTCTGTACGTCGTCTTTGTGCTGTAAGCGTGTGCTGTTCACAACGTGCAAGTGTGCTGTGGACAACATGGTTTATTCCTTAGAACAGAGGATTTTTCTGGTGTTGGAATTCCACCGCCTAGAACACAGTGTTGTTGCAACAAGACGAAGTTTTCAACGGAGGTTTAATGTAACCAAAAGACCGAAAAGCGATACAATAAAGGATCTGTTCGAAAAATTTCATCGGACTGGGAACGTGACAGATGAACGTGCTGGAAAGGTAGGGCGACCGCGCACGGCAACCACAGAGGGCAACGCGCAGCTAGTGCAGCAGGTGATCCGACAGTGGCCTCGGGTTTCCATTCGCCGTGTTGCAGCTGCGGTCCAAATGACGCCAACGTCCACGTATCGTCTCATGCGCCAGAGAGATCATACTCTATCCATACAAAATTCAAATGCGGCAACCCTTCAGCGCCGCTACCATTGCTGCACGAGAGACATTCGCTAACGATATAGTGCACAGGATTGATGACGGCGATATGCATGTGGGCAGCATTTGGTTTACTGACGAAGCTTATTTTTACCTGGGCGGCTTCGTCAATAAACAGAACTGGCGCATATGGGGAACCGAAAAGCTCCATGTTGCAGTCCCATCGTCCCTGCATCCTCAAAAAGTACTGGTCTGGGCCTCCATTTCTTCCAAAGGAATCATTGGCCCATTTTTCAGATCCGAAACGATTACTGCATCACTCTATCTGGACATTCTTCGTGAATTTGTGGCGGTACAAACTGCCTTAGACGACACTGCAAACACCTCGTGGTTTATGCAAGATGGTGCCTGGCCACATCGCACGGCCGACGTCTTTAATTTCCTGAATGAATATTTCGATGATCGTGTGATTGCTTTGGGCTATCCGAAACATACAGGAGGCGGCGTGGATTGACCTCCCTATTCGCCAGACATGAACCCCTGTGACTTCTTTCTGTGGGGACACTTGAAAGACCAGGTGTACCGCCAGAATCCAGAAACAATTGAACAGCTGAAGCAGTACATCTCATCTGCATGTGAAGCCATCCCGCCAGACACGTTGTCAAAGGTTTCGGGTAATTTCATTCAGAGACTACGCCATATTATTGCTACGCATGGTGGATATGTGGAAAATATCGTACTATAGAGTTTCCCAGACCGCAGCGCCATCTGTTGTTGACAATTGTAACTACTGTAATTTCGAAAGTTTGTCTGCCTAAAAATGTACTGTTGGCCCAAGCATATTGCAACAAACGGTGTATTTCTATCGCTGCTCGTTTAGTTTGTATTGCCGTTTCGAATATACCGGTCATTTTTGAAACACCCTGTATATATATATATGTGTGCGTCTCTCTCTCTCTCTCTCTCTCTCTCTCTCTCTCTGTGTGTGTGTGTGTGTGTGTGTGTGTGTGTGCGCGTGTGTGTATGTATCAGAATAGGGCGCTGCGGGCGGTAACGCCTATATAAGGCAACAAGTGTCTGTCGCAGTTGTTAGATCGGTTACTGATGCTACAATGGCATTTTATGAAGATAAGTGAGTTTGGTGTTAGAGTCGACGCACGAGCGATGGGACACAGCATCCCCGAGGTAGCGATGAAGTGAGGATTCTCCCTTACGACTATTGCAGGAGTGTAGTGAGAATATCAGGAATCCCGTAAAACATTAAATATCCGTCAGCGCTGCGTACGGAAAAAGATTCTGTAATAACGGGACCACCGACGACTCAAGAGAATCGTTCAACGTGGCACAAGTGCATCATTACCCCAAATTGCTGCAGATTTCAATGCTGGGCCGTCAATAAGTGTCACCGAGCGAACTATTCAACGAAATAACAACGATACAGGCTTTCGGAACCGAAGGCACACTCGTATACAGTTGCTGCCTCGGGCATGGATGTGTGTGCTGTCCTTAGGTTAGTTAGGTTTAAGTAGTTATAAGTTCAAGGGGACTGATGACCTCGGATGTTAAGTCCCATAGTGCTCAGAGGCATTTGAACCATTTTGAACTTTGACACGTGACACATACGTAAGTATCCTGTCTGATGACCTGCGTCTATTCATGTCCATTGTGCATTCCAACGAACTTGGGCAATTCCAACAGGACAATGCAAAAGTGTGGCTCCAGGACCACTCTTCTGAAACACTGCACACCCAACTCCGCAGGATGCCTTACAACGAGCTGTAAAGAAGAGATCTCCATCCCCTCATACTCTTACGGATTTATGGGCAGTCCTGCAGGATTCATAGTGTGAATTCACTCCAGGCTGTGGCTAAGCCATGTCTCCGCAATATCCTATCTATCAGAAGTGCTAGTTCTGCAAGTTTTGCAGGAGAGCTTCTGCATAGTTTGGAATGTGGGAGGCGAGGTACTGGCAGTTGTGCAGTTGTTAAGCTGTGCGGACGGTGTGTGGGTCGTGCTTGAGTAGCTCACTTGGTAGAGCACTTGTCCTCGAAAGGCAAGGGTCCCGAGTTCGAGTCTGGGCCCGTCTTACAGTTTTAATCTGCCTTTGTTTTAATCATTGCCACTCCAATTCACGTATCATGTCTGTGACACTATCTCCCCTATTTCGCGATAATACAAAAGGAACTGCCCTTCTTTGTACTTTTTTAATGTCATCCGTCAGTCCCACCTGATGCGGATCCCACACCGCACAGCAGTACTCCAGAATAGGGCGGACAAGCGTGGTGTAAGCAGTCTCTTTAGTAGACCTGTTGCACCTGTTCTGCCAATGAATTGCAGTCTTTGTTTTGCTCTACCCACAATATTATCTATGTTACGGTTCCAATTTACGTTATTTCTGATAGTTATTCCTGAGTATTTAGTTTAATTACAGCAGTCAGATTTCTGTGACTTACCAGATAATCGAAATTTAATTGATTTCTTTTAGTATTCATGTGAATAACTTCGCACTTTTCTTTATTCAGGGTCAATAGCCACTTTTCGCACCGTACAGATATCTAAATCATTTTGCACGTGGATTTGATGATCCGATGACTGTACAAGACGGTAAATGACAGCATCATCTGCAAACAATCTAAGACGGCTACTCAGACATGAGCCGAGTCCATGCGACGTCTTGTTACGGCACTTATGTGTGCTCGTGGGCGCCCTACACGATATTAGGCAGGTGTAGCAGTTTGTCTGGCTATTCAATGTATGTCCATAGCAATGCAGTGTCTTAGGTAGCGCGCTCACCTGACCAAATTTTATTTCATGATCACCGTCTTCAAAAACATATTCCGGTACAGCCATTCTGTCGGTGTGTCCCAGGCGAATATCAACACTTCTTTTTGTTGTTCCCACATTAACCTTAACGCAACTACATGGAATCGTTATGGAGGTAACGATCGCTATGTGTTATCTTTCCTACTCTTCTATATATCTTCTGACCTGAGGTCCCATCTTCAATTTTATTACTGTAAGATCCAAAAATTAAGCAGTCCATTACTCTATGTCTCCATAGTACACTGTGTGTTTGGATAAATACTATTTAAATGCAACAATAAACCATTCAGTTCCTCTTCATAGTGAATCCATATCACAAAAGTATCATCCACATGCCGATACCACTTCAAAGAACTTTTACTGGCTGACTGCAGCGCCTACTGTTCAAAAAATTCCATAAAAAGATCTACAACAACCGGACTTCGAGGGCTTCTCATACTGAAAATAAGTCGTGGGTAGCCAGTGTCCAAAAAAGGCTACCAGTTGGAAGGTGTGAGCTGTGGAAGAAGGAGCTTCGTCAATCGAAACCATGGTGAACAGGGATACCACATCGAAACTGCAATGATATCACTTGGGCTGATAGTAATCTCCTTCAGGTTTTGGATAAACTGCATAGAATTTTTAATGTGATGATCAGTTTTTCCGACAAACAGTTCTAACAATTCCTAGGAGCCAATGGTCGGCTCACCGCAGAAAATGTTGCCTGCAGCTGTCACCGAAACGTCAGGCGGAAGATTTTCTACCATTCGACCACGGCCTCTTGGCCCGGAAGTTTTAATTAACGACGTACTAAAGTTCTTCGGACATATTCAGGATATGTACGTGGAAATCTGTGGAGAAGAAGAAGAAGAAATGGGCCGTTATTCACACGAAAACTGTTGGAAAAAATGTTAAATATCATTCATCAGACAAGATCGCACAAAATGTTTTTCATTCGAGACTACCGATTTCAGGAGTCTTATCTGTCATCTCCGTGTCTTAAACATTATTTGTACTGAAACATATTCATTTTGTGTTGATCGTCATATACAAGAAGGTTCAACGTAAAATCATCGTCTTTTACTACAAAAAATGACTTGAAGATGAGAACTAAGACTCCTGAAACCGGTTACCTTGAATTAAAAAAATTGTACGATCTTGGCGTTTGAATGGTTTTTAACAATTAAAACAGATAGCCCTCGATGATCTTAGTATTGGAAAAATGTAGGTTGAGTTTGAAACATTCTGCTGCCTTTATTGCTTCTTTTCCGCGATGGAGACAACAAGAGTGAGGTAATATACAGTAGCTCCAGGCGTACACAGATATCACACAGCCGGTCAGTCTCCCTTCAGAACACAGGCTTGAGAGAAAATACCAAAGAACTTCTAAGACATAACACTAACACCGTAATAGTTCAGTTTAGTTCAAATCGTTCAAATGGCTCTGAGCACTATGGGACTTAACATCTGTGCTCATCAGTCCCCTAGAACTTAGAACTACTTAAACCTAACTAACCTAAGGACATCACACACATCCATGTCCGAGGCAGGATTCGAACCTGCGACCGTAGCAGTCGCACGCTTGCGGACTGCGCGCCTAGGACCGCGAGACCACCGTGGCCGGCTCAGGTTGGTTCATACGGAAATGTTACAGGGGCGTTCTGTATGTGTAAACGGATATCTGTAGAAAACAAGAAAGACGGTATGTTATTACAGAAAATCTGTGGGGCAAAAGCCGCTTATGAATAAGTGTGCTAAGTTTTTCACGTATGTTCATGCAGACAGAAGGAGTAGGATAACAGAACGCTGGTCGCGTAAAAAGGACATAGAGGCAGTCAGCTTCCTTTACTAGGAACACTTGTGAAAAAATAACCAAGTGCCTGCGGTAGATGTTAATAACGTTGTGACAGCTCAACGTCACTGAAGTGAAAATGTTGCAGCGGCCGCCACCATATATAAGTGAAATTCTCTAAGGCAGAAGAAAACTTGACCCTTGACTAACCAAACGTATCTGAGTACCCAACGTGGCCCGGCTAGTATTTATTTCAATTCTATTAGTCGATATCCTTCCCCCCAATTCCTCTGACCATCTTCCCACCCTGTCTCTATCTCCTCCTCTTTCCTTGCTATATCGATCCCCTTATTACCCTCTGTTTGTGCTGTACAATGATATCGTTTTGTAGATACATTCAACAGTATATGTGGATACTGTCTGATAAATACGTTACACATAGAGGTAATATCAAAGAAATTGTTAATTCAGACGTCATGTACGATTCGGTACTTTCTCACGCATCTATGTTTTTATGAAGTCATATGTCCTAACGTTGTGCCGTACAGTGTCACAATTTAGCACGTATATTCGGTGCTATACGCAAACACTATCTGGAAAATGTGTCTCGAATATACGTAGTAGTAGAGCAGTAATCAATTAAAACGTCGTGACTGATGTCGCAGTTTTACTGTGTGAGCAGCGAAAGCGTACTGAGAGGTACACTGTTTTCCTTTCGTCATTTCGTGCGGACTTCCGAACACGTTTGAAACTGTGTGTAAAATTTGTTGCAAATCGGTAAGCGATCCCGTACTAGACATTGCTTATAGTACCATGGTATACATTGTACAGGGGATGGGCAAAGTAATGTGAACACTTTACTGAGTTGGGCGATGGTTTATTAATAAGGGTTGGACCCCCATTTGCCCATAATAGAGATGTGATTCTTCTTGAAGTACTGTCATATAATGATTGCATAGCAGTGGAATGTTGTGCTACTCTTCGATCATAACCTCTTGTAACACCTGTAGTGACGAGGGGGGCGGAAATCTGCTCCATAGTCTGCTCTCCAATACCACGCACAAGTGTTCCATAATGTTCAAGTCCGGGGACTGTGCTTCCCAGGGAAGACGCTGCAGTTCTGTTGCATGCTCCGCGATTGTACTGTCCTGGCTGTGTGGTTGGGTGTGTTGTTGTCCCGAAATATGGCATCATTGTTGAGGGACAACCTTTGAATCACGGGATACGACTTATCACGTAAAATGTTCACATAATCGTTGGCTGTAACATGGAGTTTGAGAGTAATAATGGGAACAGCAGAATGGAATGATATGGCAGCTCACAACATCACACTTCCACCTCCATGCTTAGCCGTTAGAATTAAGGAATCAGGATTGTAGACTTCTTTTGGTGTTCTGCAGACGTGAACCCGGCCCATGGTCGGAAGTACCGAAAACGTTGATTCGTCGGAACATATGACGAGCTTCCGCTGATCACACGTCGAGGTTTTATGCTCCTGACATCATGTTTTACTCTTCTGGTCCAGTGAGTTATTAATAATAAATGTAAAAATCATGCACGATGCATCTTAGTGTCTACGACGTCATATGTCCTGAAATGGGTCACGAATAGAATTAGAGATAAATGATTAGTAAATTAAAACGTAATGCCTGATGCGGAAATGGAAACTTTTTTTGCTTTCGTCATTACGTGTGAGGGATCACCGGGAATAACTTTCGTATGTGCAAGGCTCTTTCCATGTCTAAAAAATGGTTCAAATGGCTCTGAGCACTAAGGGACTCGACATCTTAGGTCATAAGTCCCCTAGAACTTAGAACTACTTAAACCTAACTAACATACGGACATCACAAACATCCATGCCCGAGGCAGGATTCGAACCTGCGACCGTAACAGTCTCGCGGTTCCGGACTATATGGAGCTAAATGTGGCAGTTGACTCCAAAAAATAAAAGGCGTGATGTGGCGCAAACGAGCCCGAAAAGTAATCTATTAAACACAAAAATCTAAAGGCTATAAGTTCAGCTAAATACCTAGGAATTACGTCTACTAACAACTTGAATCGAAAGTGTCATACAGACAGTGCTGTGAGGAAATCGAACGAAAGATTGCGTTTTATTGGCAGAACACATGGAAGATTGAAAAAAAAAATCCAATAAAGAGGCTGCCTATAGAGGAAAGGTGCCTAATATGAGACACACTTTTGTAAACCCATTTGAAAGACCTAAAAGTAAGTGCAATTGTTTTTTTATGGTGGTAATAATATCTTGCATTATTTAATTTTATCTAACAATTGTTGTATTTGCAATAATAAACAATCGTTCAGAGTAGTTATTAAATCTTCACAAAGAAGGCATTTCGTAGAAATGAGATCAAGGTTTCCTAATATGAGACAGTAATAATATTTTGCTTTAATTATTTTATTATAGAATAATGACATATGAATATACAATTTTTATATGTTCTTTCATTTCTGTTATCCTTCACTCATTTCACACTACTTAGGTTTTTATTTACGACATCCGGGGTAAACAAAATTGTCTTCTGTGACACCGCAATCTTCATGAGCCCAGCGGTAACATTTCGTGCACTGCGCCCATTTCTCCCCGTGTTTGTCTTCAGAAAAGCGCCCAGTAAAGAAGACACTCTGCATCAGTGTCATCACTGCTGTCTGAATCCCCACTGTCATCGAGATGGACATCGGATGCCGAGGCACTAGACGATTCTTCTGCTTTAGGTCTACGATTTCAAGGTTTACGACTCTTCTCCCCAAATAACTTTCTGACTGCTTCCTTAGGTTCAGCCTCTGACTCCTTGTGTTTAGATTTTTGCAATTGCTTCACATAACGAGTGGGTCTGCGATGTGTGGGAGAGGTCTGATGTCTGCCGGGCTGACAGCTTGACCATCGCCATCAGCAGTTTCGTTTTTGGCATCCCTTTCTTGACGAGTGGCAGCACAGCGGTGAATTGAAAATTCATGTTCCGCGAAGATGTAAGTGTTGCACGGGATGAGACCTGTTTTTCAGAAGCCATTCACAGACGCTTCCATTGCTGCTGCAGCGGTTGTAAGCTGCCCCAAATAACCTGGCTGTTAATAATGGGATGATAACACGACCTGGGTTACTTTCCAACCACGTTTCCATCTCTCGTGCATAGTAGGTTTTCAAAGGCCCCGTAAATCCGATGTCAAGTGGCTGCGTTGAGTGAGGTGGCAAACATACAACATGAACATTGTTTTCGCGTGCTTTGTCCAACACATCGAGATTCTTTGTGTGGGAATAATGACCGCCAAGAATCAAAATGTCAGGTCCATTTGAAGAGGGCTTGACATGACTCACAAAATGATCAAACCACTGAGTGAAAATGAGTTTGTATCCAGCCACTTGGATGACAAGCTGATATTGATCCTGCAGGTGCACCGTCCATCAATTCCTGCTTCATTGTCTTCCTTGGGAAGACTATTAGTGGTGGAACACAAGTGCCAGCTGCGTTCATACACGTTACAACTGTGCTGAGATTTCCCCTTTCTGCTGGAGTCAAGGCAGCAACTTGTCTCTTCCCTTTAATATCAATAACCTTGCTGTGTTTGTGCTGCACAGACGTCACCCCAGTTTCGTCAACATTGAAGACTCGATGCTGGTTATGGTTGATTTCAGATAGCACAGATTCGTAAATATCAGAAAATCTCCCCACATTTTCTGGAGTTAAAGCCTGCGCTCTTGCTGCTGCAAGGCCCTGAGGAGTTCTCATTGATAAAATGGGATGTCTGTTAAGGAAAACTCGGAACCATTTCTTTCCTGCTGAAGCCTTTTCTGAATTGAAGGGATTCTTCAGCCTATTCCTGACAGCTAACTGGAAGGCCATGCTGCGTTTTTCCTCACATTTAAGAGCATAAAATCGCTCTTCCATTGCAAGGCAGTATTTCACTTGCCAAAATTTTACTACAATAAATATTATTTATGGATCATATGTTGAAAACATTAGACTGGCTGGGTGAGATTAAGATATGTGAACACAAAATAAGCAGTCTTGCAGATGCGGATGACTTTGTTGTGATGGCAGATTCGATTGAAAGTTTGCAAAGTAATATTTCAGAGCTAGATCAGAAATGTAAGGACTATGGTATGAAGATTAACATCTCCAAAACGAAAGTAATATCAGTGGGAAAGAAATATAAACGGATTGAGTGCCAAATAGGAGGAACAAAGTTAGAACAGGTGGACGGTTTCAAGTACTTAGGATGCATATTCTCACAGGATGGCAACATAGTGAAAGAACTGGAAGCGAGGTGTAGCAAAGCTAATGCAGTGAGCGCTCAGCTACGATCTACTCTCTTCTGCAAGAAGGAAGTCAGTACCAAGACTAAGTTATCTGTGCACCGTTCAATCTTTCGACCAAGTTTGTTGTATGGGAGCGAAAGCTGGGTGGATTCAGGTTACCTTATCAACAAGGTTGAGGTTACGGATATGAAAGTAGCTAGGATGATTGCAGGTACTAGTAGATGGGAACAATGGCAGGAGGGTGTCCACAACGAGGAAATCAAAGAAAAACTGGGAATGAACTCTATAGATGTAGCAGTCAGGGCGAACAGGCTTAGATGGTGGGGTCATGTTACACGCATGGTTACCAAAGAGACTCATGGGTTCAGCAGTAGACAGTAGGAGAAGTCGGGGCAGACCAAGGAGAAGGTACCTGGATTCGGTTAAGAATGATTTTGAAGTAATAGGTTTAACAACAGAAGAGGCACCAATGTTAGCACTGAATACGGGATCGTGGAGGAATTTTATAAGGGGGCTATGCTCCAGACTGAACGCTGAAAGGCATGATCAGTCTTAACTGATGATGTTGTTGATGATGATGATGATGATAAATGATAAAATATTGTTATGTCATGATGGCATTGCGTAAATTACATATAACAAATCGTGAGAGAACGAGTCCGCCCAATATGCGATAGGTATCGTAATGTGCGACACTGTCGCGTATTTGGATCCCCATACAATCGCATATTAGGAATTTCGCCATGTTGCACAAAGAATCACGCACTTGCTAACAACGTTCGTTGGAAAATGAACCTAATTGTCATTAATTGTAGGTAATAGCGTCACAAATAACATCAATAAAAGAGCGCAGTAACATCCACTCACGTTTAAGCTGAAATGTTGTCTTAACACAGATGTCGCAAAAACTCCAGACACAAGAAATTTTGTATCAACCTCTACGTAGTGTGTCCGGCTCAGCTATGGCGTCCTACTCACGCAGTAGACACGTTTAAGAAACTCTCCGCCAGAGTGCAAGCCCTAACATGAGCACAGTTGGGGTGTCTCGTATTAGGGAACTAGCGCATAATAGGCACCTTTCCTCTACGACACTTGTGTGTGCTCAGCCTAGTACTGTGCAATGTGGAATCCTTACCAGACAGGACTGACGGGGGACATCGAAAAAGTTCAAAGAAGGGCAGCTCGTTTCGTAGTACAGGGGAGAGGGTGTCACGGGTATGATGAGTGGGTTCGGGGGGCAGTCATGAAAGCAAAACTACTTTCGTCACGAGAAATTTCAATCGTCAACTCTCTCCGCCGAACGCTAGAATACATTTTTTACTCACACCTACATTTGAAGAGACATCCGTCGTAATAAGATAAGAGAAATTAGGTCTTGCACGCAAAGATTTAAGCGTTTTTTTTTTTTTTCGCGCGCTGTTAGACGGTGGAACGGTGGAGAAATAGTCTGAAGGCTGTTCGATGTACTCTCTCTAGCACAGTAGTCACGTAGATGTAGAACTTCTGGCAAGGAATAGAACTGTACAATAAATATCCGAAGGAAACTGAATCGGTTACCAAAACGAACAGATTTTAAAAAGGCGGTTAGAAAGTAGCGGTTGAGTAACGTATTCCGCACAGTAAAGAATTTATTTGCTTGCGCAGAGTAGAAGTCTGGTAGAAATTTGTGTAAGGTCCGTTTAAAAATGTTTTGCGATTACATCGAATAAATGCCTGAAGTGGGGATGCATACTTTATTCTAATCATCGTGTAGCGTGTTATAACTGCAAGTGTTGTGCTTACTCTGTGTTTTTGTTAGAAAAAAAACTTTATACCAACTGATGGGGCAATGCAACTCCCAATACCAGTAAAGAAATACAGTCACTGCAAAATACATTCAGCCACTTAGACACTGAATCACCTGTCCCTGTTCAAAACTCAATAAATTTTCTCCCGGCGCACATAACAAATACAAATAAACTGAACTGACTTACCTCTAAAGCAGCAACGGAGTAACGCGATATATTCTGATCCCTCATAATATATGGCAGTACTGGCCATAAAACCTTGAAATGCACATGAAATTCATTGGCTGCTAAATGAAAACATTCTTCTTTAAAAAAAGCATATGACGTACCCAGGTGGTACTGATTGTGGTGAATTACTAACACAGATTTTTTTTAGGAAAATTATGTTGCAAGTTAAGTTTTTCTTTTAAAAAACCACTGATTACTGAAGTTACATTACTCACAACTGATTCACAAACAATGAGATTTGAACAGCAAGTATCACCTAACATCACTAATCCTATATAAATGCAAATTACATATAGCTCTGTTAATAAATCTTAACAACGTTACCAAAGTGAAATATCTAACTAGCCTTCTTATAAAATCAGTTTACTTATACATTCTGGTGTTATTCAACAACCATGAATCATTAGCCAACTCATCGATACTGCCGGCCGGAGTGGCCGTGCGGTTCTAGGCGCTTCAGTCTGGAACCGCGCAACCGCTACGGTCTCAGGTTCGAATCCTGCCTCGGGCATGGATGTGTGTGATGTCCTTAGGGTAGTTAGGTTTAAGTAGTTCTAAGTTCTAGGGGACTGATGACCTTAGAAGTTAAGTCCCATAGTGCTCAGAGCCATTTGAACCATTTCATCGATGCTAACGTGCTGGCAAAAACAAATACGAGAATTGTTTAAAATCTTTACCTTGCGTGCATGAAGACTTTTGCTTCCATGTTCAACAACACTGACATACCTACAGAGCACAACAAAAAAACTGCCGGCTCCATCGTATTTCGCTCAGAGACAGCTGCCTAAAACTGTGCGCAAAGGGCTCTCTTACTCCAACACCACAGTCTCAGACCAGAAGCGGTATCTTTGGCTCTGCGGTCGGGCACAGTCGGCTATCCGATTTATAAAGCCTACAGGAGACATAGATAGTTTACAGTATCAGAGTTTCAGTTTAGTTTACATCAACATGCTTGTCATATTCGGGTGCCACATGCAAGTTTGCCCCAGTAGACTCCTTTCAAATTTGTCAATAATAACAAGAACACATTGTCATTTCACTTAACACTTCGACTTACTCTTAAACCTCCGCAATGTGTGATACTGTCCCTCTAAGAAGAAAAGTAATCGCTGACAGCACGAAGGATGTCAGGCGACGAGTTAGCAGGCTGGAGTCTCGTTCGTTATCGGAATTAACCAGACAAATCGCTCCACCAACTAAGAACGACCATGAACCACCACCCACCGAATCAAGAAAGAGCTATCAATCTGTCAATGCTTCCAGTGTCCGGGCCTGGTGAGGTTTCCCTCTTCCTGAGCTTAATACCTCACTCATTATACAGGTAAATTGACCAAAACATCGTTCATATGGCCTTATGTATAATGATGCTGGGCGTAGAGTTTCAGCATGAAATGACGTGTAAAAAGTGTACTGTGATATGAAACTTCCTGGCAGATTAAAACTGTGTGCCCGACCGAGACTCGAACGCGGGACCTTTGCCTTTCGCGGGCAAGTGCTCTACCATCTGAGCTACCGAAGCACGACTCACGCCCGGTACTCACAGCTTTACTTCTGCCAGTATCTCGTCTCCTACCTTCCAAACTTTACAGAAGCTCTCCTACGAACCATGCAGAACTAGCACTCCTGAAAGAAAGGATACTGCAGAGACATGGCTTAGCCACAGCCTGGGGGATGTTTCCAGAATGAGATTTTCACTCTGCAGCGGAGTGTGCGCTGATATGAAACTTCCTGGCAGATTAAAACTGTGTGCCCGACCGAGACTCGAACTCGGGACCTTTGCCTTTCGGGGGCAAGTGCTCTACCATCTGAGCTACCGAAGCACGACTCACGCCCGGTACTCACTGTGATAGATTGTGTGGAGTGAGTGGACAGTGTAGCAACAATCTTTTACTATGTGAAATAAAATCTTTGCAAAAATGTACTCTGCACTAGGTATAACCTGAATGAGGTTACTCTGTTTCCAACAGACTGACCTTGTATTTACAAGGATGGAGGCTCCAATCTTCATCTGGTCCTCCTGGTTTATATTTTCCATGGTTTCCTTACTTTACTTCAGGCAAAAGAGGCGATCCCACTTTCTCCACACCTTGTCACACTACGCCTGTAGGTATATACTGTAAATGTCTGAACTGTCAGTTGTGTTATTCCTGTTATTGTTAAATTGTAGCCTGACCAGTCTCCTCCTAAAAATGATCCACGCATGACTGAGCGAGCTAGCATTACCAACACTTGGGGGAGGTCACCAACTGCATCTTCCTGCGTGAAAGACTGAGTGATTTGTAATGTTTCCTTTGGCATGGCACTGGAAGTCTTCCCTTGAATAGACTGTAATTTGGAAAACCAGTTACTGTTATTGTATACTAGTATGGCATCAGTATCGCCGGAATTTTAAAAATCGCACAGTTTTATTTTTCCTCCTCTCTTATACTCTCATGCTCATGAATTAAGGCTAATGCTGATGAATGGTGAAACAACACTCTGGTGGGCGTTTTCGGGTCTACATCATCTCGCGGTATGACCGTGCGGTGCATTTGACCTGCGGTAGTCGCACCGTGCCGCTGGCAGCAGGCCACATACGCAGAGGGGTGTTGGTGCATGTCAGAGTACGGTGCAGCGAGTAAGTGTGCAGACGTTTTCAGACGTGCTAGTGGTGACTGTGTGTAGAAAATGGCTCAATGAACACATACAGATGACGTTATGAGGGGTAGAATACTAGGGCGACTGGAGGCTTGTCAAACACAGCAGGTCATAGCACGGGCCCTCCGTGTGCCACCAAGTGTGATCTCAAGTTTACGGCAACGATTCCAGCAGACAGGAAACATGTCCAGGCGCTACAGTGCTGGACGTCCACAGTGTACAACACCACAAGAAGACCGATATCTCACGATCAGTGCCCGCAGACGGCCACGGAGTACTGCACATAGCCTCGCTCGGGACCTTACCGCAGCCACTGGAACAGTTGTCCCCAGACACACAGTCTACAGACGACTGAACAGACACGATGTATTCGCCTGGAGACCTGCAAGGTGCATTCCATTGACCACTGGTCACACGAGAGCCCATAAAGCCTGGTGTCAGGAACACAGTACATGGTCATTGGAACAGTGATCCCAGGTCATGTTCACGCATGAGTCCAGGTATAGTCTGAGCAGTGATTCGCGCCAGCATTTCATCTGGCGTGAACCAGGAACGAGATACCAACCCCTTAATGTCCTTGAAAGTGACCTGTATGGAGGTCGCGGTTTGACGGTCTGGGGTGGGATTACGGTCGGTGCACGTACACCCCTGCATGTCTTTGACAGAGGAACTGTAACAGGTCTGGAGTATCGAGACGTCATTTTGCACCAGTATGTCCGCCTTTACAGGGTGTAATGGGTCCCACCTTCGTCCTGATGGGTGATAACGCACAGACCCACAGAGCTGCTATTGAAACGGAAGATATCAGGCGAATGGAGTGGCCTGCCTGTTCTCCAGACCTAAACCCCATCGAGCACGTCTGGGATGCTCTCGGTCGACATCCTTGCACATCTTCAAACCGTTTGAACACTTCAGGAACTCCGAGAGGCACTGCTCGACCACCTGATCCAAAGTGTGCCAAACTGTTGTGCGGCCTGTGTACGTGTGTACGGTGATCATATCCCATATTGATGTCGGGGTAAATGCGCAGGAAACAGTGTCGTTCGGTAGCACATGTGTTTTGGAACGGTTTTCTCAACATATCACCGATACCGTGGGCCTACAGATCTGTGTCGTGTGTGTTCCCTACGTGCCTATGCTATTAGCGCCAGTTTTGTGTAGTGCCACGTTGTCTGGCACCACATTCTGTAATTGTCCTTAATTTGTGAGCATGAGTGTACTTAAAGCGATGCCAAAAGTCGTACTAAGGTGTCCATGTCCCTTGGAACATCCGTTCCAGTCCGTACCATTGCTCCTGGGTGAAATACACAAGTATATTATTTTTCTGTTTTGAGTGTGAAACAAGTTTAATTTGCGTGACAGCTGCCGTTCCACAGTTAGTTACGTAGAGCAGTGCCTCGTTTGCCATGCTCCAGTCAACCCCTCGCTGTGTGGCGTAACTCGTGCGCCGTTACTACTGCAGCGTTCACGTCTTATTGGTTTCACTGTTTAGCCTGCCACAATATCCCGTGTTCCCATGGCACGCTGTGTTGGAGGCGCCTGTAATTTCCAGGTGTACCAACTCTCGACGCCTCTGAGCTCCGTAATTCACACACTGCCGCTCTCCAGCGGAATTAGCCTCAGATCTTACAATTGTTTATAACACTTGGCTTCATATTCATATTAAGTGACCTCGAACAAGACATGTAACTGACTGAATCCCAAACTCGTATTCCTCTTAAAGGATCACAGGAAAACATTATTTTATCCAATTTAAGATTAGAACATTGTTCTAATGCCTAAAAGAAACAAAACATTTGTAACAGGAAATAAGAACAATACATTCTAAAAGATGGTGGTCTTAATTGTATCCACTGGCAGTGTCCTCGATCATAACATAATACATTTGGTGACGAAAAAAGAAAGAACAAAAACGACAACGATGCACCACGAAGGAATTATCCGAGTGGGACGGAAACGGTAGATGCGATGTAAATGTACAGGCAAATAAGTGAGTATAATTCCAGAAAAATAGGATGATTTATTCAAGAGTAAGAACTTCAAAAACTGATCGAGTCAATAAGGCATTGGTGTACATATGGGCCTTATGCAACTAGGTATTTGTCCTGGCACTGATTGACAGAGTTGTTGGACGTCATTTTGAGGATATCATGCCAAATTCTGTCCAATCAGCACGGTACATGGTAAAAATCCCCATGTGGTTGGAGGGCCGTGTCCTTAATGGCCCAAACGTTGTTAGTTGGGGAGAGATCCAGCGACCTTGATAGCCAGTGTAAGGTTTGGTAAGCACTACAACCAAAGGGGTCCTGTTACGACATAAAATGATGACCCAGATCGTCACTTCAGGTTGTCGAGTCATATGGCCGCTGTCTGGAGTGACTCCAGACGTGCTGGTCATCAGGGCTAAGTTTGGAGGGGGACTCATCAATGAAGACAGTTATAGTCCAGTCAATGAGATTTCAGAGTGAATGTGCCCAAAGCCACTGTAAAGGGGCTTCTTGGTGTACAGAGGTCACGGTAGTAGGCCTAAGTGGTGCCGTGAGCTCAGCCCTCTTTCTGTCAGCCCCCTATTAGTGATCCTTGAGAGTACAGATGCAGCAGGTGCACATTGGATCAACGACAACGTTAAATCTGGCCTAAGGCGTGTTCAGTCCTCTTTTTCTGTCAGCTCTCTCGGCCGACTGCTTGCTTTTTGATGTCGTGTTCGCTCGTGGTTCACCCATTTCTGCCAACATCATCGAATAGTGCCATCACTTCTATTCAAATGTCAAACGATTCATCAATTACTCCAATCAGGTTCTTTGAGCCCAGCCACGCATCATCTCTCAAATGCTCACATCTCGCGTATATTGTCCACACATCTGTCGGCAAGACATAATTACTGTCCATCTGAGTACACAAAATGAAATTCGAGAAGATCTTGTACCTTGGTATCAATAACTCCCCTATTTGTTATGATTGCCCACGGCACAACGATTCTGCACTGCAGTGTCACATATCCATCCACTGGCCGCCAGAGTTTACTATTTTGTATTTTCCATCAATGCATGTATGAATATAAATTTATAACCTATTTTCATATCTCCTTGATGGTGCGTCATCTTCTTTTCTTTGTCTTACAGTGTACAACAATGGAGAAAAAGTTCTTTGCGTTTATACTTTAATCTGTACTTTCACTCATTGTGTTACTTTTATTGTAATTGTTTTGCCTTACAATTCAATACATAATAATAATAATAATAATAATAATAATAATAATAATAATAATGATTATTATTATTACTATTATTATAACTATTATTATTATTATTATTATTATTATTATTATTATTATTATTATTATTTCAATGATGAGATCAACAAGGCTTGGTTGAGATAGTTTAAGATTTGCTTTATATTTTTATAAGAGTTGTCCCCATAATTTTAGTTCCTTTCTATGATATCAAATGGACATGCAAAATGTGCAAAATATTGCAAGAATTTACTAGAATAACTGAATATACTAGTGATTAACTTAATGTGAAGTAGTCATGAATATGAAATTTTCATTGTTACACTGTTTGAAATACTTTACCTAAATGCCCTGCCTCCTCTTATTACAGGTATTTAACCAGCTCTGACGTTTATTATTGTATCTTTCATAACTTATGCTTTCCACTGTATTTAATTAAACATATTTCATTACTCAGTATGTTGTGGATGCCTATATTAGGCCAAATCTGTTGTTACATATGAGAAGTACTTCATTTTTTGATAGATGTAGAGCAAGTAATTATTTTTAAACCAGTCACTACCGGCAGTAAACATTAAAACTGTTCAAATTGTTCCATATTATTCTACTGAAAAGATCACCTGAGAAAACAACAAGTCAATTTGCTTGACTGCTTTGAAGTAATTTGTGTGTATGTCATAGATTTTCTACAAAGAGACATGTAAATTACCCAGCTCTTCAGATAGATCCTGTAAATGGAAGAAGTACTGTAAGGGAACCAAGGAAATCATTTGCTTGTATGAGTATGGACTCAAGTGAATTAGATTTGTACAGTGTTTACTGCACCTGCAGACAGAACATACTAAAGTTAAATATATCTATAGATGAATTATTTTTGCCTCTAGTTTTCAGTTTCTGATGTTACTTGGTTTCTGTCATGCAACTTTCACAAAATAAGTTACATCTCAAATACCCTATCTCACTAATTCTTTTAATTTCTTTGCAAAAATGTAATAACCTTTATGCAATTACCAACAGTAAGTGTAATCTCAAGCCTCTTAAACATAGATACTCTTTGTTTATTGACTGAGACATATTACGTTTTCATTGACTGCCTCTCATTCTTTTCTGCAGAGTCTCAAACTGATTTTAACAAATTGACATTTGCTGTGCCAGCAGTTTCAGCCTGTCAGAGCTTAATATCTACATATTTAATTTAATGTTACATATGTCCTCTATCTGTCAGTTCAATCAGCTCACTTTTCTATCTGCACTGCCTTATTATTACATTTCCATTTTAGTTATATTTTTATAGTTCAAATAATACATATTTCTACAACTCGCTCAGCTGTTGTAAAGTGTTCCCATTATGTCTATATCTGTGTTGTTTGATGAAAGCCTGTAGAACACATGGAAAATGTTTATTAAACAAGTGCTATATAACTACAGGTTTCAAATTATTAGAAATTGAAGCTGGTGAGAATGTTGGCCATTTAACAGTTCCTGTTTCTTCATTACCTGTGGGTGAAGACTGTTTGTCTCTGACACACAGTACACCACAATATGGTTTCCTGAAAGTGAGTCTCAATGAAGAATTAATTGCTCCACAGTTTACCTTCAAGGTATGTGAATTAACTTTTTTCTAGCGTAAGGCAGGTTTCTTTTGTACTGTATTTATTTTATTTGAATGAATCATGCTACATTCATTTTAATTTGTAAATTAGAGTATCATATTTTATAATACCAGAATTTGCTATAAGGCTTGTAATGGTACAGAAATAGTGAAACATAATTAACTTGTCTACTTCTTCTTCGATCCTTCATATTCGTGGTTCTGATATTGGACATAAACTTTTCCATCTTCTTTCGTAGCAATCAACAAAATAATATCCTTGTGTTTCTTTAAAACTACCTGACAAGTTGGGACTACCCACTTTCTCATAACCCAATCTTACGATTAGCTTCTCTCCTTTGTGAAAATTTGGGAATGTAACTATTTGAATACAGATATAACAGGCAATGATGTGTCCTACCTATAATTGAAGTACACTTACATGCCTCAAGAAATAGTACACACTTTGCACAGAAATTTTTTTGTACATTACAAACATCATCATCACATCGAAATTATTAAATTTCTGAACACTTAATGAAGAGACTGTGGATGTCTTTTGTCGTTAGCTGTGGTAATCCCTATGAAGAACAACTATTACTAATTATAATAAACATTTTCGTTTCCTACATTAACCAACATTTTAATTCAATTCTTTGATATGAACTTTATTTTTAAATATAAACTATTTTCAGAGGAAAGTTTCTTTTATAGAAGTTGTCTGTGTTGAAACTTGTTTCAGTTCAGTTAAAAATACACTTCGAGTAGGTACGCCTACCTAAGAATAATTCATAAAAGTCCCAGTGATTAAACACCTATGTGAAATGCTTATTAAGCGGCACCTCACACTACATATATTGTTATGAATATGGCCACACTTTTGAAGCAGATTCCAAAATCAAAAACTTTCTATTTCTTCGATATATGAGGTTCAAGTATTAGGTCATTAACCCTGTATGCATTGTGTGTGTGTGTGTGTGTGTGTGTGTGTGTGTGTGTGTGTGTGTGTGTGTGTGTGTACAGACTGGGGAAAATTAAAGTGGGCACAAGAACAGATTTCCAGGATACGAAGAAACACAGTAGAGGAAAGGAAATACGGTAGCAGGTGCTAAAAGTGACCACCATCCACGTCCTGGCACTTTTGGACTCTGGTCACCAAGTTGCTGAAGGCGGAAGTGCTGGAGTTGCTGCTGCCTCATCCGGAATATTTTTCTGTAGTACTTGAAAACTATGAGAGTTGTTGCGATACGCCTTCGAATTGAGGGCTCCCCACACAAAGTAATGGCACACTGACAGATAAAGTTGGCTGGATGGCTAGCTAGGGCTGATCTATACTAACAACTGTGTCATCCGTGAAGATTGTGTGAATGTGCTCCAAGAATTGGTCAGCCGTCTCAGCAGTTGCTCCATCCTGTTAGAAGTAACTGTAGGTCTTTTCAGCCTCCGTTAATGGTGCCTCAAAATGTTCGTAATGTAAAGAGCCGAGGTCAGCGTCTGATGAAAGAAGGTGGGACCAATAATGCCACTTGCAGACACTGCACACTAAACCTCAACCATATGATCATGCAGTGTTGGTTCACGGAAGTTACATGGATTACGTGCAAACGTCGTAGAACTGTTCGTGCAGATGGTTGTTGTCTTGCAAACGTCCCCATCTGCTGACTCAGTGATCGAGACGTGGCTGCACAATCCATTACAGCCAAGCGGATAAGATGCCTGTCATCTCGACTGCTACTGATACGAGGCCGTTGGGATCCAGCACGGCGTTCCGTATTACCCTCCTGAACCCACCGATTCTATATTCTGCTAACAGTCATTGGATCTCGACCAACGCGAGCAGCAATGTCGCGATACGATAAACCGCATTCGCGATAGGCTACAACACGACCAAGCCGGAAACGTGACGATACGCATTTCTCCTGCTCACACGAGGCATCACAACAACGTTTCACCAGGCAACGCCGGTCAACTGCTGTTTGTGTATGAGAAATCGGCTGGAAACTTTCCACATGTCAGCGCGTTGTAGGTGTCGCCATCGGCGCCAACCTTGTGTGAATGCTCTGAAAAGCTTATCATTTGCATATCACAGCATCTTGTTCCTGTCGGTTAAATTACGCGCCTGTAGCACGTCATCTTCGTGGTGTAGCAACTTTCGTGGCCAGTAGTGTATATGCGATGAGCTCACAGCTAACGATGGCTGTCACTGTGGACTACTGGAGGACAATGCGAGGTATTGAGGTGCAGTGAGATCGAAGTCCCGATGCGACGCGCTTGGGTGCTGAGATTGAGAGCTTGAGAGAGCTCGGATGGAGGCGGCGGCCGATATGCACGCTGCCCAGCGGTTGTTATCGGCGTGGAGCCTGGGAGCGTGTCTCGGTCTTTTCGACCATAGGCGCGCCTAGTTAAGCAGTGCCTTCTGTACAGTGCTCCCTAGTGCTGGCAGGTGAGGTGGCGAAGGTGTGCGCCAGCACAATATCTAAAGACAGTTGGTTTGTTAGTGAACTAGTTAGGGTCCAGCGCCTAGCGAATGAGGCAGGAAATGAAATTTTGGGTTGAAATGCTTAATTCCGTTTTTAAAATGCTCCTTTACAAAAGGAAATTCCAACAGAATTTAGTCCTCACACCAGTGAATACAAGTATTAGTGTCAGTGGTATTGAGAAACAGTTGAAATCGTTAAAACTGAACAAAGCTCTTTGGCCCAATGGAATACCTGTCAGACTCTATATAGACTGTGCAAGCCCCTCTTCTAACTATATCTGCCATAAACCCCTTCAACAAAAAACCGTGCCCACCTCTTGGGAAGAGGCGCAGGTGACACCTGTCTACATGACAGAAGTGTTCCACGAAATTACCGTCCAATATTCTGAGGTCAAACGTAATGAGGTGTGTCGAACAGGATGTCCTCCTGTTTCCCAACCAGCATGGCCTCCGAAAACATCGATCATGTGAAACTACAACTCCCATGTTTGTCAGGTGGCATACAGAAGGCTTTGGATCAAGCCAGTCAGGCAGGTGCAGTATTTCTCACTTTTCCGAAAAGCATTTGACTCAGTACCATTTACGCCTATTGTCAGAAGTACGACAATGTGGGGTTTAAGTGGTTTTTGTCAGTGTATCGAGGATTTTTAGTCGGCAGGACGCAGCTTGTTACCTGGGATGGAGACTCATCTTCAGACGTAGAGGTAACCTCGAGTGTGGCCCAGGAAGTGTGTTGCAACCTTTCCTGTGCATGTTGTATGTCAATGACCTTGCAGACAATATTAATGTTGTTGTTGTGGTCTTCAGTCCTGAGACTGGTTTGATGCAGTTCTCGATGTTACCCTACCCTGTGCAAGCTTCTTCATCTCCCAGTACTTACTGCAACGTACATCCTTCTGAAATCTCCTTAGTGTATTCATCTCTTGGTCTCCCTCTACGATTTTTACCCTCCACGCTGCCCTCCAACGCTAAATTTGTTATCCCTTGATGCCTCAGAACATGTCCTACTAACCGGTCCCTTCCTTTTGTCAAGTTGCGCCACATACTCCTCTTCTCCCCAATTCTATTCAATACCTCCTCATTAGTTATTTGATGTGCCCATCTAATCTTCAGCATTCTTCTGTAGCACCACATTTCGAAAGCTTCTATTCTCTTCTTATCGAAACTATTTATCGTCCATGTTTCACTTCCATATATGGCTACACTCCATACAAATACTTTCAGAAACGACTTCCTGGCACTTAAATCTATAATCGATGTTAAAAAATTTCTCTTTTTCAAAAACGCTTTCCTTGCCATTGCCAGTCCACATTTTATATCTCCTCTACTTCGACCATCATCAGTTATTTTGCTCCCCAAATAGCAAAACTCCTTCACTACTTTAAGTGTCTCATTTCCTAATCTAATTCCCTCACCATCACCCAACTTAATTCGATTACATTCCATTATCCTCGTTTAGCTTTTGATGATGTTCATCTTATATCCTCCTTTCAGGACACTGTCCATTGCATTCAACTGCTCTTCCAAGTCCTTTGCTGTCTCTGACAGATTTACAATGTCATCGGCGAATCTCAACATTTTTATTTCTTCTCCATGGAATTTAATACCTACTCCGAATTTTTCTTTTGTTTCCTTTATTGCTTGCTCAATATACAGATTAAATAACATCAGGGAGAGGCTACAGCCCTGTCTCACTCCCTTCCTAACCACTGCTTCCCTTTCATGCCCCTCGACTGTAATAACTGCCATCTGGTTTGTGTACAAATTGTAAATAGACTTTCGCTCCCTGACAATATTAATATTAACGCCAAACTTTTTGCACATAACTCAGTTACCTGTAACGGAGTACTGTCTGAAACATGCTGCACAAATATTCAGTCAGATATTGATAAGATTTAAAAGTCGTCAGAGAGTGGCAACTCGCTTTAAATATTTAAAAATGGGAATCTGTGTACTTCACAAAACGAGAAGAACGTAGTACCCTACGAGTACAATCCAATGAGCCACAGTTGGAATGGTGCAACTCATACAAAAAGCTGAGTGTAACACTGTGTAGGAGGCATGAAATGTAAAGATTCCATGGGATCAGTGATGGATAGAACAAGTGACAGACTTTGATTCATTGGTAGGACACTGGGAATATGTAATTAGTCTACAAAGAAGATTGCTTACAAATTACCCATGTGACCGGTTGTAGCGTGTCGCTCAAGTGTGTGAGACCCGTACCAAACAGGACTAATAGGGGATAGTGAGCGTGTAGAGAGAAGAGTAGCGCAATTGGTCACAGACTTGTTTGATCCGTGGGAGAATGTCACAGATATACTGAAGAATCTGGACCGGCACTCTTGAAGAGCATCACGAGCAAGTCTACTAACAAATTTTCAAGAACTGCCATTAAATGATTGTTGCAGGAATACGCTACACTGAGGCGCCAAAAAAACTGGTATATGCATGCGTATTCAAACACGGACATATGTAAACTGGCAGAATAGAGCGCTGCAGTCGGAAACGCCTGTATAAGACAACAAGTGTCGGGCTCAGTTGTTCGATCTGTTACGGTTGCTACAATGGGAGGTTATCAAGATTTAGGTGAGTCTGAACGTGGTGTTACAGTCTACGCACGAGCGCTGGGACGCAGAATCTCCGAGGTGGGGCTGAAGTGGGCATTTTCCCGTACCACAATTTCACCAGTGTACCATCAGTATCAGGAATATGGTGGAACATCAAACCTCCGACATTGCTGCCGCCAGAAGAAGATCATACAAGAACCGGGCAGACGACAACTGAAGAGAATCGATCAACCTGACAGAAGTGCAACCCTTCCGCAAATTGCTGCAGATTTCAACGTCAGGCTACAACAAGTGTCAGCGTGTGAACCGTTCAAAGAAACATTTTTGATATGAGCTTTCATAGCGGAAGGCCCACTCGGTCAACATTCATGAGCACATGGCACAAAGCTTTGCGCCTCGCCTGGGCCTGTTAACACCTACAGTGGACTGTTGATGACTGGAAACATGTTCCCTGGCCAGACGAGTCTCGTTTCAAATTATATCCAGTGAATGGACGTGTGCAGCTATGGAGGCAAGCGCGTGAATACATCGACCCTACCTGTCAGCAGGTTGGAGGCTCTGTAATGGTGTGAGCCGTGTGCAGTTGGAGTGGTATGGGACCCCTGGTGCGTCTACATACCACTCTGACATGTGACACGTACGTAAGCATCCTTTCTGATCACCTGCATCCAGATAGATTTGGGAAATTTCAGCAGGACAACGCGACATCCCATACGTCCAGAATTGCTACAGAGCGGCTCCAGGGAAACTCTACTGAGTTTAAACGCTGCCGCTGGCCACCAAATTCCCCAGACATGAACATTATCGAGCATATCTGGGATGCCTTGCAACGTGCTGTTCGGAAGATATCTCCACCCCCTCGCACTCTTCCTGATTTATGGGCAGCCCTGCAGGACTCACGGTGTCAGTTCCGTCCAGCACTGACTCAGACATTGGTCGAGACCGTGCCACATCTCGTTGCGGCACTTCTGCGTACTCGCGGGATTCCTACACGATATTAGAAAGATATACCAGTTTCTTTAGCTCTTCAGCGTATAGCCCCCTACGCTCACTGAACCACAGATCGTGAGGACAAGATTACAATAACTGCAGCACCCGCAAAGTCATTCAGACAATTATTCTCCTCGCCGGCCGGAGTGGCCGAGCAGTTCTAGGCGCTACAGTCTGGAACCGCGAGACCTCTACGGTCGCAGGTTCGAATCCTGCCTCGGGCATCGATGTGTGTGATGTCCTTAGGTTAGTTAGGTTTACGTAGTTCTAAGTTCTAGGGGACTGATGACCTCAGAAGTTGAGTCCCATAGTGCTAAGAGCCATTTGAACCATTTTTTGAATTATTCTCCTCGCGCTCCATACGCGAATGGAACAGGAAGGAACCGTAATAACTAGTACAATGGGATGTAGCCTCTGCCATGTGCTTCGTAATGGTTCGTAGGGTGTAGATGTAGGTATGAAGGGTCTATTTCAATAGTAGTACATGTTCACTATCTCCACTTTTCTGCCTATAATGCTTCTGAAATTAATGATCCAAACAAATAGAAAGATAGGTTCATCTCTAGCAAGAAGCCGTATGCTTCAATATTTCTGGTATCTCAATTGTAGATTTTTCAGCGCTCATTTAACTTTATGACTGTATCTCAAAATGAAGAAAAATGTACTTGTACCACTATTAAAATAAGTCCTTCATATAGTAGATGTAGTACGTCGTGTATACCGTACACACGAAAGAACAACGCCACGAAACAAGGGCGGTAGTTCAACATGCATTTTAAAATGGATTTTAATTTACAATCGACGGCCACCCTATTACCAAGAAGAGTAACAGTTCATGTAATTAAAGAGGATAACACCATCAATAGAGGTGGCCATTTCACGTTGGCTAGTACGCTGCTGAGGACGGCGTTGTCTCGCACGGCGATGGACTGATAAGTACTGACGTCAAAAGCGCTATCTTTGCCATAAGGAGGCAGCATCCAGCCAGTCACCGCCTGACACTGGTCGAGGAGCACAGATGCGTTATAACAGAGGCTCAATGTGGCGACCACCAGCATTGTACAATGGAGAGCCAAAAAAATTGGTACATCTGTCTAACATAGTGTGGCGTGAACTCGACTAATGTCTGAAGTAATGCAGAAGAGAACTGACACCATGGATCCAGCAGGGATGTCCATAAATAACAAGAGTACGAAGGGGTGGGGAATCTCATCTGATCAGCTCGTTGTGGCCAGCGGAAATGTTTAAACTCAGAACAGTGTTCCTAGAGCCACTGTATAGCAATTCTGGACGTGTGGGGTGTCGCATTGTCCTGCTGGACTTGCCCAAGTGCTTAGAAATGCATAATAGACACGAATGGATGCAGGTGATCAGACAGGATGCTTACGTACGTTCCACCTATATCTAGACGTATCAGGGGTCCCTCATCACTGCAAAAGCACCAAGCATTACAGAGCCTCAACCAGCCTGAACAGTGCCCTGCTGACATGCAGGGTCCATGGATTCATAAGGTTGTTGTCTCCATACACGTTCATCCGCTGGACAGAATTTGAAACGACACTCGTCCGACCAGACAACATGTTTCCCGTAATCAACGGTCCTATGTCGGTGTTAACCTGCCCAGGCGAGGCATAAGGCTTTGTGTCACGCAGTCATCAAGGTTACACAAGTGGATCTTTGGCTTCGAAAGCCCATCGATGATGTTTCGTTGAATGGTTCGCACACTGACACTTGTTGATGGCCCAGCATTGAAATTTGCAGCGATTTGCGGAAGGGTTGCACTTCTGTCACGTTGAACGATTCTCTTCACTCGTCGTTGGTTCCACTATTGCAGGACGTTTTTCAGGCCGCAGCGTCGGAGAGTTGATGATTTACCGGATTCCTGATATTCATGGTACACTCGTGAAACGATAGTACGGGAAAATCCCCATTTCATCGCTACCTCTGAGACGGTGTGTGCAATCGCTCTGCGCCGACTGTAGCACCTCGTTCAGACTCACTTAAATCTAGACAACCTGCCATTGTAGCAGCAGTAACCGATCAAACAGCTGCTACTCAAACTGCTGTCAAGGAGCAGTTGACATGTAAATGCAGTTTACATGTAAATGTTACTTGACATGAGTTACAGTTCATACAAATTTTCATAGGTTTCATGCACCAGAAAAAGTTACTAGTCACTATATCAGCAAGCTGGTGCTCTGAGACAAATGTCCTTACCTTGTAAATGTTTCTGCCACTGGTCAACTTATGGCCCAAGTTCAGTTTCTTCTTGTCTAAATCTAACGTCTCTTTTCTCCTTCATTTCGCTCATACAATTGAGTTCATTCTCTTTCAGTTCATGGAAAAGAATCATGTACAGTATTAAATATATGTCATACATATACAATTTGTACACGTTAATCACTGTGTATTCGTAAGT
The DNA here is from genome assembly GCF_023897955.1 of Schistocerca gregaria. Classification (NCBI taxonomy): domain Eukaryota; kingdom Metazoa; phylum Arthropoda; class Insecta; order Orthoptera; family Acrididae; genus Schistocerca; species Schistocerca gregaria. Next base: position 92,868,865 of record NC_064930.1, on the reverse strand, counting down.
TCTCTTAAGTTTTCTTTATTCGTTAAGTATTCTTGGCACTCTATGACAAGAATTTGGTCGCACGGTATAGGTGCCATTTGTACTGCTATCCTAATTGTATGATATTATTGTCAATGTTCGTACAGCAAAAGAAATAATTAAGATGACTTATTCTCAGTATCAATGGTAAATGCAGTTGTAAATGCTGAATATTCAATTCTACTAACATGTAATGATGTTTTCTGATATGAAAGGTTGCAAATTAGAAAGTATAGATGCCACCTTAATTGAGCATTACTATTTTCCTGGGCGCTTGGCCGCACACACATTAGTTTTCTGAGGGCCTGTCGTTATTAGAATATTATGTTTCACGTATCTTTTGTCGTTTGATGACACGCAGTGCCGCTCTGTAACACGTAACTGAAATGCTGTTCCAAAGTCTACTATAATCTTGACGGTTAGGTGAAAGGCTTTGATTGTTGTGGGAGTAATGATAATTTCTTTTCAACTGCGAGTTTAAGCAGTGTACCTTGTTTATAGATGGAAGAACCCTGGAGGTACTAGAAGGTATCAGATAGATTATATAATGGTAAGACAGAGATTAAGGAACCAGGTTTTAAATTGTAAGACATTTCCACGGGCAGATGTGGACTCTGACCACAATATATTGGCTATGAACTGTAGATTAAAACTGAAGAAACTGCAAAAAGATGGGACTTTAAGGAGATGGGACCTGGATAAACTGACTAAACCAGAGGTTGTACAGAGTTTCAGGGAGAGAATAAGGGAACAATTGACAGGAATGGGGGCAAGAAATACAGTAGAAGAAGAATGGCTAGCTTTGAGGGATGAAGTAGTGAAGGCAGCAGAGGATAAAGTAGGTAAAAAGACGAGGGCTACTAAAAATCCTTGGGTAACAGAAGAAATATTGAACTTAATTGATGAAAGGAGAAAATATAAAAATGCTGTAAATGAAGCAGGCAAAAAGGAATACAAACGTCTCAAAAATGAGATTGACAGTAAGTGCAGAACTGCTAAGCAGGAATGGCTAGAGGACAAATGTAAGGATGTAGAGGCTTATCTCACTAGGGGTAAGTTAGATACTGCCTACAGGAAAACTAAAGAGACCTTTGGAGAAAAGAGAACCACTTGTATGAATATCAAGAGCTCAGGTGGAAACCCAGTACTAAGCAAAGAAGAGAAAGCAGAAAGGTGGAAGGAGTATATAGAGGGTCTATACAAGGGCGATGTACTTGTAGACAATATTATGGAAATGGAAGAGGATGTAGATGAAGATAAAATGGGAGATACGATACTGCGTGAAGAGTTTGACAGAGCACTGAAAGACCTGAGTCGAAACAAGGCCTCCGGAGTAGACAACATTCCATTAAAACTACTGACGGCCTTGGGAGAGCCAGTCATGACAGAGCTCTACCATCTGGTGAGCAAGATGTATGAGACAGGCGAAATACCCTCAGACTTCGAGAAGAATACAATAATTCCAATCCCAAAAAATACAAGTGTTGACAGTTGTGAAATTATCGAACTATCAATTTAATAAGTCACAGCTGTAAAATACTTACGCGAATGCTTTACAGACGAATGGAAAAACTAGTAGAATTCGACCTCGGGGCAGATGAGTTTGGATTCCGTAGAAATGTTGGAACACGTGAGGCAATACTGAACTTACGCCTTATTTTAGAAGAAAGATTAAGGAAAGGCAAACCTACGTTTCTAGCATTTGTAGACTTAGAGAAGGCTTTTGAGAATGTTGACTGGAATACTCTCTTTCAAATTCTGCAGGTGGCAGGGGTAAAATACAGGGAGCGAAAGGCTATTTACAATTTGTACAGAAACCAGTTGGCAGTTATAATAGTCGAGGGGCATGAAAGGGAAGCAGTGGTTGGAAAGGGAGTGAGACAGGGTTGTAGCCTCCCCCCGATTATATTCAAACTGTATATTGAGCAAGCAGTAAAGGAAACAAAAGAAAAGTTCGGAGTAGGTATTAAAGTCTATGAAGAAGAAATAAAAACGTTGAGGTTCGCCGATGACATTGTAATTCTGTCAGAGACAGCAAAGGACTTGGAAGAGCAGTTGAACGGAATGGACAGTGTCATGAAAGGAGTATGAAACGTCCCCTTAGAACAATTATACTTGACTGTGCTTAAACTGACACACAATATTTTTCAGCGCAACGCAATGTGACTTTTAAAAATCCCTACGAAAGAATGGCCCTGACTAACATTAACCTATACGTTTCACATATCACTTACCTCACAAAAATCTTTGTTACTCAAGCTACTGCAATACAGCGAGCGCCACTACTGCCAGCTAACTAAAAGATTCAAACTACGGAAGGCACTAACTACTAATAGGCATAGTTAGCGAATGAAAGATTATAATAGAGAACAAACAATGTATTTATCTTAATAGTCATAATATATATAGCAGTTCATGACATCCAGTCTTACAAATTTCAAAACCCGCCATCTCGCTCCCCACATCCACCACTGCTGGCGGCTCACCTCCAACTTCGCAACACCACGCGCTGTTCACATCCAGCTGCCGCTGCCCAACACTACAATGGCAGACAACAATGCAAACCAGCCACAGATTGCACACAGCGCTAGTGGCGTTACCAATAAAAAAACCTAAACATCCTACTTACAGGAGGATATGAGATGAACATCAGCAAAATCAAAACGAGGATCATGGAATGTAGTCGAATTAAATCGGATGATGCTGAAGGAATTAGATTAGGGAATGAGACACTTAAAGTAGTAAAGGAGTTTTGCTATTTGGGGAGGAAAATAACTGATGATGGTCCAAGTAGAGAGGATATCAAATGTAGACTGGCAATGGCAAGGAAAGCGTTTCTGAAGAATAGGAATTCGTTAACATCGAGTGTAGATTTAAGTGTCAGGAAGTCGTTTCTGAAAGTATTTGTATGGAGTGTAGTCACGTATGGAAGTGAAACATGGACGATAAATAGTTTGGAGTAGAAGAGAATAGAAGCTTTCGAAATGTGGTGCTACAGAAGAATGCTGAAGATTGGATGGGTAGATCACGTAACTAATGTCAAAAATTGAATAGAATAGGGGAGAAGAGGAGTTTGTGGCACAACTTGACAAGAAGAAGGTATCGGTTGGTAGGGCATGTTCTGAGGCATCAAAGGATAACAAATTTAGCATTGGAGGGCAGCGTGGAGGGTAAAAATCGCAGAGGGAGACCAAGAGGTGAATACAGTAAGCAGATTCAGAAGGATGTAGGTTGCAGCAAGTACTGGGAGATGAAGAAGCTTTCACAGAATAGAGTAGCATGGAGAGCTGCATCAAACCAGTCTCAGAACTGAAGACCACAACAAAAACAACCATGTTTATGTTTAATGTACTAGACATGAAATGTAGGGAAGCTAAATGTCGCGGACATTAAAGTGCGACCAGCTTCATTGTTGTGTTAATGAGAAGAGACTCTGGGCTTTCTGTGAGGTTCGCATTGAAGTCTTGTTATACAACTGATTAAAATTCTTTGAAAGATATTTCTATTTACATGTGAATTACAGTTATTTTTTATGTAGTGAGTCGTGTGAGATCTGATACGTACTGACTGGTTCAGGCTACTGCAAAAACTGTTTCTGCAATGAATATTTATTCAATTTCAAGTGAAACACTAAGCAGATAATTCTCAGCAAGTGAGTTCCTATTTTTCCGTGTGACTTAAAGAAAAACTTAAAATTATATTCTCGTCCGTAATGGCGTCTTTCAAATAAAACCAGCTCAGTATCGGAAAAGTGCAAATTATTCAGTAATAAGCTCGGGATGCCTTTCCCTACACTATTGAAAGGAAAACTGTAGTTGACACATTTGTAGGATTAATTATTATTATCATAAGAATGCTTTTTCTTACAGTATTAGTAACAAACACATACCATTCTAATCACGAATGGCGTGCTTCTGCAATCAAGAACAAAATGAAGAGTAGTTAGTTTTGTCTCTTTCTTCTTTGTTAGAGGACTGTGTATTCATTTTTATCTTTGTTCACAGATTATCATTAAAATACATAGTTTTGGTATTAATAGTAATTTTCATTGTTCTTTTTCTATAGTCTTGTACCATATTGCACCGCAATAATCACTACACATCGTCTTTATCACGTTTATCAATATTTTCGTTATTACGATTGTTTTTATATCGACGCACTAGTTTCGTGGTTTTTCACAGTAACGTCATGGGGATGGCACCACACGCTGAACGTATAGCAAAAATTTCTTTCCGAACTGATACAGATGAAACAGATAGATGATCAACATCAGTATTTTGTCATGTTTGGTCACTGTACTAAAGTATGTAGTAGGACGGTGTTTGTGTCTAGCCATTTGCCTGATTCCGGTACAGGCGGCATCAAAAGGGACTACGTTCCTTTGAAACAGACAGGCGAAGAATACAATCACGCAGGCATTTGTTGTTATAAATGAAGCATGTGAGACATATCAGCAACTTCTTTTGCAGTGACATGCTGAGCGGGCGTGAACAGTTAATGGTCGGTAACAGTCGCGTTGTCTTATTAATGCCTCCTGCTCTGTCTTACAATTGTTATTTCTCTGCTATATTTTGTCAATGTGGTAACTATATTTCCTCTTATCGAAATTTTCCGTAAATGCAAAAAGGATCCCATTAACATCGTATCATTTAAGTTTCCCATGGGGAATTCTGAGATCCACGCAATGAAAGGCTTTGGCTGAATAGTAGAGGACGTCACTTGGAGCGCCGTGGTATGGTAGTCAAGAGCCTGATCTGACGTTTTGGACGTTTCTAACATTTTCGGTCGTGAGGATTTACGTTTTCATGTTTTCCCCTTATTTGATTACGCCGGGATGATTCCTTTCTTAACGTTTTCATTTATTCGTTTTTATCCTACTCGAGTGAGTAATATCCCTCCAGTGACCTCATCTTCCGCAGGACGTTAAGGTCTAATCTTACGTAGCGCCCCTCAGAAAATTTTTTCTTGTTTATTCCTTGGCAGAACCTTGTTTTGAAGTCATTTATGACTTTGTCTGAAGAAACGAAGAAGATGTAGTTGTCCAAGAGGCTCAAGGAGTTCTTATCCCAAAACTTGCCTAATATTATTTTCTTTGCTACTTTTCGAAAATTTACTCACGAAACTGACAATCGTTGTTGTTGTTGTTGTTGTTGTTGTTGTGGTAGTCCTCAGTCCGAAGACTGGTTTGATGCAGCTGTACATGCTACTGTAGCCTGAGCAATCTTCTCCATTTCTGCATAGCTACTGCCTTCTGTTAATAAAGTTGAGCCCCAAATTTATTTTCTTCCCAATCCTATTCCCCACAACGTACAGGCTCTCTCCATCTATCCTCCAGCATTCTTCTGTAGCTCCACATTTCACAAATTTCTAATCTCCTCTTCTCTACACTTTCTATCGTCCATGTTCCACTCCCGTACAACGTTATGCTGCAGACAAATACCTTCAGAGAAGACTTCCTAGCACTTAAATACACTCCTGGAAATGGAAAAAAGAACACATTGAAACCGGTGTGTCAGACCCACCATACTTGCTCCGGACGCTGCGAGAGGGCTGTACAAGCAATGATCACGCGCATGGCACAGCGGACACACCAGGAACCGCGGTGTTGGCCGTCGAATGGCGCTAGCTGCGCAGCATTTGTGCACCGCCGCCGTCAGTTTCAGCCAGTTTGCCGTGGCATACGGAGCTCCATCGCAGTCTTTAACACTGGTAGCATGCCGCGACAGCGTGGACGTGAACCGTATGTGCAGTTGACGGACTTTGAGCGAAGGCGTATAGTGGGCATGCGGGAGGCCGGGTGGACGTACCGCCGAATTGCTCAACACGTGGGGCGTGAGGTCTCCACAGTAGATCGATGTTGTCGCCAGTGGTCGGAGGAAGGTGCACGTGCCCGTCGACCTGGGACCGGACCGCAGCGACGCACGGATGCACGCCAAGACCGTAGGATTCTACGCAGTGCCGTAGGGGACCGCACCGCCACTTCCCAGCAAATTAGGGACACTGTTGCTCCTGGGGTATCGGCGAGGACCATTCGCAACCGTCTCCATGAAGCTGGGCTACGATCCCACACACCGTTAGGCCGTCTTCCGCTTACGCCCCCACATCGTGTAGCCCGCCTCCAGTGGTGTCGCGACAGGCGTGAATGGAGGGACGAATGGAGACGTGTCGTCTTCAGCGATGAGAGTCGCTTCTGCCTTGGTGCCAATGATGATCGTATGCGTGTTTGGCGCCGTGCAGGTGAGCGCCACAATCAGGACTGCATACGACCGAGGCACACCGGTCCAACACCCGGCATCATGGTGTGGGGAGCGATCTCCTACACTGGCCGTACACCTCTGGTGATCGTCGAGGGGACACTGAATAGTGCACGGTACGTCCAAACCGTCATCGAACCCATCGTTCTACCATTCCTAGACCGGCAAGGGAACTTGCTGTTCCAACAGGACAATGCACGTCCGCATTTATCCTGTGCCACGCAACGTGCACTAGAAGGTGTACGTCAACTACCCTGGCCAGCAAGATCTCCGGATCTGTCTCCCATTGAGCATGTTTGGACTGGATGAAGCGTCGTCTCACGCGGTCTGCACGTCCAGCGCGAACGCTGGTCCAACTGAGGCGCCAGGTGGAAATGGCATGGCAAGCCGTTCCACAGGACTACATCCAGCATCTCTACGATCGTCTTCATGGGAGAATAGCAGCCTGCATTGCTGCGAAAGATGGATATACACTGTACTAGTGCCGATATTGTGCATGCTCTGTTGCCTGTGTCTATGTGCCTGTGGTTCTGTCAGTGTGATCATGTGATGTACCTGACCCCAGGAATGTGTCAATAAAGTTTCCCCTTCCTGGGACAATGAATTCACGGTGTTCTTGTTTCAATTTCCAGGAGTGTATATACACTCGAGTTAAGAAATTTCTCTTGTTCAGGAAAGATTTTGTTTTCACTGCCTCCCTTCCTCGGCCATCATCAGTCATTTTGCTGCCGAAATAGCGAATCTCATCTACCTCATTTCTGTCCTTATTTTCTCAGCATCGCCTGAGATAATTCAACTACATTCACCAGGGAGGCTATCGTACCTCACTGATTGAGATAGGTGTACCGTAAGGGCATCCACAATGGAGGGGCATCTGATGCTATGGCAGACCAACGTGTGGTTCCTGAAGAGGGGCAGCAGGCTTTTCAATAGTTGCAGGGGCAACAGTCTGGATGATTGACTGATCTGTCGTTGCAGTGTCAACCAAAACGGCCTTGCTATCCTTGTACTGCGAACAGCTGACAGCGGTGGAAAATACATCCGTAATTTTTTTCGAGGGCCTACAGCTCTACCAAATGTTTAAATGATGATGGCGTCGTCTTGGGTAAAATATTCGCCGGGCAATATACTCCCCCATTCGGATCTTCATGCGGGGACTACCTGTGAGGATGTGATCATCAGGAGAAACAAAACTTGCGTTCTGCAGATGGGAGCATTGAAAGATGAAGCCCTTAATCGGGCACGTGTCAAAGGGAAATTGACAGGTTAACGTTATATGTTGTGGGAATTAGTAAAATTATGTGCCAGAAGGAAAAGGACTTCAGATGAATACAGTGTTATAAAAACAAAACAGTGGTAATGCAGGGGTAGGTTTGGTAATGAAGAAGAAAATTAGAATGAGTGTAAGCTGCTATGAGTAGCATAGTGAATGCACTAGCCACCACACTAGAACAAGTTTTTATGCTAGTTAGTTCCGCAGGTGACGAAGAGATCGAACAAATGTATGAAGAACGTTAAGGGACACAAAATGTGATAGTGACGGACTGACATTCGACAGTAGGAAAAGGAAGACAAGGAAAAATAGGAAATGATTATGGACTGGAGGAAAGGAATGAAAGAGGAAGCCAACTGGTAGAATTATGCACAGAACACAATTTAACCATGAAAGAAGCTGTACACGTGGAAGAGACCCGGAGGCACCAGAAGGTCGGATTGATTATATAATTGTACGACAGACATTTCTGAACCAGATTTTCAGTTGTAACACATTTCCAGGGGCAGATGTAGACTGCGACGACAATATCGGTCATGAACAGTTGATTAAAACTGAAGAAATTGCAAAGAGATCGGAAATCAGGTGATGGAACCTGGTTAGGTTGAAAGAACCAGAGGAGTGTTAGGCGATGGTTGACAACAGGGGAAAGGAATACAGTAGCAGAGGGCCTATAAAAGGGACATGTAATTGAGGGCAATGTTGTCGAAATGGAAGAGGACTTAAATGAAGATGAGATGGGAGATATCATACTGGGAGAAGAATTTGACAGGGCTCTGAAAGATCTAAGTTCACGACATTGCGCCAGAACTACAGACAGATTTTGGAGAACCAACTATGACAAAACCCGTTCATCTTGTATGAAAGATGTGTGAGACTGTCGAAATACCTTTAGAATCCAAGAAGAGTATTATGATTACAATTTCAAAGCCAACAGGGGCTAACAGGTGTGAATATTATCGAACTATTGGTTTTATAAGTCATGCTTGAAAAATACCAACATGAATTCTTTACAGAAGAATGGAAGAACTGGTAGAAGTCGACATCAGGGAGGATCAGTTTCGATTCAGGTTAAATGAAGGAATACGCGATGCAAATCTGGCAGTGCGATTTATCTTAGAAAATATATTGAGAAAATGCAAACCTGCGTTAACAGCATTTGTACACTTAGAGAAAGCTTTAGACAACGTTGATTTGAATACACTCTTTGAAATCCTGAAAGTAACAGAGGAAAATACACGGAGAGAAAGGCTATTTACAATGTGTACATAAACCAGACGGCAGTAATAAGACTCGAGGGGCATGAAAGGGAAGCAGTGGTTGGGAAGGTAGTGAGACAGGGTCGTAGCCTACCCCCAATGTTATTCAGTCTGTGCATTGACCAGGCAGTAAAGGAACTCAAAGAAAATGCTGTTAGGAAGAATTCCGCTAACAGCTGGTAAAACAGTTGTTTATTAAAACACAAACGTTTCATTGTCTAAAGCCGCATTATCATGTGCAATGTACATGGTAAAAGGGAAAGTACAGTATCACGAATTTTCTTGGATATAACAATTAATAATGATATGTCTCCAATGTAATCACAATGTTAAAAGATCATGGGCATAAGTGAATATTTTGAATACTATGGCGAGCGAAAGGTAACAAAGATGCACTCCATTAACCTAGGACAAATTTCTGTTTGGTGAAAACTGCGGTTAGAGCCATGTTTTAGAATTTGCCTACGTCTACAAAGAAAAAATAAAAATGTGTTGTTGTAAGCGGAAATTACAAGTTTTGATGCGGCTAGATTGGCAATAAAAAGTGGCATTACTAACATGAATATAAAATAGTTTGTAGCCAAAGAAGAAGCTTGTCTAGGCGTTGAAGTACAGAGAGATGAAATAAAAATTTTAAAAATTGCTGAATCCATTCTCATTCGGTCAGAGACAGCAAAGGACTTCGAATAGCAGCTGAACGGAATGAACAGTGTCTTCAAACGAGGAAATAAGACGAATATCAAGAATAGCAAAACAAAGATTAAGGAATTTAGTCGAACTAAACCGGGTGATGCTGAGGGAAATAGATTAGGAAACGAGATACTTAAAGTAACAGATGAGGTTAGGTATTTGGGCAGCAAATTGATGATGGTCGAAGTAGAGAATTTATAAAACGTAGACTGGCAATGACAAGAAAAGCGTTTGTAAAGAAGACAAATTTGTAACATGGAATTTTGATTTGAGTGTCAGGAAGTCTTTCGTGAAAGAATGTCTTGAATGGAGGATACATGGACGATAAACTGTTTAGACAAGAAGATGAATAGGAAGATTTTAAAATGTGGTGCTACAGAAGAATGCTGGAGATTAAATGGTGGATCACGTAACTAATGAGAAGGTGCTTTATAAGATTGGGGAGACAAGAAATTTCTAGCACAACCTGACTAGAAGCGGGGATCGACTGATAGGAGGCATTCTAAAACATCAATGAATCACCAATTTAGTACTGGATTGATCTGTGGGGGCAAAATCGTGTAAGGAGGCCAAGAGATGACTACAGTAAGTATTTTGCAGTAGTAATTCGGAGCTGAAGACGCTTGCACAGGATAAAGTGGCAAAGAGAGCTGCACCAAACAAGTGTTGCCACTGAAGTCCTCAAGAACAACGACAATGTTCTCTTTATATCCTCCTTTTACGACACTGTCCATTCTGTTTAGATCTTACAGCATTAAAATTTCATGGTAAACATCAATTTTTTATATTTTTTCTGCAAATTCTTCCTTTTGCAATTATTTCTGTCGCTCTCTTTACTGCTTGCCCAGTGTACAAATTAGATAACGTGGGTGTAGCCTCCAACCCTGTCACACTCCGTTGTAAACCCTCTACAGGCCACAAGTGGTCCATCGGAGCCATCCGACCGCCATGTCATCCTCCGAGGAGGATGCGGATAGGATAGGCATTGGGTCAGCACACCGCTCTCCCGGTCGTTATGGAGGTCTTCTTGACCGAAGCCGCTACTGTTCGCTCAAGTAGCTCCTCAATTGGCATCACGAGGCTGAGTGAACCCTGTAAAATGTGCAACAGCGCATGGCGGCCTGGATGGTCACCCATACCAGTGCCGACCGCGCCTGATAGCGCGGGAGCCGGTGTACCCACTGCGGCAAGGCCATTGCCCACCCCATTGTAAACCAATGCGGTGATGAAGACAAGTCCCGCTTCGAAATGAGCACCAACGGGCAGTGAATGCGTGTCTGGAGGTGGCCAGCACAGCAGTGGGACATCAGCCGGACGACTTTGCTCGCCAACTGCGTCACCCTTGCACCACGGCGGTACATCGACGATATTCTACGCTCCGTTTTGTTGCCTGTCGCAATAGACCATCCTGGGCTTACACTGCAGGAGGACAACTCCCACCCCCACACGTCGAGAATTTCTGCTGCCTGTCTTGGAGCTTGCCAAAGCTCACTTTGGCCAGCAATGTCGCCATATCTCTCCTCCACTGAGAACTGTTGGTGCAATATGGACTGTGCTCTCCGACCAGCAGTGAATGGTTGGAAATCTAAGTCACCAACAGCACAGAATTTGGCACGATAGTAGTGATGCACTGTCAGTACCGCCCCCCTCTTTTTCCAAACCTGTAGTTCTGACTGAAACAGCTGAAAAACCAAAACCGATGAAATTCCTATAGAAAAAGCGGTTTTGAAAGTAAGCATAAATCTGGTTCACGAAGGAAAAAGAAAGAATTTTCACAGAGATTGTTCTTTCAACCATCTCTACGCTATGTACACTACTCCACACGGGAACTAACTTCAGAACTAACCGAAACACTCCACGCGTTCAAGTCGTCAGTAAGTACACAGATGATGATGAAGATCGTCCCCATACATATCTTTGTATAGGATTCCGCTGGCCATGACTGTTCCCTTCGGTAAACTTGTTTGTGTACCATTTGACGGAGAAAGCAACCTTCGAACTTGTATATACTGTGGTACTAAAAAATGGCTCTGAGCACTATGGGACTCAACTGCTGTGGTCATTAGTCCCCTAGAACTTAGAACTACTTAAACCTAACTAACCTAAGGACATCACACACATCCAAGCACGAGGCAGGATTCGAACCTGCGACCGTAGCAGTCGCACGGTTCCGGACTGCGCGCCTAGAACCGCGAGATACTGTGGTACTCCAGATACAAAAGTAGATTCGAGAACAAGAATTTCTGCACACATTTTTTAATGCTTTTCACAACTGTTTTCTGCTGCACAAGTGTTACGGAAATACCAAACCACTAGGCAAGAAGTTGTGGTTCAGATAAACACGATTGATAGCTGTGTCACGAACGGAAAAAAAAAATTTTCTCCGATGTTTCACCTGCTGGCGTACGCCTGACTTGTAGAATTTTTTTTCCTTAAATTTTCCTGCTACTCAATGTGTGGCCAATCGAAGCAATCAACTGTAACTCAGCTTCTTGCCTACTGTATACTGGATACAGTAGACAAAGAAGAAATGAATTAATTTAATTTATCCTTAAATATGTCGATGATCAATGGAAAATTTAAGTAAATCTTTGTAAACATAACTTTATGAAGAAGATGAAGTCTTCGAAATCGACGAACCTCAAAAATCCGAGGAAATCATGAAAAATGATGAAATCTTTACGTTTCACAAGGGTGTTCTCGTGAAACAGCGCACTTGTAGGAAACAGCTACACATCATGGCATTTGCCAACAGACTACAGGCAATGAATTTTGCGAACAACCTGGGCTTGCAAGAACAAAAACTTTTCTTGAACGCATGCATCTAGCTCGAAAATCACGAAAATTATGAAATTACACGATGAGGAGAAGTGAAAAAATCATGGAATTTTGCTTCCAGACACAGAACTATAGGATCACAACCGGAAGAGACCCAGTTCAGTTCTACAAAATAGCAATAAGGCTGACTTTGCTGCTTGTGTGACTCGGGTTGGACTTTAAACAGAATTATTGGCTTGCAACAGTCAGTTAATCGATGTGTCCCACTGAGTGGATAATCAGACACTGAACACCCAGAAAAAATAAGAGCCAAACAGGCTCGTTTCAGCATTATATCGAGATGACAAAAGAAGGAAAAAAAAAGAAAATTTCTTACAGAAAACGTAACAACAAGAAATTTATGCAGAAAAGATGCCCAACATTTCATTTCACATCGTAGTTATGACACTCCCAACGCTGAAGGAAGAATGAAAGTATCTATCAGTGTTTACTCATTCGATGAAAAATTTCAAGTGTACCCACTGAAAATGAAGAAGAACAAGAGAGAAAAACACGTAAATTTGCCATTTTTTAAGGAACGCGTGAAACCTCACTACTGTTTGATCTGTCACGCATCGTTTCCAGTCCAATTACAAAACAATGAAAATAAAATATTTATCTGTGACATGTATGTCATCCACCTTCGACAGTAAAATGGATGACCACACACCAAATTGCATAGTCAGCAAGGCATTCACTGTTCAACTGCCGAAGAAGGGTCAACACATAATCTTCAAAAGTTGTCAACACACGACGAAGATTCCTTTCGTCATATACGCACAATCATAGACTTTACGACTAAAGTCGAAAACTGCAACACGATCAATCAAAAATACGACATGAGCCAAGTAGATTTTGTTACTACGTCAAGTACATGAAGGGTCACTACAAGGAACCAGTCGTGTATCGAGGAACTAAGTAGCATAAAAAATTCATTGAGGGTGTGAAAGAAGTTGAAGCAATCGGAAGACTTTACTATGTAATTGAAGAAATGTAGCCACTATCATGAAAGGAACAGTCAATATACTGTGAATCTGAAAGATGTCTACTGTGTTGAGGTCTTTACTCACCGAAGAACAAAAAGGTTCGTCATACGATCATTTGACTGGAAAATACATACCTTCACTAAGCAATCGGTGTAATCTACAAATGAAACATCCAACTCATCTACACAATTTCTCAAGTTGTAATTCACATTTATTCGTGAGCAAGCTTGTGTGCGATGAAGAAGAGAAAGATTTGATCCGAAAGAACGGAGAAAGATTCATTAGCTTCAGTCAGAAGTCAGAAAATCTGAAGTGATTTATTGACACCTTTTGGTTCATAACATCAAGTCTTGAGAGACTTTCGTCGAATCTGTAGGAAGGACAGGTGACGAACGTTACAGCATTTTTCAAAGAGAAATTAATCGATCTAGTAACTAAAAAAGGCGTTTATCCCTACGATTACGTATATTCTTGAAATAAATTTGAAGAAACACAGCTTCCATGGAAGAAAGAATTTCACAACAAGCTCAACGACTGTGCCATAAATGACCAAGATTACCAGCATGAACAGTTGGTTTGGAAACAATTTAATGCCGAAAATCTTGGTGAATACCTTTTGACAGCTGTTTTGTTGTTGGGTCATGTGTTTCCAAACCCTAGTGAAACTTGCCTGAAAACTGACGATCTTGATTCTTCTTGGTACTACACAGCACCAGAATTATCTTGGGACACCTTTTCAAAAATGACTAGACACCACCATGACATGATTATTAGAATCATTAGAAAAGTCGATAAGAGGAGGAGCATTCTAGTTTACGTGATAGGAAACAACAAATTTTTGAAGAATTAGGATTCAAGGAAGACAACAAATTTTTGACAGTCTCAATTAAGACCACGCGTATGGATATGCCATGAGTCAATTTTAACCATATGCTTAGTTTGAATGGGATTAACCAACTTCGCTAAATTCCGAAAAAAATATGTGAAATGTCGGAGACTTCCCCTGTTGGATATATTTTCGTGGTTGACGTAGCATTTCCGAAGGAATTATATGATCTTCGCAAAGATTTGTCGCTTCTTACAGGGAATAAAATTGTGTCCAACACTAAATGACAAACGTTAATATGTCGTTCATTATAGGAATTTCAAATTATCTCTCGCCCAGGGATAACAACGTAGAAAGTGAACTTCTACAAGGTTCGCAGGAGAGCTTTTGTAAAGTTTGGAAGGTAGGAGGCGAGATACTGGCAGAAGTAAAGCTGTGAGTAGCTGGCACGAGTCCTGCTTCGGTAGCTCAGATGGTAGAGCACTTGCCCGCGAAAGGCAAAGGTCCCGAGTTCGAGTCTCGGTCGGGCACACAGTATTAATCTGCCAGGAAGTTTCAGTTTCTACCAGTTAATACACAACTCATTGTTTTACAAGACGATGGAGAACACAAGGAACAGAGAGGACACAAAATTGGGCTTCAGTACAGAAAAGTGTGAAAAACTTGTGACAAAGCCAAACTTGAAAGGAAGAACGATTTTTAACGAAATTTGCTCCCATCGACATGAACAAGGTAAAAATCGTTTTCAACAAGCCAGGTTTTGTTGGTATGAGTATACTCGACGTGTCTAGAGAGTTAATGTGCGACCTGTACCACAACGTGATGAAGCTAAAATACGGAGAAAAAAACTGAACTTAGTTACCAAGGCACTGACAGCTTCATCTAAAACAAACAGACTGAAGATTTCTACGATGACATGAACCGATGATCGAAAAATTTGACACAAGTGACTATCCAACAGAGAGCATTTACAGTGTACCACCAGTGACCAAGAAATTTGTAGGAAAGATGAAGGATCAGTGCAATGGAACAATAATGGAAGAAGTTTGTGGTATGAGAGCAAAAATGTATGTTAGTAAAGTTGATAGCAAGAAAGAAAGAAAAATCGAAAGGAGTCAAAAAATGTGTAATGCAGGATATAATGTGGCTTCAAGAGTGCATAGGTTGTTCATCGACGTTGAAAAATAAAGAACGATGAACCTGGTACGAAGATACGTGATAGAAATGAAGTCGTCTCAAATTAGTGAATAAACAAGCGTTGATTCCTCACAACAACAAGATATTGTCCTGAAAAATATGATAGATATACTCCCGTACGATCACTACTTATTCAATTACGATGTTTGTAATACTCATAAACTGCACAAATTTCGTCGTCATCGGGATTAAACAAATGAAAAACGTGTTAATCACTCAACTGATTATAAAGGCAGACACTTCATCCTTATCAGGGTAACACACGGTTACTAAACAAGAGAGGGCAGTATTCTTACCTCACGTTCACCCATTTATGTAGGAAAAAATCTTGAAGCCACGCGACTTTAAATATACCAAGGCTTTTTTCTACATAAATGGTGGTGACATAAAGATGAATTCAGGGTGGTAAGGAGAAGTCACTCGATGACTTTCACCCACATATGTAAATGATGGAGAAACACTATAACACAGGCAAAGAATGTCATAAAATATATAAAAAAGAGGAATCTCACCAACGAAGAACTCTGAGTGTTGTATTCCATGGGGTATGACGAAAGAGAAGAAAACAACAAAAATACGTAGTAAGTGCCAAGAAATTAAACTTGTGACTGCGTTTTTATAAATCTATTAGCTATGGATAAACATGCAAACAGATGTAAAATTTGTCATCGACAACATAGCAGTAACACTGACATAAATGTAATGTGTGTGTGTGGGTGAGGGGGGACTGCAGTGTGTAGATATAACATGAAAGGACCTCAACTAACGGCAAAACACATAAAATTAATGGAAATTTAAGAGCCAGAGGAAGCATGCTTAAGACTGGACATAGTCCAAACATTACTTCAGAAGTCACTTCGTACAGAAAATTCTTAAAAAAATTTCACTGACAATTCTGAGTCGAGCGTCGTATATCAAATTTTTCCTTGCCATATATGATTATATAGATGTGTGCATCATTCGGAATTTTGCCGTTGAACGTTGCACACAGCTTCATTGTCATATTTCGTGTTGTCAATGCAGTTATGATTACTAACATGTCTAAGACACAGATGGTATAATTTTGAAAGAAACTGAATAGATTTAAGTTAAGAAAATTAGGTGACATCTAGCTCGAAATTTCTTTTGCTGCTCAGTCCTGTCATCTCGACGTTTTGTGCTTCAAAGAAATAAATGGATGGAAATTTTCAGATTTTAGGACTTTCTTGTAGTAGTTCGAGCAAATATTCTGGTTCGTATCTAACTGCAGTAGCACGGATTGCCATACTCTCCACGACAATTTTGCCTACCTTTGGAAGCATACCTACTATTTCAACAACGTCATTTCGATCAGACTAACGAAGAATGGCGTCGCTTGCACCTCAACTTCATGTGAAACATACTATTAGATCGCCTTCTTGCGTCACTATCATTTCTTTATATATACTCTTTGAAGAAGCCACCAAGAATATCAAATGAAAAAAGTACTTCATCTTTCTTACTTTTTATCTTCCCGTTGTTGAGGACGTGACCTTTCATAGCTGTTTCACCGGCAAGACACGAAGTCAAGCGTAACGAGGCTGATGAAAACAACGGACGACCATTGTTGGGAGTATTTAGTTTGCTTTTCATCTTCTCGTTGCCTGGGGACGAACAGAACTGATAGCTCTCGATCTTGCTCCTTCTGAAACGCTCTACAACCCATGGTTCTTTCACTTTATTCAGGTCCAATCTCTTTAAACTACTACCTTTTGCAGTTTCTTCAATTTCAGTCTATAGTTCATAACCAATATATTGTGGTCAGAGCCACATCGGCCACAGTAAATTTCAAATCTTGTTCCTAAATCTCTGTCTTACCATTATACAATCTATCTGAAACCTTCCAGGCCGGCTGGGGTAGCCGATCGGTTCTAGGTGCTACAGTATGGAGCCGCGAGACCGCTACGGTCGCAGGTGCTAATCCTGCCTCGGGCAGGGATGTGTGTGATGTCCTTAGGTTAATTACGTTTAAGTCGTTCTAAGTTCTAGGGGACTGATGACCTCAGAAGCTAAGTCCCACAGTGCTCAGAGCCATTTGAACCATTTTTGAACCTTCCAGTGTCTCGAGGCCTCTTGCATGCATACAGTCTTCTTTCACGATTCTTAAAACAAGTATTAGTTATGATTAAGTTATGCTCTGTGCAGAATTCTACCAGGCGGCTGCATCTTTCATTTCTTACTCCTAGTCCAAATTCACCTACTACTTCTCATTCTCTATCTTCTCCTATGACATTTTCCTCTCCCTTAAGTATCTGAATAATTTCTTTTATCGCACATAAATTTCTTGAATCTGTTCATCATCTGCGGAGCTAGTTGGCATATAAACGTGTAGTATTGTGGTAGGCGTGGGCTTCGTGTCTACCTTGGCTAGACTAATGTGTTCACTATGCTTTTCGTAGTAGCTTATCCGCGTTCCTATAATTTTTATTCATTATTAAACCTACTCGTGCATTATGCATACTTGATTTTGTTTCTATAATCCTGTATTCACCTGAACAGAAGTCTTGTTCCTCCTGCCACTGTACTTCACTAATTCCCACTATATCTAACATTAACCCATCCATTTCACTTTTTAAATTTTCTAACCTACCTGCCCGGTTAAGGAATCTGACATTCCACGCTATGATCTGTAGAACGCCAGTTTTGTTTCTGCTGATAATGACGTCCTCTGAGTAGTCTTCGCCTGGAGATCCGAATGGGGCCTATTTTACCTCCGGTATATTTTAACCACGAGGGCAACATCATCATTTAACAATACAGTAAAGCTGAATATCCTGGGGGAAAATTACGGCTTGTTTCCGATTGCTTTCAGTTGTTCGCAGTGCCAGCACAGTAATTGTGTTTTGGTTAGCGTTACAAAACCTGATCAGTCAATCACGCAGACTGTTGCCCGTGCAACTACTGAAAAGACCGCTGCCCCTCTTCAGGAGACCCTCGTGTGTCTGGCATCTCAACAGATACCCCTCCGTTGTGGTTGCACTTACGGCACAGCTATCTGTATTGCTGAGGCACGCAAGCCTCCCCACCAACAGCAAGGTCCATGGTTCATGGGTGGTGCTCAAGAACATTTATTTGGTAAGGGAAATGGTTGACCTTTTCTTCCCAAGACTGAAGGTTGATCAAAGTCTGGATCATTCGTTCAAATGCTTATGAGAAAATGGGTGAAGGCGTGATAAATATGTACACAGACAAAGTAGACGAGTATATCGGGATGAATGGTGTACATCAGTTACGAGATAGATTAATGAGTATCCGTGGTGAGGAGATGGAAGGCAACAAATATTTTAACAATGAAAATATTGGTAGTAAAGTAGATGTTGTGGAATAAATACAGTAACTTATTTATCAACATTCGCAAGAGTCAGATACTTGAACAATCTTCCCCATACATTCTGCAAAAGTGAAAAGTGTGGTAAGGGCTTGGTGAAAACGATGATCAACGAACTTGCGTTCGAAAGGCATCTGCCAGGGTAAATTTATTGTGGTCCAGGAACAAACCTGGATGGATGCCGGCCGCGGTGGTCTAGCGGTTCTAGGCGCTCAGTCCGGAATCGCGCGACTGCTACGGTCGCAGGTTCGAATCCTGCCTCGGGCATGGATGTGTGTGATGTCCTTAGGTTGGTTAGGTTTAAGTAGTTCTAGGGGACTGATGACCATAGATGTTAAGTCCCATAGTGCTCAGAGCCATTTCAACCATTTGAACAAAACTGGATGACAGACTGGCTCGAGGAAACAAGGAATTATTCCGTTGTATGAAGTAGGCAAAAGACGTGACATAGCCCACAGATACCATACAGAGCTAGATAGAAGACGTAGAGCTGGCAAAGAACGTCAGTCGGCTCCAAAGGGACCAATGCAAGCAGAAGATGCTTCATTTGGTTAAAAATTGCCTGCAATGACGGTAAGAGGACTAGTGTATGGAAAAGGAAAACTAGGCATGGCTTGGATGACAACAGATGAGGTTCATAAATAAATGGTTTATCTTTTTTGTCTGCGTAAATGAACAATTGCACGATTGACTGCAGTGTTCTGCAGAGTGGGAAGACTAAACTCGACAACTATCACCTACACAGCAACCACGAGCTTTTGACTGGCTCGCAATGAACGGGGAAAGACAAGAAAAATTCTGTTGTAAACCTGCTCATAACTCTACGCATACGTCTCGTAAAAAAAATTGTTGAATATCTTGTGAAAAAGAAGTAAGGGTCAGGACTAACACAACATGATGGAGGATTTCTACCAATTTTACTTGGTGCACCAGGAGTAATTGGTTCACCGTCTGGTGGCGTTGTTGCCATTGCAAAATGTAATCGCGACAAAACAAAAGAACGATGCAGTATTGGAAGAAACAGATGGGACACAACCCTGCAATAGAGAATAAGGGAGCTACAGAGCTCGACCAAATTGTAACCTAGCAAAGTTGTCAAAACAGTTGAAAATCTACCACTTTCGTGGTATCTGCATGATCGGTGAACTAACCAGTCAATTAAACAGTGTTGTGTGTGGAGCGGTAAATTTAGACACTTCTGTCAACGTTGGCACACACTGGGCACCTTACCGCAAGGACAACGAGGAAGGAGTTCGTCTTCGATTTATTTGGTGGTGACACCAAGACAACTGCTTGACGAGCTAGGTCAACATGAACTATGCTACAATGTCGAGAGAGTATGTAACTTTGATGAAGTGACTTGAGGGTCTTCGTGCAGTATGTAAGACAAAGAAAAGTAAATTTGTTTAAAAAAATTAGCCTCTAGAGAGGTAGCGAATGTTGGTGAAGAAACCACCAACGAACAACAGAAACCTTGGGAAATTTTTTTAAAAGAACTAGTGTCACCCAACATTTCATATACGATTGATGGATAGCTGACCTAATAGAAATGGACTCTGGTTCTTTGAAATGCGTTTCAAAAATGAACAAAAGACCCAAATGTTTATTGACTGTCATCAAAGCCTTCTCAAATTTTGCATCGGCCATCGCATGTAAGGAGAAATATGTGCAGGATGCCTTCGGAAAGAAATGTACAGACAGAAACGGTAAAAAATTTTACAACAAACAATTTTGAAAAGTGGCGAAGAAACGTGATATCAACCGGTACTCAACATTTTGAGAGTCGAATGCATCTTTTGTCGAAGGATTTAACAGAACACCGATGGAAGAAAATGTGGAAAGAGTTTGGTGTTCAAGGTAACTACAAATCGATTGAACTGGTTGAAAAGTTGGTTGATGAGTACAATAACTGGATGCTTTCGACTGTAAAGATGAAGCCAACAGACGTAACCAAAGAAGATGAGAAGGAACTACTGAAGGCAGTTCATGTTGAAGATGCCAAGCCTAAATGTAAGGTGAGTAATAAAGTGAGAATCAGCAAATTTAAAATTTTTCCAAAAGGGCTACAAAGTCAACTAGGCAACAGAATTTCTTATGGTTGATCGAGCTGTTCTTTCTAAGCCAGTTTCATACAAGCTGAATACCTTGGAAGGGCAGGAGGGAAAGAAATTTTAATGAACATCAGCTACAGAAGATGAAGTTTCCACACGTATAGCCCGCTGAGAAACTCTTGAGGAAGAAGGATGACTAAGTGTATGTGACATTCCTTGGTTTTTTTTATGACTAAACAAAAGTTGGGTGTGAACAGAAAATTTATTCTATAGAAATTCTTTTCTAAATGAATGAAAGGTCTAAGCTGGTACTTACGGAGAGAAGAAATAGAAATGTCTTGGAATGATCAAGATGGATGGTTCGAGTTCATGTATGAACTTTTTAGGATTATGATTGGGACGGAACTACCATTGGTGTTAAAAGTAAAAAAAAAAAACAGTAAAAAAATCTCAGCAGCCAATGATGATGATGAAGCTCGAAGTATGAAGCAGGATACTGCTTGACTATTTTTCCTCCATTAATGTGGTTTTCCTCATTTCCGTGAAAATTTCTATTTTTTGTAAAAAAATCATAATTTCATGCTGTGTCCACTCCAGTTTTGCTCTTTTTCCCTCGGTTTTGATGAGCTGGGGAAAAATATGCTGGTACCAGTGATGTATCACCACTCACAAGCCCCTCAGGAGGGCACACAACAACTCTATTAATCGATGCCAGGGAGAATAACTGCTTGCATAAAGGTCAAATATGGACCAAGGCACTATTCACTAGCCTGGTTTGTGGAGCTCTTTCTCTTTAAAAATTGTAGTTATTTGTTTGTCTGTATTTGTACATATGTCTACTAATATCCGTCCTATTGGAATAATTCCTTCGTAGAGCTTCTTTTTTTTTGGTTTTGGTTTGTTAGTATGTATTATTTTCAGTCACAGACGGGCATTGCTACGGCACGTGTAGTTCTATCACTACTGTATACTTAAACAAGGTGGGAAATGGATCTTGAACCACTGAGTAGTTACAAAACAGCTCAAGGAAATTTCTATGAAATTAGCACCTGCTTCTATTAGTCTGCTAGAAAGACAATTGTAGCGACGTTCGTTAAGAGCAGGAAAACGGATGTATATGCAGAAGTTGCCTGAAATAATAGTACAAGTAGCTTCAGAACTGACGCCACCTTCCAGAAAATTCATTAATTTTATTACATATGTAGTGAACTGGTGCTACACTATATTATGGTGCTGGCTGCCTTAGCAGCATGTGCACAGTCGAGTGATGGTATTCTTTCACAGTCTGTGAGCAGAGACTAATAATTATTGAACATTAAAGGTCATTAGAGCTTGTTACAAAGTTAAGGTACTGCTGCATGGGGATTTCTTATGTCTAGAATAGCATTTACTCATAACAGCAAAACATGGCAAGGAATGCAGTTCCTACAAGTCAACCACAATGAACAAAGAGCAGAATCTAGAAGTACTACAGCATGAGATAAGGGAATAGACCTTTATTCAGTATGACTGGAAGAACATTTGTGAACGGAGAAATAGCCATATGATTATGATCGACGATTAATATGAAATATGTAGCATAAAAGACGAGCTGGCAGCTGGATGTATCAAAGAATTATGTGAAGCGCAGCGAAAAATAAAGTAATGTGTGGCAAGGAGTAAGATAAAAAAATAATGTACACTGTAACCTCATGTTGAGTCTGCGCAGTGTCACTAAGTTGGAAAGATAATAGTAGTACACACTAAATTAAATACATGTATAAAAGTACACGAAAGATGTTTAAAAGTTTGTAATTATCTAATTATTTTAATTCCATTATTCACATACAGTAATGATCAGATTATTAGGAAAAAAATTTAATTTCTATTTGAAAACATTGATGTTGTTAGAGATTGCATTTCTGTGGGTAAATATTATAGCTGCGTGCTCCAATACTTCTCTGAGAGAAAGTTGTATTTCCTAGATTCACCTTATGTGTTAATTATTTAGTCTTTTCTGCATTAATTCCTTAAGTTTTCTGCTCTACATATTTAACTACTTCACAGTTGCTCTTGATGAGTACTGTTTGCTAGCAATAGTTTTCTCTCTTTTTTCTCTGCTTTAGTGTCATACGTCTCCTTATATAGAGGATTAATTGCAATGTGCTAAATTCAGTTCAAACTTCGCATTCATTGTTACAGTATTGAGATTTTGCACTATTTATGCTCATAGGAGGTCCTGTTTTATGTTGATAGCGCCCTGACGGGAAGTGGCAAAGAGACATTTTCCGAATTCCATATGACCAAGGAAATCATGAAGTTAAATTCCAGTTCCACGGAAAAGGCACTAAGGTTTACAACCTTGGAAGGTGCCTTAACCTTGGTATGTACTTTCTATCTCATTACATGATTTTCAACATTTCTTTCAATACATGTGTTAACTGCAAATACCTGCTGGTACTACAGTTTGGAAAATTCTTTGGAACAGCGATACGAAAATAAATTGATATCATGCGGCTGCCAGACTGGTTCAAGCCTTTCTACTTGGCGCCACTTTTATGGCTTGTTGTGTAGTCCAAAAGGCATCCCAATACTGACCTTTCCAGATCAGACGTATCTGAGGTGGTCGCTGGGAACCGAACTCTTGGCCTCCACGGTACTGGCCACCAACGCAGGGGTTCCCATGGTTTTTTCCCTTTGCGCTCACCTTCTGAAACAAAAATTCTTTTGTCCCCCTCTGCCCCATTTTTCTTTCCTTCTTCAACACTTCTTATACTTGGCGCAAAAGTATCCAATGATATCCACTTAGTTCTGTCTGATTATCAGTTACAATAATAATAATAACAATAATAACAATGATTATTATTATTATTATAATAAAAGTAATGATTAATAGAGAATCTGCTTCGATCATATCAAATTTAAATATTTTTGAAATTATCATACATTTCTATTATTCAAAGGAACTGAAAGTTAACAAATCTTTTTTTAAAAAAAAAACTTAGTTCACAAATAAGTTAGTTGTTTACAGTTTGTTTCCATTAATACGGACCTTAATTCATTGCGAATTCCTTCGTATTTGAAAGATACCAATTTGCAAATGAGATAGAACAATAATCAAAATTTACATACCCATTTAGAAACTGTTTTATTCAGACTGATCATCTGGAAAGAAAATAAAAAAGTGTACAAATGCACATGGCTGAAAATTCGGATAATTTTGATATTTGCACTTTTAGTGTGATGTGGCGCTTGAATTTGTGAATAAAGCAGGTCCAGTGTTCGTTGGATGTTTGAAACAGTGACTCATAAGCCCCTTTACATCTGCAGCTGAGACCAAAATTCCGTCTTCATTAAAACCATAGTGGAATATGTTGACCCTCACAAGTAAGTCGACATGAAGGGCTGTCACACGTGCAATATACTTCTGGCTGAATTGGGATATTC
Organism: Schistocerca gregaria; assembly: GCF_023897955.1. Lineage (NCBI taxonomy): Eukaryota > Metazoa > Arthropoda > Insecta > Orthoptera > Acrididae > Schistocerca > Schistocerca gregaria. Next base: position 92,844,722 of record NC_064930.1, on the reverse strand, counting down.
ATTCCCATTCTGCACCCAAAACTTTTCGAGAGACTGCTATTTAAATTCATTTCGAAGAGGTCTAACACTTCAGAATAGCATTAACTTCTCCTGTTCCACTGTTCATAAGCGGTCGATCGTATCGAAAGGCTTGTGGATCCAATCATACTCAAATGAATAATTCGGAAATTTATCATAGAATTGCTGAGTAAGACCACAAACATAGCGTACAGTAATGGTACTAATTTTCCCTACATCCACACTATTATCCTCCGCGAATTCATTGAGACAAGAAAACGTCTTCCAGTTACTGTTCTCAACACGGATTACCCAAAGTACAAGTTTTTCTTTCACGCAAGCACTTTCCCCCTTCGAAAGATGTTATTAATCCTGCGGCGCTGAAGTGATACACTATGGGATCAAAAGTATCCGGACACCCCCTAAAACATGCGATTTTCATATTAGGTGCATTGTGCTGCCAGCTACCGCACAGGTACTTCATATCAGCCACGTCAGTAGTCATTAGACATCGTCAGAGAGCAGAGTTGTGCGCTACACGGAACTCACAGACTGCGAACGGGTCAGTTGATTGGGTGTCACTTGTGTCATACGTCTGTTCGTGAGATTTCCACACTCCAAAATATCTTTAGGTCCACTGTTTCCGATACGATTTCAAAGGACACATACAGCACAAAAGCGTACAGGCTGACCTCGTCTGATGACTGACAGAGACCGCCATCAGTTAAAGAGGGTCGTAATGTTAATAGGCAGACATCTATCCAGACCAACACACAGTAATTCCAAACTGCATCATAATCCACTGCAAGTACTGTGGCAGTTAGGCGAGAGGTGAGAAAACTTGGATTTCACGGCCGAACGGCTGCTCATAAGCCATACATCACGCCTGTAAATGCCTCGCTCTGTGTAAGGAGCGTTTAACATTGTACGATTGAACAGTGGTAAGATGTTGTGTGAAGTGACGAATCACGGTACACAATGTGGCGATCCGATGGTAGGGTGTGGGTATGGCGAATGCCCGGTGAACGTCATCTGCCAGCGTGTGTGTAGTGCCAACACTAAAATTCGGAGACGGAGGTGTTATGGTGTGGTCGTGTTTTTAATGGAGGGGGCTGGCACCCCTTGTTGTTTTGTGTGACACTGTCACACCACGGGCCTACATTAAAGTTTTAAGCACTTTGTCGCTTCCCACTGTTGAAGAGCAACTCGGGAATGGCGACTGCATTTTTCAACACGATTGAGTACATAATGCACGACCTTTGGCGGATTGATCACACGACAATAACATCCCTAGAATGGACTGGTCTGTACAGAATCCTGGCCTGAGTGCTATAGAACACCTGTGGGATGTTTTGAAACGCCGACTTCGTGCCAGACATGACCGACCGACATCGATAGCTCTCCTCAGTGCAGCACTCCGTGAAGAATGGGCACCCGTTATCCCAAAAAAAGAATATATCAGATTCTCATTAACCAGGATAGAAAGCTCACCAATCGTTAATTTGCTGTCTTGTTTCACAAGAACTGATCAGCAGAACAACTGTGCAGGAATGCCCAGAAAAAATTTGATTCTAGTGCAGGAAGTAGTTAACAAAGCCATACAAATTCCACCATAGCAGTGGTAGCAAGAGATCCCTTGGAAGTGATTCGAAAGTATGCAATTCTCATAAGGGAGAAGGTTCCAGTTTAATCAAAGTACATTCTTCTTTTTTATCTTCATCTGTTCCTATCAGAATGTTAGTTATAAATGCAAAACCAAATGTGTAAATATAAACTTGATTATGTAACAGTAACCTTTACCATTCTTGTTTTGAACATGAGGTATGACCACAACGTGTTGTCCGAAAGCTGAGTGGTCAGCGTGACGGAGATCCGTCCATATATACACTCCTGGAAATGGAAAAAAGAACACATTGACACCGGTGTGTCAGACCCACCATACTTGCTCCGGACACTGCGAGAGGGCTGTACAAGCAATGATCACACGCACGGCACAGCGGACTCACCAGGAACCGCGGTGTTGGCCGTCGAATGGCGCTAGCTGCGCAGCATTTGTGCATCGCCGCCGTCAGTGTCAGCCAGTTTGCCGTGGCATACGGAGCTCCATCGCACTGTTTAACACTGGTAGCATGCCGCGACAGCGTGGACGTGAACCGTATGTGCAGTTGACGGACTTTGAGCGAGGGCGTATAGTGGGCATGCGTGAGGCCGGGTGGACGTACCGCCGAATTGCTCAACACGTGGGGCGTGAGGTCTCCACAGTACATCGATGTTGTCGCCAGTGGTCGACGGAAGGTGCACGTGCCCGTCGACCTGGGACCGGACCGCAGCGACGCACGTATGCACGCCAAGACCGTAGGATCCTACGCAGTGCCGTAGGGGACCGCACCGCCACTTCCCAGCAAATTAGAGACACTGTTGCTCCTGGAGTATCGGCGAGGACCATTCGCAACCGTCTCCATGAAGCTGGGCTACGGTCCCGCACACCTTTAGGCCGTCTTCCGCTCACGCCCCAACATCGTCCAGCCTGCCTCCAGTGGTGTCGCGACAGGCGTGAATGGAGGGACGAATGGAGACGTGTCGTCTTCAGCGATGAGAGTCGCTTCTGCCTTGGTACCAATGATGGTCGTATGCGTGTTTGGCGCCGTGCAGGTGAGCGCCACAATCAGGACTGCATACGACCGAGGCACACAGGGCCAACACCCGGCATCATGGTGTGGGGAGTGATCTCTTACACTGGCCGTACACCTCTGGTGATCATCGAGGGGTCACTGAATAGTGCACAGTACAACCAAACCGTCATCGAACCCATCGTTCTACCATTCCTAGACCGGCAAGGGAACTTGCTGTTCCAACAGGACAATGCACATCCGCATGTATCCCGTGACACCCAACGTGCTCTAGAAGGTGTAAGTCAACTACCCTGGCCAGCAAGGTCTCCGGATATGTCCCTCATTGAGCATGTTTGGGACTGGATGAAGCGTCGTTGCAGGCGGTCTGCACGTCCAGCACGAACGCTGGTCCAACTGACGCGCCAGGTGGAAATGGCATGGCAAGCCGTTCCACAGGACTACATCCAGCATCTCTACGATCATCTCCATGGGAGAATAGCAGCCTGCATTGCTGCGAAAGGTGGATATACACTGTACTAGTGCCGACATTGTGCATGCTCTGTTGCCTGTGTCTATGTGCCTGTGGTTCTGTCAGTGCGATCATGTGATGTATCTGACCCCAGGAATGTGTCAATAAAGTTTCCCCTTCCTGGGACAATGAATTCACGGTGTTCTTATTTCAATTTCCAGGAGTGTATATATGGTAAGCAACAGCCTGCGGTTGTTTCCTCATGATGCTGTGCTGTACAGGAAGGTGTCGAAGTTGATTGACGAGTTAGACAAAATTTCTAGTTGGCTTGATGAATGGCAGCTGGTTCTAAATATAGAAAAATATAAGTTAATTCGGATGAGTAGAAAAAACAAATCTTTAATGTTCAGATACAGAATTAATAGTGCCCTTCCTGACACAGTCATGTCGTTTAAATATGTGGGTGCAACGTTACAAAGTGATATGAAATGGAACGAGCATGTGAGAATTGTGGTAGGTCACATGGACAGAAAATGCAGTGTTCGAAGTGTGGTGTGATTTGGAGGAACAAATTGCTTCTGACAATGGAAAAACCGTCACTCATGACCTCCAAAAAATTATACCATTTGAGGTAATTTACGTACATTTTAATCTGACCAGTGGAATGTATGTGATAGGGACCCGTGCAATTGAGAAACTAACTTTATGGCATCATTTAAGACCAATGACGGGTTTGGTTCACCAATAATTAATGAGCCATATCATCCTTTATTTCTTTCAATCCACGAGAAAATTCAGAACTTGGAAGTAACCATATCTATTGAAATGACATTTTGAGTGACATCAGTGGCATCAGTATAAAAGTCGTTTTTATAAATGAAGTAATAAAATTTCTTTCTCTATAAACGAGCAACTTACAAAACTATTATTTTTACTCATTCCCTGTGAACTAGAGGACTAAAAATATTCCTAACTGTAAATATGGCTAACAAAGGTGTGGAGTTCAACATCCACATTCGTAATGGTTAGGTTCATCGGGTTCCCAATTGTAAATGAGTTTCAGAATTTTTCAAGCTGGTGGGACAGGACATCCAACGTATTATTAACAGTTGAATGAAACTGGACTGATAACTAGTATGGAGCATACTTTTAGCTTTTCATCACTTTTGTTATGTTTGAATTCGTGCCTTGCCGATGAATTAGGTATGGAAGATCATATATTCATGAATGATAAATTGAAAAGTAAGAAGAAAAGAAAAAAGAAGTGATTGGAAATGCTTGGTGAATTTTTAAGTTTTTAACGAAATTACAGGGGTATGTAATCTAACAGTAAGCTTCCTCTGGAGTGTGCAAACGGTGCCCATCTTTGATGGAGTGATCGAAGCGATGTTAAGATGAAAGACGCATTACCAAAAGAAGACAAAATTGTAGCAGAACACACGGAAATTCGTGTGCCTGTTGTCAAACACCATCCTAAATATCAACGTTAACTAAAACAAGAAAGGCTTAAAAATTCGAAAATTCCCGTGCCTTTCACTGAAGAACAAACTATATAGAGAGTACAAGATTGAGTTACAACAGATATTTTCTGTTAATGTCACAACTAACTATAATTCTACACAGTCCCACATGATCTACTTTATGTTCGTTGTGTTTCAGACAAATCGTAATAACAATCAACTCGTTGGCTTTGCATTGTCTGATCAACTCACGCTACAGATTATCCACGTGAAAAATGAAAGAAATGAAGTTTTTCCACAAGAAATGTGAAACATATGTCCATCAACCAAGTATCTGAAGGCTTACGACACATTTCTTGATTTTAAAGGTGCTACACATCTGTAATGCAATGTTAATGTAAACATATTGTTTCATAGAAAATTACCCCATTTATGTGATCAATATGTCATATAAGATTTTTTTTTTTAATGATCAGTCTTCTGGCAGGTTTGCTGCGGCCCACCACGAACTCCTCTCCTATGGCTACCCACTTATCTCAGAGTAGCACTTGAAACCTACATCCTCAATTATTTGTTGTTTGAATTCCAATCTCTCTCTTTCTCTACAGTTTTTAGGATCTACAGCTCTCTCTACAGCTATGGAAGGCATTCCGTGATGTCTTAACAGAAGTCTCACTCTGTCCCTTTTTCTTGTTAATGTTTTCCATATATTCCTTTCCTCTCCGATTCTGCAGAGAACCTTTGCATTTCTTAGTTTATCTGTACACCTAATTTTCAACACCCTTCTGTAGTGACAAAACCAAAATTCTTCGATTCTCCCCTGTTCCAGTTTTCCCACAGTCCATGTTTCACTACCGTACAACGCGGTTCTCCAAACGTATTTTCTTAGAGATATATTCCTCAAATTAAGTCCTATGTTTGATGCTGGTAGACTTCACTTGGCCATGAAAGCCCTCTTTACCAGTACTATTGTGCTTTTTATATTATCATTGCTCGTCTATCATTCTTTATTTTGCTGCCTAGGTAGCAGAATTACTTAACTTCGTCTATTTCACGGCAGCAATCCTGGTGTTGAATTTCTTGCTGTTGTCATTTCTGCTACTTCTCGTTACTTACATGTTACTTCGATTTACTCCCAATCCATATTCGGTACTCATTAGACTGTGTATTCCATTGGGCAGATCCTGTAATTCCTGTCGATATCAATGTCATCAGTGAATCTTATCGTTGGTATCCTTTCACCGAGAGTTTTAATTCCACTCTTGAACCTTCCTTTTGTTCCATCATTCCTTCTTCCATGTGTAAATTGAACACTAGTAGTGAAAGATTACAGCCCTGTCTTACACCCTTCTTAATTCTAGCACTTCATTCTTGGTATTCCACGATTACTACTCCGTCTTTGCTCTTGAAGTTGTTGTACATCACCGGTCACTCCCTGTAGCTTACCCCTGTTTTCCTGAGAATTTCGAAAATCTTGCACCATTTTACATTGTCGAATACTTTTTCCAGGTCGACAAATCTTATAAACGTGTTCTGACGTTTCTTACTCTCGCTTCCATTATCAACCACAATGTCAAGAACGACTTCCCGGGTGCTTTCCTAACGCCAAACTGATCGTCACTAACATATCCCATTTTTTCGATTTTCTATATATTATTATTGTCAGCAACTTGGATGTATGAGCTGTTATGCTGATTATCCGATAATTGCCGAACTTGCCAGCTCTTGCAGTCTTTGGAATTGTGTGGATGATATTTGCCAGAAAGTCAGACTCATAGACTCTACACACGAATGTGAATAGCCGTTTAGGCTGCAACTTTGCCCAATAATTTTAGAAATTCTGAGGAAATGTTATCTATCATTTCTGCATTATTTGATCGCAAGTCTTCCAAAGCTCTTTTAAATTCTCATTTTTTAATACTGGATTTCTTATCTCTTCTATAACTGCTCCCGTTTCTTCTTCTATAATATTACATAAGTTTCCCCCCTCAGAGAGGTCTTCAGTGTACTCTTTCCACCTATCCGCTCTCTTCCCTGCATTTAAGAGTGGAGTTTGCATCGCTCTTTTAATGTTACCGCCCTTGCTTTTAATTTCAACGCAGGCTGTTTTGACTTTCCTATATGCTGCTTCAGTGCTTCCAACACTCATTTCCTTTTCGATTGCTTCACTTTTTCGAGCAGTCATTCCGTCTTAGCTTCCTTGCTCTCCCCTTTCATCTTATTCCTCAGTGACTCGTATTTTTGTATACCTTAATTACCCTTAACATTTTTGTACTTCCTTCTTTCATCGAACAACTGAAGTACTTCTTCTATTAGCCATGGTTTCTTAGCAGTTATGTTCATGGTACTTGTGTATTTTCTTCCAACTTCTGTGATTGCCTTTTTTAGAGATGTCTATTCCTCTTAAACTGTACTGCCTATCGAGCTACTTCTTATTGCCGTGTCTATAGCCTCAGATAAATTCAAACGTATCTCGTCGTTTCTTAGTACCTCCATTTCCTACTTCTTTGTGCATTGATTCTTCCTGACTAGTCTCTTAAACTTCAGCCTACTGTTGATTACAACTAAATTTTGATCTGAATCCATTTCTGCTCCTGAGTAAACCTTACAATCCCGTACCTAATTTTGGAATCGCTGTCTGACCATGATGAAATCAAACTGAACTTTTCCTGTATCTCCCAGCGTTTTTCAAGTATACCTCCTGCTCTTGTGATTCCTCATCGGAGTATTCCCTATAAGTAACTAAAATTTATTGCAGAACTGAATTAGTTTTTCTCCTCTTTCATTCCTAGTACCAAGCCCCTATTTATGTATTTGTTTATACATTTATTTTACCTGGCAAGATTAGGGCCTTCCAGCCCTCTCTTACACCTTACCAGGTATACTCAGATTGTACGAATTTCAGTTTCTACAGAACTCTCCCGCAACCCTTTCCTCTACACCTTCCCCTCCAACCATATTCCAGTCTCATGACTATTAGATTTTCATGTTGCTGTACATATTGAATTACCTGTTCAGTATCATCACATACTTTCTTTATCTCTTCATTTTCAGTTTGTGACTTCGGCATGTATATCTGAACTGTCGATGTCAGTGTTAATTTGCTGTCGATTCTAATGAGAACTACCTTATCACTGAACTGTTTACAGTAACACACTCTCTGCGCTACCTTCATGTTCATAAAAAATCTTACTCTCATTATACCATTATCTGCTGCTGTTGATATTAGCCTTCAGTCATCAGACCATAAATCGTTGTCTTCTTTCCATTTCACTTCACTGACCTCTACTATATATAGATCGAAGCTTTGCAATGCCGTTTTCCAATTTTCTGGTTTCCCTACCAATTTCGAACTTCCGACACTCCACGTCCTGACTCATAGAACGTTATCCTTTCGTTGTTTATTCATCTTTTTCTCATGGTAACCTCCCCCTTGCCAGAGCCCCCCTGGAGATCCGAATGGGGAACTGTTTCGGAACCTTTTGCCAATGGATAGATCATCATGACACTTTTCAGGTAGAGGCCACATGTCCTGTGGATACACGTTACATGTCGTTAATGCAGTGGTTTCCACTGCCTTCTGCATCCTCATGTTGTTGATCATTCCCGACTCTTTCGTCTTTAGGGGTGGTTTCGCGTCCCATGGGCAAGAGAGTGCCCTGAACTTCTGTCCGCTCCTCCCCAGAACATCAAAGACTGTGTGCCCCATTCAGTGATAAAATTCGATATAATTCCAAATGATACCCTCACCTACAAAATTATATACGGCAAGAAAAATTTGACGTATGACGCACAACGCAGAGTTTCAAACGATAATTTTTAAACATTTCATGAAAGTTCATTTTTCTATATTTTTGTACCTGCAGAAGAAGGTGCAACCTGCAGCCTGTTGATTCTGGATTTTTGGACGGTAGTAGATGATCTATAAGACAACATGTAACAACTTCTGTACCACAGATACTGATCACTTTATTTTCCAATATTATAGATAACAGATCTTACACGTGCTTACACCTTACCCCTAGACACTGGATCTGGATAAAAACTTCCAGGATCTTTAATTTCTTGACGGTTAATACATTTTTGTTGTATTATTCTCCTCGTTATTTTTCACGGATTCCAAGAGTTTCGTGTCTTAATTGTTCGAAAGCTGCTTGTAGAGCTCTTTATGATACTGATATCTAATATATTTTCCACATACACAGAGCGCTCTGGTACTGGTGAGATACAAATTTTTTGATACTTTTTTAGCACGCATATATAAATGTTTGTTTTTCGTGCGCCCATGTGAACAATAGTTGTCGATTGATTTCCCCACTTCACAATGTTTACACTTCTTGGTAGCAATCGCTTCTATCTACAGAGAAAACATTTTAAAAATTTCTTCTTCTTTATAAAATCTTCTTTCTTCTTATTTGCTTGAAATCTTAAGATTTTTAAAAATCCGTTTTTTTCCCAGATGTGATCTAAAAACAGTGAAAAATGCTTGAAAAAATGGCTGCTTTTATCTTCCTTCACGGAACACTGAAAATGGACTTTTGTTAGGAAATAGGACGCTTTGAAAAAATCGCGTTCCTATACCATTTTTGCTTGATCTTTTTTCGATTCGAAATTTGAAGATTCTGATTGTTTAGGACAAAGTGCGCTATAATCGGCCTTTAGCTCCTACTGGGATGGCTGCCAGGTCGAATTAAAGGAGGGCATCGAAGCAGCTCAGAATTGGGCTGCTAGATTGGTTCCCGGTCGGTTCGAACACCACAGAAGTATTATGGAACTCAAGTGTGAGTCCGTGGAGGGAAGGCGACTTCCGTTTCGAGAACACTAATGACAAAATTCAGAGAGCCGGCATCTGAAGCAGTATGCAGAACTACTATACTGCGGCCAGCATACTTTTCACGTAAGGAACACGAATATAAGATAAATTATGGCCCAAAGGAAGGCATATAGATAATCGCTTTTTCCTCGCTCTGTTTGCCAGTAGAACCAGTAGCGGTACAGAGTACCCTCCGCCTCGCACCGTACAATGGCCTGTTGAGTATGTACGTGGATGTAGCTCCCCCGAGGCGCATCGAATTAATGGGAAACCATGGAAGGAAGATGGCGTAATTCTCATGAATATCCGTTGGTCAAATTTAGAATGTCACAGAACCCTTATGCTATCAGTGAAATTAAGCTTTTCCTAGCACAAAGGAGTCGTACCTAGACTTAGTCAGCATCTCTGTAAATTGCCATTTTGCTAGAAAAATCTTTAATGCAGTGAGTTCATAATGATGTTAAGGCGCTGTATTTGTTTCAAGCATAAGTTTCCCCAGTTAACTTGTGTGTTAGAGAGATTGAAACAAATCGGGACTGGGTCTACAGTTACAGAAACCTGCTGTTTAGTGTGTGCCTAAGAATCCCCAGAACGAAACTTTACAGCTGTCTACAAAAAGGGAGCAAATTTTCACTACAGAGTCCCGCGGCCTACTTCAGCACAGTTGTGACAGACAATGTAAATTCATAATAAACGAAATTTTATTCTTTCTATATTAATCTCTAACAATATATACATATATTGTGTGATAATACCAATTTAAATCTTAGCGCATTAAAGCAGATTTGAAGCCGGCCCCGAAACATTAATAATTAGGCTCACATGGCGATACAACTCGTTTCATGTCATAGATGATCTCTTAAAGGGTCTAAAGAACTTTGCCTCAGTCGCACATACACTCCTGGAAATTGAAATAAGAACACCGTGAATTCATTGTCCCAGGAAGGGGAAACTTTATTGACACATTCCTGGGGTCAGATACATCACATGATCACACTGACAGAACCACAGGCACATAGACACAGGCAACAGAGCATGCACAATGTCGGCACTAGTACAGTGTATATCCACCTTTCGCAGCAATGCAGGCTGCTATTCTCCCATGGAGACGATCGTAGAGATGCTGGATGTAGTCCTGTGGAACGGCTTGCCATGCCATTTCCACCTGGCGCCTCAGTTGGACCAGCGTTCGTGCTGGACGTGCAGACCGCCTGAGACGACACTTCATCCAGTCCCAAACATGCTCAATGGGGGACAGATCCGGAGATCTTGCTGGCCAGGGTAGTTGACTTACACCTTCTAGAGCACGTTGGGTGTCACGGGATACACGCGGACGAGCATTGTTCTGTTGGAACAGCAAGTTCCCTTGCCGGTCTAGGAATGGTAGAACAATGGGTTCGATGACGGTTTGGATGTACCATGTACTATTCAGTGTCCCCTCGACGATCACCAGAGGTGTACGGCCAGTGTAGGAGATCGCTCCCCACACCATGATGCCGGGTGTTGGCCCTGTGTGCCTCGGTCGTATGCAGTCCTGATTGTGGCGCTCACCTGCACAGCGCCAAACACGCATACGACCATCATTGGCACCGAGGCAGAAGCGATTCTCATCGCTGAAGACGACACGTCTCCATTCGTCCCTCCATTCACGCCTGTCGCGACACCACTGGAGGCGGGCTGCACGATGTTGGGGCGTGAGCGGAAGACGGCCTAACGGTGTGCGAAACCGTAGCCCAGCTTCATGGAGACGGTTGCGAATGGTCCTAGCCGATACCCCAGGAGCAACAGTGTCCCTAATTTGCTGGGAAGTGGCGGTGTGGTCCCCTACGGCACTGCGTAGGATCCTACGGTCTTGGCGTGCATTCGTGCATCGCTGCGGTCCGCTCCCAGGTTGACGGGCACGTGCACCTTCCGCCGACCACTGGCGACAAGATCGATGTACTGTGGAGACCTCACGCCCCACGTGTTGAGCAAATCGGCGGTACGTCCACCAGGCCTCCCGCATGCCCACTATACGCCCTCGCTCAAAGTCCGTCAACTGCACATACGGTTCACGTCCACGCTGTCGCGGCATGCTACCAGTGTTAAAGACTGCGATGGAGCTCCGTATGCCGCGGCAAACTGGCTGACACTGTCGGCGGCGATGCACAAATGCTGCGCAGCTAGCGCCATTCGACGGCCAACACCGCGGTTCCTGGTGTGTCCGCTGTGCCGTGCGTGTGATCATTGCTTGTACAGCCCTCTCGCAGTGTCCGGAGCAAGTATGGTGGGTCTGACACACCGGTGTCAATGTGTTCTTTTTTCCATTTCCAGGAGTGTATTACGTGACAGATCACTGTTCTGCAACAGCGCCAGAGGGTATAACTCGAATATCTTTCAACATTGGCAGTGGATAATGTGACAGGTCTTTATCAGTATGCCCATTCATATCACAAATCCATGGACACTGTTGAGCGTAATACGACTACAGTGCAATTCTTCACAAAGAGTCACTTCAAAGAGAAATATGTGACCCATTAATCATGGACTGCTCCATGAAATGCAACTTCTTGCACTTAGTGATGTCAGAGTCAAGAAACCAGATAGATGTAATAGATCTACTTGAAGTTTTCCACCGTGTACTCCTTCACTTGTATGTGCTATTCCATGGAGTAGAAGCACAAAACCTCTTGCAACCACAACTGTCTGATCAGTACATACACAGCCATAGTCATTGTACTAACTTTCTATCCACTTCTGAAGGTAGCTTAGTTGCATATTTTTTGTTGTTGTTGTTGTGGTCTTCAGTCCTGAGACTGGTTTGATGCAGCTCTTCATGCTACTCTATCCTGTGCAAGCTTCTTCATCTCCCAGTACCTACTGCAACCTACATCCTTCCGATTCTGCTTAGTGTATTCATCTCTTGGTCTGCCTCTATGATTTTTACCCTCCACGCTGCCCTCCAATACTAAATTGGTGATCCCTTGATGCCTCAGAACATGTCCTACCAACGGATCCCTTCTTCTGGTCAAGCTGTGCCACAAACGTCTCTTCTCCCCAATCCTATTCAATACTTCCTCATTAGTTATGTGATCTACCCATCTAATCTTCAGAATTCTTCTGTAGCAGCATATTTTTATACGTTAGAATATCACTGGTTCATGCACTGAAGAGACAAAGAAACTGGTACTACTGAGTAATATCGTGTAGAGCCCCAGCGAGCACGCAGAAGCGCCGCAAAACGACGTGGCATGGACAACGCTAATGTCTGCAGTAGTGCTGGAGGGAATTTATGCCGTGAATCTTGCAGGGCTGTCCATAAATCCGTAAGAGTACGAGGAAGGGGGGGGGGGTGGAGATTTCTTCTGAACAGCTGAACAGCACGTTGCAAGGCATCCCAGATATCCTCAATAATTTTCATGTCTGGGGAGTTTGGTGACCAGCGGAAGCCTCTAATCTCAGAATAGTGTTCCTGGAGCCACTCTGTAGCAATTCTTTATGTGATGGGTGTCACATTCTTCTGCTGGAATTGCCCAAGTCCGTTGGAATGCACAATGGACATGAATGGATGCAGGTGATCAGAAAGGATGCTTAGTACGTGTCACCCGTCAGAATCGTATCAGTGGTCCTATATCACTCCAAATGCACACGTCCTACATCATTACACAGCCTCAATCAGCTTGTACAGTCCCCTGCTGATATGCAGGGTGCATGGATTCATGACATTGCCTCCATACTCGTACACATCCATCTGCTCGATACAATTTTAAACGGGACTCATCCGACCAGGCAACATGTTTCCAATCATCAACAGACCAATGTCGGTGTTGAAGCGCCCAGGTGAGGGGCGAAGCTTTGTGTCATGCAGTCACCAAGGGTAAATAAGAGAGCCTTCGGCTCCCAAAGCTCAGATCGATGATGTTTCGTTGAATGGTTCACACGCTGACACATATTGATGTCCCAGGAATGAAATCTGCAGCAATTTGCGTAAGGATTGCACCTGTGCCTGGTTCAACGATTCTCTTCACTCGTTCTAGGTTCCGTTTTAGTAGGATCTTTTCCCTGCCCTAGCGATGAAGGGGATTTGATGTTCTACCGGATTGCTGATATTCACGGTACACTTGTGAAATGGTCGCACGGGAAAATCCCCACTTCATCGCTACCTCGGAGATGGTGTGTCCCATCGCTCGTGAGCCGACTATGACAGCACGTTCAAACTCACTGAAATCTTCATAACCTGCCACTGTAGCAGCAGTAACCGATTTAACAACTGCGCCAGACACTGGCTGTCTTATACTGGCGTTGCCGACCGCCGAGCCGTAATCTGCCTGTTTACATATCTCTGTATTTGAATATGCATATCAGTTTCTTTCATCCTTCACTGTAGTTCTGTTTTATGCTGTCAGTTTCTTTCTCATAGGTGTTTGCCTGCATTCTCCAAATCATTTAGAGCTAGTTGTTATTGTGTATCAGACAATCTTTTTGTCATTAGCAAACCAAGTGCATTTTGTCTTATCAAGTCTGAGTTTTGAATAGTCTCCACAGGGTTAACTGTCTAGCTAAGAGTTCCCTAGATCATATTCACAATAAATGTTAAGATGTCGAACATATCAATGTAACAGAGATAAAAAATACGCTCCTTGAAATGACAAAATTCACAATAAATGTTATAGTGTGGAATATGTCAAATGAACAAATATACAACACATAGTAATTTATACGAAGGAAATGACTACATTCTGGATATATATATATATATATATATATATATATATATATATATATATATATATATATATATATATATATCCAAGAATTTGTCTATGATATACAAAGATCTGCTATGGAGAATATTCATATTCGTCACCTTTGCTTTCTGCCAAATATTTTATTTCATTGGATAAAGTTCCAAAGAAATTTACAGTTCCAGATATCAATCCTTTCTGTGTCAAAGTTTGATCATTCTTCCCTCTATTGTTAATCTTGTGAATATCTCAGTTACTCTCAAACTCAGATGGAGTGTTGATAAAAAAATTCATACATGAATAAATATCGTGTGAGGCCATGGTTAATATTTCCTATGCTCAAAGAGATGCCTGTGGCATGTGCATATGTGTGTTAAACAGATAAGTCTCATTACTCTCCTTTGTGAAGTGAATACTATTTGTCTATGGGAGGAGTTAACCAAGAATATTATCCTACATTAAGCAAGCAGATAAGCAATGTATCTTAATTTTCTGACTTCAGTATCACGGAAGTATACTATTACTCGTATGGCAGATTAAGAGTGTATACCAAGAAACATAAATGTGTGGGAAACTGAAGAGAAATAATTTAGAAGCAAACTGTCTGAAAATATAGACTTCTAAACATAACAACAGAGTTTTAATGAAAGTTTATTGGTTTTTAGTGTAACTTTTCACTATTTGTAACACCTAATAGTAGTTGTTAGGGTTTTAAAAATGGAAAAATTCATAGTTTTGAAATATATTGTCTTAATGACATGCAGAAACGTAATGGAGGCCTGGTGATTAACATTCCATTACACTGTAAATCATTCAGAACCATACACAAAGAATAAAACTTTAATCAAAGTGCATAATATTCGAGTAGGTTGAAAAACATGCAATTAAATTGAAATTCACTTTTTTCAATCGCTCTCTACACCAGTATTATCTGCTGGCCAGCTCAATATTTCCTCATAAAATGTCACATTCACGTGTAATATACTGGTTCATCTACTTGAAGTCTTGCATTTTTTTTCTCTGCCACTGGAACTGTTCTTCAGGAATACGCAAATTCTGAGGGTGGAGGAAGATACCCTCTCTTAGACGCTATGACCAATATTACTGTATCCTTTCACATGTCTGTATCTGTCACAGAAGTAAACAAAGTGGAACTGAGTGCTGATTACAAAGTTATCTCTTTCAGTTCTACACTTGGTCCTTGTTTCCTCAGGAAAGTGTTTTTCTTATTGTGTTTCATCCATCAGCGCATGAAGTCTTCAATTATGGATACTTTGACTTCTGTTACCATTGAATTTGCCTACTTTTCTGCACTGTGAATAATGTACTTCATAATCTGATGGATAATTAAAATTCTGTCATAGCAACTAAGCCATTCGCAGATAATCCCAAAATCTCGGCCACAACTAGAAAGCTGTGTCCTCTCATAGGGTAATATTGTCATAGTTTCGCAAACGACCAGAATCTGTGAGTGATAGCAAGAAACTGGTTCCGGTTCTGTTCAACACCGTTGTCACAAAACAACCTAACCTCTGTGATGCTTTTGAGTACAGACTTTAGACAACCAAACAGAAAAGAACAGACTTCACTAGGGCCTTTTTACCTTTTCCTTCCCGGTAAAAATAATATGCATTAAATCCTGTTTTTCTATAATGAATGCAAAAAACAAACATTCACTGTAAGTGTTCTTAAATAAAAGGGTTCCTATTCTGTCACTTACAGCAAAGTGATTTTTGCATGTAATACAATGATAAGGATAATAGATTCTTCTCCTTGTACAATGATAAGGATAATAGATTCTTCTCCTTGTTTGTCCTGCCTGACACTTTCTGCTTGAGATCTGGGTAAAATTTTCTACTTGTATGTTGCTGTATCATCAGTTCTGCAGTGGCTGTTTGGTTTGCTACATCACTGAGAAATGTAGTTCTAAGTTTTATCTGCAGCTCTTCATAGGCCTTTGGCTTCGAAATCAGTAACTTGAATTGTTCCTAAAGAAGTTCCAGTAAGTCATAAGCTATTTTACTGTCTTCTTCAAGAACAATTTGCACATCATTTTCACTTTTAAGTCATAAGCTATTTTACTGTCTTCTTCAAGAACAATTTCCACATCATTTTCACTTCTAAGTCTGCACTAGGATAGTACACCTTCTAAGTAGTGTCATGACTTTCTCATAAGAGGAATGACTCGATGTATTCCTCATGAACAGAGCATTCGAAGCTATGTGTAACTCCCCTACCTCTCCTGTCATTTGGGGTTTTTCCATAGAGCTTAAGTTATCTTATTCGTCATACTTGCTTCTCACTACTGTAACGTTAAAAACCTCTTCATACAATAACCAACCAACTCATGATATAAAAAGTAGTAGAAAGTACATTCTACAGTTTAACTTTTTCTTGGTCATCTCTGCTTGGCCTCTTGAGGATCTATTAATCCTTTAAAAAAATATGTTTTTCTCCTTGTTATTAGAAATATTGTAAAAGTTTGTTCAAATTTCTAAGCAGTTTTCCTCTCGAGGTACTTTAACGCAATTCTTCTTACACCTGGATCAAATAAATCACCTTGATTACAGAATATTGAAATGGATATTTCTGTTTTCTTTCTTTTACTGATGATATTGGAGGTTATGTTTTTGATAATCAAACGTAATAGCCCGTTTATTAAGTTTCAATTTTCGTGAGTCTAATTTTAGTACCCTCCAATGAAGTAGCTTTTATTTTGTCACTAATGTAACTGGAATAAATTCTTCCTCTTTTTCCTTATTCTACTTACAATTTCAGTATAACTTGCAGTATCTGCATCACACAACATTTGTGAGGTAATAAAATTTTATAATTAACAAACAATTGCTTCTCGCTCTTCAGCTGTTTCCATGCCCGTTGTTTTTCTTTTTTCTTTTTTTTTGAAGTTGATGGACGTTAGTGACTATAGCTCATTTATAAATAA
This sequence comes from Schistocerca gregaria, assembly GCF_023897955.1. Lineage (NCBI taxonomy): Eukaryota > Metazoa > Arthropoda > Insecta > Orthoptera > Acrididae > Schistocerca > Schistocerca gregaria. The sequence continues at coordinate 92,827,703 of NC_064930.1, read as the reverse complement.
TTATCAACTTCGTTTCCCTTTACTACCCAAACAATAGCATCACTGGTCTTCTTTTAAACACTAATGATAGACCTGCCTCTGTAGGAGCTAAGAAGTGGAAAACATCGGAACAGTACAAATGACTTACGCACTTATAAAAACGATTGATTCAAATGTAGGTGAACCAAAACCTTGTAGCAGGTCTGCTATATAATTTTTCCATTTAAATTTTCGTTAATATCAACATATAAGAACCTAAAACTTTCTACCCTGTTTATTATTTCTTAGTAGTACACTAGACTAACAGGAAGTGGTATATTTTCAACAGTGCTAAACTGGATGAGCTGTGTTTTTCAAAGTTTAAAGCTAGTCCAGTTGTGCAGGACCAATGACCAGCTTTCACAAGACCATCACTTATTATTTTCTCTACATATAATTCTTTGCTCAGCTTCTCAACAATGTTTGTATGATCTCTAAGCTGGACAGTTTCTTCCTCCTGATACAAATACAATTATTAAAACACACAGTAGTGTGCCAATATTCGAACCATGTAGAACTCTCATTGTCATATCTCTCCATGCGTGGCTTCTCTCTTTGTATTAATCAAAGAGGCTAGGGTGATTTCTGTTTCCTAAATAGGAGCTCAACAAGGCATCTGTTAAATACTCCAGTACCATAAAATGTTATGATTCACTCAATGAGACATCTTTGACAAACCACAAAATCTCCTAAATGGTGACATATTTTATCATTTTAAGATAATTATTGTGGGCTCAGTAAATCTATCACGGTCGCTCTCAGTAGAGTGCTCTTTCTCAAATAAAATCTTTGATTGGATAAATCTCCCATTACCATACAGGTGTGTGACAACCAGGAAGTGAGTACATAACCTTCTCAAAACTTTTAGAGAATTGTATAAGGCATGACATTAAAGAGGATTATTGATATTTGTGGGGTCACACTTCTTATAGGACGGTCTAATAATGAGATATTTTAACGTCCACGGAAAAAAACCCACAATTACTGATGCTTGCATAAGTGACTAAAAACATTATAGTGTCACATAATGTCTCCTTCCGGATTACTTCCCAACATCTACTAAGGATAATAATGATACTGGGTGTTAAGAAAACCCAGGCACAGAAAATTGTCGTGTCCCAATAGATAGTATTGCTTGCGACTGGGCAACAAGGTTTGGGAAGGTGGGAATAGTTGTAAGTGAGAGAGTGTCATTACTTTTGATGTTAAAATTTCCTTATTACAAAAGGTGAGAGGTTTGCATAAGTATTGAAGTTACAAACAGTATGAGTGTTTTACGGGTTCTGACTGTATTCAGAAAACAGTATCGACTTCTGGTATACCAGCTCTAAGGGAACGTACCCACAAAGAGGACAAGTCTTTACACAAAGGCGGTGACTAAAGTAGTACCGCTGTGTCTACTTAAAATGGAACTAACTGCGTTTGTCGTCGCACTATGTCTTAGGCCGGCTATGAATTCTTAGTGAAGTACAGGTGCCCCTTGCAAGGACTCTGTCCCTTCTTCCGCCTCTCTCCTTGTATGCATTTATATCACTCTCATTTTTACACCTTATAATGTCACCACTATACACGACCTTCATCACCCTGGCGCCTCTGGTCAGCGTTTTCCCCTGTACGCGTTTAGGAGCCTGTGATATTTTATGAAACCTCCCTTCCATGTGTGGCTGTTGTTGGGCCTAGGTGACCAGTACATCCACTCTCGTAACTTTCCGCGAGTTATGCCACGCACTCACAGGACTTCCCCTTTTCCCTTGGACACTACAAAATGTATTGCTCAGCACTACCTAGCAAACAAACTCCCCTGATACACACTGAAGAGCCCAACAAACTGGTACACCTGTTTAATATCGTGTAGGGCCCCAGCGAGCACGCAGAAGCACCGCAACACGACGTAGCATGGACTCGACTAATGCCTGATGTAGTGCTGGAGAGAACTGACGCAATAAATCCTACACGGATGTCCATAAATCCGTTAGAGATCGAGGTGGCGTAAATGTCTTCTGAAGAGCACGTGGCAAGGCATCCCGGATATGCTCAGTAATGTTCATGTCTGGGGAGTTTGGCGGCCAGCGGAAGTATTTATACTCGAAAGGACGTTCCCGGAGCCAGTCTGTAGCGATGCTGGAACTGTCCTTAGTGCCGCATTGTCCTGCTGGAATTGCCCAAGTCCGTCGGAATGCACAATGGACACGAATGCATACAGGTGATCAGACAGGATGCTTACGTACGTGTCACCTGTGAGAATCGTTTCTAGACGTATCAGAGGATCCACATCACTCCAACTGCACACGCCCACCGCCATTACAGAGCCTGCACGAGCTTGAACAGTCCTCTGCTGACATGCAGGGTCCATGCGTTGATGAGGTTGTCTCCATATCCTTACACGCCCACCCGCTCGATACAATTTGAAACGAGAATGTCCGACCAGCCAACACGTTTCCAGTCATCAACAGTCCAATGTCTGTGTTGACGAGCCCAAGCTAGTCGTAACGCCTTGTGTCGTGCACTCATCAAGGGTATACGAGTGGGCCTTCGGCTCCGAAAGCCCGTATCGATTATGTATCGTTGAATGTTTCTTGCGATGACACTTCTTGATGGCCCAGCATTGATATCTGCCTAAGGGTTGCGCTTCTGCCATATTGAACTATTCTCGTCAGTCTTAGTTGGTCGCGCTCTTGCAGAATCTTTTTCCGGCCGCAGCGATGTCGGAGGTTTGATGTTTCACCGGATTCTTTATTTGCACGCTACACTCGTGAAACTGTAGCAAGGAAAAATGCCCACTTCATCGCTATCTTGGAGAAGCTATGTCCCTTCGCTTGTGTACCGACTATAACACCACGTTCAAACTCACTTAAGTCTTGCTAACCTGGAACTGTAGCAGCAGTAACAGATCCTACAACGGCGCCACATACTTGTTATCTTACATAGGCTTTGTTCAGCGCATCGCCGTATTCTGCCTGGTTACGTATCTCTGTTTTTGAATGCGTATACCTATACCAGTTTCTTTGACGCTTCAGTATTCTGTCAATGGGTATTTGTCATAGGTGTTCTCTAGAAAGGCTATTCCTGTCTCTAGGAACCAAATAAATACGCTACTGCAAAATACATTTCAGACCTTTTGCTTGTTCGCATTTATGTTCCACCAAACATGACATACATACCTGTAGAGGTGTGTAACCTCACATGAATCAGTGTGGCGTGCTATTCTGTGTTTTTTTTTGTGTTACATTTACAGCTATTGCCTACCGGAAAAGACCTACTTTTCACTCTCTACCAATTTGATCAGTATCCTGCGAAGCGCAGAATGCCTGTATCTTCGTGTCAGGCAATTTTACCAGTATCCTACCTTCATAACGTCACAAATTTAATGAGAAGGCAATAAAGCAGAATAAAATAACATATTCAAGCACAGTAGTTCACAATATTTATTAATGATCACGTAATTCAGCTTAATGGAAATGTTTGGTTATGAAGGACTATACTTGATGTTCATGTGTTTATCAGAGTGTTGCATAAAGGGGTGGGGGGTGGACTAGACTTCTTTTACACTTATCCGTTAGTTGCCAACGGCCTTGCCGCAGTGATAACTCCGGTTCCTGTCAGATCACCGAAGTTAAGCGCTGTCGGGCTGGGCTACCACTTGGATGTATGACCATCCGGTCTGCCGAGCGCTGTTGGCAAGTGTGGTGCACTCAGACCTTGTGAGGAAAACGGAGGTGCTACTTGACAGATAAGTAGCGGCTCCAGTCTCGGAAACTGACATACGGTCGGGAGAGTGGTGTGCTGACCACATACCCCACCATATCCGCATTCTGTGACGCCTGTGGGCTGAAGATGGCACGGCGACCGGTCAGTGCCGTTGGGCCTTCATGCCCTGTTTGGGGGGAGTTTCGTTATTTTAATTACTTAGCTTATTCTCGAGCTGTTCGTTACATATATACACTCCTGGAAATTGAAATAAGAACACCGTGAATTCATTGTCCCAGGAAGGGGAAACTTTATTGACACATTCCTGGGGTCAGATACATCACATGATCACACTCACAGAACCACAGGCACTTAGACACAGGCAACAGAGCATGCACAATGTCGGCACTAGTACAGTGTATATCCACCTTTCGCAGCAATGCAGGCTGCTATTCTCCCATGGAGATGATCGTAGAGATGCTGGACGTAGTCCTGTGGAACGGCTTGCCATGCCATTTCCACGTGGCGCCTCAGTTGGACCAGCGTTCGTGCTGGACGTGCAGACCGCGTGAGACGACGCTTCATCCAGTCCCAAACATGCTCAATGGGGGACAGATACGGAGACTTGCTGGCCAGGGTAGTTGACTTACACCTTCTAGAGCACGTTGGGTGGCACGGGATACATGCGGACGTGCATTGTCCTGTTGGAACAGCAAGTTCCCTTGCCGGTCTAGGAGTGGTAGAACGATGGGTTCGATGACGGTTTGGATGTACCGTGCACTATTCAGTGTCCCCTCGACGATCACCAGAGGTTTACGGCCAGTGAAGGAGATCGCTCGCCACACCATGATGCCGGGTGTTGGCCCTGTGTGCTTTGGTCGTATGCAGTCCTGATTGTAGCGCTCACCTGCACGGCGCCAAACAAGCATACGACCATCATTGGCACCAAGGCAGAAGCGACTCTCATCGCTGAAGACGACACGTCTCCATTCGTCACTCCATTCACGCGTGTCGCGACACCACTGGAGGCGGGCTGCACGATGTTGGGGCGTGAGCGGAAGACGGCCTAACGGTGTGCGGGACCGTAGCCCAGCTACATGGAGACGGTTGCGAATGGTCCTCGCCGATACCCCAGGAGCAACAGTGTCCCTAATTTGCTGGGAAGTGGCGGTGCGGTCCCCTACGGCACTGCGTGGGATCCTACGGTCTTGGCGTGCATCCGTGCGTCGCTGCGGTCCGGTCCCAGGTCGACGGGCACGTGCACCTTCCGCCGACCACTGGCGACAACATCGATGTACTGTGGAAACCTCACGCCCCACGTGTTGAGCAATTCGGCGGTACGTCCACCCGGCCTCCCGCATGCCCACAATACGCCCTCGCTCAAAGTCCGTCAACTGCACATACGGTTCACGTCCACGCTGTCGCGGCATGCTACCAGTGTTAAAGACTGCGATGGAGCTCCGTATGCCACGGCAAACTGGCTGACACTGACGGCGGCGGTGCACAAATGCTGCGCAGCTAGCGCCATTCGACGGCCAACACCGCGGTTCCTGGTGTGTCCGCTGTGCCGTGCGTGTGATCATTGCTTGTACAGCCCTCTCGCAGTGTCCGCAGCAAGTATGGTGGGTCTGACACACCGGTGCCAATGTGTTCTTTTTTCCATTTCCAGGAGTGTAGAAGACTCCCTCTGTGGCGCTGCACAGGCGTCTTAATGTTGCAAGACACACTCAGATGCAAATAATGTAGCTGCTACGTTCTCTAGTTCCAGATTTTACAGTAAGAACATGAACATGCCTTAGACTTTGTTAATTATGAAGTGTAAATACAGCGTTTTGCTGCAACTTAAGCAATAACTCTGTGAAAAACTATTTCCTCACATAGATCGCGTTTTATATAAATTTACTTTCCGCACATTCGATAAATTATTCTTTCACGCCACAGTTAGGCAATAGGTGGACGAATAGATAACTTCTCTGGTGTGTGACAACAGATGCGTCGTTGCAGAGTTTCAGTTAGAGCAACTGAAGTCTGTTCACGAAGATAGTGAAACGTCCCCTTAGAAAAATTGTACACGACTGTGCTTAAACTGACACACAATATTTTTTTAGCGCAACGCAATCTGACTTTCAATAATCCCTACAAAAGAATGGCCCTGACTAACATTAACCTATGTCTTTCACGAATCACTTACCTCACAAAAATCTCCGTTACTCGAACTACTGCAATACAGCGGGAGCCACTACTGCCAGCTATATAAAAGATTCAAACTGCGGAAGTCACTAACTACTGATAGGCATAGTTAGCGAATGAAAGATTTTGATAGAGAACAAACAATGTATTTACCTTAATAGTGATAATATATATATATATATATAGCATTTCATGACATGTAGTCTTACAAATTACAAAACTCCGCCATCTCTCTCCCCACGTCCACCACTGCTGGCGGCTCACCTCTAACTGCGCAACGCTACGCGCTGTTAGCATCCAGCTGCCCAACACTACAATGGCGAGTATTACAACAATGCCAACCAGCCACTGACTGCACACAGCACAGCCAATGATCTTCATACAGAGCGCTACGTGGCGTTACCAATAAATAAACCTAAACAGCCTACTCGCAGTAGTAGCTGGCAGGCATATGAAGAGCTTGGTCACGCCAACGTGTACTGATAATTAACGGAGTCTTGTGTGGAAACAGGGAGAGGTAAAGGCTTATCGACAAAGGTGGAATGGAAAGAAATGTATTTATATCCTGTACTCAAAATACACACTTCAAAAAAGTTCTGCATCAGCCCGGTTCCGAGATCTTCTGAAGGTAGACCTTGACTGCGGATACAGTCCCTTTGACTGTTCAGAGACTTCACTAAACTCGCCAGAAGATGTAAACAACCACCCATGAGGAGCTCGTGTTAGAAGGAGGCGGGTCTGACAGCTGCTCAGTTCCAGTCATTCCTCCAGGAAGGAGGTACACGGCTCGTGTTTGTAGTTCAACCGTGCCTAGGCGGTCAGTAGTGCTGATGGATGGCGTCCGCGTTCTTACTTTGCGCCAGGAAGGGCTCTGAAGAAGGGAAGTGTCCCGGCGTCTCGGAGTCAACCAAGGCGATGTTGTTCGGACATGTAGGAGATGCAGCGAGACCGGAACTGTCGATGACATGCCTCGCTCAGGCCGCCCAAGGGCTTCTACTGCAGTGGATGACCGCTACGTATGGATTATGCATCGGAGGAACCCTGACAGCAACGCCACCATGTTGAATAATGCTTTTCGTGCGGCCACAGAACGTCGTGTTAAGACTCAGACTGTGTGTAACAGGTTTGCATGATGCGCAACTTCACACCCGACGTCCATGCGAGGACCATCCTTGCAACCGAGACACGATGCAGTGGAGTACAGATGGGCCCAGCAACATGCCGAAAGGACCGCTCAGGATTGGTATCAAATGCTATTCACCGCTGAGTGTCGCATATACCGTCGACCAGACAATCGTTGGAGACATGTTTGGAGGCAACCCAGTGAGGCTGAACACCTTAGACACGCTGCCCAGTGTGTAGAGCAAGGTGGAGGTTCCGTGAAGTTTTGGGGTGGCGTTATGTGGCGCTGACGTGCGACGCTCATATAAGAGGAGGTAGCGAAAGTACGATACTTGACTGCCGTCCGCCGACCGATAGTGCAACCATATCGGCAACATATTCGCGAGCCATTCGTCTCCATGGACCACAATTCGCGAGCATATCATGCACATCTTGCGAATGACGTCCGTCAGGAGAGACACATTGTTTGACTAGAGTGGCCAGTAGGTTCTGTAGACTTGAACACTATCGAACATGCCTGAGATAGATTGAAAAGGCGAGTTTAAGGACCCCAACTTGTGAATGACATCCTTCAGGAGAAAAAAATCGCTCGACTAGAGTGGCCAGTATGTTCTGTAGACATGAACACTATCGAACATGCCTGAGATAGATTGAAAAGGCCTGTTTAAGGACCCCAACTTGTGAATGACATCCTTCAGGAGAACGACATCGCTCGACTAGAGTGGCCAGTATGTTCTGTAGACATGAACACAATCGAACATGCCTGAGATAGATTGAAAAGGCCTGTTTAAGGACCCCAACTTGTGAATGACATCCTTAGGGAGAACGACATCGCTCGACTAGAGTGGCCAGTATGTTCTGTAGACATGAGCACTATCGAACATGCCTGTGATAGATTGAAAAGGCCCTTTTAAGGACCCCAACTTGTGAATGACATCCTTCAGGAGAACGACATCGCTCGACTAGAGTGGCCAGTATGTTCTGTAGACATGAACACAATCGAACATGCCTGAGATAGATTGAAAAGGCCTGTTTAAGGACCCCAACTTGTGAATGACATCCTTCAGGAGAAAAAAATTGCTCGACTAGAGTGGCCAGTATGTTCTGTAGACATGAACACTATCGAACATGCCTGAGATAGATTGAAAAGGCCCTTTTAAGGACTCCAACTTGTGAATGACATCGTTCAGGAGAACGACATCGCTCGACTAGAGTGGCCAGTATGTTCTGTAGACATGAACACTATCGAACATGCCTGAGATAGTTTGAAAAGACCTGTTTAAGGACCCCAAATTGTGAATGACATCCTTCAGGAGAACGACATCGCTCGACTAGAGTGGCCAGTATGTTCTGTAGACATGAACACTATCGAACATGCCTGAGATAGATTGAAAAGGCCTGTTTAAGGACCCCAACTTGTGAATGACATCCTTCAGGAGAACGACATCGCCCGACTAGAGTGGCCAGTATGTTCTGTAGACATGAACACTATCGAACATGCCTGAGATAGATTGAAAAGGCCCTTTTAATGACCGCGTCTTGTGAATGACGTCCTTCAGGAGAACGACATCGCACGACTAGAGTGGCCAGTATGTTCTGTAGACATGAACACTATCGAACATGCCTGAGATAGATTGAAAAGGCCTGTTTAAGGACCCCAACTTGATAATGACATCCTTCAGGAGAACGACATCGCTCAACTAGAGTGGCAAGTATGTTCTGTACACATGAACACTATCGAACATGCCTGAGATAGATTGAAAAGGCCTGTTTAATGACGCCAACTTGTGAATGACATCCTTCAGGAGAACGACATCGCTCGACTAGAGTGGCCAGTATGTTCTGTAGACATGAACACTATCGAACATGCCTGAGATAGATTGAAAAGGCCTGTTTAAGGACCCCAACTTGTGAATGACATCCTTCAGGAGAACGACATCGCACGACTAGAGTGGCCAGTATGTTCTGTAGACATGAACACTATCGAACATGCCTGAGATAGATTGAAAAGGCCTGTTTAAGGACCCCAACTTGTGAATGACATCCTCCTGGAGAACGACATCGCTCGACTAGAGTGGCCAGTATGTTCTGTAGACATGAACAGTATCGAACATGCCTGAGATAGATTGAAAAGGCCCTTTTAAGGACCCCATCTTGTGAATGACGTCCTTCAGGAGAACGACATCGCTCGACTAGAGTGGCCAGTATGTTCTGTAGACATGAACACTATCGAATATGCCTGAGATAGATTGAAAAGGCCTGTTTATGGACACCAACTTGTGAATGACATCCTTCAGGAGAACGACATCGCTCGACTAGAGTGGCCAGTATGTTCTGTAGACATGAACACCATCGAACATGCCTGAGATAGCTTGAAAAGGCCTGTTTAAGGACCCCAACTTGTGAATGACATCCTTCAGGAGAACGACATCGCTCGACTAGAGTGGCCAGTATGTTCTGTAGACATGAACACTGTCGAACATGCCTGAGATACATTGAAAAGGCCTGTTTAAGGACCCCAACTTGTGAATGACATCCTTCAGGAGGACGACATCGCTCGACTAGAGTGGCCAATATATTCTGTAGACATGAACACTATCGAACATGCCTGAGATAGATTGAAAAGGCCTGTTTAAGGACCCCAACTTGTGAATGACATCCTTCAGGAGAACGACATCGCTCGACTAGAGTGGCCAGTATGTTCTGTAGACATGAACACTATCGAACATGCCTGAGATAGATTGAAAAGGCCTGTTTAAGGACCCCAAATTGTGAATGACATCCTTCAGGAGAACGACATCGCTCGACTAGAGTGGCCAGTATGTTCTGTAGACATGAACACAATCGAACATGCCTGACATAGATTGAGAAGGCCTATTTAAGGACCCCAACTTGTGAATGACATCCTTCAGGAGAACGACATCGCTCGACTAGAGTGGCCAGTATGTTCTGTAGACATGAGCACTATCGAACATGCCTGAGATAGATTGAAAAGGCCTGTTTAAGGACCCCAACTTGTGAATGACATCCTTCAGGAGAACGACATCGCTCGACTAGAGTGGCCAGTATGTTCTGTAGACATGAACAGTATCGAACATGCCTGAGATAGATTGAAAAGGCCCTTTTAAGGACCCCAACTTGTGAATGACATCCTTCAGGAGAACGACATCGCTCGACTAGAGTGTTCAGTGTGTTCTGTAGACGTGAACACTATCGAACATGCCTGAGATAGATTGAAAAGGCCCTTTTAAGACCCCATCTTGTGAATGACGTCCTTCAGGGAACGACATCGCTCGACTAGAGTGGCCAGTATGTTCTGTAGACATGAACACTATCGAACATGCCTGAGATAGATTGAAAACGCCTGTTTAAGGACCCCAACTTGTGAATGACATCATTCAGGAGAACGACATCGCTCGACTAGAGTGGCCAGTATGTTCTGTAGACATGAACACTATCGAACATGCCTGAGATAGATTGAAAAGGCCTGTTTAAGGACCCCAACTTGTGAATGACATCCTTCAGGAGAACGACATCGCTCGACTAGAGTGGCCAGTATGTTCTCTAGACATGAACACTATCGAACATGCCTGTGATAGATTGAAAAGGCCTGTTTAAGGACCCCAACTTGTGAATGACGTCCTTCACGGAACGACATCGCACGACTAGAGTGGCCAGTATGTTCTGTAGACATGAACACTATCGAACATGCCTGAGATAGATTGAAAAGGCCTGTTTAAGGACCCCAACTTGTGAATGACATCCTTCAGGAGAACGACATCGCACGACTAGAGTGGCCAGTATGTTCTGTAGACATGAACACTATCGAACATGCCTGAGATAGATTGAAAAGGCCTGTTTAAGGACCCCAACTTGTGAATGACATCCTCCTGGAGAACGACATCGCTCGACTAGAGTGGCCAGTATGTTCTGTAGACATGAACACTATCGAACATGCCTGAGATAGATTGAAAAGGCCCTTTTAAGGACCCCATCTTGTGAATGACGTCCTTCAGGAGAACGACATCGCTCGACTAGAGTGGCCAGTATGTTCGGTAGACATGAACACTATCGAATATGCCTGAGATAGATTGAAAAGGCCTGTTTAGGGACACCAACTTGTGAATGACATCCTTCAGGAGAACGACATCGCTCGACTAGAGTGGCCAGTATGTTCTGTAGACATGAACACCATCGAACATGCCTGAGATAGATTGAAAAGGCCTGTTTAAGGACCCCAACTTGTGAATGACATCCTTCAGGAGAACGACATCGCTCGACTAGAGTGGCCAGTATGTTCTGTAGACATGAACACTGTCGAACATGCCTGAGATACATTGAAAAGTCCTGTTGAAGGACCCCAACTTGTGAATGACATCCTTAAGGAGAACGACATCGCTCGACTAGAGTGGCCAATATATTCTGTAGACATGAACACTATCGAACATGCCTGAGATAGATTGAAAAGGCCTGTTTAAGGACCCCATCTTGTGAATGACATCCTTCAGGAGAACGACATCGCTCGACTAGAGTGGCCAGTATGTTCTGTAGACATGAACACTATCGAACATGCCTGAGATAGATTGAAAAGTCCTGTTTAAGGACCCTAAATTGTGAATGACATCCTTCAGGAGAACGACATCGCTCGACTAGAGTGGCCAGTATGTTCTGTAGACATGAACACTATCGAACATGCCTGACATAGATTGAAAAGGCCTATTTAAGGACCCCAACTTGTGAATGACATCCTTCAGGAGAACGACATCGCTCGACTAGAGTGGCCAGTACGTTCTGTAGACATGAGCACTATCGAACATGCCTGAGATAGATTGAAAAGGCCTGTTTAAGGACCCCAACTTGTGAATGACATCCTTCAGGAGAACGACATCGCTCGACTAGAGTGGCCAGTGTGTTCTGTAGACATGAACACTATCGAACATGCCTGAGATAGATTGAAAAGGCCCTTTTAAGACCCCATCTTGTGAATGACGTCCTTCAGGGAACGACATCGCTCGACTAGAGTGGCCAGTATGTTCTGTAGACATGAACACTATCGAACATGCCTGAGATAGATTGAAAAGGCCTGTTTAAGGACCCCAACTTGTGAATGACATCCTTCAGGAGAACGACATCGCTCGACTAGAGTGGCCAGTATGTTCTCAAGACATGAAGACTATCGAACATGCCTGTGATAGATTGAAAAGGCCTGTTTAAGGACCCCAACTTGTGAATGACACCCTTCAGGAGAACGACATCGCCCGACTAGAGTGGCCAGTATGTTCTGTAGACATGAACACTATCGAACATGCCTGAGATAGATTGAAAAGGCCTGTTTAAGGACCCCAACTTGTGAATGACATCCTTCAGGAGAACGACATCGCTCGACTAGAGTGGCCAGTATGTTCTGTAGACATGAACACAATCGAACATGCCTGAGATAGATTGAAAAGGCCTGTTTAAGGACCCCAACTTGTGAATGACATCCTTCAGGAGAACGACATCGCTCGACTAGAGTGGCCAGTATGTTCTGTAGACATGAGCACTATCGAACATGCCTGTGATAGATTGAAAAGGCCCTTTTAAGGACCCCAACTTGTGAATGACATCCTTCAGGAGGACGACATCGCTCGACTAGAGTGGCCAATATATTCTGTAGACATGAACACTATCGAACATGCCTGACATAGATTGAAAAGGCCCTTTTAAGGACCCCATCTTGTGAATGACGTCTTTCAGGGAACGACATCGCTCGACTATAGTGGCCAGTATGTTCTGTAGACATGAACACTATCGAACATGCCTGAGATAGATTGAAAAGGCCCTTTTAAGGACTCCAACTTGTGAATGACATCGTTCAGGAGAACGACATCGCTCGACTAGAGTGGCCAGTATGTTCTGTAGACATGAACACTATCGAACATGCCTGAGATAGTTTGAAAAGACCTGTTTAAGGACCCCAAATTGTGAATGACATCCTTCAGGAGAACGACATCGCTCGACTAGAGTGGCCAGTATGTTCTGTAGACATGAACACTATCGAACATGCCTGAGATAGATTGAAAAGGCCTGTTTAAGGACCCCAACTTGTGAATGATATCCTTCAGGAGAACGACATCGCCCGACTAGAGTGGCCAGTATGTTCTGTAGACATGAACACTATCGAACATGCCTGAGATAGATTGAAAAGGCCCTTTTAATGACCGCGTCTTGTGAATGACGTCCTTCAGGAGAACGACATCGCACGACTAGAGTGGCCAGTATGTTCTGTAGACATGAACACTATCGAACATGCCTGAGATAGATTGAAAAGGCCTGTTTAAGGACCCCAACTTGTTAATGACATCCTTCAGGAGAACGACATCGCTCAACTAGAGTGGCAAGTATGTTCTGTACACATGAACACTATCGAACATGCCTGAGATAGATTGAAAAGGCCTGTTTAATAACGCCAAATTGTGAATGACATCCTTCAGGAGAACGACATCGCTCGACTAGAGTGGCCAGTATGTTCTGTAGACATGAACACTATCGAACATGCCTGAGATAGATTGAAAAGGCCTGTTTAAGGACCCCAACTTGTGAATGACATCCTTCAGGAGAACGACATCGCACGACTAGAGTGGCCAGTATGTTCTGTAGACATGAACACTATCGAACATGCCTGAGATAGATTGAAGAGGCCTGTTTAAGGACCCCAACTTGTGAATGACATCCTCCTGGAGAACGACATCGCTCGACTAGAGTGGCCAGTATGTTCTGTAGACATGAACACTATCGAACATGCCTGAGATAGATTGAAAAGGCCCTTTTAAGGACCCCATCTTGTGAATGACGTCCTTCAGGAGAACGACATCGCTCGACTAGAGTGGCCAGTATGTTCTGTAGACATGAACACTATCGAATATGCCTGAGATAGATTGAAAAGGCCTGTTTAGGGACACCAACTTGTGAATGACATCCTTCAGGAGAACGACATCGCTCGACTAGAGTGGCCAGTATGTTCTGTAGACATGAACACCATCGAACATGCCTGAGATAGCTTGAAAAGGCCTGTTTAAGGACCCCAACTTGTGAATGACATCCTTCAGGAGAACGACATCGCTCGACTAGCGTGGCCAGTATGTTCTGTAGACATGAACACTGTCGAACATGCCTGAGATACATTGAAAAGGCCTGTTTAAGGACCCCAACTTGTGAATGACATCCTTCAGGAGGACGACATCGCTCGACTAGAGTGGCCAATATATTCTGTAGACATGAACACTATCGAACATGCCTGAGATAGGTTGAAAAGGCCTGTTTAAGGACCCCAACTTGTGAATGACATCCTTCAGGAGAACGACATCGCTCGACTAGAGTGGCCAGTATGTTCTGTAGACATGAACACTATCGAACATGCCTGAGATAGATTGAAAAGGCCTGTTTAAGGACCCCAAATTGTGAATGACATCCTTCAGGAGAACGACATCGCTCGACTAGAGTGGCCAGTATGTTCTGTAGACATGAACACAATCGAACATGCCTGACATAGATTGAGAAGGCCTATTTAAGGACCCCAACTTGTGAATGACATCCTTCAGGAGAACGACATCGCTCGACTAGAGTGGCCAGTATGTTCTGTAGACATGAGCACTATCGAACATGCCTGAGATAGATTGAAAAGGCCTGTTTAAGGACCCCAACTTGTGAATGACATCCTTCAGGAGAACGACATCGCTCGACTAGAGTGGCCAGTATGTTCTGTAGACATGAACAGTATCGAACATGCCTGAGATAGATTGAAAAGGCCCTTTTAAGGACCCCAACTTGTGAATGACATCCTTCAGGAGAACGACATCGCTCGACTAGAGTGTTCAGTGTGTTCTGTAGACGTGAACACTATCGAACATGCCTGAGATAGATTGAAAAGGCCCTTTTAAGACCCCATCTTGTGAATGACGTCCTTCAGGGAACGACATCGCTCGACTAGAGTGGCCAGTATGTTCTGTAGACATGAACACTATCGAACATGCCTGAGATAGATTGAAAACGCCTGTTTAAGGACCCCAACTTGTGAATGACATCATTCAGGAGAACGACATCGCTCGACTAGAGTGGCCAGTATGTTCTGTAGACATGAACACTATCGAACATGCCTGAGATAGATTGAAAAGGCCTGTTTAAGGACCCCAACTTGTGAATGACATCCTTCAGGAGAACGACATCGCTCGACTAGAGTGGCCAGTATGTTCTCTAGACATGAACACTATCGAACATGCCTGTGATAGATTGAAAAGGCCTGTTTAAGGACCCCAACTTGTGAATGACGTCCTTCACGGAACGACATCGCACGACTAGAGTGGCCAGTATGTTCTGTAGACATGAACACTATCGAACATGCCTGAGATAGATTGAAAAGGCCTGTTTAAGGACCCCAACTTGTGAATGACATCCTTCAGGAGAACGACATCGCACGACTAGAGTGGCCAGTATGTTCTGTAGACATGAACACTATCGAACATGCCTGAGATAGATTGAAAAGGCCTGTTTAAGGACCCCAACTTGTGAATGACATCCTCCTGGAGAACGACATCGCTCGACTAGAGTGGCCAGTATGTTCTGTAGACATGAACACTATCGAACATGCCTGAGATAGATTGAAAAGGCCCTTTTAAGGACCCCATCTTGTGAATGACGTCCTTCCGGAGAACGACATCGCTCGACTAGAGTGGCCAGTATGTTCGGTAGACATGAACACTATCGAATATGCCTGAGATAGATTGAAAAGGCCTGTTTAGGGACACCAACTTGTGAATGACATCCTTCAGGAGAACGACATCGCTCGACTAGAGTGGCCAGTATGTTCTGTAGACATGAACACCATCGAACATGCCTGAGATAGATTGAAAAGGCCTGTTTAAGGACCCCAACTTGTGAATGACATCCTTCAGGAGAACGACATCGCTCGACTAGAGTGGCCAGTATGTTCTGTAGACATGAACACTGTCGAACATGCCTGAGATACATTGAAAAGGCCTGTTGAAGGACCCCAACTTGTGAATGACATCCTTAAGGAGAACGACATCGCTCGACTAGAGTGGCCAATATATTCTGTAGACATGAACACTATCGAACATGCCTGAGATAGATTGAAAAGGCCTGTTTAAGGACCCCATCTTGTGAATGACATCCTTCAGGAGAACGACATCGCTCGACTAGAGTGGCCAGTATGTTCTGTAGACATGAACACTATCGAACATGCCTGAGATAGATTGAAAAGTCCTGTTTAAGGACCCTAAATTGTGAATGACATCCTTCAGGAGAACGACATCGCTCGACTAGAGTGGCCAGTATGTTCTGTAGACATGAACACTATCGAACATGCCTGACATAGATTGAAAAGGCCTATTTAAGGACCCCAACTTGTGAATGACATCCTTCAGGAGAACGACATCGCTCGACTAGAGTGGCCAGTACGTTCTGTAGACATGAGCACTATCGAACATGCCTGAGATAGATTGAAAAGGCCTGTTTAAGGACCCCAACTTGTGAATGACATCCTTCAGGAGAACGACATCGCTCGACTAGAGTGGCCAGTGTGTTCTGTAGACATGAACACTATCGAACATGCCTGAGATAGATTGAAAAGGCCCTTTTAAGACCCCATCTTGTGAATGACGTCCTTCAGGGAACGACATCGCTCGACTAGAGTGGCCAGTATGTTCTGTACACATGAACACTATCGAACATGCCTGAGATAGATTGAAAAGGCCTGTTTAAGGACCCCAACTTGTGAATGACATCCTTCAGGAGTACGACATCGCTCGACTAGAGTGGCCAGTATGTTCTCAAGACATGAAGACTATCGAACATGCCTGTGATAGATTGAAAAGGCCTGTTTAAGGACCCCAACTTGTGAATGACACCCTTCAGGAGAACGACATCGCCCGACTAGAGTGGCCAGTATGTTCTGTAGACATGAACACTATCGAACATGCCTGAGATAGATTGAAAAGGCCTGTTTAAGAACCCCAACTTGTGAATGACATCCTTCAGGAGAACGACATCGCTCGACTAGAGTGGCCAGTATGTTCTGTAGACATGAACACTATCGAACATGCCTGAGATAGATTGAAAAGGCCCTTTTAAGGACCCCATCTTGTGAATGACGTCTTTCAGGGAACGACATCGCTCGACTATAGTGGCCAGTATGTACTGTAGACATGAACACTATCGAACATGCCTGAGATAGCTTGAAAAGGCCTGTTTAAGGACCCCAACTTGTGAATGACATCCTTCAGGAGTACGACATCGCTCGACTAGGGTGGCCAGTATATTCTGTAGACATGAACACTATCGAACATGCCTGAGATAGATTGAAAAGGCCCTTTTAAGGACCCCATCTTGTGAATGACGTCTTTCAGGGAACGACATCGCTCGACTATAGTGGCCAGTATGTACTGTAGACATGAACACTATCGAACATGCCTGAGATAGGTTGAAAAGGCCTGTTTAAGGACCCCATCTTGTGAATGGTGTCCTTCAGGAGGACGACATCGCTCGACTAGAGTGGCCAGTATGTTCTGTAGACATGAACACTGTCGAACATGCCTGTGATAGATTGAAAAGGCCTGTTTAAGGACCCCAACTTGTGAATGACATCCTTCAGGAGAACGACATCACTCGACTAGAGTGGCCAGTATGTTCTGTAGACATGAACACTATCTAACATGCCTGAGATAGATTGAAAAGGCGAGTTTAAGGACCCCAACTTGTGAATGACATCCTTCAGGAGAAAAAAATCGCTCGACTAGAGTGGCCAGTATGTTCTGTAGACATGAACACTATCGAACATGCCTGAGATAAATTGATAAGCCCTGTTCAAGGACCCCATCTTGTGAATGACGTCCTTCAGGAGAACTACATCGCTCGACTAGAGTGGCCATTATGTCCTGTAGACTTGAACACTCTCGAACACGACTGAGATAGATTGAAAAGGCCTGTTTAAGGACCCCAAATTGTGAATGACATCCTTCAGGAGAACGACATCGCTCGACTACAGTGGCCAGTATGTTCTGTAGATATGAACACTACCGAACATGCCTGAGATAGATAGAAAAGGCCTGTTTAATGACCTCATCTTGTGAATGGCGTCCTTCAGGAGAACGACATCGCTCGACTAGTGTTGCCATATGTTCTGTAGACTTGAAAACTATCGAACATGCCTGAGATAGATTGAAAAGGCCTGTTTGAGGGCCCCCATCTTGTGAATGGCGTCCTTCAGGAGAACGACATTGCTCGACTAGAGTGGCCAGTATGTTCTGTAGACATGAACACTATCGAACATGCCTGAGATAGATTGAAAAGGCCCTTTTAAGGACCCCATCTTGTGAATGACATCCTTCAGGAGAACGACATCGCTCGACTAGAGTGGCCAGTATGTTCTGTAGACATGAACACTATCGAACATGCCTGAGATAGATTGAAAAGGCGAGTTTAAGGACCCCAACTTGTGAATGACATCCTTCAGGAGAAACAAATCGCTCGACTAGAGTGGCCAGTATGTTCTGTAGACATGAACACTATCGAACATTCCAGAGATAGATTGAAGAGGCCTGTTTAAGGACCCCAAATTGTGAATGACATCCTTCAGGAGAACGACATCGCTCGACTAGTGTGGCCAGTATGTTCTGTAGACATGAACACAATCGAAGATGCCTGAGATAGGTTGAAAAGGCCTGTTTAAGGACCCCAACTTGTGAATGACATCCTTCAGGAGAACGACATCGCTCGACTAGAGTGGCCAGTATGTTCTGTAGACATGAGCACTATCGAACATGCCTGAGATAGATTGAAAAGGCCCTTTTAAGGACCCCAACTTGTGAATGACATCCTTCAGGAGAACGACATCGCTCGACTAGAGTGGCCAATATGTTCTGTAGACATGAACACAATCGAACATGCCTGAGATAGATTGAAAAGGCCTGTTTAAGGACCCCAACTTGTGAATGACATCCTTCAGGAGAAAAAAATTGCTCGACTAGAGTGGCCAGTATGTTCTGTAGACATGAACACTATCGAACATGCCTGAGATAGATTGAAAAGGCCCTTTTAAGGACTCCAACTTGTGAATGACATCCTTCAGGAGGACGACATCGCTCGACTAGAGTGGCCAGTATGTTCTGTAGACATGAACACTATCGAACATGCCTGAGATAGTTTGAAAAGACCTGTTTAAGGACCCCAAATTGTGAATGACATCCTTCAGGAGAACGACATCGCTCGACTAGAGTGGCCAGTATGTTCTGTAGACAAGAACACTATCGAACATGCCTGAGATAGATTGAAAAGGCCTGTTTAAGGACCCCAACTTGTGAATGACATCCTTCAGGAGAACGACATCGCCCGACTAGAGTGGCCAGTATGTTCTGTAGACATGAACACTATCGAACATGCCTGAGATAGATTGAAAAGGCCCTTTTAATGACCGCGTCTTGTGAATGACGTCCTTCAGGAGAATGACATCGCACGACTAGAGTGGCCATATGTTCTGTAGACATGAACACTATCCAACATGCCTGAGATAGATTGAAAAGGCCTGTTTAAGGACCCCAACTTGTTAATGACATCCTTCAGGAGAACGACATCGCTCAACTAGAGTGGCAAGTATGTTCTGTATACATGAACACTATCGAACATGCCTGAGATAGATTGAAAAGGCCTGTTTAATGACCCCAACTTGTGAATGACATCCGTCAGGAGAACGACATCGCTCGACTAGAGTGGCCAGTATGTTCTGTAGACATGAACACTATCGAACATGCCTGAGATAGATTGAAAAGGCCTGTTTAAGGACCCCAACTTGTGAATGACATCCTTCAGTAGAACGACATCGCACGACTAGAGTGGCCAGTATGTTCTGTAGACATGAACACTATCGAACATGCCTGAGATAGATTGAAAAGGCCTGTTTAAGGACCCCAACTTGTGAATGACATCCTCCTGGAGAACGACATCGCTCGACTAGAGTGGCCAGTATGTTCTGTAGACATGAACACTATCGAACATGCCTCAGATAGATTGAAAAGGCCCTTTTAAGGACCCCATCTTGTGAATGATGTCCTTCAGAAGAACGACATCGCTCGACTAGAGTGGCCAGTATGTTCTGTAGACATGAACACCATCGAACATGCCTGAGATAGATTGAAAAGGCCTGTTTAAGGACCCCAACTTGTGAATGACATCCTTCAGGAGAACGACATCGCTCGACTAGAGTGGCCAGTATGTTCTGTAGACATGAACACTGTCGAACATGCCTGAGATAGATTGAAAAGGCCTGTTTAAGGACCCCAACTTGTGAATGACATCCTTCAGGAGGACGACATCGCTCGACTAGAGTGGCCAATATATTCTGTAGACATGAACACTATCGAACATGCCTGACATAGATTGAAAAGGCCCTTTTAAGGACCCCATCTTGTGAATGACGTCTTTCAGGGAACGACATCGCTCGACTATAGTGGCCAGTATGTTCTGTAGACATGAACACTATCGAACATGCCTGAGATAGATTGAAAAGGCCTGTTTAAGGACCCCATCTTGTGAATGGCATCCTTCAGGAGAACGACATCGCTCGACTAGAGTGGCCAGTATGTTCTGTAGACATGAACACTATCGAACATGCCTGAGATAGATTGAAAAGGCCTGTTTAAGGACCCCAAATTGTGAATGACATCCTTCAGGAGAACGACATCGCTCGACTAGAGTGGCCAGTATGTTCTGTAGACATGAACACTATCGAACATGCCTGACATAGATTGAAAAGTCCTATTTAAATACCCCAACTTGTGAATGACATCCTTCAGGAGAACGATATCGCTCGACTAGAGTGGCCAGTATGTTCTGTAGACATGAGCACTATCGAACATACCTGAGATAGATTGAAAAGGCCTGTTTAAGGACCCCAACTTGTGAATGACATCCTTCAGGAGAACGACATCGCTCGACTAGAGTGGCCAGTATGTTCTGTAGACATGAACAGTATCGAACATGCCTGAGATAGATTGAAAAGGCCTGTTTAAGGACCCCAACTTGTGAATGACATCCTTCAGGAGAACGACATCGCTCGACTAGAGTGGCCAGTGTGTTCTGTAGACATGAACACTATCGAACATGCCTGAGATAGATTGAAAAGGCCCTTTTAAGACCCCATCTCGTGAATGACGTCCTTCAGGGAACGACATCGCTCGACTAGAGTGGCCAGTATGTTCTGTAGACATGAACACTATCGAACATGCCTGAGATAGATTGAAAACGCCTGTTTAAGGACCCCAACTTGTGAATGACATCATTCAGGAGAACGACATCGCTCGACTAGAGTGGCCAGTATGTTCTGTAGTCATGAACACTATCGAACATGCCTGAGATAGATTGAAAAGGCCTGTTTAAGGACCCCAACTTGTGAATGACATCCTTCAGGAGAACGACATCGCTCGACTAGAGTGGCCAGTATGTTCTCTAGACATGAACACTATCGAACATGCCTGTGATAGATTGAAAAGGCCTGTTTAAGGACCCCAACTTGTGAATGACACCCTTCAGGAGAACGACATCGCTCGACTAGAGTGGCCAGTATGTTCTGTAGACATGAACACTATCGAACATGCCTGAGATAGATTGAAAAGGCCTGTTTAAGAACCCCAACTTGTGAATGACATCCTTCAGGAGAACGACATCGCTCGACTAGAGTGGCCAGTATGTTCTGTAGACATGAACACTATCGAACATGCCTGAGATAGATTGAAAAGGCCCTTTTAAGGACCCCATCTTGTGAATGACGTCTTTCAGGGAACGACATCGCTCGACTAGAGTGGCCAGTATGTTCTGTAGACATGAACACTATCGAACATGCCTGAGATAGATTGAAAAGGCCTGTTTAAGGACCCCAACTTGTGAATGACATCCTTCAGGAGTACGACATCGCTCGACTAGGGTGGCCAGTATATTCTGTAGACATGAACACTATCGAACATGCCTGAGATAGATTGAAAAGGCCTGTTTAAGGACCCCTACTTGTGAATGACATCCTTCAGGAGAACGACATCGCTCGACTAGAGTGGCCAGTATGTTCTGTAGACTTGAACACTATCGAACATGCCTGAGATAGATTGAAAAGGCCTGTTTAAGGACCCCAACTTGTGAATGACATCCTTCAGGAGAACGACATCGCTCGACTAGAGTGGCCAGTATTTTCTCTAGACATGAACACTATCGAACATGCCTGTGATAGATTGAGAAGGCCTGTTTAAGGACCCCAACTTGTGAATGACACCCTTCAGGAGAACGACATCGCTCGACTAGAGTGGCCAGTATGTTCTGTAGACATGAACACTATCGAACATGCCTGAGATAGATTGAAAAGGCCTGTTTAAGAACCCCAACTTGTGAATGACATCCTTCAGGAGAACGACATCGCTCGACTAGAGTGGCCAGTATGTTCTGTAGACATGAACACTATCGAACATGCCTGAGATAGATTGAAAAGGCCCTTTTAAGGACCCCATCTTGTGAATGACGTCTTTCAGGGAACGACATCGCTCGACTATAGTGGCCAGTATGTTCTGTAGACATGAACACTATCGAACATGCCTGAGATAGATTGAAAAGGCCTGTTTAAGGACCCCAACTTGTGAATGACATCCTTCAGGAGTACGACATCGCTCGACTAGGGTGGCCAGTATATCCTGTAGACATGAACACTATCGAACATGCCTGAGATAGATTGAAAAGGCCTGTTTAAGGACCCCTACTTGTGAATGACATCCTTCAGGAGAACGACATCACTCGACTAGAGTGGCCAGTATGTTCTGTAGACATGAACACTATCGAACATGCCTGAGATAGATTGAAAAGGCCCTTTTAAGGACCCCATCTTGTGAATGACATCCTTCACAGAACGACATCGCTCGACTAGAGTGGCCAGTATGTTCTGTAGACATGAACACTATCGAACATGCCTGAGATAGATTGAAAAGGCCTCTTTAAGGACCCCAACTTGTGAATGACATCCTTCAGGAGTACGACATCGCTCGACTAGGGTGGCCAGTATATTCTGTAGACATGAACACTATCGAACATGCCTGAGATAGGTTGAAAACGCCTGTTTAAGGACCCCATCTTGTGAATGGCGTCCTTCAGGAGGACGACATCGCTCGACTAGAGTGGCCAGTATGTTCTGTAGACATGAACACTGTCGAACATGCCTGTGATAGATTGAAAAGGCCTGTTTAAGGACCCCAACTTGTGAATGACATCCTTCAGGAGAACGACATAACTCGACTAGAGTGGCCAGTATGTTCTGTAGACATGAACACTATCTAACATGCCTGAGATAGATTGCAAAGGCGAGTTTAAGGACCCCAACTTGTGAATGACATCCTTCAGGAGAAAAAAATCGCTCGACTAGAGTGGCCAGTATGTTCTGTAGACATGAACACTATCGAACATGCCTGAGATAGATTGATAAGCCCTGTTCAAGGACCCCATCTTGTGAATGACGTCCTTCAGGAGAACTACATCGCTCGACTAGAGTGGCCAGTATGTTCTGTAGACTTGAACACTCTCGAACACGACTGAGATAGATTGAAAAGGCCTGTTTAAGGACCCCAAATTGTGAATGACATCCTTCAGGAGAACGACATTGCTCGACTACAGTGGCCAGTATGTTCTGTAGACATGAACACTACCGAACATGCCTGAGATAGATTGAAAAGGCCTGTTTAATGACCTCATCTTGTGAATGGCGTCCTTCAGGAGAACGAAATCGCTCGACTAGTGTTGCCATATGTTCTGTAGACTTGAACACTATCGAACATGCCTGAGATAGATTGAAAAGGCCTGTTTGAGGACCCCATCTTGTGAATGGCGTCCTTCAGGAGAACGACATTGCTCGACTAGAGTGGCCAGTATGTTCTGTAGACATGAACACTATCGAACATGCCTGAGATAGATTGAAAAGGCCCTTTTAAGGACCCCATCTTGTGAATGACATCCTTCAGGAGAACGACATCGCTCGACTAGAGTGGCCAGTATGTTCTGTAGACATGAACACTATCGAACATGCCTGAGATAGATTGAAAAGGCGAGTTTAAGGACCCCAACTTGTGAATGACATCCTTCAGTAGAACGACATCGCACGACTAGAGTGGCCAGTATGTTCTGTAGACATGAACACTATCGAACATGCCTGAGATAGATTGAAAAGGCCTGTTTAAGGACCCCAACTTGTGAATGACATCCTCCTGGAGAACGACATCGCTCGACTAGAGTGGCCAGTATGTTCTGTAGACATGAACACTATCGAACATGCCTGAGATAGATTAAAAAGGCCCTTTTAAGGACCCCATCTTGTGAATGACGTCCTTCAGAAGAACGACATCGCTCGACTAGAGTGGCCAGTATGTTTAGTAGACATGAACACTATCGAATATGCCTGAGATAGATTGAAAAGGCCTGTTTAGGGACACCAACTTGAGAATGACATCCTTCAGGAGAACGACATCGCTCGACTAGAGTGGCCAGTATGTTCTGTAGACATGAACACCATCGAACATGCCTGAGATAGATTGAAAAGACCTGTTTAAGGACCCCAACTTGTGAATGACAACCTTCAGGAGAACGACATCGCTCGACTAGAGTGGCCAGTATGTTCTGTAGACATGAACACTGTCGAACATGCCTGAGATACATTGAAAAGGCCTGTTTAAGGACCCCAACTTGTGAATGACATCCTTCAGGAGGACGACATCGCTCGACTAGAGTGGCCAATATATTCTGTAGACATGAACAGTATCGAACATGCCTGAGATAGATTGAAAAGGCCTGTTTAAGGACCCCATCTTGTGAATGGCATCCTTCAGGAGAAAGACATCGCTCGACTAGAGTGGCCAGTATGTTCTGTAGACATGAACACTATCGAACATGCCTGAGATAGATTGAAAAGGCCTGTTTAAGGACCCCAAATTGTGAATGACATCCTTCAGGAGAACGACATCGCTCGACTAGAGTGGCCAGTATGTTCTGTAGATATGAACACTATCGAACATGCCTGACATAGATTGAAAAGGCCTATTTAAGGACCCCAACTTGTGAATGACATCCTTCAGGAGAACGACATCGCTCGACTAGAGTGGCCAGTATGTTCTGTAGACATGAACACTATCGAACATGCCTGAGATAGATTGAAAAGGCCTGTTTAAGGACCCCTACTTGTGAATGACATCCTTCAGGAGAACGACATCGCTCGACTAGAGTGGCCAGTATGTTCTGTAGACTTGAACACTATCGAACATGCCTGAGATAGATTGAAAAGGCCTGTTTAAGGACCCCAACTTGTGAATGACATCCTTCAGGAGAACGACATCGCTCGACTAGAGTGGCCAGTATGTTCTGTAGACATGAACACTATCGAACATGCTGAGATAGATTGAAAAGGCCCTTTTAAGGACCCCATCTTGTGAATGACATCCTTCACAGAACGACATCGCTCGACTAGAGTGGCCAGTATGTTCTGTAGACATGAACACTATCGAACATGCCTGAGATAGATTGAAAAGGCCTGTTTAAGGACCCCAACTTGTGAATGACATCCTTCAGGAGTACGACATCGCTCGACTAGGGTGGCCAGTATATTCTGTAGACATGAACACTATCGAACATGCCTGAGATAGGTGGAAAAGGCCTGTTTAAGGACCCCATCTTCTGAATGGCGTCCTTCAGGAGGACGACATCGCTCGACTAGAGTGGCCAGTATGTTCTGTAGACATGAACACTGTCGAACATGCCTGTGATAGATTGAAAAGGCCTGTTTAAGGACCCCAACTTGTGAATGACATCCTTCAGGAGAACGACATCACTCGACTAGAGTGGCCAGTATGTTCTGTAGACATGAACACTATCTAACATGCCTGAGATAGATTGAAAAGGCGAGTTTAAGGACCCCAACTTGTGAATGACATCCTTCAGGAGAAAAAAATCGCTCGACTAGAGTGGCCAGTATGTTCTGTAGACATGAACACTACCGAACATGCCTGAGATAGATAGAAAAGGCCTGTTTAATGACCTCATCTTGTGAATGGCGTCCTTCAGGAGAACGACATCGCTCGACTAGTGTTGCCATATGTTCTGTAGACTTGAATACTATCGAACATGCCTGAGATAGATTGAAAAGGCCTGTTTGAGGACCCCATCTTGTGAATGGCGTCCTTCAGGAGAACGACATTGCTCGACTAGAGTGGCCAGTATGTTCTGTAGACATGAACACTATCGAACATGCCTGAGATAGATTGAAAAGGCCCTTTTAAGGACCCCATCTTGTGAATGACATCCTTCAGGAGAACGACATCGCTCGACTAGAGTGGCCAGTATGTTCTGTAGACATGAACACTATCGAACATGCCTGAGATAGATTGAAAAGGCGAGTTTAAGGACCCCAACTTGTGAATGACATCCTTCAGGAGAAACAAATCGCTCGACTAGAGTGGCCAGTATGTTCTGTAGACATGAACACTATCGAACATGCCTGAGATAGATTGAAGAGGCCTGTTTAAGGACCCCAACTTGTGAATGACATCCTTCAGGAGAACGACATCGCTCGACTAGAGTGGCCAGTATGTTCTGTAGACATGAACACAATCGAACATGCCTGAGATAGGTTGAAAAGGCCTGTTTAAGGACCCCAACTTGTGAATGACATCCTTCAGGAGAACGACATCGCTCGACTAGAGTGGCCAGTATGTTCTGTAGACATGAGCACTATCGAACATGCCTGAGATAGATTGAAAAGGCCCTTTTAAGGACCCCAACTTGTAAATGACATCCTTCAGGAGAACGACATCGCTCGACTAGAGTGGCCAATATGTTCTGTAGACATGAAAACAATCGAACATGCCTGAGATAGATTGAAAAGGCCTGTTTAAGGACCCCAACTTGTGAATGACATCCTTCAGGAGAAAAAAATTGCTCGACTAGAGTGGCCAGTATGTTCTGTAGACATGAACACTATCGAACATGCCTGAGATAGATTGAAAAGGCCCTTTTAAGGACTCCAACTTGTGAATGACATCCTTCAGGAGAACGACATCGCTCGACTAGAGTGGCCAGTATGTTCTGTAGACATGAGCACTATCGAACATGCCTGAGATAGATTGAAAAGGCCTGTTTAAGGACCCCAACTTGTGAATGACATCCTTCAGGAGAACGACATCGCCCGACTAGAGTGGCCAGTATGTTCTGTAGACATGAACACTATCGAACATGCCTGAGATAGATTGAAAAGGCCCTTTTAATGACCGCGTCTTGTGAATGACGTCCTTCAGGAGAATGACATCGCACGACTAGAGTGGCCATATGTTCTGTAGACATGAACACTATCGAACATGCCTGAGATAGATTGAAAAGGCCTGTTTAAGGACCCCAACTTGTTAATGACGTCCTTCAGGAGAACGACATCGCTCAACTAGAGTGGCAAGTATGTTCTGTATACATGAACACTATCGAACATGCCTGAGATAGATTGAAAAGGCCTGTTTAATGACCCCAACTTGTGAATGACATCCTTCAGGAGAACGACATCGCTCGACTAGAGTGGCCAGTATGTTCTGTAGACATGAACACTATCGAACATGCCTGAGATAGATTGAAAAGGCCTGTTTAAGGACCCCAACTTGTGAATGACATCCTTCAGTAGAACGACATCGCACGACTAGAGTGGCCAGTATGTTCTGTAGACATGAACACTATCGAACATGCCTGAGATAGATTGAAAAGGCCTGTTTAAGGACCCCAACTTGTGAATTACATCCTCCTGGAGAACGACATCGCTCGACTAGAGTGGCCAGTATGTTCTGTAGACATGAACACTATCGAACATGCCTGAGATAGATTGAAAAGGCCCTTTTAAGGACCCCATCTTGTGAATGACGTCCTTCAGAAGAACGACATCGCTCGACTAGAGTGGCCAGTATGTTTAGTAGACATGAACACTATCGAATATGCCTGAGATAGATTGAAAAGGCCTGTTTAGGGACACCAACTTGTGAATGACATCCTTCAGGAGAACGTCATCGCTCGACTAGAGTGGCCAGTATGTTCTGTAGACATGAACACCATCGAACATGCCTGAGATAGATTGAAAAGGCCTGTTTAAGGACCCCAACTTGTGAATGACATCCTTCAGGAGAACGACATCGCTCGACTAGAGTGGCCAGTATGTTCTGTAGACATGAACACTGTCGAACATGCCTGAGATACATTGAAAAGGCCTGTTTAAGGACCCCAACTTGTGAATGACATCCTTCAGGAGGACGACATCGCACGACTAGAGTGGCCAATATATTCTGTAGACATGAACACTATCGAACATGCCTGAGATAGATTGAAAAGGCCTGTTTAAGGACCCCATCTTGTGAATGGCATCCTTCAGGAGAACGACATCGCTCGACTAGAGTGGCCAGTATGTTCTGTAGACATGAACACTATCGAACATGCCTGAGATAGATTGAAAAGGCCTGTTTAAGGACCCCAAATTGTGAATGACATCCTTCAGGAGAACGACATCGCTCGACTAGAGTGGCCAGTATGTTCTGTAGACATGAACACTATCGAACATGCCTGACATAGATTGAAAAGGCCTATTTAAATACCCCAACTTGTGAATGACATCCTTCAGGAGAACGACATCGCTCGACTAGAGTGGCCAGTATGTTCTGTAGACATGAGCACTATCGAACATGCCTGAGATAGATTGAAAAGGCCTGTTTAAGGACCCCAACTTGTGAATGACATCCTTCAGGAGAACGACATCGCTCGACTACAGTGGCCAGTATGTTCTGTAGACATGAACAGTATCGAACATGCCTGAGATAGATTGAAAAGGCCTGTTTAAGGACCCCAACTTGTGAATGACATCCTTCAGGAGAACGACATCGCTCGACTAGAGTGGCCAGTATGTTCTGTAGACATGAACACTATCGAACATGCCTGAGATAGATTGAAAAGGCCCTTTTAAGACCCCATCTTGTGAATGACGTCCTTCAGGGAACGACATCGCTCGACTAGAGTGGCCAGTATGTTCTGTAGACATGAACACTATCGAACATGCCTGAGATAGATTGAAAACGCCTGTTTAAGGACCCCAACTTGTGAATGACATCATTCAGGAGAACGACATCGCTCGACTAGAGTGGCCAGTATGTTCTGTAGACATGAACACTATCGAACATGCCTGAGATAGATTGAAAAGGCCTGTTTAAGGACCCCAACTTGTGAATGACATCCTTCAGGAGAACGACATCGCTCGACTAGAGTGGCCAGTATGTTCTCTAGACATGAACACTATCGAACATGCCTGTGATAGATTGAAAAGGCCTGTTTAAGGACCCCAACTTGTGAATGACACCCTTCAGGAGAACGACATCGCTCGACTAGAGTGGCCAGTATGTTCTGTAGACATGAACACTATCGAACATGCCTGAGATAGATTGAAAAGGCCTGTTTAAGGACCCCTACTTGTGAATGACATCCTTCAGGAGAACGACATCGCTCGACTAGAGTGGCCAGTATGTTCTGTAGACTTGAACACTATCGAACATGCCTGAGATAGATTAAAAAGGCCTGTTTAAGGACCCCAACTTGTGAATGACATCCTTCAGGAGAACGACATCGCTCGACTAGAGTGGCCAGTATTTTCTCTAGACATGAACACTATCGAACATGCCTGTGATAGATTGAAAAGGCCTGTTTAAGGACCCCAACTTGTGAATGACACCCTTCAGGAGAACGACATCGCTCGACTAGAGTGGCCAGTATGTTCTGTAGACATGAACACTATCGAACATGCCTGAGATAGATTGAAAAGGCCTGTTTAAGAACCCCAACTTGTGAATGACATCCTTCAGGAGAACGACATCGCTCGACTAGAGTGGCCAGTATGTTCTGTAGACATGAACACTATCGAACATGCCTGAGATAGATTGAAAAGGCCCTTTTAAGGACCCCATCTTGTGAATGACGTCTTTCAGGGAACGACATCGCTCGACTATAGTGGCCAGTATGTTCTGTAGACATGAACACTATCGAACATGCCTGAGATAGATTGAAAAGGCCTGTTTAAGGACCCCAACTTGTGAATGACATCCTTCAGGAGTACGACATCGCTCGACTAGGGTGGCCAGTATTTTCTGTAGACATGAACACTATCGAACATGCCTGAGATAGATTGAAAAGGCCTGTTTAAGGACCCCTACTTGTGAATGACATCCTTCAGGAGAACGACATCGCTCGACTAGAGTGGCCAGTATGTTCTGTAGACTTGAACACTATCGAACATGCCTGAGATAGATTGAAAAGGCCTGTTTAAGGACCCCAACTTGTGAATGACATCCTTCAGGAGAACGACATCGCTCGACTAGAGTGGCCAGTATGTTCTGAAGACATGAACACTATCGAACATGCCTGAGATAGATTGAAAAGGCCCTTTTAAGGACCCCATCTTGTGAATGACATCCTTCACAGAACGACATCGCTCGACTAGAGTGGCCAGTATGTTCTGTAGACATGAACACTATCGAACATGCCTGAGATAGATTGAAAAGGCCTCTTTAAGGACCCCAACTTGTGAATGACATCCTTCAGGAGTACGACATCGCTCGACTAGGGTGGCCAGTATATTCTGTAGACATGAACACTATCGAACATGCCTGAGATAGGTTGAAAAGGCCTGTTTAAGGACCCCATCTTGTGAATGGCGTCCTTCAGGAGGACGACATCGCTCGACTAGAGTGGCCAGTATGTTCTGTTGACATGAACACTGTCGAACATGCCTGTGATAGATTGAAAAGGCCTGTTTAAGGACCCCAACTTGTGAATGACATCCTTCAGGAGAACGACATCATTCGACTAGAGTGGCCAGTATGTTCTGTAGACATGAACACTATCTAACATGCCTGAGATAGATTGAAAAGGCGAGTTTAAGGACCCCAACTTGTGAATGACATCCTTCAGGAGAAAAAAATCGCTCGACTAGAGTGGCCAGTATGTTCTGTAGACATGAACACTATCGAACATGCCTGAGATAGATTGATAAGCCCTGTTCAAGGACCCCATCTTGTGAATGACGTCCTTCAGGAGAACTACATCGCTCGACTAGAGTGGCCAGTATGTTCTGTAGACTTGAACACTCTCGAACACGACTGAGATAGATTGAAAAGGCCTGTTTAAGGACCCCAAATTGTGAATGACATCCTTCAGGAGAACGACATCGCACGACTACAGTGGCCAGTATGTTCTGTAGACATGAACACTACCGAACATGCCTGAGATAGATTGAAAAGGCCTGTTTAATGACCTCATCTTGTGAATGGCGTCCTTCAGGAGAACGACATCGCTCGACTAGTGTTGCCATATGTTCTGTAGACTTGAACACTATCGAACATGCCTGAGATAGATTGAAAAGGCCTGTTTGAGGACCCCATCTTGTGAATGGCGTCCTTCAGGAGAACGACATTGCTCGACTAGAGTGGCCAGTATGTTCAGTAGACATGAACACTATCGAACATGCCTGAGATAGATTGAAAAGGCCCTTTTAAGGACCCCATCTTGTGAATGACATCCTTCAGGAGAACGACATCGCTCGACTAGAGTGGCCGGTATGTTCTGTAGACATGAACACTATCGAACATGCCTGAGATAGATTGAAAAGGCGAGTTTAAGGACCCCAACTTGTGAATGACATCCTTCAGGAGAAACAAATCGCTCGACTAGAGTGGCCAGTATGTTCTGTAGACATGAACACTATCTAACATGCCTGAGATAGATTGAAAAGGCGAGTTTAAGGACCCCAACTTGTGAATGACATCCTTCAGGAGAAAAAAATCGCTCGACTAGAGTGGCCAGTATGTTCTGTAGACATGAACACTATCGAACATGCCTGAGATAGATTGATAAGCCCTGTTCAAGGACCCCATCTTGTGAATGACGTCCTTCAGGAGAACTACATCGCTCGACTAGAGTGGCCAGTATGTTCTGTAGACTTGAACACTCTCGAACACGACTGAGATAGATTGAAAAGGCCTGTTTAAGGACCCCAAATTGTGAATGACATCCTTCAGGAGAACGACATCGCACGACTACAGTGGCCAGTATGTTCTGTAGACATGAACACTACCGAACATGCCTGAGATAGATTGAAAAGGCCTGTTTAATGACCTCATCTTGTGAATGGCGTCCTTCAGGAGAACGACATCGCTCGACTAGTGTTGCCATATGTTCTGTAGACTTGAACACTATCGAACATGCCTGAGATAGATTGAAAAGGCCTGTTTGAGGACCCCATCTTGTGAATGGCGTCCTTCAGGAGAACGACATTGCTCGACTAGAGTGGCCAGTATGTTCAGTAGACATGAACACTATCGAACATGCCTGAGATAGATTGAAAAGGCCCTTTTAAGGACCCCATCTTGTGAATGACATCCTTCAGGAGAACGACATCGCTCGACTAGAGTGGCCGGTATGTTCTGTAGACATGAACACTATCGAACATGCCTGAGATAGATTGAAAAGGCGAGTTTAAGGACCCCAACTTGTGAATGACATCCTTCAGGAGAAACAAATCGCTCGACTAGAGTGGCCAGTATGTTCTGTAGACATGAACACTATCGAACATGCCTGAGATAGATTGAAAAGGCCCTTTTAATGACCGCGTCTTGTGAATGACGTCCTTCAGGAGAATGACATCGCACGACTAGAGTGGCCATATGTTCTGTAGACATGAACACTATCGAACATGCCTGAGATAGATTGAAAAGGCCTGTTTAAGGACCCCAACTTGTGAATGACATCCTCCTGGAGAACGACATCGCTCGACTAGAGTAGCCAGTATGTTCTGTAGACATGAACACTATCTAATATGCCTGAGATAGATTGAAAAGGCCCTTTTAAGGACCCCATCTTTTGAATGACGTCCTTCAGAAGAACGACATCGCTCGACTAGAGTGGCCAGTATGTTTAGTAGACATGAACACTATCGAATATGCCTGAGATAGATTGAAAAGGCCTGTTTAGGGACACCAACTTGTGAATGACATCCTTCAGGAGAACGACATCGCTCGACTAGAGTGGCCAGTATGTTCTGTAGACATGAACACCATCGAACATGCCTGAGATAGATTGAAAAGGCCTGTTTAAGGACCCCAACTTGTGAATGACATCCTTCAGGAGAACGACATCGCTCGACTAGAGTGGCCAGTATGTTCTGTAGACATGAACACTGTCGAACATGCCTGAGATACATTGAAAAGGCCTGTTTAAGGACCCCAACTTGTGAATGACATCCTTCAGGAGGACGACATCGCTCGACTAGAGTGGCCAATATATTCTGTAGACATGAACACTATCGAACATGCCTGAGATAGATTGAAAAGGCCTGTTTAAGGACCCCATCTTGTGAATGGCATCCTTCAGGAGAACGACATCGCTCGACTAGAGTGGCCAGTATGTTCTGTAGACATGAACACTATCGAACATGCCTGAGATAGATTGAAAAGGCCTGTTTAAGGACCCCAAATTGTGAATGACATCCTTCAGGAGAACGACATCGCTCGACTAGAGTGGCCAGTATGTTCTGTAGACATGAACACTATCGAACATGCCTGACATAGATTGAAAAGGCCTATTTAAGGACCCCAACTTGTGAATGACATCCTTCAGGAGAACGACATCGCTCGACTAGAGTGGCCAGTATGTTCTGTAGACATGAGCACTATCGAACATGCCTGAGATAGATTGAAAAGGCCTGTTTAAGGACCCCAACTTGTGAATGACATCATTCAGGAGAACGACATCGCTCGACTAGAGTGGCCAGTATGTTCTGTAGACATGAACACTATCGAACATGCCTGAGATAGATTGAAGAGGCCTGTTTAAGGACCCCAACTTGTGAAAGACATCCTTCAGGAGAACAACATCGCTCGACTAGAGTGGCCAGTATGTTCTCTAGACATGAACACTATCGAACATGCCTGTGATAGATTGAAAAGGCCTGTTTAAGGACCCCAACTTGTGAATGACACCCTTCAGGAGAACGACATCGCTCGACTAGAGTGGCCAGTATGTTCTGTAGACATGAACACTATCGAACATGCCTGAGATAGATTGAAAAGGCCTGTTTAAGAACCCCAACTTGTGAATGACATCCTTCAGGAGAACGACATCGCTCGACTAGAGTAGCCAGTATGTTCTGTAGACATGAACACTATCGAACATGCCTGAGATAGATTGAAAAGGCCCTTTTAAGGACCCCATCTTGTGAATGACGTCTTTCAGGGAACGACATCGCTCGACTAGAGTGGCCAGTATGTTCTGTAGACATGAACACTATCGAACATGCCTGAGATAGATTGAAAAGGCCTGTTTAAGGACCCCAACTTGTGAATGACATCCTTCAGGAGTACGACATCGCTCGACTAGGGTGGCCAGTATATTCTGTAGACATGAACACTATCGAACATGCCTGAGATAGATTGAAAAGGCCTGTTTAAGGACCCCTACTTGTGAATGACATCCTTCAGGAGAACGACATCGCTCGACTAGAGTGGCCAGTATGTTCTGTAGACTTGAACACTATCAAACATGCCTGAGATAGATTGAAAAGGCCTGTTTAAGGACCCCAACTTGTGAATGACATCCTTCAGGAGAACGACATCGCTCGACTAGAGTGGCCAGTATGTTCTGTAGACATGAACACTATCGAACATGCCTGAGATAGATTGAAAAGGCCCTTTTAAGGACCCCATCTTGTGAATGACGTCCTTCACGGAACGACATCGCTCGACTAGAGTGGCCAGTATGTTCTGTAGACATGAACACTATCGAACATGCCTGAGATAGATTGAAAATTTCTGTTTAAGGACCCCATCTTGTGAATGACGTCCTTCAGGAGAACGACATCGCTCGACTAGAGTGGCCAGTATGTTCTGTAGACATGAACACTATCGAACATGCCTGAGATAGATTGAAAAGGTCTGTTTAAGGACCCCATCTTGTGAACGACGTCCTTCAGGAGAACGACATCGCTCTACTAGAATGGCCAGTATGTTCTGTAGACATGAACACTATCGAACATGCCTGAGATAGATTGAAAAGGCCTGTTTAAGGACCCTATATTGTGAATGACTTCCTTCAGGAGAACGACATAGCTTGACTAGAATGTCCAGTATGATCTGGTGACATGAACACTGTCGAACATGCCTGAGATAGATTGAAAAGGGCTGTTTATGGATCCCATTTTGTGAATGATGTCCTTCAGGTGAACGACATCGCTCGACTAGAGTGGCCAGTATGTTCTGTAGACATGAACACTATCGAACATGCCTGAGATAGATTGAAAAGGCCTGTTTAAGGACCCCATCTTGTGAATGGCGTCCTTCAGGAGAACGACATCGCTCGACTAGAGTGGCCAGTATGTTCTGTAGACATGAACACTATTGAACATGCCTGAGATAGATTGAAAAGGGCTGTTTATGGACGATGTGGTCCACCAACCGCTCTGTGGGGTCTACGCCGAATCCCTGTTGAGGAGGCGGATAATCTGGACCAACAGTGCCTTGATGAATTTGTGGGTACTTTGGAACAACAAATACAGGCATGCACCAATGCAAGGGGGCGTGCTACTGGAAGTTAGAGGTACAGCAGTCTGGATGACGGCCTCTGAAGGTCTCGCTGTATGGTGGTGCGACAATGTGTAGATTTCAATAGCTTGAAGGGCGGAAATTACGTCTATGTTGATCTCTATTCCTATTTTCTGTACAGCTTTGCTGACTCTCGGGACCGATGTGATGGAAAACGTCTTTGGTGTGTGTATAAAGTCTGAGTATGAAAATACGGACAGTATTCATGACCCAATAGAGATCAATGATTTCAACCGTTTCTGCCGGCATTATTCTTCAGTGCGATCAGATATTTGTTAGTAGCCCTCTACCTACACTTTAGAATGAGAAAGAATGTTCGTTAAACACTTTTATTTTTAAAGAAAGATAATTCATGTGTATGTTTTATTAATTACACGAGTCATAAGCACAATTGATACTGCTTAATTCTAACAGTCTTTTATTTTGTATTGTCATGAAACAATAACAGTTCATCGCATGTGACACCTGTAGCTCCTACTCATAAAAGAAAGCTGGCTTTACACCGTGAGTCCGCAGTTGGTGGTCGTGCGGTAGCGTTCTCACTTCCCATGCCCGGGCTTCCGGGTTCGATTCCCGGCGGAGTCATGTGTTTTTTCTGCCTCGTGATGACTGGGTGTTGTGTGCTGTCCTTAGGTTAGTTAGGTTGAAGTAGTTCTAAGTTCTAGGGGACTGATGAGCATAGATGTTAAGTCCCATAGTGCTCAGAGCCATTTGAACCATTTTTTTTCCACCGTGAGGGTGTACACATTGTTACAAAACACGCCCCCTCCGCACCAACACCCTCCATTGTGACACTTGGTTCAAGGACATATCGCACACCCATTTAAAATCATCCAATTTAAAATGTCTGACTGTATGCAAATCACTTAAATGTTGTAATTATTACTTCTGCAGTGGCAGAAATTAGAAAACTTAAGATTTTCTATCTGATCACTGGCATGTATAGTAATAATAATAATAATAGCATGTAGCTATTTGAAATTTTAGTAGCCGTTACATTGTTGTGATCTATTACAAAATAGTTCATTTATCTGTTGCGAACTAAATAATGAAGTAATTTATGGTCAATTTTGGGAAATAACTACACCTCAGACATGGAATTTACATGAAATATTTGAGCATGTACACCACTGGCCATTACAATTGCTACACCGAAAAGAAATGCAAATGATAACCGAGTATTCATTGGACCAATATATTACACCAGAACTGACTTGTGAATACATTTGCACGCGATTTGGGTGCATAGATCCTGAGAAATCAGTGTCCAGAACAACCACCTATGGACGCAATAATGGCCTTGATACGCCTGGTCATTGAGTCAAACAGAGCTAGGATGACGTGTACAGGTACAGCTGCCCATGCAGCTTCAACACGATAGCACAGTTCATCAAGAGTAGTGACTGGCGTATTGTGACGAACCAGTTGCTCGGCCACCATTGACCAGAAGTTTCCAGTTGGTGAGAGATCTGAAGAATGTGCCGGCCAGGGCAGCAGTCGAACAGTTATCGTATACAAAAAGGCCCGTACAGGACCTGCAACATGCGGTCGTGCATTATCCTGCTGAAATGTTAGGTTTCGCAAGGATCGAATGAAGGGTAGAGCCACGGGACGTAACACATCTGAAATGTAACGTCCACTGTTCAAAGTGCCGTCAATACGAACGAGAGGTGACCGAGACGTGTAAGCAATGGCGCCCATACCATCACGGCAGGTTATACGCCAGTGTGGCGATGACGAATACACGCTTCCAATCCGCGTTCACCGCGTTGTCGCCAAACATGGATGTGACAATCATGATGCTGTAAAAAGAACCTGGAGTCATCCGAAAAAATGACGTTTTGCCATTCGTGCACCCAGGTTCGTCGTCGAGTACACCATCTCAGGCGCTCCTGTCTGTGATGCAGCGTCAAGGCTAACCGCAGCCACGGTCTCCGAGCTGATAGTCCATGCTGCTGCAAACGTCGTCAAACTGTTCGTGCAGATGGTTGTCGTCTTGCAAACGTCCCCGTCTGTTGACTCAGGGATCGAGACGTGGCTCCACGATCCGTTACAGCCATGCTGATAAGATGTCTGTAATATCGAGTGCTAGTGATACGAGGCTGTTGGGATCCAGCACGGCGTTCCGTATTACCCTCCTCAACGCACCGATTCCATATTCTGCTAACAGTCACTGGATCTCGACCGACGCGAGCAGCAATGTTGCGATAGGATAAACCGCAATCGCGGTAGGCTACAATCCGACCTTTATCAAAGTCGGAAACGTGATGGGACGCGTTTCTCCTCCTTACACGAGGCATCACAACAACGTTTCACCAGGCAACGCTGATCAACTGCTGTTTGTGTATGAGAAATCGGTTGGAAACTTTCCTCATGTCAGCGCGTTGTAGGTGTCGCCACCGGCGCCAACCTTGTGTGAATGTTCTGAAAAGCTAATCGTTTTCATATCACAGCATCTTCTTCCAGTCGGTTAAATTTCGCGCCTGTAGCATGTCATCTTCGTGGTGTAGCATTTTTATGGCCAGTAGTGTATGATTACGTGTCTAAATTTTAGTGTCGTTTCCTAGTGGGTAACAGTGTGAGGAAAAAGTTGTTCCTACAGTCGTTTGCACAATCTTTAACTTCCACCACACCATGTCACGTGATAATGCTAGTACTGTATTACAGTATTACGAAATAATGATTGTAGTAATGAACTTTAAAAAGTAATTTCCTGTTTTTTGCCGAAACGTAAAAGAATCATTTTGTTTTGATCCCTGAGAAAATTCCTTTTTGCATCTGAGTTTGTGAACCACTGTTGTGTGTGAAGGGTTTAGCCTAATCTTCAGAAATGGCTCTGAGCACTATGGGACTTAACATCTGAGGCCATCAGTCCCCTAGACCTTAGAACTACTGAAAACTAACTAACCTAAGGACATCTCACACATCCATGCCCCAGGCAGGATTCGAACCTGCGAGCGTACCGGTCGCGCTGTTCCAGACTGTAGCGCCTAGAACCGCCCAGCCGGCGCAGCCGGCTAGCGTAATCTACCTTGACCTTTTTACGTTGACTGTGCTTCGAACTTCCTATTAATTCACCAGGACCAAATGAATGAATCAATTGGTAGTAAAAAGTCCAAGCAGTAATCAAAGCCAGATACAAACATCAACATTATTATAAGCATACCTTACAATGTGACATGTGATGGGGAAATTTGACAACAGGCTACAGCAGACAGCAGTACAATAAAGAGGATGGAATGGCTTCTTATAATTATTTGTTTATTTTTCCATAGAAAACTGAGGCATAATTCGTCTGTTATGACTATGTCCTCACCCAGGTAGATACCGTCAAAGATATGTTATATACACGTGTTATGCTCGGCAGTTTCGTCTTTTATGATTCACTACGTAAACCCTCAATCTACTCACTTTCACTTTAGCCCACGATGCTTCCCATGAGCTAGCTGGATCAGTGGTCTTCACTCCATTTTGTTTGTTGGATGTAGCTAGCTGTTTGTTTCAAACTTCATTTCGGAGATGTTCCAGCAGAACGGACGCGCGTAGTCATCATAAAAACACATCTTCATCATTTATGTGTTGCTTCGCGTGTGTGCCACTTACTGATGAAAATGTATATTTTCAACAACCCTGTGGGTTCTTCATGCTGGGCCATTTGCAAAATGAAGTTCAAAACAAACAGATGGCTACATTTAATAAACAAACCTGTCCCACCTGAAGATGAAGACGTAATCCATCAAAATGCGTCATGTGACAAAAAAATAAAAATGACTGGTGGAGATAGTAGTTTAATTTATTATTAGTATTATAAACAACAGCAGCTTCCAAGTCACAGTGCAACATGGAAAACATATGATCTTGTCATGTTTGTAATCCAGGTTCGTGAATCATATTTCGCCTCATTAAGGCTTGCTTCCTTCATCTGAAAGCTATGTTACCATGCAGTATCAAGTAATTTAAATTTAAAAAGTGGTCAAAGGTCTAAAAAAGTTATTTACCATGATATTTTGACTGTTGTGCATGGAAACTGCCAGTATATGCCACTCAGGCGCACAAAGTGACGATGAATGTGATACTTAATGGGCTGGAGTGTAATGAAAACACAAATAAAGTTTATTGTATTATTGCGGTCAATGAAAGTAAAATGATTGTGCAACATTTTTAACAAGCAGATGCGGAATTATCGATGTACGCCTTAATTCCTTATGAAACACGATCTGTATCTTGAAGTAAGTTCTTTTACACACAAGTTAATAAATTTAAGTTTTCTTTTCCTTTCCAGAACGGCTTGCAGCTGGTTCCCAAGGGCCTCTAGGTGAGTAGTTTCGGTTGAATACATAAAACAAGAGTATCATTCATTATATTAAAAATGAGTTCGGTATTTAATGACATTATTTAGAGTTGCAATAAACAGAAGCTACCATACATGACGGAAAGTTGTCTTAGATTCAGTAGATGGATTATATATCGCATATGACCTACTTTTGCTTGTTCTATGAGGTGTAAAGCAAAATGTAAGGCATATAATCCTTCACTGTCAATTACAGTGTCATAATGCCTTAGTTTTACAGTCTTTAATACTGTTTTTTGTAGGATCCGTTTGGTACGATTCAGTAGGCTACTAATATTTATTATCCACAATAGGAGCATTAGAACCAAAATAACTGAAAAATTATTTATTTTTCAGTTGTGATTTCTCTTTACTTTGTACTTAAACAGTCTTTGTCCCACCTCCTTGTTCTCACCGAGCGAGGTGGCGCAGTGGTTAGCACACTGGACTCGCGTTCGGGAGGACGACGGTTCAATCCCGCGTCCGGCCATCCTGATTTAGGTTTTCCGTGATTTCCCTAAATCATTCCAGGCAAATGCCGGGATGGTTCCTCTGAAAGGGCACGGCCGACTTCCTTCCCCGTCCTTCCCTAATCCGATGAGACCGATGACCACGCTGTCTTGTCCCCTTCCCCAAAACAACCAACCGACCAACCAACCAACCTTGTTCTCATGCTATACTACAGAAATTATATTTTAATATTCCTCCAATAATATTCCTTCAAGCCCCCTCATGAACCATGGACCTTGCCATTGCGTGCCTCAGAGATACATATAGCCTTACCGTAGGTGCAACCACAACGGAGGGGTATCTGTTGAGAGGCCAGACAAACGTGTGGTTCCTGAAGAGGGGCAGCAGCCTTTTCAGTAGTTGCAGGGGCAACAATCTGAATGACTGACGGATCTGGCCTTGTAATACTAACCAAAACGGTCATGCTGTGCTGGTATGGCGAACAGCTGAAAGCAAGGGGAAACTACAGCCGTAATTTTTTGTCATAGCATGCAGCTTCACTGTATGGTTAAATGATGATGGCGTTCTCTTGGGTAAAACATTCCGGAGATAAAATAGTCCCCCATTCGGATCTCTGGGCTGGAAATGCTCAGGAGGAAGTCGTTATCAAAAGAAATAAAACTAACGTTCTACAGATCGGAGTGTGGAATGTCAGTTCCCTTAATCGGGCAGGTACGTTAGAAAATTTGAAAAGGGAAATGGATAGCTTAAAGTTTGATATAGTCGGACTTAGTGAAGTTCGGTGGCAGGAGAAACAAGATTTCTGGTCAGGTGGATACAGGGTTATAAATACAAAATCAAATAGGGGTAATGCAAGAGTAGGTTTAATAATGAATTAAAAAATTTGGGTGCGTGTAAGCTACTACAAACAGCGTAGTACCCATTGTTGTGGCCCAGATTGGTACAAAGCCCACGCCTACCGCAGTAGTACAAGTTTATATGCCTACTAGCTCTGCAGATGACGAAGAGATGAAATGTGTGACGAGATAAAGGAAATTATTGAGATTGAGGGGAGACGAAAATTTAATAGTCATGGGTGACAGGAATTCGATAGTAGGAGAAGGAACAGAGGGAAACGTAGTAAGTGAATATGGAATGGGGGTAAGGAATGAAAGGAAGCAACCTCGTAAGACTTTGCACAGAGCGTAGCTTAACCATAGCTAACACTTGGTTCAAGAATCATGAAAGAAGATCGTATACTTGGATGAGG
Source organism: Schistocerca gregaria (assembly GCF_023897955.1). Lineage (NCBI taxonomy): Eukaryota > Metazoa > Arthropoda > Insecta > Orthoptera > Acrididae > Schistocerca > Schistocerca gregaria. The sequence continues at coordinate 92,785,915 of NC_064930.1, read as the reverse complement.
CCTGGAGATACTGGTAGGTTTCAGATACATTATATAATGCTAAGACAGACTTTTAGGAAACAGGTTTTAAACAGTAAGACATTTTCAGGGGTGGATGTGGACTCTGACTACAATCTTTTGCTGATGAACTGTAGATTAAAACTGAATGAACTGCAAAAAGGTGGGAATTTGAGGAGATGAGACCTGAATGAACTGACAGCATGACAGGTTGTAGAGCGTTTCAGAGAGATAATTAGGGATCGATTGACAAGAATGGTGGAAAGAAATACAGCAGAAGAAGAATGGGTAGCTTTGAGAGATGAAATAGTGAAGGCAGCAGACGATCAAGTAGGTAAAAAGACGAGGGCTAATAGAAATCCTTGGCTAACAGAAGACATATTGAATTTAAAAAGGACAAATGTAAGGATGTAGAGGAATATATCACTAGTGGTAAGATAGATACTGCCTACAGCTAAATTAAAGAGACCTTTGGAGAAAAGAGAACCACTTGTATGAATCTCAAGAGCTCAGATGGAAATCCAGTTCTGAGCAAAGAGGGGAAAGCAGAAAGATTGAAGGAGTATATAGAGGGTCTATACAAGGGCGATGTGCTTGAGGACAATATTACGGAAGTGGAAGAGAATGTAGGTGAAAATGAAATGGGAGATGTGATACTGCGTGAAAAATTCCACAAAGCACTGAAAGACCTAAGTCGAAACAAGGTCCCGCGAGTAGAACTACTGACAGTCCTGAGAGAGCCAGTCCTGACGAAACTCTACCATCTGGTAAGCAACATGTATGATGCAGGTAAAGTACCCTGAGACGTCAACAAAAATATAATAATTCCAATTCCAAAGAAAGCAGGTGCTGACAGATGTGAAAATTACCGAACTATCGATTTAATAAGTCACAACTGCAAAATACCGACACGAATTCTTTACAGACGAATGGAACAACTTGTAGAAGGCGACATCAGGGAAGATCAGTTGGAACACGTGAGGCAATACTAACACTAAGAGTAATCTTACAAGATAGATTAAGGAAAGGCAAACCTACGTTTCTAGCATTTGTAGGCTTAGAGGAAGCTTTTGACAATGTTGACTGGAATACTCTCTTTCATATTCTGAACGTGGCAGGGGTAAAATACAGGAAGCGAAAGGCTATTTACAATTTGTACAGAAACCAGATGGCAGTTACAAGAGTGGAGGGGCATGAAAAGGAAGCAGTGGTTGGGAAGGGAGTGAGACAGGGTTGTAGCCTCTCCCCTATGTTATTCAATGTGTATATTGAGCAAGCAATAAAGGAAACAAAAGAAAAGTTCATAGTAGGTATTAAAATCCAGGGAGAAGAAATAAAAACTTTGAGGTTCGCCGATGACATTATAATTCTGTCAGAGACAGCAAAGGACTTGGAAGAGCAGTTGAACGGAAGGGACAGTGTCTTGAAAGGAGGGTATAAGATGAACATCAACAAAAGCAAAACGACGATAATGGAATGTAGTCAAATTAAGTCGGGTGATGCTGAGGGAATTCGATTAGGAAATGAGACATTTAAAGTAGTAAAGGAGTTTTGCTATTTAGGAAGTAAAATAACTGATGATGTTCGAAGAGGATGAAAATGTAGACTGGCAATGGCAAGAAAATCGTTTCTGAAGAAGAGAAGTTTGTCAACATCAACTATAGATTTAAGTGTCAGGAAATTGTTTCTGAAAGTAATTGTATGGAGTGTATGGGAGTGAACCGTGGACGATAAATAATTTAGACGAGAAGAGAGTAGAAGGTTTCGAAATGTGGTGCTACGGAAGAATGCTGAAGATCAGATGAGTAGATCACATAACTAATGAGGAGGTATTGAATAGAATTGGCGATAAGAGGTGTTTGTGGCGCAAGTTGACAAAAAGAAGGGGCTGATAGTGGACACGTTCTGAGGCATCAAGGTATCACCAATTTAGTATTGGAGGGCAGTGTGGAGGGTAAAAATCGTAGTGAAAGACCAAGAGATGAATACACTAAGCAGATTCAGAAGGATGTAGGCTGCAGTAGGTACTGGGAGATGAAGCAGGTTGCACAGGATAGAGTAGCATGGAGAGCTGCATCAAACCAGTCTCTGGTCTGAATACAACAACAACAATATTCCTTCAAATTCCGATACAAAATTAATGTTTGCAACTGTCTGTTAACATCAGTCGTCAAGTCCTGTAATCGTATGCACGTACTCCGACTGTATTTTTATTACATAGCCGTGCATTTTCATTACGTTGCTACTCTATGGGAAGAATTCAACAATGTCAGATAGTCACGAAATGCATCACATTAGATGAATATGTTAAGCAAAATTAATTAAATGTCGAGTCTCCCGATTGATCAGTTGATATTGGTTCTGTCAGGAAATCAGCATTGTGTAAATTTATCTTCCTGGCAATAGCTGGACTCTTTGAGGCAATTGTTTCCACGCACTAGTTATACGTGGCAACTGCCGTTATCCATACGTTGGGGCACTCCTTATGGAGGCCAAGACGAAGTCCTACATCCATGAGAGAGTAGCTTCCAGATGAATGAAGATAGGGTATTCAGAGCCCCCTACCAGAAATCAACGTGCATGGTCGCTGGTGCTGCGATTTGCTTTGGCCGTTGTAACTAACCTGTTTCTACGGGTTATTACGTTATTATTGGGAATGTAAATTCTTATTGCTTGTGAAGTTAACGTGAGAAGATTAGGGTCGCCACCGACTCTAACCATACAACTAATCGAAGGTTTGGTCGAGTCGGAAAATAAATTAATTTGATCACAGACCAAAAACTCACAAAAATACATACGTTGTGATGTCGCTCATAGCGGATACGATGTAATTAATAGTATTGGCCGTGCACTGTTCACGACAATCAAACATTTAAAATAAAATAGAAAATTCGTGAACACTCCATAAGATCAGCTCCCAGCAACAGACCTGAAAAAAACGCATTTCTTATAAAATACAAGGGGAGAGTAATCACTGGACCTGTGCGTAAGGAAACGCGTTAGATATGCTAACGGGAAAGCTACGAGATGAGTAACGTAGGTGCAAAAACGTAACCTCGCAATGCAAGAGAAAATTGTAGATAAAATCATTTATTCTTAAGACATGAAAAAGGAGGCATGTACACAATTTCTGATAACATTAATTCCTAAAACATTAACGAAAAGCATCGATACATTCACCGTTATAATCTACACATAAAATCATTGGCTTGAATCATTCATACAACTGCTGATGCTTGACAACTGATCGCAATAACTCGTGAAACGGTACACGTTTCGCGGTACACCCGCCTGCCCACGTGGTTTGAGGGGACGCAGTTTCTAGGTATCGTGGCCAACTTGCAACAATATCACATCACACAGTCATGAACAGTTAACATTCTCTAAAACAAACACGAGATCGGACAGTTAGTGATGGCGGTAGCCCAACAAACTCTAATGTTCAACCACGTGGTTTGCTCCCCACGGGCGAAAGAGACATAAAGCAAGCAAAATTTACGAGAAGGCAATGCTATTGACATTTAGAAAAATGAAAGCTTATACAGGCACTGCTGAAGGCAAACAGACATTCATACAGGAGCGAGTGCTCACTTCTTATCGACACTTCTTATCGACACCTCTTCCGGTGGATCCAAGTCTGCTACAGAAATTTACTAAAAGAAAAATCTGCCAAAGTTTCGCATTCCTCGCTGCGACAAGGCAACGCAATCTTTCAGAGTTGAAAAGCGAGACCAAAAGCTAACAGCTCTCCCCTCGCCAAGTAACAGCGCGCCACGCGGTCAGTCTAACTCACTCTTCTCCGACTGGAGCACAGCTGTGGACGCTTCCCGTACCGGCGGCAGACCGCCTCCCGCTTCTCCTCCAGCCTCTTCCACGCTCCGCGTGGCCCGGAAAATCCAAAGATGCCATTTCCGACACCAACCTAACGCAGGTGGATTTCTCACAAGAAGCGAAAACCTCTTTGCCTACTTGACCACTACGAGAGTTAGCTATTATGCACAACTGCTGCTGAATCTGTACGACTATCGCAGACTTTCTGCAGCAGACTACGCCACCGTCTAGCAAAGTGACACACAACCACATTCATTCAATCACGCCACTATGATAATTATGAGAAAAGAGAAACAAGGAAGGAAAGAGAAATACTCGTGAAAATGGGCTACCGGAGTAATGAAAGGTGGGTACAGGACCCTTTCACCGTCTACATTGATTCTTCATCACACTGTGAGTGGAGTCCCGTCTGCAGCCCACGTTTTCGACGCTCATCACTCTGTGACAAAGTAAGTGGCGACCTTATCATTAAGGACTCGGGATTCCTACCACGTATTGCTTGCTGTTGTTAGGCTCCATCGTCAGAAACAACAATGACCTGGGTGACAATCTGAGCAGTTCTCTTAGATTGTTCGCAGATGATGCTGTAATTTACCGTCTAGTAAGGTCATCCGAAGACCAGTATCAGTTGCAAAGCGATTTAGAAATGATTGCTGTATGGTGTGTCAGGTGGCAGTTGACGCTAAATAACGAAAAGTGTGAGATGATCCACATGAGCTCCAAAAGAAATCCGTTGGAATTCGATTACTCGATAAATAGTACAATTCTCAAGGCTGTCAATTCAACTAAGTACCTGGGTGTTAAAATTACGAACAACTTCAGTTGGAAGGACCACATAGATAATATTGTCGGGAAGGCGAGCTACAGGTTGCGTTTCATTGGCAGGACACTTAGAAGATGCAACAAGTCCACTAAAGAGAGCTTACACTACACTCGTTCGTCCTCTGTTAGAATATTGCTGCGCGGTGTGGGATCCTAACCAGGTGGGATTGACGGAGGACATCGAAAGGGTGCAAAAGAGGGCAGCTCGTTTCGTATTATCGCGTTATAGGGGAGAGAGTGTGGCAGATATGATACACGAGTTGGGATGGAAGTCATTACAGCGTAGACGTTTTTCGTCGCGGCGAGACCTTTTTACGAAATTTCAGTCACCAACTTTCTCTTCAGAATGCGAAAATATTTTGTTGAGCCCAACCTACATAGGTAGGAATGATCATCAAAATAAAATAAGAGAAATCAGAGCTCGAACAGAAAGGTTTAGGTGTTCGTTTTTCCCGCTCGCCGTTCGGGAGTGGAATAGTAGAGAGATAGTATGATTGTGGTTCGATGAACCCTCTGCCAAGCACTTAAATGTAAATTGCAGAGTAGTCATGTAGATAGATATTTCCACTTATAAGGTAGCACTAACGTAGCTACCAATTTGGTTCAGCTCCTTGCCATAGTGTTGCATGGCAGCATCACTGCCTACGCATTCCTTGTGTGGAAAGCCACCCCTGAGTTCGCAGTGAGGGGCTGTGGACACACAACACTCATCCCCCGTCCATGCTGCACTTCCAGGCTTGACTAATAAGGGAGCGTTATAGTGTTGACATTATCAATTACTGCTTATTAGCGGTCACATGAAGATATCGAGTAGCTGTCCCAATAAAATGTTGCTCAACTTACTCCACGTCATCATTACTGACAGACAGTTATTATCTGGGACCTCATATGGCGTATCTTACCCACTCCCTTCTTCTGACTGGTTTGATGCGGCTCGCCACGAATTCCTCTCCTGTGCTAACTTCTTCATCTCAGAGTAACACTTGCAACCTACGTCCTCAATTATTTGTTGACGTATTCCAATCTCTGTCTTCCTCTACAGTTTTTGCTCTATACAGCTCCCTCTAGTACCACGGAAGTCATTCCCTCATGTCTTAACATATGTCCTATCATAGTGTCCTCCTTATGAAAGTTTTCAACATATTCCTTTCCTCTCCGATTCTGTACACCCTCCTCATTCGTTACCTTATCACTGCACCTAATTCCTAACATTCCTCCGTAGCACTACATCTCAAATGCTTTGATTCTCTTTTTCCCCGACTGCCCTTACAGGGCAGGTTCGGCCGCCTTGGTGCAGGTCTTATTACATTCGACGCCACATTGGGCGGCCTGCGCGCCGGGTGGGGATGAAATGATGAGGAAGACAACACAACACCCAGTCCCTGAGCGGAGAAAATCCCAGTCCCAGCCGGAAATCAAACCCGGGCCCATAGGACGGAAATCTGCCACGCTGACCACTCAGCTATCGGGGCGGACCCCACAGTCCAAGTTTCACTACCATTCATTGCTGAACTCAAGACGTACATTCTCAGAAATTTCTTCCTCAAATTAAGGCCGATATTTGATAATTCTCTTGCCCAGGAATGCCCATTTTGCCACTGCTTGTCCGCTTTTTATGTTCTCCTTGCTCCGTCTGTCATTGGTTATTGTTCTGCCTAAGTAGCAGAATACATTAACTTCATCTACGTCGCCCCCAACAATCCTAATGTTAAGTTTCTCGCTATGCTCATTTATGCTATATCGCATTATCTTCATCTTTCTTCGATTTTCTCTCAATCCATACTCTGTACTCATTAGATTATTCATTCCATTCAGCAGATCATGTATTTCTTCTTCACTTTCACTCAGCATAGCAATGTCATCAACGAATCGCATCATTGATATTCTTTCACCTTGAATTTTAATTCCACTCCTTAACTTTTCTTTTATTTCCATCACTGCTTCCTCGATGTACAGATTGAACAGTTGGGGCGAAAGACTACATCCTTCTCTTACACTCTTTGTTCTTGGTCGTCCACTCTTATTATTCCCTCTTGGCTGCTGTACATATTGTATATGATCCGTCTCCCCTTATTGTTTCGAACGTCTTGCACCATTTTACATTCTCGAACGCTTTTTACAGGTCGATAAATTCTATGAACGTGTCTTGATTTTTCTTTAGTCTTGCTTCCATTATTAACCGTTAGTCAGAACTGCCTCTCTCGTGCTTTTACCTTTCCTAAAGCCAAACTGATCGTCACCTAGCGCATTCTCAGTTTTCTTTTCCATTCTTCTGTATATTATTCCTGTAAGCAACTTGTATGCATGAGCTGTTAAGCTAGTTGTGCAGAAACTCTCGCATATGTCAGCTCTTGCCGTCTTCGGAATTGTGTGGCTGATGCTTTTCCGAAAGTCAGATGGTATGTCGCCAGACTCATACATTCTACACACCAACGTGAATAGTAATTTTCTTGCCACTTCCTCCAAAGATTTTAGAAATTCTGATAGAATGTTATCTATCCCTTCTGCCTTATTTGATCTCCAAAGTTTTATTATATTCTGATTCTAACACTGGACTCCCTATCTCTTCTACACTCCTGGAAATAAGAACACCGTGAATTCATTGTCCCAGGAAGGGGAAACTTTATTGACACATTCCTGGGGTCAGATACATCACATGATCACACTGACAGAACCACAGGCACATAGACACAGGCAACAGAGCATGCACAATGTCGGCACTAGTACAGTGTATATCCACCTTTCGCAGCAATGCAGGCTGCTATTCTCCCATGGAGACGATCGTAGAGATGCTGGATGTAGTCCTGTGGAACGGCTTGCCATGCCATTTCCACCTGGCGCCTCAGTTGGACCAGCGTTCGTGCTGGACGTGCAGACCGCGTGAGACGACGCTTCATCCAGCCCCAAACATGCTCAATGGGGGACAGATCCGGAGATCTTGCTGGCCAGGGTAGTTGACTTACACCTTCTAGAGCACGTTGGGTGGCACGGGATACATGCGGACGTGCATTGTCCTGTTGGAACAGCAAGTTCCCTTGCCGGTCTAGGAATGGTAGAACGATGGGTTCGATGACGGTTTGGATGTACCGTGCACTATTCAGTGTCCCCTCGACGATCACCAGAGGTGTACGGCCAGTGTAGGAGATCGCTCCCCACACCATGATGCCGGGTGTTGGCCCTGTGTGCCTCGATCGTATGCAGTCCTGATTGTGGCGCTCACCTGCACGGCGCCAAACACACATACGACCATCATTGGCACCAAGGCAGAAGCGACTCTCATCGCTGAAGACGACACGTCTCCATTCGTCCCTCCATTCACGCCTGTCGCGACACCACTGGAGGCGGGCTGCACGATGTTGGGACGTGAGCGGAAGACGGCCTAACGCTGTGCGGGACCGTTGCCCAGCTTCATGGAGACGGTTGCGAACGATCCTCGCCGATACCTCAGGAGCAACAGTGTCCCTAATTTGCTGGGAAGTGGTGGTGCGGTCCCCTATGGCACTGTGTAGGATCCTACGGTCTTGGCGTGCATCCGTGCGTCGCTGCGGTCCGGTCCCAGGTCGACGGGCACGTGCACCTTCCGCCGACCACTGGCGGCCACATCGATGTACTGTGGAGACCTCACGCCCCACGTGTTGAGCAATTCGGCGGTACGTCCACCCGGCCTCCCGCATGCCCACTATACGCCCTCGCTCAAAGTCCGTCAACTGCACATACGGTTCACGTCCACGCTGTCGCGGCATGCTACCAGTGTTAAAGACTGCGATGGAGCTCCGTATGCCACGGCAAACTGGCTGACACTGACGGCGGCGGTGCACAAATGCTGCGCAGCTAGCGCCATTCGACGGCCAACACCGCGGTTCCTGGTGTGTCCGCTGTGCCGTGCGTGTGATCATTGCTAGTACAGCCCTCTCGCAGTGTCCGGAGCAAGTATGGTGGGTCTGACACACCGGTGTCAATGTGTTCTTTTTTCCATTTCCAGGAGTGTATATCGATTCCTGTTTCTTCTTCTATTACTTCAGATAAATTATCTCCCCCATAGAATCTTTCAATGTATTCTTTCCACCTATCCGCTCTCTCCTTTGCGTTTAACAGTGGAATTCCCGTTGCACTCTTGATGTTATCACACTTGCTTTTAATGTCACCTAAGCTTGTTTTGACTTTATTGTATGCTGAGTCTGTTCTTGCGACAATCATTTCTTTTTCGATGTCCTCACATTTTTCCTTCTTTCATTGATCAATTGAAGTATTGTTACTTGTGGTTTCTTTGCAATTACCTTCTTTGTACCTACGTTTCCTTTCCCAACTTCTTTGATGGCCCTTTTTAGAGATGTCCTTTCCTCTTCAACTGCACTGTCTATTCAGCAATTTCTTATTGCTGAATCTATAGCATTAGAAAGCTTCAACCATATCTCGTCATTCCCTAGTACTTCAGTATTCCACTTTTTTTGCTTATTGATTCTTCCTGACTAATGTCTTAAACTTCAGCCTACTCTCCATCATTACTATAATTGTAACCTCCTGGATACGCCTTACAATCCAGTATCTGATTTCTGAATCTCTTTCTGGCCATGATGGAATCTAACTGAAATCTTCCCGTATCACCCAACCTTTTCCAAGTATACCTCCTCCTCTTGTGACTCTTGAACAGAATATTCGCTGTTACTAGCTGAAACTTGTTGCAGAACTCAATCAGTCTTACTCCTATCTCATTCCTTGTCCCGAGCCCATATTCTCCTTTTAGCCTTTTCTTCTACTCCTTCCAGTCCTACTGCATTCCAGTCTCCCATGACTATTAGCTTTTCATATCCCTTTACATACTGTATTGCCCTTTCAGCAGCGCGGGATTAGCGGAGCGGTCTGAGGCGCTGCAGTCATGGACTGTGCGGCTGGTCCCGGCGGAGGTTCGAGTCCTCCCTCGGGTATGGGGGCGTGTGTTTGTCCTTAGGTTAATTTAGGTTAAGTAGTGTGTAGCAGAGAAACTCATCAATCTGATAAAGATCTGTCTGAACGAAACACGTGCAAAGGTGAAGATGGGAAATCGCATAACTGAGGAACCTCTCCCTCTGAAATCAGTAAAATAATAAACTCACTGAAAAGTGAAAGCTCTTACGGAATTGATAGTTTTTCCAGCAAGATACTTAAAGCTTGTTCCCCACAGATAAGTAGGATTATCAGCCACGTATGTAATACCTCTCTGGAGCAGGGTGTTATCCCCGATAGACTGAATTATGCCATTGTAAAAACACTGCATAAAAAGGGGGATACGTCGGATGTCAGCAACTATCACCCAATCTCTCTTCTGACAGCTCTATCAAAAATTTTTGAGAAAGTAATGTATTCAAGAGTAGCCTCCCATATATGTAAAAATAAAGTACTAACAAAATGTCAGTTTGGTTTTCAGAAAGGCTTTTCAACAGAAAATGCTATATACGCTTTCACTGATCAAATATTAAATGCTCTGAATAACCGGACATCACCCATTGTTATTTTTTGTGATCTCTCAGAGGCCTTTGACTGTGTAAATCATGGAATTCTTTTAGATAAGCTAAATCATTATGGTTTGAGGGGGGCAGTGCACAAATGGTTTAATTCATACTTAACTGCAAGAATGCAGAAAGTTGAAATAAGTGGTTCATGTAATGTTAATACAACAGCTGATTCCTCAAACTGGGGGGCTATCAAGCACGGGGTCCCACAGGGTTCGGTATAAGGTCCTTTACTATTCTTGATATACATTAATGACTTACCATTCCATATTGATGAAGATACAAAGTTAGTTCTTTTTGCTGATGATACAAGTATAGTAATAACATCCAAAAACCAAGAACTAAGTGATGTAATTGTAAATGATGTTTTCCACAAAATTATTAAGTGGTTCTCAGCAAACGGACTCTCTTTAAATTTTGATAAAACACAGTATATACAGTTCTGTACAGTAAAGGGCACAACTACAGTAATAAATATAGACTTTGAACAGAAGTCTGTAGCTAAGGTAGAATTTTCAAAATTTTTAGGTGTATCCATTGATGAGAGGTTAAACTGGAAGCAACACATTGATGGTCTGCTGAAACGTCTGAGTTCGGTTACATATGCTATTAGGGTTATTGCAAATTTTGGTGATAAGAATCTCAGTAAATTAGCTTACTATGCCTACTTTCATTCACTCCTTTCGTGTGGTATCATATTCTGGGGTAATTCATCGTTGAGTAGAAAAGTATTCATTGCTCAAAAACGTGTAATCAGAAAAATTGCTGGAGCCCACCCACGGTCATCATGCAGACATCTATTTAAGGATCTAGGGTTCCTCACACTAACCTCACAGTATATATATTCACTTATGAAATTTGTTGTTAATAATGCAGCCCAGTTCAAAAGTAATAGCAGTGTGCATGGCTATAACACCAGGAGAAAGGATGATCTTCACTATGCAGGGTTAAATCTGACTTTGGCACAGAAAGGGGTAAATTATGCTGCCACAAAAGTCTTTGGTCACCTACCAAACAGCACCAAAACCTGACAGATAGTCAACCAACATTTAAAAATAAATTAAAAGAATTTCTAGATGACAACTCCTTCTACTCATTGGCTGAATTTTTAGATATAAATTAAGGGAAGGGAAAAAACTAACTTAAGCATTAGTGTCATGCAATATTGTGTGTAATGTAATATCTTGTACAGACATCTTTCATTAACCTGACACGTTCCACATCATTACGAAGTGTCATGACTACATGACTAATGTTGAAACATCATTGTTTTATCTTGAACAGATACTGAATACCTTATGGGGTGATAACTTCTTTCCATATAGAACAGGTTTTAACTACACAAATCTAAAAGCTGTAAATTCAACTAAATACTTAGAGATCGCAATTATGAACAACTTCAACTGGAACGATCATATCCCTAATGTTATGGGTAAAGCAAATCAAAGAGAGCGATTTATTGGTGGAACGGTTAGAAAAAACGAGCTGTCGACTAAAGCGACTGCGTACTGCACGCTTGTCCACCCTCTTGTGGAGTATTGTTCTGCGATGTAGGTTCCACATCAGATGGGACTGACGGAGGACATCGAAAAAGTTCGAAGGAGAGCGTCTCGGTTGTCACTATCGCGAAATAGGGGAGAGAGTGCAACGGACATGATGCGTGAGTTAGGGAGGCAGTCATTAAAACAAAGGCGGTTTTCATTGCGGCAGAATCTTTCACAAAATTGGTTCAAATGGCTATGGGACTTGACATCTAAGGTCATCAGTCCCCTAGAACTTAGAAGTACTTAAACCTAACTCACCTAAGGACATCACACACATCCATGCCCGAGGCAGAATTCGAACGTGCGACTGTAGCGGTCGCGCGGTTCCAGACTGTAGGCCTAGAACCGCTCGGTCACTTCGGCCGGCTTTGAAATATCAATCACTAAAATTCTCCATCGAATGCGAAAATATTCTGTTGGCTCACACTTACATTGCGAGGAACGATCACCCTCATAAAATAACAGAAATGAGAGCTCCCACAGACAGGTTTAAGTGCTCGCTTTCGGGCGCGCTGTTAGAGAGTAGAACCATAGAAAAATACACTCCTGGAAGTGGAGAAAAGAACACATTGACACCGGTGTGTCAGACCCACCATACTTGCTCCGGACACTGCGAGAGGGCTGTACAAGCAATGATCACACGCACGGCACAGCGGACACACCAGGAACCGCGGTGTTGGCCGTCGAATGGCGCTAGCTGCGCAGCATTTGTGCACCGCCGTCTTTAACACTGGTAGCATGCCGCGACAGCGTGGACGTGAACAGTATGTGCAGTTGACGGACTTTGAGCGAGGGCGTATAGTGGGCATGCGGGAGGCCGGGTGGACGTACCGCCGAATTGCTCAACACGTGGGGCGTGAGGTCTCCACAGTACATCGATGTTGTCGCCAGTGGTCGGCGGAAGGTGCACGTGCCCGTCGACCTGGGACCGGACCGCAGCGACGCACGGATGCACGCCAAGACCGTAGGATCCTACGCAGTGCCGTAGGGGACCGCACCGCCACTTCCCAGACATCGTGCAGCCCGCCTCCAGTGGTGTCGCGACAGGCGTGAATGGAGGGACGAATGGAGACGTGTCGTGTTCAGCGATGAGAGTCGCTTCTGCCTTGGTGCCAATGATGGTCGTATGCGTGTTTGGCGCCGTGCAGGTGAGCGCCACAATCAGGACTACATACGACCGAGGCATACAGGGCCAACACCCGGCATCATGGTGTGGGGAGCGATCTCCTACACTGGCCGTACACCTCTGGTGATCGTCGAGGGGACACTGAATAGTGCACGGTACATCCAAACCGTCATCGAACCCATCTTTCTACCATTCCTAGACCGGCAAGGGAACTTGCTGTTCCAACAGGACAATGCACGTCCGCATGTATTCCGTGCCACCCAACGTGCTCTAGAAGGTGTAAGTCAACTACCCTGGCCAGCAAGATCTCCGTATCTGTCCCCCATTGAGCATGTTTGGGACTGGATGAAGCGTCGTCTCACGCGGTCTGCAGGTCCAGCACGAACGCTGGTCCAACTGAGGCGCCAGGTGGAAATGGCATGGCAAGCCGTTCCACAGGACTACATCCAGCATCTCTACGATCGTCTCCATGGGAGAATAGCAGCCTGCATTGCTGCGAAAGGTGGATATACACTGTACTAGTGCCGACATTGTGCATGCTCTGTTGCCTGTGTCTATGTGCCTGTGGTTCTGTCAGTGTGATCATGTGATGTATCTGACCGCAGGAATGTGTCAATAAAGTTTCCCCTTCCTGGGACAATGAATTCACGGTGTTCTTATTTCAATTTCCAGGAGTGTAGGTTGAAGTTGGTTCGATTACCCTCTGCCACGCACTTAATTGTGATTTTGCAGAGTAATCATGTACATGTAGATGAGCCTGGAACCGCAATAAAACCTTGGAAAATGTTTGTTGTTTGCTGTACTGTCTTGTATACTTCGTCGTTGATCTGTGAGAACTTATTGGTGTGAAGGTATTGCTACTACGGCAACGGCCTTGCCGCAGTGGATACACCGGTTTCCGTCAGCTCACCGAAGTTAAGCGCTGTCGGGCGTGGCCGGCACTTGTATGGGTGACCATCCAGGACGCCATGCGCTGTTGCCATTTTTCGGGGTGCACTCAACCTCGTGATGCTAATTGAGGAGCTAATCGACCGAATAGTAGCGGCTCCGGTCCAGGAAAACCATCATAACGACCGGGAAAGCGGTGTGCTGACCACACGCCCCTTCTATCCAAATCGTCAGCTGAGGGTGACATGGCGGTCGGATGGTACCGATGGGCCATTTGTGGCCTGATGACGGAGTGCTTTTTTTTTAATTGTTTAAACGATCCTTAAAATAAATTTTTTACAGTTTTCTTGTCTCCTGGTGGTACAACGTTTACCTAAAATGCCGTTAATTTCATACAGTTGGTGATAATGCAAACTATAGAAGCACAGGTACATGCAGTGAGATAAGAGCAGCGATCAGAGAAAAAATATGAGGTGGTAATTTGTAAAGAGTTGCACGAGTGTACGTACCAAGAACGGAGACAGGAAGACTGGCAGAGGAAAATGCCAGCAGAGAGCGCTTAATATGTTCAGTGCTCGTGAGAATAAACTGCTTATTGAAAGTTGCAAGTTGGTGCTGGTCACAGGGAAGAAATAACAAGCTTAATGAGAAATGTTTTTCAAATTCATTTTGTTGTCTGATGGTAGAACATTCTCATGGTACACACAGTCTTTTTCTTTGTATTTATGGCACTTGAAGTTCAGAACTGCAATATACATCTCCCAGAGCAGTTCGATGCAACTCCCAAAAATTCTCCAGCAAAGCGACTCACACGCTATCGAAACATGTTAAATTGCTGAAATAATGTTCATGTTTTTCGACGAGCTGTTTGCCTTCGTGGTAGCGTCTCGCTCGCCTTGTTTGGTGAGTGTTTGTGAGGAGGCGGCGGCAGTGAGCTGGATTCCAGGTGTAACCAGATTTTCAAACAAACGCAGATCTTCTACGAACATTTCCATGAAGCGTAGACTACACAGTGCTCATGAGACTGGTAATCACAAAATTAAATCAAGTTTTGGTCATTATTCTTTCCGTTCATTTCTAATACTTAAATAATTTAAGTATAAAATTCAACATATATATTCTAATTAACATATGTAAACGTCACTTTTGTGAAAAAGTCCCGCTTCTTATATCAAATATACAAACTGAATACTAATAAAAGTGTAACACTCAAAGGACCGATTCCTGACTGAAAACAGAGGAAAAAGGGCCGATGTATGTTATGGTTGTTGTTGTTGTTGTTGTGGTCTTCAGTCCTGAGACTGGTTTGATGCAGCTCTCCATGCTAATCTATCCTGTGCAAGCTTCTTCATCTTCCAGTACCTACTGCAACCTACATCCTTCTGAATCTGCTTAGTGTATTCATCTCTTGGTCTCCCTCTACGATTTTTACCCTCCACGCTGCCCTCCAGTACCAAATTGGTGATCCCTTGATGCCTCAGAACATGTCCTACCAACCGGTCCCTTCTTCTTGTCAAGTTGTGCCGCAAACTCCACTTCTCCCCAATCCTATTCAGTACCCCCTCATTACTTATGTGATCTACCCATCTAATCTACAGCATTATTCTGTAGCACCACATTTCGAAAGCTTCTATTCTCTTCTTGTCTAAACTATTTATCGTCCACGCTTCACTTCCATACATGCCTACACTCCATACAAATACCGTCGGAAACGACTTCCCGACACTTACATCTATACTCAATCTTAACTAATTTCTCTTCTTCAGAAACGCTTTTCTTACCATTGCCAGTCTACATTTTGTATCCTCTCTACTTCGACCATCATCAATTATTTTGCGCCCCAAGTAGCAAAACTCGTTTACTACTTTAAGTGCCTCATTTCCTGATCTAATTCCCTCAGCATCACCCGACTTAATTCGACTACATTCCATTATCCTCGTTTAGCTTTTGTTGATGTTCATCTTATATCCTCCTCCAAGACACTGTCCATTCCGTTCAACTGCTCTTCCAAGTCCTTTGCTGTCTCTAACAGAACTACAATGTCTTCGGCGAACCTCAAAGTTTTTATTTCTTCTCTATGGATTTTAATACCTACTCCGAATTTTTCTTTTGTTTCCTTTACTGCTTGCCTAGGCATATGCATCTAGAAATGGCGCCGATGACCACAGTTTATCTAACCACGTGCCGTGTGTTCCTTGCGTGTTGGGGGCTGTGTGATTGATGCACCACATTTCAAGCACCAGAATGGTCCGGTATTCATTTTGGGAACAAGCCTAGACGGTGTTGCGTATGGTCCAGCAGATGAAAACGGGCGAGAGGCTGCAGACCTATACCAAAGCAAGTATCCTCGCAGACACCAACCACATCACACAACATCTCAGGCCCATTTCTTAGGAATTTGTTCCATTACGGGTTCTTTCAGACAGACGAACGTCTAAGGAGGTGGTGCATATGTCAGATATGGTGGACCCAGTTCTACAGAATACAAGCTCCAGGCAAGTGTCCCGCCAACATGATGTCAGCCAAAGTACGATTATGTGTTCCCTGCATTACAGGCGCTACTATCTGTACCATCTGTTACTAGTGCTGGGATTATCTTCGGCGGATTTCCCTCTACAGGAAAAACTTCGTCGATGGTTTTCGCACCTAGCCATCGAAGATGGCATTATTCCTCTTTCCCGGCGAAGCAATCTTCAGCAGAACTGCCATCACCAATTTGAGTAGTCGTCACCTGCGGCTACAGACAATTCTGAAGGAATGGTTGAGGCGTCCCACCGGCTTCGGTTCAGCATCTATGTGTGGGCGGGGACTCTCGGTGACCACATAGTTGAACCGGTTATCATTCCCCAACGCATCGTTGGAGGAACGTACTTCCGCTCCCTGCTGAGTACTCCGCCTGGACTGCTTGAGAATGTACCTTTAGCAACACGACAGGTGAGACGCTTTCTGCATGAGGAAACTACACTCCAGTTCCACGTTGCAGTTCGCTGGCGCCTCAACAACATCTTCCCCAGTCGCTGGATATGACGCCCATGACCTGAAGTGTGTCCTGCTAGGCGGCCGCACTTAAACCTCCTGGATTTTTACCTCTGAGGTCATCTGAAACGCACTGTGTATGATGAGCCACTTGTTGATGCGCAGACCCCTTAACAACGTGTTCACGACGCCTGTCACGCTTTTCGGAGAGCGGGTGGAATGTGTGAAAGAGTACGGCGACCTGTGACGCGACGTGTGAAGGCGTGCATCGCACCCCATGGAGGGCGCTTTGAACATTCTGTTGTGACGTGCATGCGATGCATCTCTGTAGTTTGTCCCGGGACGATTTATTGTCGTTGCACGTACACCATGCGTTTGCAGATGCATATTCATAGGAACTATTCCCTTGCAGCCGGCCGCGGTGTTCTCGCGGTTCTAGGCGCTCAGTCCGGAACCGTGCGACTGCTACGGTCGCAGGTTCGAATCCTGCCTCGGGCATGGATGTGTGTGATGTCCTTAGGTTAGTTAGGTTTAAGTAGTTCTAAGCTCTAGGGGACTGATGACCTCAGCAGTTGAGTCCCATAGTGCTCAGAGACATTTTTTTATTCCCTTCCATTTCCAGTCAAGAATTTAGTCCCTGCAGTTTGTCGGTTTTGTTAATGTTCACCCTGCATATTGAACACAAATCCAGTTTTCATTGCAACCAAAAGTTCTTCATTACAGACATTTCATAAAAGATTGTCAATCAAAACTGTATAATTAGAAAAAAGAAATTAATTGTTTGTTCTATTATTTTATTTATTTAGCATATGGCTCATAACATCACAGTAAAAGTTACAGAAACAACACGATTAAAAAAAATCAGATCTGTATAAACAGAACAATAAGTAACAGTTTGTATATAAGGACACCACCAAATGTAAAATTACACTCACGGAAGAGCAATCACAAATAAACGTCCACCTTAGATAATATGTATTCGATTGCCTCTTGGGTCGCCATTACGAAATCCTGTGGGTCAGCCTCATATCGAAATGTGGTGCTACAGAAGAATGCTGAAGATTAGATGGGTAGATCACATAACTAATGAGGAAGTATTGAATCGGATTGGGGAGAAGAGAAGTTTGTGGCACAACTTGACCAGAAGAAGGGATCGGTTGGTAGGACATGTTCTGAGGCATCAAGGGATCACCAATTTAGTATTGGAGGGCAGCGTGGAGGGTAAAAATCATAGAGGGAGACCAAGAGATGACTACACTAAGCAGATTCAGAAGGACGTAGGTTTCAGTAGGTACTGGGAGATGAAGAAGGTTGCACAGGATAGAGTAGCATGGAGAGCTGCATCAAACCAGTCTCAGGACGAAAGACCACAACAACAACAACTCTTATAGCACACGCACCTTTGTTTAAAAGCTTGATTCTGCCAGGACAGGAACGCACAGCTGGTCGGACAAATACCACCTTCATTCAGCAATATAAAAATTGTCAGAAGGATTCAAAGTCGATTTTCTCGGGTATATTTGAGAGCCGCCTCGAACCGCTTTGGGAGACGTTCTGAAATTACAAATTTCCGATTGCCTTGCGGTCCCCTCGTTAGTCAACTTATGCTGTAAAGCTTTTTTTCCCCTCCTATTCGATCGTCTCCTGATTCAGTTTTTGAACAAAGCCCATCAAATATTCGGCATTATTTTGTAACACCACAATTCAAAAGCTTCTTTTTATTCTACCTTACGCTGCACATTCTTATCGTTTCAGACAAATAATTTCAGGAAAGAGTTCCTTACGCCTGCATTTATATTCGATGTTAACAATCATTTCTCGTTTTCAGATGATGTCGCCTTTTTACTGTCACTCCACACTGAACACTGTAATCATTCCCTCCCACACATCACTGTCAAAATTCTGACTTTGCTCAAATTTTGAAAGATTCGAGTGGCATAAGACATACAAAGGAATAAGGTTTTCCTTATCTTCATTATCTCGCTGTTGGTGTCGAGAGCTCAGTCTTGCAGCTGAAATTTCTATTTTGTAGGTTCTTGTTGAGTAAATAAGTGATGAAGGTTTGCCTGTATTATTCTTGAATTTTATTCTTCGTCACATATTTCAACATCACACCGCTTCTACATTTTCAACATTAAAATAAACAATTGTTACATTGGTGGTGACAAACATAGAAAACGTCTACATCCGGCAGGGGAATGGCTACCTCTCATTACCTTCTGCGGTACTCACATTATTCCAAAGAGTTTACAAAGCAAAAGAGCTAACAAACTTTCTTCACCAAAGAAGAATCTTCGCTAAAATATATCATTATTTTGTAAATCACTACAGCAATAAATTTAATAATCAGTCGTAGAGTGTGCAAATAATAAAATGAATTAAAGTGATCCAAATATTTTGTAATTGCAATTATTTTTAAGAGAAGAGTAATTTTAGCTGTCAGTACATATCGATTGTAACACATTAATTTCTTTTTCATACATTTTAGTTTGATATACAGGGTGAAAAGTATTTAAACCGAGAAACTCTGGGAGGTTGTAGGGGACATCAAAACAAATATTTTTCCCGAACGCCATTTTTTTCCTATGAGGAGTATTTAAACCGGTAGAGGAAGATTACTCTGGTGGCAAATTAATTAAACCAACAAACACTTGTCCATTTTTTTACGACCAAGGGACAACACATTAACACAACCCAATTTCAATTACAGTAGATTATCAAAAATACCTCAATTGACACGTAAACAAAGGTTACACCGCCGGATCATGTTCTGCCTGACACGGGCAAAAAACCCAGGAGTATCCCGAATTGTTCCTGCTGCTGCTGCTATCCGGGCAACCAGATCCTCTCCTGATGCAACAGAAGGTTGCGCATCTCACCCCACACAAGAAAGTCCAGAGGGTACATATCGAGCAGGCCATGGTACAGGACCACCTCTGCCAGTCCACGTTTCTGGGAAGCGTCGGTCCAGGAATCGACGCACACGGCGACTGAAATGTGGCGGCGCCCCGTCACGTTGGAACCACATGCGTTGTCATGTAGGGGGCGGCACGTCTTCCAGCAATTCTGGCAATGCTCTGAAATAGTCCCCGCCATTTAATGGCGTAGGTAGCAGATACGGCCCAATTAAACAGTCCCCAACAACGCCCACCTACACATTAACGAAGAACCGTGCTTGATGAGCGCTAGTAACTGTGGCATGCGGGTTATCTTCATTCCAAACATGCAAATTGTGCATGTTGAAGACTCCATCACGCCCGACCGTTGCTTCATCGGTAAACAACACAGAGGATGGAAATTTAGGATGCATTTCACGCTGTTCCAGGTGTAACTGCGAAAATTGTGCTCTGGGTGGATAACCAACTGGTTCCAGGTTGTGGGCACGCTGTAAGTGAAATGGACGTAACAATCGCTCTCGAAGGACTGTTCTTACATTCGTCTGATTCGTCTCCATGTTACGTGCAATTGCACGAGTGCTGACTGAAGGATCCCGCTCCAAATGCAGGAAGACAGCTTCCTCAAATCGCAGCGTTCTTACCGTGCGACGGCGTCCTTGACCAGGTGATCTGCTAAATGACCCGGTGTGAGACAGGCGTTGGTACACAGCAGCAAAGGTCCTATGATGCGGGATACGGCAATTAGGATATAGTTGTTGATAAACCCGCTGTGCAGCACGTCCGTTGTGGTGCGCTACTTAGTACGCACCAACCATATCACTGTACTCACTCCAGGTGTATCGCTGCATTACGAGTAGTAACAGAGACAATGCACTACTACACTGGTGGACAGCAGTTGCCCACAACTGAAGAGCTTAATACGGCCTCTGACAACTGAAGAGCGTATTAGTACCTCCACCGGTTTAAATAATCATTCACAGGAAAAAATGACATTAGGGAAAAATATTTGTTTTGATGTCCCCTACCACCTCCGAGAGTTTGTCGGTTCAAATACTTTTCACCCTGTGTAATACAAAATCATATGAATTCTTTAAATGAAACAGCTGAGGTAATTTTAACCTATGCAAGAATCGATAGTATACATCGTATCGGTTATCTACGTGTAAAAAACGATAATGTTAGAGGAGGGTGATTCATTATAACATCCAGGACATTATGACCACCTAGCAAATAGCCATGATGTCCACCTCTGACACCGGTAACAGTCAAAACGCATCGTACCATGAAAGCAATGAGGCTGGAAAGAGTTACCACCACATCTGCACACACAAGTCACCTAATTCCCACAATTTCCAGGGAGGGAAGCGATGAGCTCTGACTCTAAATTGAATCACATCCCAGATGTGTTCTAGCTAGTTTGGGGAAGCCAGCACATCAATTGGAACTCACAACTTCGCTCCTAGAACCCCTCCATCATGCTCCTGGCCTTGTGACATGGCGCACTATTTTGCTGAAAAATGCCACAGCTGTCGGGAAACATGATTGTCTTGAAGCTATGTACGTGCTCTTTAGCCACCGTAGGATATTTCTTGGCCTATATCATGCCTTGTACGAACTCCACTGAGACTCACGGGTGACCTCGTGACTGTTCTCCAGAGTATAATGGAGACGTTAAAGTAGCCTCTGGCGTGCCACAGGGGAGTGTTATGGGACCATTGCTGTTCACAATATATATAAATGACCTAGTAGATAGTGTCGGAAGTTCCATGCGGCTTTTGGCGGATGATGCTGTAGTATACAGAGAAGTTACAGCGTTAGAAAATTGAAGCGAAATGCAGAAACATCTGCAGCGGATAGGCACTTGGTGCAGGGTGTGGCAACTGACCCTTAACCACCAGTGCGGCCGCTCTTCTACTTGACTGACTGGCGAGGTTTAACTGAGAGAATTCTGTCAGCTCCCGTACACTAACGTTATGTGACAATGTCAGTTCTACTACTCTGATTAGGTGAAAAAAAAGTTTGAGGCTCGCCATAAAAGTCCCTGGTTATTGAAACTGCGTTGGTACGAAATGTTTAAACCAAACTCCGGCCGAACAGGCCATGAAGGCCCAACGATGCCGACCGGCCGCCGTGTCATCCTGAGCCCATAGGCGTCACTGGATGCAGATATGGAGGGGCACGTGGTCAGCACACTGCTCTCCCGACCGTTAGTGAGTGTACGAGACTGGAGCCGCTACTTCTCAGCCAAGTAGCTCCTCAGTTTGCCCCGCAAGGGCTGAGTGCACAACGCTTGCCAACAGTGCTAGGCGGACCGGATGGTCACCCATCCAAGTGCTGGCCCAGCCCGACAGCGCTTAACTTCTGTGACCTTATGGGAATTTGTATTACCACCATGGTAAGGCCGTCTGCTTATGAAAGGCGTACAGGAACCATAAAATGCGCGATGCCACTGCCGTGTAAAATAATGTTCCGCCACTGTGTCCGTGTAACAAGAGATGATAGAGTACTCCACATGAATTCTAAGAATAAATAGTCCTGTCAACCTCTTATAACTTCAGAAAAGAAGCCACTGGACTCAACTGAAAATGCACTGTTCACTCACATTAGGGTCACCACCCATCGAAAGCATGAATAGACCGCTGTGAGGCGTGCAGGAAGAGTGTCAGCAACATTCCAGAAGGTACCGACAAGGATCTGGAACCAGGTGGTCTCCAGTGCCGTCGTCTCCAGTGCCGTCGCCTCCTAAGTCAGTCGGTTGAGGAGGAGGAGGAGATTAGTGTTTAACGTCCCGTCGACAACGAGGTCATTAGAGACGGAGCGCAAGCTCGGGTGAGGGAAGGATGGGGAAGGAAATCGGCCGTGCCCTTTCAAAGGAACCATCCCGGCATTTGCCTGAAGCGATTTAGGGAAATCACGGAAAACCTAAATCAGGATGGCCGGAGACGGGATTGAACCGTCGTCCTCCCGAATGCGAGTCCAGTGTGCTAACCACTGCGCCACCTCGCTCGGTCAGTCGGTTGAGAATCCATGGCGCGAACATCTAGATCGATGTAGTTCGACAGACTCGCGGTTGGATTTAAATCCAGAGGGTTTCTTTTTTTTTCTAATTTGTCACAAGTTTCTATTGGACCAAGCTCTATGTCGGCGATTGCTGCGCAAACAAGTTCTCCACGTACGCGTACACCCCGCCATTACTCTACCACGCAAACAGAGGGGTTACACTCGTCTGGTGTGAGACGTTCCCTGGGGGGTCCACCGGGGGCCGAATCGCGCAATAACCCTGGGTCCGGTGTGGGGCGGAGGAGGGGTGAAGTGGGCTGCGGTAGTCGTCGTGGACCACTGCGGCTGCGGCGAGGACGGAGCCTCTCCGTCGTTTCTGGGTCCCCGGTTAACATACTATACAATACAATAGAATGAGACCAAGCTGCTGAGGTTATTGGTTCCTAGGCTTGGGCACTACTTTAACTTACGCTAAGGACAACAACACACACACACACACACACACACACATGCCCGAGGGAGGACTCAACTCTCTGACGGGGGGTTCTTGTATGTCCATCCTTTTAGCAAGAGGTCTCTCGGACGACTGCCGTTTATTCTCGTGATAAGTAAATAAAGACACCTAGAGCCGTCCTTATTATTTTCTTATATTTTGTCGCAACAAGTTTCAACGCTTCAGTGCGTCATCTACAGGCTGTTTTCGATGCGATACAGGTTGATATGATCCCCATGCATACCACATCTGTTGCCAGCATTACTGGATACGCAGATAATGTGTCAGCACTCCAAGCAGTAACAGATGTGGTATGCAAGGAGATCATATCAACCCGTATCGCATCAAAAGCAGCCTGAAGATGACGCACTGGACCGTTGAAACTGGTAGCGACAAAATTTTACTTTTCTTACGGGTGGAGTTACACGAACGGTGGCAATGCGCCTGAGACAGCGCGGCTACACCGCGCAGCTAAATCCTTAGTGGCCAGGGCCGTACGGTAAACACACCCGGCTGTTCTCTGACCACGTTTGTAGACTGCGAGCTGTGAGAGTTTACATGGTCCTGTTGCTAGATGCCCTCGTGTAGAGGGAAAATAAATTGCAAGAAGGGGAGGACATGGTACCCAGGTATTTGTGCATATGTGTGTTGTGTCTTGCAGCACGATGAGATCACTCAGGGGAATTCCACATAAATATTCCGATGACCATATCTCTCCATTCCTCCAGCCTGAAGCCTTCTGATGATTGTTTCAATGTGCTTGCTTTCAGGCATATAAAACGACCACTACTATTGTAATTTAGTATGTTTTTACCTAAATAACAGAAACCGTGTTTCTATGTTGCACGTATAACCCTCTTACAAAAATTTAGTTTCGTTTCCAAATAAAGTACACTATCGGAGGATAGTCCTGTTTATAGGAAAAACTAATCAATAGAGATACCCTTTTCACAGGATTTGACCGTGTGTTGTGTCTAAAGGATAACTATATGAGACTATTCACTTCTTCTCCTAAGATATTATCCAGCAGACAGAAATGCAGTTTGAATAATATTATTCTGAAGCCAGGACAATTCAGTTCCAAGTTCATTTAGAGGTTTAAAACATGTACTAAAGGCAATGGAATACTCAAGTATTGGAAAAGGAGAAGTAAAAATTTTTCCAACTTTTTTGCTATTGTTTAATTTGGTTCTTCAGATAAATAAAACTCCACTTAAACGATGTTGGGCTACACCCTTATACATTACGTTTTTAAAAAAGGAAAAGCGCAGTAGATGACTACGGGGAAGCTAAAACAATTAGGACAGGGGGAACCTTTAGGAAAGCATTTTCCGTAATCAACAAAACTTAAATACTAAAATACTAAAGCACACACATTTTATACCGAACATTTCACTTCAAGAAAAACTCTTTCTTACTGGAATTTACTTTCAAAAGTTATTACGCTTTGAACTAATCCTGTATAGTCATTTAACAGATTATAGTAACTTCGCTTCACTCTGATAGAATTTTACGTAAGCAAACTTTTACTATAACACTTTTCAAAGGTTAACAAAACTTTTCTATTACTTACACAAAAAAATTTAAATGGTGCCTCTTTATATTAACCTGGAACTTCATAAGTCTAGAAAACAGGATACTCGGATTATTCATACAACAGGAAGCAACCATATATAGATGAATGATTAGGATGAAATAACAGGGTGAGCCGGCCAGGGTGGCCCAGCGTGTCTAGGCGCTCCAGTCTGCAATCGCGCGACCGCTACAGTCGAATGTTCGAATCGTGCCTCAGGCATGATTGTGTCTGATGTCCTTAGGTTAGTTAGGTTTAAGTAGTTCTAAGTTCTAGCGGACTGATGACCTCAAATGTTAAGTCCCACTGTGCTCAGAGCCATTTGAACCATTTTGAACAGGGAGAACCAGTTTCTTTCATGTTCAAGAATGATAATTGAAACGCAGATTAATTTAGTATCTCACGCTGAAGAAAAGTAAAAATGCCAAAAAAGCATATCTGGTGGGTGTAAGCTTGTGTGAGTCCAACAATTATGAAGGCTACACCACCCACTTCACTGCCGGCAAGTATCTTGCTCTATGGGCTCAATTTCTCTCCTCGGCGTTGCTGAGTTTTCCATACAGTAGCCCAGGAACTCGCAGCTATGCCGTAAACCGTTTGCACTGTTCATCCGAGGCATTTTGTGCGAATTTGCAGGCAAGGCTTCCCCTGCCCCACTAGCATGTTGTCTCAATCACTGGTGCCTACAGCCTCTGACATACTTCCCGAGGGCCGGAGTGACCGAGCGGTTATAGGTGCTACAATTTGGGACCATGCTTCATCTATGATAGCAGGTTCAAATCCTTCCTCGGGCATGGATGTGTCTGATGTCTTTAGATTAGTTAGGACTAAGTAGTTCTAAGTTCTACGGGACTGGTGACCTCAGATGTTAAGTCCCACTGTACTTTTTTGGTTTGACACTTATTTCGTGGGATACTTGGTTTGCCACGATCAATGGGCCACCCTGTATGTTAAGGGCCCAGTACGCCTCTTCTCCTGGCTCAGTGTCAATAATCAGGGATTTTTACACTGCGTCGCTTGTACGATTGGCTCAGCTGAACCAATTTAGCTAAACAGATATTATTTGGGCACTTCAGCCCCAAAGCTGATTGCTGGAATTTTCGTAGTTGAAACCAGTCAGTTAGTGAAATAGCAGAAATGACACAAACATAGGTAAAACAAGATGTATCTGTAGACAGGAGATACCCTGAAACATCAAAGCCTCGTCAGTTAGGTACTGGAAAGAAGAGAATTGTTAAATACCGACGAGGGAAGTGAAGGACTTGAGTGGAGGTGCACAGAAAAAGCTGGCATCGAGAGCTGCTTTAAATCAGTTTCCCCAATGAGGAGCGCCGCAGCAACGTCATTTAACGTAATTAGCATTTTATAGTCAAAAATTGAGTTTATTTTCCATAGCATAGCTAAACCCCACCATCAGCCAATGTTAGGTGCGTGATTGATCAATGTAGATTGTCGTACTGTAGGCACAACCACACGGTAGGGGTATCTGTTGAGAGGCCAGACAAATGCGTGGTTCCTGAAGAGGGGCGTCAACCTTTTCAGTAGTTGCAAGGGCAACAGTCTGGATGATTTGACTGATCTGGTCTTGTAGCATCAGCCGAAACGGTCTTGGTGTGCTGGTACTGCGAACGGCTGAAAGCAAGTGGAAACTACGACCGTAATTTATCCCGAGGGCATGCAGCTTTACTCTTTGGTTAAATGATAATGTTGTCCTCTAGGTCTGGACTACTCAGGAGGATTCCATCATGAGGAAAAACAAAACTTTCAGTCTACAGGCCAGAGCAGGGAATGTTAGATCAGTTAGTTGTGCATGTAAGTTAGATAATTAAGAAAGGGAAATGTTTAGACTGATGTTAGATGAGGTGGGAATTTGTGAGTTCGGTAGCAGGATGAACAGGACTTCTTGTCGGGTGAGCGCAGTGCCATAAATACAGAATGAGATTGGGGTAATGTGGGAGAGTTAATGCCTAACTACGTCTAATAATGCATGAGAAAATTGGAATTCGGGTAAAGTTGTATGAACAGCATAGCGAACGCATTCTCGTACCCAAGAGAGACAAGTCAGCTCCCACCGTTGTAATACTAGTTTATAAGCCAACTACCTCCGCAGGTGAAGAGATACAATGAATGTATAACGAGATAAAAGATATTATTCAGACAGTCAGGTGAGAGCAAAATGTGGGGTAAAAGAATGAAAGATGAGGCCGCCTGGTAGAATTTAGCACAGAGAATAATTTAATCATTGCTAACACTTGTTTCAAGAATCATGACAAAAGGTTGTATACGTTTAAGAGATCTGGAGACATAAAAACGTCCCAGACTGATTATAAAAGGATAAGACTGAGACTTCAGACCCAGGTCTTAAAGAGTAGTCCTTTTCCAGCAGTGCATGTGGACTCCGACCACAGTTTATTGAGTTGTAGAATAAAAGTGAGGAAATTGCAAAAAGGAATGAAATTAAGGAGTTGGGACACGAATACGTTGAAAGAACCAGAGGTTTTTGAACATTGGCCACCGATTTACTGACACAGGGGTAAGGAATACAGTATGAGACGAATGGTTGGCTTTGAGAAATGAAATATTGACGGTAGCAGAGTTCAAATAGGTTAAACTACAAGGCCTAGTAAAAATCCTTGGATATCTAGGAGACTCAGTAATGAAGCAGGCGAAAGGAAATACAAGCGTCAGAAAAATGAGATTGGTGGAAAATGCATAGTCGCTTGGGGGGGGGGGGGGGGTGAATGTGAGGATGTAGAAGCACAATAACTAGGGGAAAAATGCACACATCAAAACAAATTTTGTATCACCCTGGTTCCCAGAACTCCTAAAGATAGAGGTTGACTGTGGATACTGTATCACAGACACAGTCCCTTTCCTCTACACCTTTCCCTACAGCTGTATTCCAGTCCCATTACCTTTAAATTTTCGTGTCCCTTTACATACTCAATTAGTCGTTCAATATCCTCACATACTTTTTTCCATGTCTTCATCTTCAGCTTCGGACGTCTGTTTGTCTATCGGAACTATCGTTGCCAGTGTTGGTTTGTTGTCTTTCTAATCACTGAACTATTTGCAGTAACTCACCTTCCTATTCTTAACGAATCCTACTCCTGTTATAGATTTTCAGCTGCTGTTGAGATTATCCTGCACTATGTGTGCAGAAATCTTTCTTTCTCTCTTTTCCATTTGACTTCACTGACCCCCACTGTATCTTTTTGAGCCTTAGCATTTCCTTCTTCAGATTCTCGAAATCCCCTAGTATTTTCAGCTGCTGTTGAGATTACTCTGCACTATCTGTGCAGAAATCTTTCTCTCTTTTCCATTTCACATCACTGACCCCCACTGTATCTTTTTGAGACTTAGCATTTCCTTTTTCAGATTTTCTAATTCCCCTAGCATTTGACATTTACCGTTTCGTAGAACGTTTAGCTTTCGTTGGTTATTCATTCTTCCCACTGGCAGTCCCCTCCCAGAGATCCTAATGGGGGAATAGTTTGAAACCCTTTGCCAATGGAGAAATCATCATAACACTTTTTTAATTACTGGCAACATGTGTTGTGGATATACATTATGTATCGTTAATGCAGCGATTACCATTGCCTTCTGCTCTGTTATGCCGTTGATCGCTGCTGAGTCTTCCGTTTCTAAGGACTGTTTCACACATCAAGGGCTAGAGAGTGCCTTTAACCTCTGTCCGCACCTCCGCGCCGTTTGACAAGGCTGTCAGCTGAATGAGGGTGACTTCTTATGCCGGATGTCTTCAGCAGCCGTTACTGATAACTTTTATTCTACCTTGAAGCAGTGGAGTGGTTCGAACCGAGGAGCGAGGATCCTTCGATAACTAATCAAGGACGCTATCCGTAGACAGCGGCACAAGACACCTAGGTCTTACAGAATTCAAGTTCAGTCGCCGTTTGAATACTCCAGTATTTACTTTCCCTCATTCCTCCAGAATGTGTTCCAGTTAAGCTCCAATTACGGCAGATCGCTCTCCCTTCGTTTCGGTTTCAGTGTCGTAATGTCAGATATACACTGTGTCACTCCTAGGAGACATCTAGTGTGTCTGTTTTTCGTCTGCAATTTTCGACACTTCTTGACGTATTTCGTCTTGCGAAGTAATGTATCTAGAATATGTTGAAGGGCGGGATGGAGGCAGTGTTATTCCCACATTTCTTGAAAGACACAGGAAATCCATACAAAGAAAGAAGGCCGCGTACTAAGCTTATTCACCTCTTCTATCGACTGTTTCAGAGTGGTACAGATTCGTTACCAGATCAGACTGACGAATGATATCTACCATAATTTCAAAGAAGGGTAGTCTCAGGCCTGCACACCATTCACCGGTCGATTTGCAGTTAGGCAGGAGCAAACTCTCACAGTCCGTTTTCATAGTTGTACATCAGAGCTTAGAAAACATTTCCTTAGAAGCGGAGAGACATGTAAACTATTCTGTCAGACGTTAGGTAATTGCACATAGCCATTCTGTAAAAAAAAAATCTCAATTTTTATCCCAAACCATAAGCTAACAGTCATTTGTACAGAGCCATTTCAACACTAACCAGTTTAGCTTTATATGTGTTTCTGACATTCCCACTGCATGAATACGAGTTTCTCAGAGATGCCCCTATTACAGTACTGATATATGGCATCATCCTTGCATGCACCACAGAGTCATACATTAAGAAACCCAGCACTTCCTACCGTCAATTCCGGTTACGCCTGCTCCACATGTCCATAGACAGTATTCAGGTATTTTTCTCGATCTGCTGTGTGATGTGACATTACACGTTGTCCATTTGTTAATGTGCTATCATACACTACTGGCCATTAAAATTACTACACCACGAAGATGACGTGCTACGGACGCGACAATTAACCGACAGGAAGAAGATGCTGTAATATGCGAATGATTAGCTTTTTCAGAGGATTCACACACGGTTGCCGCCGGTGGCGACACCTACAACGTGCCAACATAAGGAAAGTTTCTGACCAATTTCTCATACACAAACAGCAGTTCACCGGCGTTGCCTAGTGAAACGTTGTTGTGATGCCTCGTGTAAGGAGGAGAAATGCGTACCATCACGTTTCCCACTTTGATAAAGGTCGGATCGTAGCCTATCGCGATTGCAGTTTATCGTATCGTGACATTGCTGCTTGCGTTGGTCGAGATCCAATGACTGTTGGCAGAATATGGAATGGATGGCTTCAGGAGGGTAATACGGAACGCCATGCTGGATCCCAAAGGCCTCGTATCACTAGCAGTCGAGATGACAGGCATGTTTTCCAGATTGCTGCAACGGATGGTGCAGCCGCATCTCGATCCCTGAGTCAACAGATGGGGACGTTTGCAAGACAACAACCATCTGCACGAACAGTTCGATGACGTTTGCAGCAGCACGGACTATCAGCTCGGAGACCGTGGCTACGGTTACCCTTGACGGTGCATCACAGACAGGAGCGCCTGAGATGGTGTACTCAACGACGAATCTGGGTGCACGAATGGCAAAACGTCATTTTTTCGGATGAATCGAGGTTCTGTTTACAGCATCATGATTGTCACATCCGTGTTTGGCGACAACGCGGTGAACGCGGATTGGAAGCGTGTATTCGTCATCACCACACTGGCGTATAACCCGCCGTGATGGTATGAGGTGCCATTGGTTACACGTCTCGGTCACCTCTCGTTCGTATTGACGGCACTTTGAACAGTGGACGTTACATTTCAGATGTATTACGACCCGTGGCTCTACCCTTCATTCGATCCCTTCGAAACCCTACATTTTAGCAGGATAATGCACGACCGCATGTTTCAGGTCCTGTACGGGCCTTTCTGGATACAGAAAATGTTCGACTGCTGCCCGGGCCAACACGTTCTCCAGACCTCTCATCAATTGAAAAAGTCTGGTGAATGGTGGCCGAGCAACTGGCTCGCCAATCACTACTCTTGATGAACTGTGGTATCGTGTTGAAGCTTCACGGGCAGCTGTACGTGTAAACGCCATCCGAGCTCTGTTTGACTCAATGCCCAGGCGTATCAAAGCCGTTAACCCGGCCAGAGGGGGTTTTCTGGGTACTGATTTCTCAGGATCTATGCACCCAAATTGCATGAAAATGTAATCACATGTCAGTTCTAGTATAATATATTTGCCCAATGAATACCCGTTTATCATCTGCATTTCTTCTTGGTGTGGCAATTTTAATGGACAGTAGCATATTTTGATCTAGTTACAATTTTTTTTTTATTGGCCGTCATGGTTTGTAGTGGTAACTTACGTCAGAACGCGTATGATAATTTTTCTGCCGTTCATGACGGTTCAGAAGCGAAACCGATAGCAGAATAAATAACATAGTTACAGACAGCGTAATGTTATGCATTCTTTAAAAGGTCACCGATTGATTGCGCCCCACTGCACTGAGACATGGGAGCGGAGCCCCACAAGGGGCTTGTGATGGCTGCACACATGCATGGGCTGGAATGGCAATTGCAAGCATACCACTAGGAGGGCTGCTAATGGATGCGTGCGGCCCTTACAGTACATACGGGTACCTCCGTCAGACGTTTTCGTGTAACCGAAGTATGTATGGAGGGATGTTCCTCATAAAGGGACCTTCGCTTATCTCTGCCTGTGCGGCAGGCGGGTAAAATGCATGGGGGAGAGTGGTGTGGTGTGGGGCTCCACAGCCGCCAGTCAGGATTATGCTTGCTCTGTAACCGCAACATCTTGTTTATCCACGTGCGGGGGTTTGAATGAAGTTTACGGGGGTTGGGTTGGGTTGTTTGGGGGAAGAGACCAAACTGCGGCTTCATCGGTCTCACCGGATTAGGTGAAGGACGGGGAAGGAAGTCGGCTGTGCCCTTTCAAAGCAACCGTCCCGGCATTTTCCTGGAGCGATATAGGGAAATCGCAGAAAACTTGAATCAGGATGGCCGGACGCAGGATTGAACCATCGTCTTCCCACAGGGGAGGGGGGGGGGGGGAGGGGAAGGAGTCAAGCCGCCTTCGACACGTAATGCAGTGGCGAGGCTCCACCCAGCAGCTACTTGACTTGTGTGTAAATGGACCCGAGTGAGAGAGGTCCCTTCACATTTCTTTTTTCATTTTTACGGAGAGATGGCATCACTCTTTCCATGACCTTTCTGATCTCAGGAAAAACACTTTGGAGAATGCGGTGCTGTGTGGTAGGAAACACTGTGCGAAGTATGTAAAGTTACAATCTTCTATACGATGCAAAGAGCTCCTATGCTTACCCTAGTGACAGTGGCACATGCGCGGAGCATATTAGAGAGAGATATATACAGGGTGTTACGAAAAGGGACGGCCAAACTTTCAGGAAACATTCCTCACACACAAAGAAAGAAAATATGTTATGTGGACATGTGTCCGAAAACGCTTACATTCCTTGTTAGACCTCATTTTATTACTTCTCTTCAAATCACATTAATCATGGAATGGAAACACACAGCAACAGAACGTACCAGCGTGACTTCCAACACTTTGTTACAGGAAACGTTCAAAATGTCCTCCGTTTGCAAGGATACATGCATCAACCGTCCGTCGCATGGAATCCCTGATGCGCTCATGTAGCCCTGGAGAATGGCGTATTGTATCACAGCCGTCCACAATACGAGCACGAAGAGTCTCTGCATTTGGTACCGGGGTTGCGTAGACAAGAGCTTTCAAATGCCCCCATAAATGAAAGTCAAGAGGGTTGAGGTCTGGAGAGCGTGGATGCCACGGAATTGGTCCGCCTCTACCAATCCATCGGTCACCGAACCTGTTGTTGAGAAGCGTACGAACATTTCGACTGAAATGTGCAGGAGCTCCATCGTGCACGAACCACATGTTGTGTCGTACTTCTAAAGGCACTTGTTCTAGCAGCACAGGTAGAGTATCCCGTATGAAATCACGATTACGTGCTCCATTGAACGTAGGTGGAAGAACATGAGGCCCAATCGAGACATCACCAACAATGCCTGCCCAAACGTTCACAGAAAATCTGTGTCCATGACGTGATTTCACAATTGCGTGCGGATTCTCGTCAGCCCACACATGTTGATTGTGAAAATTTACAATTTGATCACGTCGGAATGAAGCCTCATCCGTAAAGAGAACATTTGCACTGAAATGAGGATTGACACATTTTGGATGAACCATTCGCAGAAGTGTACCCGTGGAGGCCAATCAGCTGCTGATAGTGCCTGCACACGCTGTACACGGTACAGAAACAACTGGTTCTCCCGTAGCACTCTCCATACAGTGACGTGGTCAACGTTACCTTGTACAGCAGCAACTTCTCTGACGCTGACATTAGGGTTATCGTCAACTGCACGAAGAATTACCTCGTCCATTGCAGGTGTCCTCGTCGTTCTAGGTCTTCCCCAGTCGCGAGTCATAGGCTGGAATGTTCCGTGCTCCCTAAGACGCCAATCAATTGCTTCGAACGTCTTCCTGTCGGGACGTCTTCGTTTTGGAAAACTGTCTCGATACAAACGTACCGCGCCACGGCTATTGCCCCGTGCTAATCCATACATCAAATGGGCGTCTGTCAACTCCGCTTTTGTAAACATTGAACTGATTGCAAAACCAAGTTCGTGATGAATACTAACCTGTCGATGCTACGTACTGATGTGCTTGATGCTAGTACTGTAGAGCAATGAGTCGCATGTCAACACAAGCACCGAAGTCAACATTACCTTCCTTCAATTGGGATAACTGGCGGTGAATCGAGGAAGTACAGTACATACTGACGAAACTAAAATGAGCTCTAACATGGAAATTAAGCGTTTCCGGACACATGTCCACGTAACATCTTTTCTTTATTTGTGTGTGAGGAATGTTTCCTGAAAGTTTGGCCGTACCTTTTTGTAACACCCTGTAGATAACTATCTCTGGAGAAATGTTCCAGCCGTTATACACTGCCGCGACAAAGAAACTGGTATAGGCATGCGTACTCAAAAATGTGTGTGGAATCTAATGGGACTTAGCTGCTTAGGCCATCAGTCCCTAAGCTTACACACTACTTAACCTAAATTATCCTAAGGACAAACACACACACCCATTCCCGAGGGAGGACTCGAACCTCCGCCGGGACCAGCCCTCAGTCCATGACTGCAGTGCCTGAGACCGCTCGGCTAATCCTGCGCGGCGCGTACTCAAATATATGTAAACATTCAGAATACGGCGCTGCTGTCGACAACACCTGTACAAGACAACAAGTGTCTGGCGTAGGTGTTAGATCTGCTACTGCAGCTGCAATGGTAGTTTATCAACATTTAAATGAGTTTGATCGTGGTCTTATAGTCGGCGCAGGAGCGATGGGTCACAGCATCTTCCAGGTAGCGAGCAAATTGGCATTTTCCCGTACGACAATTTCACGAGTGTACCGTGAATATCTGGATTCCAGTCAAACCTAAAATCTCCGACATCGCTCCGGTCGAAAAATGATCCTGAAAGAATGGGACCAAAGGCGACTGAAGAAATCGTTCAACGTGACGGAAGTGCAACCCTTCCGTAAACTGCTTCAGATTTCAATGCTGGGCCATCAACAAGTGACATACCATTCGACGAAACATCACCGATGTGGGCTATCGGATTCGAAGGCCCTCTCGTCTATACTCGTTGCTGTCTTTCCAGCTATGGGTTGATATCGTCGCTATTGGCCATCGATTTTGGCGCCTCCACGCATGCGCACTTCCTGCCTAGGACTGGTATAAATAGGGGGCTCTGGTCCTGCCTTAGCAGTGTGGTCGTCGCACCTGAAGATGTCGGCCAGTTTCGCTGATGAAATATTGTAGAGTTTTCACTATGACATCCGACGCCTCTCCCGAGAGCCATATATACGTACCTACATTCTGTATTTTAATTTTAAAAAACCTACCTGTTGTCAACTGTTCGTCTAAAATTGTGAGCCATATGTTTGTGACTATTACAGCGGCATCTATCACAAAGCGAAGAAAGTGGTCCAACTAAAACATTCATATTTCTGTTCGCACTACACGAATATGTAATAAAAATGGTGTTTCCTATTTTAAAAAACGCAGCTGATATCCGTTTGGCCTATGGCAGCGCCATCTGGTTTCTCCGTTCAATCTAGACTAGTTTCGTTCTTTGTAGTTTTTTCGTTTGATGCTTATTTCATGAGATATTTGGCCTGGCCACTATCAGTGAACCATAGTAACTTAAAACTTTGAGGGACAATAATTGCATGGGACAATGGTGCAAATGGCTCTGAGCACTATGGGACTCAACTGCTGTGGTCATCAGTCCCCTAGAACTTAGAACTAATTAAACCTAACTAACCTAAGGACGTCACACACATCCATGCCAGAGGCAGGATTCGTACCTGCGACCGTAGCGGTCGCCCGGTTCCAGACTGTAGCGCCTAGAACCGCACGGCCACTCGGGCCGGCATGGGACAATATGACGTTGCGTTTTTGTTCCTACGTGGGGTCGCGTTAGAGATATGCAGATCGAGTTTGTTTTTCTAAATAGGAAGGTATAGTTTGATACTTATTTTCTGACAGTGGCTATCGAGACGAATCAAATGATGTGTAACAGTATGGTCTATGATGGTCAACAAAGGTCACATACGTGGCATGAATGTCCATTTACAGAAGGTGTTCCAAGTGATGGTGAATGTTATCAATGCAATGCTGCAATCTTCTTATCATGGATTGAGTGGCATGGTCTATCACTTCGCCACTTATCGAAGAACATGCTCTGACAATTCTTTCTCGTACGGCGCATCCATCTAACGTCCCATTGACATGTAAACATCATTCGACGGTTTCGCATACCATAATCACTCATAGGATATTCGTAAACAGCTACGATTATATTACTTCAGCGCAAAACTCGGCCATTTTCAAAGCGTTTTCTATTCCTTGCTGAAGTTCATCTTCCGTGCCAGAGCTGGACGCAGTCAGTGAAATCACTGGGCTAGCAGCACGCAGCGGATGAGGTTATATTTGTGGAAAGGGACAAAAATAAGTTACTGTCAGTTGCACTCAACATATAAACTTTATTTCTTAAAACATTCACACAAGCAAGAATAAAAAACTCTCAAGGTTTTAGCGAAAGACCTCCTTTGATTTAATTTAGATCAGCTGAAGGCCACATCGAAAATCCAAGGCACAAGGCCTAAGCAAGGAATTGAGGTACAAGAGTTCTTCTGGGGGTTTCACTTATTTAGAAAAAAAATGTTGGTCCTCAATATTAATAGTTTGAAAACCGTAGCTTAAATTTTCCCCGTAGAACTCGGTTGAAGGCCTCACATTAATCAAGAACAGTGTTACGGCTTAAGGCCAAAACAAAGATTTTCTATGTTTACTCTAAATAGGCTGTAAAACTCGGCTGAAGGCCGCATATCGACAAAACAATGCAACGGCTTCCAGTTTGAAGAGCTTTCAAGTTGAAAAGGCTGAAGGCCACCTCTTAAAAAATTTCGTGTTAAACTCGGCTGAAGGCCTCATACTAAAGAATAACAACCTTATGACTTCAGGGCTAGATACGGGTCTTGAATTTTTAATTTAAGAGAGATTAATACTCGGCTGAAGGCCACACACCATGCAGAAAACAATTTTTCGTCTTAAGGCCTAAAGGGAAGAGCTTCTAAATTTCAACTAAAATAGGTTAAAGGCTTTATCCTAAAATGCTTCACATAAAACTTGGCTGAAGGCCACATACAAAACCCAAACAATCTCATGGCTTAAGGCCCAGACAATTTTTAATTTAAGCTGGAAAACTCGTTGGAGGCCACATACAGAGCATTTCTTACGGCTTAAGGCAAGGACAAAAGTTTTCACCTTTTGATTGGAAAAGGCTGAAAACTCGGCTGAAGGCCACATACCAACTTTAAACAAATTTACGGCTAAATTTTCAATTTTAATTTTGAATGGCTGAGACTCGGCTGAAGGCCACACAGAGTACTTAAGACAAAATTGGAAATCATTATGTAACATGCAAGGAGAGGCGCTCAGAAAGTTCCAAAGGTCGGCATGATATGGCGACACTAACGCACGTTTACGTCGAGACAGGCAGCCAGAGCGACAAACTCTTAATCGGAAGGCAACCCAACCGCAAGCCAGCCGACGAACCAATCAACAAAATCAGTTCGGAACGACAACAAGATATCAATAGCACAAATGGTGCCCAATCCATCCAAGTCAGAATAAACGCCCAAAACTACCAACAACACCTCAGCTGTCTAACTACACGCTGTGTTGGACAGCATCAACACGACGAGGAAAATAAACTGTCACAGAATGAACTAAATTAAGTTAAACGCACGACAGGAGGATGGCTGCAATTCTGTCCGATTTCAATGTACACACGTTGTTGCTCGTGGGAATCTCCCAGAAAGGAACTTGCCCCCCTTCTTGCAGCGGTGTACCGTAGGTCTCTAGAAGAGCGAAGCGTTCCAAAGGATTGGAAAAGGGCACAGGTCATCCCCGTTTTCAAGAAGGGACGTCGAACAGATGTGCAGAACTATAGACCTATATCTCTAACGTCGATCAGTGGTAGAATTTTGGAACTCATATTATGTTCAAGTATAATGACTTTTCTGGAGACTAGAAATCTACTCTGTAGGAATCAGCATGGGTTTCGAAAAAGACGGTCGTGTGAATCCCAGCTCGCGCTATTCGTCCACATGACTCAGAGGGCCTTAGACACGGGTTCACAGGTAGATGCCGTGTTTCTTGACTTCCGCAAGGCGTTTGACACAGTTCCCCACAGACGTTTAATGAACAAAGTAAGAGCATACGGACTATCAGACCAATTGTGTGATTGGATTGAGGAGATCCGAGATAACAGAACGCCGCATGTCATTCTCAACGGAGAAAAGTCTTCCGAAGTAAGAGTGATTTCAGGTGTGCCGCAGGGGAGTGTCATAGGACCGTTCCTATTCACAATATACATAAATGACCTGGTGGATGACATCGGAAGTTCACTGAGGCTTTTTGCAGATGATGTTGTGGTGTATCGAGAGGTTGCAACAATGGAAAATTGTACTGAAATGCAGGAGGATCTGCAGCGAATTGACGCATGGTGCAGGGAATGGCAATTGAATCTCAGTGCAGACAAGTGTAATGTGCTGCGAATACATAGAAAGATAGATCCCTTATCATTTAGCTACAAAATAGCAGGTCAGCACCTGGAAGCAGTTAGGCTTTCACGGCCGGCATCGTCAGTAGTTAAAACTTCCGGGCTGAGAGGCCGTGGTCGAACAGTAGAACTTCTTCTCCCTGACGTTTCGTTGCCAGCTGCGGACAACATCTTCCGAGGCAAGTCTACGACTGGCTACCAAGCCGCGGAGGTCCTGTATATATAGAGCGGGTAGAGGGCACCACCACTCGTCACGTGATGTCAACAGTAAAACTATCTCTGACTGGCGTCATTACTCTCGATCGAAGGTAATCGATTGCCACATCTTTGATGCAAGGTTGATCGCCATATTTTATCTAACTTCAAACCTTCTTCTTTCTTGTTAAAATTATTGTGGTGTTTAAAAATCTCTATCGCCTCTCTATACATACGTGCATGATAATGCGATGTCTTAGCTAGCACGCTTGTCTCGCTAAATTTTATCTCATGGTCTCCGTCTTCGAAAACATGTTCTGCTACAGCTGACTTATCCGTGTGTCCCAATCGGCAGTTCCTCTTGTGTTCAGTCAGGCGAGTATTGATACTTCTTTTAGTTGTTCCAATGTAAACTTTCCCACAACTACACGGAATTTTGTAAACACCCGGAGTAGCTAAAGGGTGTCGTGCATCCTTCGCCGATCTTAAACATTCACTAATCTTCTTAGTTGGTCTGTAGATTGTTTCAATTCTAAACTTGGCTAGCACTTTTCCGATACGGTCCGTAATATTATGGATGTAAGGAAGAAAAACTTTCCCTGCTGAAGGCTGTTGTTTTTGCATGTTTTCGGACATTTTCTTTCTAGGGTGGAGTGCACGATCTATCTCCTTATCAGTATATCCATTTTTCCGAAAAACTGTCCGCAAATGATTTAGTTCCTCTTGTAAATACGCTGGCTCACAAATTCTATTGGCCCTGTCCACCAGTGTTTTGATGACACCTCTCTTCTGCCTGGGATGATGATTTGAACTCTTATGAAGATAACGGTCGGTATGCGTATCTTTTCTGTATACTTTGTGACCAAGAGTACCATCTGCTCCTTTAATTACTGAAACGTCCAGAAAATTAATCTGTCCATTACTCTCTGTCTCCATGGTAAATTGAATTTTTGAATTAATGCTGTTCAAATGCTTCAGAAATTCGTTCAGTTGCTCTTCTCCGTGATTCCATATCACAAAAGTATCGTCCACATACCGTTACCACTTCAAAGGACTTTTTCTGGCTGACTGAAGTGCCTGTTGCTCAAAAAATTCCATAAAAATATTAGCAGCGACTGGACTTAGGGGGCTACCCATAGCCACTCCATCAATTTGTTCATAGAACTCATTATTATACTGGAAATAAGTCGTAGATAGGCAGTGCCGGAACAAGGCTACTATATCAGTAGGAAATATGTCAGATATGTAAGCCAGAGTTTCGTTCACCGGAACCATAGTAAACAAGGATACAACATCAAAGCTAACAAGGATATCACTGGGGCTTATAGTAATCCCCTTCAGTTTTTCGATGAAGTGCATGGAGTTCTTAATATGATGATCAGTCTTTCCGATAAACGGTTGTAGCAATGAGGCAAGATATCTAGCCAACTCTTGAGTAGGGGATCCTATAGCACTCAAAATCGGCCTAAGAGGGACATCTGGTTTATGTACCTTAGGTAACCCATATAATCTAGGAGGGAATGCTTCCGTTTTACAAAGATCTTCTTTATCTGCTGCAGGAATAGAAGACTTTTTTATTAGTTGGTTAGTAGCTGTCAACACTTTTGTTGTAGGATCTTTGTTCAGCTTCCTGTAAATGGTAGGATCCAAAAGATCGTCGATCTTCCTACAACAAAAGTGTTGACAGCTACTAACCAACTAATAAAAAAGTCTTCTATTCCTGCAGCAGATAAAGAAGATCTTTGTAAAACGGAAGCATTCCCTCCTAGATTATATGGGTTACCTAAGGTACATAAACAAGATGTCCCTCTTAGGCCGATTTTGAGTGCTATAGGATCCCCTACTCAAGAGTTGGCTAGATATCTTGCCTCATTGCTACAACCGTTTATCGGAAAGACTGATCATCATATTAAGAACTCCATGCACTTCATCGAAAAACTGAAGGGGATTACTATAAGCCCCAGTGATATCCTTGTTAGCTTTGATGTTGTATCCTTGTTTACTATGGTTCCGGTGAACGAAACTCTGGCTTACATATCTGACATATTTCCTACTGATATAGTAGCCTTGTTCCGGCACTGCCTATCTACGACTTATTTCCAGTATAATAATGAGTTCTATGAACAAATTGATGGAGTGGCTATGGGTAGCCCCCTAAGTCCAGTCGCTGCTAATATTTTTATGGAATTTTTTGAGCAATAGGCACTTCAGTCAGCCAGAAAAAGTCCTTTGAAGTGGTATCGGTATGTGGACGATACTTTTGTGATATGGAATCACGGAGAAGAGCAACTGAACGAATTTCTGAAGCATTTGAACAGCATTAATTCAAAAATTCAATTTACCATGGAGACAGAGAGTAATGGACAGATTAATTTTCTGGACGTTTCAGTAATTAAAGGAGCAGATGGTACTCTTGGTCACAAAGTATACAGAAAAGATACGCATACCGACCGTTATCTTCATAAGAGTTCAAATCATCATCCCAGGCAGAAGAGAGGTGTCATCAAAACACTGGTGGACAGGGCCAATAGAATTTGTGAGCCAGCGTATTTACAAGAGGAACTAAATCATTTGCGGACAGTTTTTCGGAAAAATGGATATACTGATAAGGAGATAGATCGTGCACTCCACCCTAGAAAGAAAATGTCCGAAAACATGCAAAAACAACAGCCTTCAGCAGGGAAAGTTTTTCTTCCTTACATCCATAATATTACGGACCGTATCGGAAAAGTGCTAGCCAAGTTTAGAATTGAAACAATCTACAGACCAACTAAGAAGATTAGTGAATGTTTAAGATCGGCGAAGGATGCACGACACCCTTTAGCTACTCCGGGTGTTTACAAAATTCCGTGTAGTTGTGGGAAAGTTTACATTGGAACAACTAAAAGAAGTATCAATACTCGCCTGACTGAACACAAGAGGAACTGCCGATTGGGACACACGGATAAGTCAGCTGTAGCAGAACATGTTTTCGAAGACGGAGACCATGAGATAAAATTTAGCGAGACAAGCGTGCTAGCTAAGACATCGCATTATCATACACGTATGTATAGAGAGGCGATAGAGATTTTTAAACGCCACAATAATTTTAACAAGAAAGAAGAAGGTTTGAAGTTAGATAAAATATGGCGATCAACCTTGCATCAAAGATGTGGCAATCGATTACCTTCGATCGAGAGTAATGACGCCAGTCAGCGATAGTTTTACTGTTGACATCGCGTGACGAGTGGTGGTGCCCTCTACCCGCTCTATATATACAGGACCTCCGCGGCTTGGTAGCCAGTCGTAGACTTGCCTCGGAAGATGTTGTCCGCAGCTGGCAACGAAACGTCAGGGAGAAGAAGTTCTACTGTTCGACCATGGCCTCTCAGCCCGGAAGTTTTAACTACTGGAAGCAGTTAATTCCATAAATTGTCTGGGAGTACGCATTAGGAGTGATTTAAAATGGAATGTTCATATAAAGTTGATCGTCGGTAAAGCAGATGCCAGACTAAGATTCATTGGAAGAATCCTAAGGAAATGCAATCCGACAACAAAGGAAGTAGGTTATAGTACGCTTGTTCGCCCACTGCTTGAATACTGCTCCGAAGTGTGGGATCC
Source organism: Schistocerca gregaria (assembly GCF_023897955.1). Taxonomy (NCBI): domain Eukaryota; kingdom Metazoa; phylum Arthropoda; class Insecta; order Orthoptera; family Acrididae; genus Schistocerca; species Schistocerca gregaria. The sequence goes on along the minus strand of NC_064930.1, from coordinate 92,744,378 downwards.
GCACCAGATAGGATTGATAGAAGAGATAGAGAAGATCCAACGGAGAGCAGCGCGCTTCGTTACAGGATCATTTAGTAATCGCGAAAGCGTCACGGAGATGATAGATAAACTCCAGTGGAAGACTCTGCAGGAGAGACGCTCAGTAGCTCGGTACGGGTTTTTGTTAAAGTTTCGAGAACATACCTTCACCAAAGAGTCAAGCAGTATATATTGCTCCCTCCTACGCATCTCTCGCGAAGAGACCATGAGGATAAAATCAGAGAGATTAGAGCCCACACAGAGGCATACCGACAATCCTTCTTTCCACGTACAATACGATACTAGAATAGAAGGGAGAACCGATAGAGGTACTCAGGGTACCCTCCGCCACACACCGTCAGGTGGCTTGCGGAGTATGGATGTAGATGTAGATGTAGAGCGGCTGCTCGTAAGCCACACATCATGCTGGTAAAAGCCAAACGACGCCTCGCTTGATGTAAGGAGCGTTAATTTGGAAATTTGTGGTAAGGTCCAATGGGACGAAATTGCTAACGTCATCGGTCCTTAGGCTTGCACACTACTACTTAATCTAATTTGAACTAACTTACGCTAAGGACAACACACACACCTATGCCCAAGGGAGGACTGGAGCCTCCGTCGGGGCGAGGCGCGTGAACTGTGGCACTGGAAGATTTAACAACCGAAAAACGTTGTGTGGAGTGACGAATCACGGTACACAATGTGGTGGCTGGGTGTGGGTATGGCGAATGCCCGGCGAACGTCATCTACCAGCGTGTGTAGTGCCAACACTAAAATTCTGAGGCGGTGGTGTTATGCTGTGGTCGTGTTTTTCATGGAGGGGGCCCACACAGCTTCATGTTTTGCGTGGCACTATCACAGCACAGGGCTACATTGATTTTTAAGCGCCTGCTTGCTCCCCACTGTTGAAGAGCAATTCGGGTATGGCGATTGCATCTTCCAACACGATCGAGCACCTGTTCATAATGCACAGCCTCTAACGGAGTGGTTACACGACAATAACATCCCTGTAATGGACTGGCCTGCACAGAGTCCTGACCTTAATGCTATAGAACACCTTTGGGATGTTTCGGAACGCCAAATTCGTGCCAGGCCTCACTGACCGACATCGGTACCTCTGCTCAGCGCAGCACTCCGTGAAGAATGGGCTGCCATTCCCCGAGAAACGTTCCGGCACCTGACTGAACGTATTCCTGCGAGAGTGGAAGCTGTCATCAAGGCTAAGGGTGGGCGAACACCATACTGAATTCCAACGTTACCAATGGAGGGCGCCACGAACTTGTAAGTCATTTTCAGCCAAGTGTCCGGATACTTTGATCATATAGTGGAAGTCTTCCTGAGTGGGACATGTCGCCAAACTGATCGAAACCCTTTCTCGCTCCATGAAGTTTGTGGACAATACATCAAACTTGCTGGAACCACTATCTTCGAAATCAGTTAAAAGTACTCAGCCCAATGTAAGTAGTGTTTTGTAATCTTTCCACAGGGCCAGTGGCAAGCTGCCGCAACGGTGGTGTCAGGAGCCTCGCAACCAGATCGTGTATCTGCCCACAAGGATTCACTGGCGTCTACTGTGAGGAAGGTAGGAATATTTTAAAGTTATTCTTAGTGTATCGTTTCACTGATAATCCGAGTGTGTGTTTGTGTTATTGTGTGTGTGTGTGTGTGTGTGTGTGTGTGTTTATGTGTGTGTGTGTATGTGTCTTACAATTACTTTGGTCTGGATTGAATGGTACGGCTTTAGAGTGTTTATCAAGTGCTGGCTGACTTTGTGAATCCCATAATTCAATACAGTTTCCTTGCTATTTACTTTCAGCTCCTATACTTTCATTTCCAGTTGGGCATTCTGGCGACCAAGCTTGCGAGACGGTAGACTAGTATGTTGTACGTAAATCTAACATACTCAACAATGTCAGGCATACCTACTGCAAGACTACTAACAGTTTTTACACAGTTACACCACTTTCTTTCTTTTTGCAATTTTTGTTTCATCAATGGAAGTTGTTTGCTGGTGTCTTAACACACGTATGAGTGCTACCTTCAAGCTCTTGCCTCTACATGGTGTTTGGAAATTCCTCTCACAAAATTCAAGGGCTTGTATAGGGCAGTGACTACATAATATTTTGAACAGGAACCCACGTCTGGGAAGGTACCGTTTCCGTTCTAAGACGGTGTAAATTCAAATGTTTAACTCAGCCACTTCTGAATGAGCAACTGAATCGGGCGTGACATGGTACAGTTATTATCTGAGAATTAGAAAGGAAACATAAGGGAACATCCATTATCGCTTAAGTACATTTGTCTGTGTAACACTTACACATTACATGTTAACATTATCCGAAAGCCAACAAAAGAACCCAGCACATTGTAAACACACAACATTACTGATGCATTACAACAGCAGCTCGATGTGGCGACCACCAACGTTGCTTCTGACACTGCACACATCACCGTCTACGCTGTTGCATGCCAGCATAACCAGCTCTGCGACTTTTCTCTTTCCCTCAGCAGACGCAGACACCATACACATATGTACTGAAACTGTCGTAGAACGCAAACGGTACGTTCCCGGACGTGGGTGGTTGGTTGGTGGTTAGTGTTTAACGTCCCGTCGACAACGAGGTCATTAGAGACGGAGCGCAAGCTCGGGTTAGGGAAGGATTGGGAAGGAAATCGGCCGTGCCCTTTCAAAGGGACCATCCCGGGACGTGGGCTGTCATTCAGAATGCAGCGTCATTCTAAATGATGGACCCATTTTCAGGACTTCCCATTTATTCAAGTACAAATCCAAAATGAACAAGCCTGATACCAATGAAAAGAGGAAGTTTCAAGGTATTTTTTCATTACGTTTGATGTCAGTAGAGTAGATTTAATAATTCTCAATAGTTTATAATTAATTAGTTTTTAATAATTATTTAATAGTTAGAAATGTGATAAATGCTATAAACGTTCAATGTGGCCACCATTGGCTGTACGGTAACCAAACTCGTCCCACACACGCTTAAGCGTATCTGCTGTTGCTGAGTGCACGGCAGCAGTGATCCTGTTCCACACATCATTCAGAGTGTTCGGTAGAGGCGGGATGTAAACAGCTTCCTTCGCATAACCTCGTAAGAAATAGTCGCAGGCTGTGAGATCAGGAGATCTCAGTGGTCAGAGGTGCAGAGCCAGGTCATCGAGTCCCCTGCGACCGATCCAACACTGAGAAAGGGAGTCGTTCAGAAAGCCTCGTACATCACGGCGCCAATGCGGTGGATCTCGATTTTATCGGAAAATGAAGTCCTCGGAGTCTTGCACAACTTGAGAGAACACCCATTGTTCCAACACGTCCCAGCATGTGCTTGCCATTTCAGTTCTTTCTGCAAACAAAAATGGTCCATAAACTGGCTAAGGCACAGGACACTTCAGTCTCTTTCTTGTTGCAATGGTGAACGTGGATTCTTCCATACCCCATATGCTAACATTGTGCCTGTTGGCTTTTCCACTAAGGTGGAACGTCGTTTTATCTCTAAAAATTACGGCCCTACTGCTGCACGAGCTCCACCAGCCGCTTCTGAAACCATCACCACCCGCCCGCCGCTGCTAACCAAAACCTTTGAAACTTTCTCTTTTGATTGGTATAAAGCTTGTGTGGTAATTGGTACTGTCAATAGTGACCAGGAATGGGCAATGCCATACATAGTAGTACTCTATCTTGAAGTCGCAGGAGACCTAAATTGCCGATTTTTTGAAGTTGAGTGGAGGAGAAATGAGTGGGGTACAGGTGTTTGTGATCAGAGGATAAGGCGGGATGCAAGTCCGATTAGTTCTGGTGTTCAGGTGTTTACAGGCGAGTCAAAAAAAAATGGTTCAAATGGTTCTGAGCACTATGGGACTTAACAGCTGTGGTCATCAGTCCCCTAGAACTTAGAACTACTTAAACCTAACTGACCTAAGGACGTCACACACATCCATGCCCGAGGCAGGATTCGAACCTGCGACCGTAGCACTCACGCGGTTCCAGGCAGGTGAGTCAGAAGATGGATTTAGAGACACTGCTGGACAGTTAAATCAAGCTGAAAGGGCAGTAAGAAGAAGCATAGTTATGAGGCTTGTGCTGCTTGGAGAACAGTGAGATTTTGAGGGTTTTTCACAGTTCAAGACGGTGACCTGCAGAGACGATCATGTTGTGAATGGATGTCAAAGTGGAGAGTAAAGGGAGGGGCATTGCTTTAGGTGTGAAAAGGTCATGTGTTGAGGACCAACAATGTTTTGGATCTTTGGTGAAGTACTTGTTTTATGTAATGCGAAATAATAGGTACATTCAGTTCTGCTTGTGATGTGTTGCTGAAGTAGTGGAAACAGGGAGCCAGGGGTGGGGCAATAGTATTTGTGCATTCACAGATTGTAGGAAATGGTGAGTAATCAATATGTGAGTCATCATAAATGAAGAAGATGTTGGAGATGTGGGTTGCAACGTGATCAGCTTTGTTTAGGTTGTCAGGTATTGGTTGATGTTGTGGAAGAGTGGACAGTGAGTCAATGGAATGTTTTCCCAACTTGGGAGGGTTAATGGGGAGTGTGCCACTGAATCTAGTAGATTTCTGGCGCCAGTGGCGATATTCTTTGAATTTAATGAGTCATGTGTCCTCGGAATCTTTCACGACGGCATACGTGAACAAAAAGGTTCTCGGTTTTCCAGCCGCGTCAGTTCGAATAAAATCCTCGAGCTTCCGATGGCCATCTCCGCCATCGTCGTCAGGAGTTTACTGACCGCCGGGGCTGCTACGGTTTCTCACTTATAAAGGCATGATGACATCATCAGCAGCCAATCAGGTCGATCCAATGTGACGCGCGCGCTTAAGTCGACCCGGGCAGCTGGGGGAGCTTTTGCCAGAAGCAGCCCTGGTGACGTCAGGGGCAGGCGACACGTCTGAAAATTGCGCGCATCTGTCTCTGCTTTCTTCGATGTCCAACGCCCGTCCACATGCCCTGCTGAGTGTGTACCCCTGGTCTCTGTTTTAACGAATATCGGCCGCTTCCTTCATAAGGGAGTCGCAATATGTAGACGCATAAGCCAACACTTTTGTATTTTTGAACTGTATTTTATGTCCATTTTCAAGGGAATGGCCGACTTGTCAAGCTCCCTTTGTTACTACTGTGTTTCTGTACATGTCAGTGGTGTGGTATCCTAGTTATGAGTCCCTAGGAAGGAATGGTATGAGTGATGGAATTGTTGGGGGGATGGCATAGCTTATGAGGTGACGAGGATACATGATATCTGTGGGAATGTCGGCTGATATAGCATCTGAAAAGAACTGTAAGAAGGGTGGGGTGGGATCAATGTAATCAGGTAGGTGGCAGATTCTCTGTGGCTTCCAGTATGCATATCTGTGGATTCCGGGTAGACATTTCTCTTGATGTGGCAGTATTCTTCGATAACACTTCGACAGAGGTTGGGATCTGGTGCCTGGGCTAGAGGCAGTGTGTAGGCGATGGTGAGCTAAACAGGTAGGTGTCCACTTTAAAATGGATTGGGGACTGCTGCAGTGAGGCGTCCAAGGAGGTTGAGAGAAGCCAGGAGACAACTAGAGTAGTGTCCTAAGAGTAGGTGCACTGGGGAGTCGAGAGAATGTCCCCTTGGACACGGTATTTAACCGAATGCTGGAATCAAGCAGAGGATCTGTTGCAGATGTTGAGTCAGTAGCAATAACACAGGTTGGAAACGTTTGGACAATATGGATGAAGAAGTCACAGGAAATGGGGTAAGTAGGTGGATTTACGTAGTGTTACAGATACCTGTTAAGGGTTTGAGGAAGATAGTAAGGATAAGATATTCAGTGGGAGTATTTCATAAGGGCTGTGGTCAAACAGGGTTTTTCTTCTGGTGACCGATTGCAACTTCACTTTTTGCCACTAGAAGGCGATTATCTGAATGTCCACAGTACAGGGAAAGATTCGGATTGTCTGACAGGTTTTGTATAAGGATTCGTTAAATAGGAAGCCATGGATTTTGTATTGGGATGGAGAGTGTATGAAGGGGACTTTCCTTTTTAGAGGGGAGTGGCTGTTATGGAATAGAATGTTGTAGTGCAATCACTCCATGATAAGGGATATGGAGTGGTTGACATGGATGGTGAATACAAGGAGTTTAAATTAAGATGTCAGGGTGGATGAGGACGAAGTGGAACTGGCTGTAACCCCCCGGTGTGGCCGAGCGGTTCTAGGCGCTACAGTCTGGAACCGCGCGACCGCTATGGTCGCAGGTTCGAATCCTGCCTCGGGCATGGTTGTGTATGATGTCCTTAGGTTAGTTAGGTTTAAGTAGTTCTAAGTTCTAGGGGACTGATGACCTCAGATGTTGAGTCCCATAGTGCTCAGAGCCATTTTCTTGGAACTGGTTGTGGAGGTAAGTGGATTGGGTGCTGAGATGGAGAGATCACTGTGGGAAATGTCTGGGAGGGTATGTGGGGTAATGTTTTGGAGGACAATCATCATGAATTTTATGACGTCTTCAGGCATGAGGGGTTTGGTAAGTTCGGACCTGGCTTTGCATTTCACGGAATAGGAGAGATGGGTGTTAAGGCATAGCTCAAAGACGTTAGACACAGGTAATGTAACAGCAGCAGGGAGGGCTGCTTTACGCTCTCTCAGAGGCGATCCTGTCATTGTCGTTTTACTTTCGGACAAAGGCAATGCCACCTTTGTTTTGAACAAACAGGATTAGGTACCAAAGATGCAATGTTTATTATCTAACAGCATATTGCAGGGTCGATGGTGACCCCACGAAAAGTGTTGAGAGCAATACGAACAGACTGCTGAAGAAAAATGGTTTGTCGTGGGACACCTTCAAGAGTCCTAACGCCTATAGCGCTGTTCCCCCTAGGTTATATGGTCTTGCGAAAGTACACAAGGAACGAGATCCTTTCCGTCATATAGTGAGCAATATCGGCTCTCCGTCATCTCGTGTAGCCAAGCATCTTGCTTCTCTGTTGAGCCCACAAGCTGATTTTTTTACGTCGTTTGGAGGGACTGCGGTTGAATGACTGATATTTTAGTAAGTTTTGAAGTGATCTCTCTCTTTCCCTCGTGTTCCTCTGTCTGATTCGTTGTGGTTAATTGAGGTTAGGTTTGGTGTTGAATTATCTAACCTGTTTCGACAAGTGTTGACATCCACAACTTTTTTTTAATTCAATGACCAGTATTACGAGCACACAGATGAAGTTTCCATGGTTAGCCCGTTGTCCCCTGTAATTGCAAATTTGTTTATGGAAGACTTCAAGCAACGTGCATTGGAGTCCGCGCCTTTGACACCCGCCCGCTCCTACAGATATGTTGATAATACTTCTGTAGTTTGGCCTCGTGGTAGGGAGACTTTGAATGCCCTTTTAGGCCTTCCGAACTTGATCCACCCGAAGATCCACTTTACGACGGAGGTGGAAGAGGATGGTTGCCTTCCCATTCTTGACGTTTTGGTTAGGAGGAAGGTTAATGGACCATTGCGACATGCAGTTTACCGGAAACCTACTCACACTGACTTGTATTTACAGGCTGATAGTTCTCACCTCACTGCTCAGCGTGAAGGGGTACTTCGTACCTTGGTACACGGGGCACATGTTATTTCCGGCACTGAGACTTTTCCAGCTGTTCTGGCCCATCGTGAAACTACATTTCATCGAAATGGTTATAGTGGAAGACAGATTGAAGGTGCGTTGCGCTATCGACCAGCTGTGCATCGGGTGACTGATGATAATACCGAGTCGACACCTAAGTCTACTGCCTTTCTCCCTTTCGCAGGAAGCACTTCCATCAAGACGGAAGTACGATGCGAAATGTGTTTCTTCCGACCTCCATCTAAAATAAGAGTGCTTTTAGGTTCTGTTAAGGGTGATCCTGGTTAGCGTAAGGCATTCCTTGTAGCTGTGGCATGGAATACTTTGCTCGGGCTATCAGAACAGTGGAGGACCGATGTACCGATCATAAACGGCACGCACGATTACAGCCGCCAGTTGGATCTACTATTGCCGTACATTGTTTTGATACTGGTCATCCTGTGCGATATGACGACACCGAGATATTGCCGTGCACGGCCAGCTGTTGGGGCTGTGTTATCAAGGAGGCTGCTGAGATTAAATTAACGAGCAACCTTGCAAACGGGGATAGAGGCGTTTGTTGAAACTGTGCTTGGAATCCTGCTCTCTACCTTGTCAAAAAACACAGGAACAGAGTCACCGCTACCTCGCTTCCCATTTCGTAGTCTTTCACTATCGATACCTCTGGTTATCTTTCGTGGCAATAGTGTTCAATGTCTGTGCGTGTTACCTCTCCTGAAATTACTCCAAGAACAGAGGTTTAAAATTTGTTTGTACACCGCCTGTCGGTTTCAGTTTGTGCCTTGAAAAAAGCGGGGTGTAGTCCACTACCGCCGAAATATCGGCGGTCGCTATAAATTCTACCTGGCTGAATTCCCGTAAGTTGTTTGAAAATTGTATACGCCAGGAGAAACTCAGATCCACAAAATAAACTTACATTTAGTTAGTGCACTTTATGAAGCACACACCGTTAGCGAGCGAGTACCTTGATGACAAGCATGATATACGACACACGCTATCGTACCCTTCTTTTCTCGAATTGTTCGTTAAACTATCGACTGCCTATTCTACTGCATTCTACTAGGAGGGATTTGAACATTTAGCTCGGCCTCGAATCGTATTTTCAGTCTGCAGCGCAGTGTGCGCTGATATGAAACTTCCTGGGAGATTAAAACTGTGTGCCCGACCGAGACTCGAACTCGGGACCTTTGCCTTTCGCGGGCAAGTGCTCTACCAACTGCAGAGTGAAAATCTCATTGTGGAAACATCCCCCAGGCTGTGGCTAAGCCATGTCTCCTCTATATCCTTTCTTTCAGGAGTGCTAGTTCTGCAAGGTTCGCAGGAGAGCTTCTGTAAAGTTTGGAAGGTAGGAGACGAGGTACTGGCAGAAGTAAAGCTGTGAGTACAGGGCGTGAGTCGTGCTTCGGTAGCTCAGTTGGTAGAGCACTTGCCCGCGAAAGGCAAAGGTCCTGAGTTCGAGCTTGGCCTTAATACGATCGATGGAACTGGCAATACAAGTAACAGAAAAAGATATCGTTGAGTACGTGTGGCGAAATTGGTCAAAAAGTGACGTTTCCTGATTGTTATCTCTCTGCTTCATTTAACGATTAATTCCAATTGGAAGTATAGTTTTTATTATTTCAGAGTTAATAGCGCAAGTGTAAAAGTACTCTATCTCCGGAACTACTCGCTCCAAAAGATTGTGGTTTACAGGTACTCATTCCTTGAATTCATGTTCATGTTAAGAGGTTGGATGCAGTGTGTAAAATGAAACAGCGACATTACATATGCGTTTTGTGGAGACTCTAAATGGCAAAAAGGAAGGCTTACAGACGAAAACGTTGATGAACTCCAGCAATATTGTGGAATGGCAGTAAGAAACAGTACATGTGACCTACAAGGGATGAATAGAGTAGTGTGGGCTACATTCTCCCTCAGATCATCCCCTGATGACACACCTATACATGGTCTGTGCCCACCTCGTGCTGATGTATAGTGCAAGTACCGCAAATCTCAGGCAGCTGGTACAGAGGAACACTTTTGGCACAAAAATAGCATACTATCTGCAGTGATGAAAGCTAGGCAGTTAACTCTTCGTGACGTTCTTTCCAAATATCTGTTTTGTCGAACGCAAAACGCGAATGAGTCTTTCAATAACGTCATTTCGAACCGCATACAAAAAATGTCTTTGTAGGAATGACAACTCTACGCTTGCGTGCTTGTGACGCTGTGATATCGTTTAACAGTGATAATGAGAGAAGAATTAGGGTACTACAGCAACTCGGTATCACTTCAGGCTTCCAACGAATGGACTGACTTAGAATCACGAAAGCCCAGCGTGAGTGAAACTGTAGTTACAAAAGAATTCAGATCCCTATCTGTCAAAGGTTCTGAAATAATGGGTCATCAGTATTGCAGATTTAACGTTGTAGGTATGGTATGTACACACTCCCATTAACACTTCAAAACACGCATGTTGAACATCAATAAAATACACGTCGAAGTATAATGGAGAGATACAGAGACAGGTGGCCGGGGTAAAATACAGGAAGCGAAAGGCTATTTACAATTTGTACAGAAACCAGATGGCAGTTACAAGAGTCGAGGGACATGAAAGGGAAGCGTTGGTTAGGAAGGGAGTGGGAGAGGGTTGTAGCCTACCCCGACCTTATTCAATCTGTATAGTGAACAAGCAGTAAAGGAAACAAAAGAAAAATTTGGAGTATTAATTAAAATCCATGGAGAATAAATTAAAACTTTGAGGTTCGCCGATGACATTGTAGTTATGTCAGAGACAGCAAAGGACTTGGAAGATCAGTTCAATGGGATGGATAGTACCTTTAAACGAGGTTATGATGAACATCAACAAAATCAAAACGAGGATAATGGAATGTAGTCGAATTAAGTCGGGTGATGCTGAGGGAATTAGATTAGGAAATGAGACACTTAAAGTAGTAAAGGAATTTTGCTATTTGGGGAGCAAAACAACTGATGATGTTTGAAGTAGAGAGGATATAAAATGTAGACTGGCAATGGCAAGGAAAGCATTTCTGAAGGAGAGATATTTGTTAACATCGAGTATACATTTAAGTGTTAGGAAGTCGTTTATGAAAGTATTTGTATCGAGTGTGTGTATGGAAGTGAAACGTGGATGGTAAATAGTTTAGACAAGAAGAGAATAGAAGCTTTTGAAATGTGGTGCTACAGAAGAATGCTGAAGGTTAGATGGGTAGATCACATAACTAATGAGGAGGTATTGAATAGAATTGGCAGAAGAGGAGTTTGTGGCACATCTTGACAAGAAGAAGAGACCGGTTGGTAGGACATGTTCTGAGGCATCAAGGGATCACGAATTTAGTACTGGAGGGCAGCGTGGAGGGTAAAAATCGTAGAGGGAGACCGAGAGATGAATACACTAAGCAGATTCAGAAGGATGTAGGTTGCAGTAGGTACTGGGAGATGAAGAAGCTTGCACAGGATAGAGCAGCATGGAGGGCTGCATCAGACCAGTTTCAGGAGTGAAGACCACCACAACAACAACAAGAACACAGAGACAGGAATTCGAAAGTGAAAGTAAAGTAGATTTCCGTTCATTGTGGGCGGTGGAAAGTGAAGTCGAGTTTGGTACGACTCTACCAGTCTTGTACACGGGCCTCCTACAAGCCCATAAACGCTTCATTCTGTACAACATCACACCCAAATCTCTGCTACTAGGGTTGGCGGTTATTGATGAGACAACAAGTTTTCGCTTAAATTGTTTTTTTTTTTCAAATGCCAGTTTAACCTGCTAAACCTGTTGAAAATAACCGGTTTCTCAGATAGCCGATTTTCGATTTTTTTGTTCTCATTATTTCGTGTAACAAATCTAGAAATCGAAGAAAGACTGAAGAATTTTAACACACTGACGCTCAAGGTACAAAGGCAAAATGTTAAATCAAAGCGGAAAAAAGGCTTACTTGATCTGCTGTCCTTCTATCAAAAAAAATCACCGGCATTTTGCTACTGGTTCTAATTTTTTGAAAGTATTCTCTTACTGAGTCTAATTTTTTGAAACTCTTCTCAAACATCATACTACTATTGGAGCATTACGAACAGTCAGTGCTGAAGGGCGGAAACTGGGGAGAAGCCTCTACTGGAGTGTTAATTTGTCCACTGTCATGGGCTACAATCAGATGGAGACATGTTGTAAAGACACAGGCAGCAGAGCAGCTACTCTCTATTTCCACTGTATACTATCAATGAATTGTTCATAATTTTTTAATTTATTAGTGTAACCGCGATTTCCTTCCTCTTTTATTATTTCATAGACATGGCAGGCAAATCTCTAATCTCCCAAAGCAAATGAAGCCACTGTACTCGACTCCTACATACCTTGTAAATACAAAAATACTTCCAGACTAGGGTTGGTGGCATTCTACAATAAAACGGATGTTCGCCGATAACAGCGAGAAACTACGGTATAGACCTTCTGGTATGATAAAAAAAATTAGGTTAAATATATTTCAATTCTTTCAGTTTAAATCTGTGTTTCATACTAGAATGCCGTGTTCCCAGTTTGGCACAGCTTTGCCACAGGAAACACGAAAACGGTCGAAGACGTCCGTCTTCTGGTCGGCTCCTATTCGTTGTCAGAAGGAGGCAAGTTTTTGATTACGCAAAGGCTTCTATTATTTGGAAAAGAACAACCCGGATCTCTTTACGTTATCAGTATGATATTCATAATTACTTAAGGGACCTTTAACAGTGAACAGTAAAAAAAATGCATTTTCAAATGAAATCATTAATAAATGGGGCAGCTATGAGTTGTATAGAAGACAAGGGGCGGCAGTATTCTCTGCTGTAGTAAAGGCTGTTTGATATTTACAAAAATAATATGACACGGAGGTTAAAAAAAACACAAAGGAAAAGAACAGAATAAGAAATCTGCTAAACACTAAATATATTCAAACAATTCTCACCAGTAAATTAGGGCTTATTTATAAACAGTATAACTTATATAAGTACTTTTCTAACTGTATGGTGCGATCAGATTTCAGCCTGTCCTGTGCTAGCTCCTTGGTTCACGGTTTTGTCACAAATTACAGTCATTACTTTCCTCCTTCGTTGAAGAAAATTCTTGCACTGTTCAACACGTCTATAACAATAACTTGCCGATTTATAGTTTCGAACGTAAATTACTTGAATTTTATTAATTAATAATGTTGTCTGCACGCTGGCAAGACCGCTCACTTTTATAGCTTAAAGTCGACCTTCTTTACGTTTTCCCATTACAAGCAGAAGTACATTAAAATCTGAAGATCTACCAAAGTTTTTTACTGTCGTCTTTTATTTAGATCGAAGCAGAACGTCAGTTCAGCTTCTGTTAAAATGTTTCTTTCACTACGCAATCGATGCATTAGCGTTCGTGCTAGATGCGCATCTTCACAGTTCGTAAATCATATAAAACAAATGTCTTTCAAACAAGAGGTCTTATTTCATAAGTTGATCATTTAATAGACAGATAGGTGAATGTCTTTCCAAGGATACTCACAATATTGCAACCTGGTCAAGGACGTAAGGGGGGTGGGGGGGGGGGGTTGGCGACTTTGTTAAAGAGGCTCTTAAAAAGCTCTTTCATTTTACTCTGAAAAGTCATTTATTTATTTATTAATTATATGTAATAATTCCTTTGAGAGGTATTCATACAACTGGTACTTGGTCTCATAATCTGCGCAAGAAAAACTTTTGTTAAAAAAAAATGATTCAAATGGCTCTGAGCACTATGCGACTTAACTTCTGAGGTCATCAGTCGCCTAGAACTTAGAACTACTTAAACCTAACTAAGGACATCGCGCACATGCATGCCCGAGGCAAGATTCGAACCTGCGACCAGAGCGGTCGCTCGGCTTCAAGACTGTAGCACCTAGAACCGCACGGCCACTCCTGCCAGCTTTTGCTAAAAATGTATTAGATCTGACTACAGGATATCTTCAAACGAATAAAATTTTGAATCAGTGTATTGCTTCTTTGCTAACAAAACGCAGTTCAGAAGGGAAAGGCCTCAGACACGGCCCACGCATTTGGCTCGAATTTCGCAAATGGCTTGTGTACAACTTAAAACGAAGGAAGGACTAAGATACACTCCTGGAAATGGAAAAAAGAACACATTGACACCGGTGTGGCAGACCCACCATACTTGCTCCGGACACTGCGAGAGGGCTGTACAAGCAATGATCACACGCACGGCAAAGCGGACACACCAGGAACCGCGGTGTTGGCCGTCGAATGGCGCTAGCTGCGGCATTTGTGCACCGCCGCCGTCAGTGTCAGCCAGTTTCCCGTGGCATACGGAGCTCCATCGCAGTCTTTAACACTGGTAGCATGCCGCGACAGCGTGGACGTGAACCGTATGTGCAGTTGACGGACTTTGAGCGAGGGCGTATAGTGGGCATGCGGAAGGCCGGGTGGACGTACCGCCGAATTGCTCAATACGTGGGGCGTGAGGTCTCCACAGTACATCGATGTTGTCGCCAGTGGTCGGCGGAAGGTCCACGTGCCCGTCGACATGGGACCGGACCGCAGCGACGCACGGATGCACGCCAAGACCGTAGGATCCTACGCAGTGCCGTAGGGGACCGCACCGCCACTTACCAGCAAATTAGGGACAGTGTTGCTCCTGAGGTATCGGCGAGGACCATTCGCAACCGTCTCCATGAAGCTGGGCTACGGTCCCGCACACCGTTAGGCCGTCTTCCGCTCACGCCCCAACATCGTGCAGCCCGCCTCCAGTGGTGTCGCGACAGGCGTGAATGGAGGCACGAATGGAGACGTGTCGTTCTCAGCGATGAGAGTCGCTTCTGCCTTGGTGCCAATGATGGTCGTATGCGGTTTGGCGCCGTGCAGGTAAGCGCCACAATCAGGACTGCATACGACCGAGGCACACAGGGCCAACACACGGCATCATGGTGTGGGGAGCGATCTCCTACACTGGCCGTACACCTCTGGTGATCGTCGAGGGGACACTGAATAGTGAACGGTACATCCAAACCGTCATCGAACCCATCGTTCTACCATTCCTAGACCGGAAAGGGAACTTGCTGTTCCAACAGGACAATGCACGTCCGCATGTATCCCGTGCCACCCAACGTGCTCTAGAAGGTGTAAGTCAACTACCCTGGCCAGCAAGATCTCCGGATCTGTCCCCCATTGAGCATGTTTGGGACTGGATGAAGCGTCGTCTCAGGCGGTCTGCACGTTCAGCACGAACGCTGGTCCAACTGAGGCGCCAGGTGGAAATGGCATGGCAAGCCGTTCCACAGGACTACATCCAGCATCTCTACGATCGTCTCCATGGGAGAATAGCAGCCTGCATTGCTGCGAAAGGTGGATATACACTGTACTAGTGCCGACATTGTGCATGCTCTGTTGCCTGTGTCTATGTGCCTATGGTTCTGTCAGTGTGATCATGTGATGTATCTGACCCCAGGAATGTGTCAATAAAGTTTCCCCTTCCTGGGACAATGAATTCACGGTGTTCTTATTTCAATTTTCAGGAGTGTATTTTGCATGCACTACCCCGCCCCCACCCCTCCCCTCTCTTGCAACGCCTCTCCCCCCCCCCCCCCAAAGGTTGTGACGAACAATCGACTGAAAATTGGCGGGATCGATAAGCCGGCGCGGTAGTTCAGCGTGTTCGGTGAGAGAGCTGGCTGCTCTGTGTAACAAGAGCTGAGTGAAGTGTCAACGGATGCCATGTGGCGTTCCCTACGATCCAATACAAGGAACAATAATGTTTCCTGCTTATGTCGATGTAACTAGTTTTTGTTTGTTGTGCCAAATCTTTCAGTTGCATTATCTGAATTACGGACGATGTACACCCTTCGAACGGAGCTGAAACATAGTTGGGAGCCTATCACAGACGGCGGCAAGCGGGAAGTTACGGACGCTACGTTTTCGTTTGTAAAAGTGTTGCAAGGGAGATGTATTATCAATGGACTTCCCGAAGCAGGCAGTTCTGTTTCTCGGCGTTCTAGATTGATAGGAGCGGCTATCGTCGAGCGATTTTTGGAGCAGACGGACGAAATGACTTTTCTTGATGTTGAAGAACTGTAGCATGAAAACGAAGCAGTGGAAGGTATCACGACTAGTGAATCGCTTTGGAAATGTCCACGTCGCAGGCAATCTGTGCTTCACCAGTTCCCGACGAGTAGTACGAACCGGTTACTAAACGGCTGAAGTACGGCACTATACCTCTTGAAGTAAAAGTAAAGGCGCTAGCGCTGGCCAGGAATCATCCGAACTGGAACTTACAAACACTGCAAAAGAACAGACCAACAGCAGCCCTGAAAAGGAAGAAGGACTGAAAATTGTGCGAAAATGATATTGTTAAATGAGGGACAAGATACGACAAATACCAGTCCATAAATAAGTGGACATAACGACCGATATCTCGAATCTCTTTGTCGTAACGAGATTGTAACAACGGGAATAGTGACAAACTGCCTATTGGCTTCTGTCTCGGGTTCTTCGGCCAACGTTCATCTAATGATTTTTCTGACGTTTCGCCAGCACGAGCGGCTGGCATTGTCAAAGCTTCTCCCTGAAATTGCCGGTGGTAAACTAGAGCCGAGCTCGCGGCCGCAGACTATAGGTGCCTGGCGCACCAACGTCCGTCGCAGGTAGCGAGAGGAGAACCGCACCTGTCCCAACCTGCAATGTCGCTTATGCTCTTTGATCCTGGTGTTGATGGATCGTCCAGTCATTCCGGCGATCTGACCTGAAGGTCAACGGATCCTGGCTTCCCGTACTGCAGCGAACGTCCGTCGCAGGTAGCGAGAGGAGAACCGCACCTGCCCCAACCTGCAATGTCGCTTATGCTCTTTGATCCTGGTGTTGATGGATCGTCCAGTCATTCCGGCCATCTGACCTGAAGGTCAACGGATCCTGGCTTCCCGTACTGCAGCGAACGTCCGTCGCAGGTAGCGAGAGGAGAACCGCACCTGTCCCAACCTGCAATGTCGCTTATGCTCTTTGATCCTGGTGTTGATGGATCGTCCAGTCATTCCGGCGATCTGACCTGAAGGTCAACGGATCCTGGCTTCCCGTACTGCAGCGAACGTCCGTCGCAGGTAGCGAGAGGAGAACCGCACCTGTCCCAACCTGCAATGTCGCTTATGCTCTTTGATCCTGGTGTTGATGGATCGTCCAGTCATTCCGGCGATCTGACCTGAAGGTCAACGGATCCTGGCTTCCCGTACTGCAGCGAACGTCCGTCGCAGGTAGCGAGAGGAGAACCGCACCTGCCCCAACCTGCAATGTCGCTTATGCTCTTTGATCCTGGTGTTGATGGATCGTCCAGTCATTCCGGCGATCTGACCTGAAGATCAACGGATCCTGGCTTCCCGTACTGCAGCGAACGTCCGTCGCAGGTAGCGAGAGGAGAACCGCACCTGTCCCAACCTGCAATGTCGCTTATGCTCTTTGATCCTGGTGTTGATGGATCGTCCAGTCATTCCGGCGATCTGACCTGAAGGTCAACGGATCCTGGCTTCCCGTACTGCAGCGAACGTCCGTCGCAGGTAGCGAGAGGAGAACCGCACCTGCCCCAACCTGCAATGTCGCTTATGCTCTTTGATCCTGGTGTTGATGGATCGTCCAGTCATTCCGGCCATCTGACCTGAAGGTCAACGGATCCTGGCTTCCCGTACTGCAGCGAACGTCCGTCGCAGGTAGCGAGAGGAGAACCGCACCTGTCCCAACCTGCAATGTCGCTTATGCTCTTTGATCCTGGTGTTGATGGATCGTCCAGTCATTCCGGCGATCTGACCTGAAGGTCAACGGATCCTGGCTTCCCGTACTGCAGCGAACGTCCGTCGCAGGTAGCGAGAGGAGAACCGCACCTGTCCCAACCTGCAATGTCGCTTATGCTCTTTGATCCTGGTGTTGATGGATCGTCCAGTCATTCCGGCGATCTGACCTGAAGGTCAACGGATCCTGGCTTCCCGTACTGCAGCGAACGTCCGTCGCAGGTAGCGAGAGGAGAACCGCACCTGCCCCAACCTGCAATGTCGCTTATGCTCTTTGATCCTGGTGTTGATGGATCGTCCAGTCATTCCGGCCATCTGACCTGAAGGTCAACGGATCCTGGCTTCCCGTACTGCAGCGAACGTCCGTCGCAGGTAGCGAGAGGAGAACCGCACCTGCCCCAACCTGCAATGTCGCTTATGCTCTTTGATCCTGGTGTTGATGGATCGTCCAGTCATTCCGGCCATCTGACCTGAAGGTCAACGGATCCTGGCTTCCCGTACTGCAGCGAACGTCCGTCGCAGGTAGCGAGAGGAGAACCGCACCTGTCCCAAACTGCAATGTCGCTTATGCTCTTTGATCCTGGTGTTGATGGATCGTCCAGTCATTCCGGCCATCTGACCTGAAGGTCAACGGATCCTGGCTTCCCGTACTGCAGCGAACGTCCGTCGCAGGTAGCGAGAGGAGAACCGCACCTGCCCCAACCTGCAATGTCGCTTATGCTCTTTGATCCTGGTGTTGATGAATCGTTCAGTCATTCCGGCGATCTGACCTGAAGGTCAACGGATCCTGGCTTCCCGTACTGCAGCGAACGTCCGTCGCAGGTAGCGAGAGGAGAACCGCACCGGAGATGAACGTGGAGAATCCCTCGCACATTGGAGCGCCAGGTACATATAGTATGCAGCCGCGAGCTCTGCTCCAGTTCACCACCGGCAACGCAGGGTGAAGCTTTGACAATGCCAGCCACTCGTGCTGGCGAAACGTCAGTAAAATCATTAGATGAACGTCGGCCGCAGAACCCGAGACAGAAGTCAACAAGTGGCCTCGAAAGCCTTAACAGTTTTGTATAACGGGAATACTCCAGGAGTGGAGTGCAGGTGCAGCGCTTCGGTAAACGACCGACAATGATTTTACGTTTGCTGCATCATTATCTTGGACAAGGAATTTCAAATTAGAATTAAAAAAATCGTCAGCGACACGTCTCTAAACAGATCTCCCACAAGAAGGTAGAAAATATAGATGATATACAGAAGGGGGCTGATGTTTTGATCATGGCGTCGCTTATGACCGGTTTCAATCGAGATTACGTGATCGACACGAATCAAACAGGATGCGAGTATCGGGTGAATATTCGACGCACGTTATCGCATAAGGGCGAAGAACGGATCCCTGACACATATGGTAGTAAAGAAAAAAGACTAACGCATTCGTACACAGCCTCTGGAAAAGTATGGCCTCAGGTTTTCCTGTGTTTAGAGGAAAAAAAGGTTTGAGAAATTTATTTGTCTACCTTTTTATCATTCCCTATTGATTTTCTTAGCTTATTAACCGTCCTATCCATGTCAATTGATACATGGAAATATACAAACGAGAAGGATAACATCCGCTACGTTGAGATTCAAACCCGGATTCTCCGCTTCAAACACAGTTACCTTAGCCGTTGCACTATTTTTTTTTATCATCTAATTTTGTTCGTTGCCTTTGTCTGGGGCGGACGTCCCATGTCACCCGTTCAAGTTCGTTGTTGATGGATTCACTCATTTTTCTTTCTTTTTTTTTTTAATGGCAGAGGGCAGCTAACCCTCCGATCGAAAACGCTGATCTACCGTGCCGGCTAGGTTTTCTTAAAATCGGGAAGATGTTGACCCAATATATCTTAGACTACCGTACTTCGTTTTAGGTCGTACACAACCGACCTGAGCCCAATCCGTTGGCCATGTCTGCGACCTTCCCCTAGTCAGTCTTCAAATACAAGTTTCACTTTCGAAGAGCAGGAGAGTCTTAATGTTGGGCTGAATAACTTATAAAGTAAAATAGGATCAAATAACTTTTAACAATAGCTGTCTTTCTCCTAGAACAAACTCCTATTTAAATTTACAACTTACTGAAACAAAGTCAGATTTTCTTCAGCACATCAAAGCATCCCAAGAGTTCCTTAATTCGAAAGAAAATTTTATTAAATATCTTCCATGACATTAAAATGGTCAGTTTCCTTGAATGATCAACAACTTCTTTTAAATTATTATTCCAAATGTCAACTTGAAGCTAAATCAAATTTATTTAGAAACTAAAACGTAGTACACAGATTGTACGAGCTACAGTTTTGGGGTCTTAACGTTGAGTCATGTGTTACTCTCAACTAGATTCTAATATATGAAATGTGATAAATCAGTTTGTATTTATCCATGACAACAGTCTCGGCCACTAATAACCTACGCTATGATCTCCGACATACGTTGTCGTTTGTATGACATTCATTTACACATATGCTAGAGTTGTGACGTCTGGCTTCACTGCTGCAAGCATATTACGAATGAGACATTTCACAGTAGAAAATCATCCTTGTAGTAAAACTTAGACATAATATTGGGTGCAGAAAAATTGTATCAGCAAATTTTAGCCCTCGATAGCTGATGCCTGTAGGAATCAAAATTACTTATGTTGTGTAGGTCGACAACGCACAAGTTTTAAATAATGGAAACTTAGCGCCAACCGCTCCGATTGCCGCGGGATTGCCCTGTTGCCTGATGTGGACAGCGCAGGACCACGAATGTGGTGTATCACGTTGGGCCAGAAAAAATGGTTGAAATGGCTCTGCGCACTATGGGACTAATCATCTGAGGTCATCCGTCCCCTAGAACTTAGAACTACTTAAACCTAACTAACCTAAGGACATCACACACATCCATGCACGAAGCAAGATTCGAGCCTGCGATCGTAGCGGTCGCGGGGTTCCAGACTGTAGCGCCTAGAACCGCTCGTCCACCCCTGGGCAGGTCACGTTGGGACAGTGATGGGACCATGGACGTTTGTATGCATGAACCGACAGCCATACGTTGGGACAGAAAAAGTGGTTGAAATGGCTCTGCGCACTATGGGACTAATCACCTGAGGTCATCCGTCCCCTAGAACTTAGAACTACTTAAACCTAACTAACCAAAGGACATCAAAGGACATGACACATCCATGCCCGAAGCAAGATTCGAGCCTTCGATCGTAGCAGTCGCGGGGTTCCACACTGTAGCGCCTAGAACCGCTCGTCCACCCCTGGGCAGGTCACATTGGGACAGTGATGGGACCATGGACGTTTGTATGCGTGAACCGACAGCCATACGTTGGGACAGAAAAAGTGGTTGAAATGGTTCTGCGCACTATGGGACTAATCATCTGAGGTCATCCGTCCCTTAGATCGTAGAACTACTTAAACCTAACTAACCACAGGACATCACACACATCCATGCCCGAAGCAAGATTCGAGCCTGCGATCGTAGCGGTGACGCGGTTCCAGACTGTAACGCCTAGAACCGATCGTCCACCCCTGGGCAGGTCACGTTGGGACAGTGATGGGACCATGGACGTTTGTATGCGTGAACCGACAGCCATACGTTGTGACAGAAAAAGTGGTTGAAATGGCTCTGCGCACTATGGGACTAATCATCTGAGGTCATCCGACCCCTAGAAATTTAGAACTACTTAAACCTAACTAACCAAAGGACATCAAAGGTCATCACACACATCCATGCCCGAAGCAAGATTCGAGCAGTCGATCGTAGCGGTCGCGCGGTTCCAGACTGTAGCGCCTAGAACCGCTCGTCCACCCCTGAGCAGCTCACGTTGGGACAGTGATGGGTCTGTGGACGTTTGTATGCGTGAACCGACAGCCATACGTTGGGACAGAAAAAGTGGTTGAAATGGCTCTGCGCACCATGGGACTAATCATCTGACGTCATCCGTCCCCTAGAACTTAGAACTACTTAAACCTAACTAACCAAAGGACATCACACACAGAAAAAGTGGTTGAGATGGCTCTGCGCACTATGGGACTAATCATCTGAGGTCATCCGACCCCTAGAATTTAGAACTACTTAAACCTAACTAACCAAAGGACATCAAAGGACATCAAACATCCATGCCGGAAGCAAGATTCGAGCATTCGATCGTAGCGGTCACGGGGTACCAGACTGTAGCGCCTAAAACCGCTCGTCCACCCCTGGGCAGGTCACGTTGGGACAGTGATGGGACCATGGACGTTTGTATGCGTGATCCGACAGCCATACGTTGGGACAGAAAAAGTGGTTGAAATGGCTCTGCGCACTATGCAACTTAACATCTGAGGTCATCGGACCCCTAGAACTTAGAACTACTTAAACCTAACTAACCAAAGGACATCACACACAGAAAAAGTGGTTGAGATGGCTCTGCGCACTATGGGACTAATCATCTGAGGTCATCCGACCCCTAGAATTTAGAACTACTTAAACCTAACTAACCAAAGGACATCAAAGGACATCACACATCCATGCTGGAAGCAAGATTCGAGCATTCGATCGTAGCGGTCACGGGGTACCAGACTGTAGCGCCTAAAACCGCTCGTCCACCCCTGGGCAGGTCACGTTGGGACAGTGGTGGGACCATGGACGTTCGTATGCGTGATCCGACAGCCATACGTTGGGACAGAAAAAGTGGTTGAAATGGCTCAGCGGACTATGGGACTAATCATCTGAGGTCATCCGTCCCCTAGAACGTAGAACTACTTAAACCTAACTAACCAAAGGTCATCACACACATCCATGCCCAAAGCAAGATTCGAGCCTGCGATCGTAGCGGTCGCGCAGTTCCACACTGTAACGCCTAGAACCGCTCGTCCACCCCTGGGCAGGTCACATTGGGACAGTGATGGGACCATGGACGTTTGTATGCGTGAACCGACAGCCATACGTTGGGACAGAAAAAGTGGTTGAAATGGCTCTGCGCACTATGGGACTAATCATCTGAGGTCATCCGACCCTTAGAATTTAGAACTACTTAAACATAACTAACCAAAGGACATCAAAGGACCTCACACATCCATGCCCGAAGCAAGATTCGAGCCTTCGATCGTAGCGGTCACGGGGTTCCAGACTGTAGCGCCAAGAACCGCTCGTCCACCCCTGGGCAGGTCACATTGGGACAGTGATGGGACCATGGACGTTTGTATGCGTGAACCGACAGCCATACGTTGGGACAGAAAAAGTGGTTGAAATGGCTCTGCGCACTATGCAACTTAACATCTGAGGTCATCCGACCCCTAGAACTTAGAACTACTTAAACCTAACTAACCAAAGGACTTCACACACATCAATGCCCGAAGCAAGATTCAAGCGTTCGATCGTAGCAGTCGCGGGGTTCCACACTGTAGCGCCTAGAACCGCTCGTCCACCCCTGGGCAGGTCACGTTGGGACAGTGATGGGACCATGGACGTTTGTATGCGTGATCCGACAGCCATACGTTGGGACAGAATAAGTGGTTGAAATGGCTCAGCGGACTATGGGACTAATCATCTGAGGTCATCCGTCCCCTAGAACGTAGAACTACTTAAACCTAACTAACCAAAAGACATCACACACATCCATGCCCGAAGCAAGATTAGAGCCTGCGATCGTAGCGGTCTCGCGGTTCCAGACTGTAGCGCCTAGAACCGCTCGTCCAGCCTGAGCAGCTCACGTTGGGACAGTGATGGGTCTGTGGACGTTTGTATGCGTGAACCGACAGCCATACGTTGGGACACAAGAAGTGGTTGAGATGGCTCTGCGCACTTTGGGACTAATCATCTGAGGTCATCCGACCCCTAGAATTTAGAACTACTTAAACCTAACTAACCAAAGGACATCAAAGGACATCACACATCCATGCCCGAAGCAAGATTCAAGCATTCGATTGTAGCGGTCTCAGGGTTCCAGACTGTAGCGCCTAGAACAGCTCGTCCACCCCTGGGCAGGTCACGTTGGGACAGTGATGGGACCATGGACGTTTGTATGCGTGAACCAACAGGCATACGTTGGGACAGAAAAAGTGGTTTAAATGGCTCTGCGCACTATGGGACTTAACATCTGAGGTCATCCGATCCCTAGAACTTAGAACTACTTGAACCTAACTAACCAAAGGACATCACACACATCCATGCCTGAAGCAAGATTCGAGCCTTTGATCGTAGCAGTCGCGGGGTTCCAGACTGTAGCGCCTAGAACCGCTCGTCCACCCCTGGGCAGGTCACGTTGGGACAGTGATGGGACCATGGACGTTTGTATGCGTGAACCGACAGCCATACGTTGGGAGAGAAAAAGTGGTTGAAATGGCTCTGCGGACTGTGGGACTAATCATCTTAGGTCATCCGTCCCCTATAACTTAGAAGTGCTTAAACCTAACTAACCAAAGGACATCACACACATCCATGCCTGAAGCAGGATTCGAGCCTTTGATCGTAGCGGTCGCGGGGTTCCAGACTGTAGCGCCTAGAACCGCTCGTCCACCCCTGGCCATCTCACGTTGGGACAGTGATGGGACCATGGACGTTTGTATGCGTGAACCGACAGCCATACGTTGGGGCAAAAAAAGTGGATGAAATGGCTCTGTGAACTATGGGACTAATCATCTGACGTCATCCGTCCCCTAGAACTTAGAACTACTTAAACCTAACTAACCAAAGGACATCACACACATCTATGCCCGAAGCAAGATTCGAGCCTGCGATCGTAGCGGTGACGCGGTTCCAGACTGTAGCGCCTAGAACCGTTCGTCCACCCCTGGGCAGGTCATGTTGGGACACTGATGGGACCATGGACGTTTGTATGCGTGAAACGACAGCCATACGTTGGGACAGAAGAAGTGGTTGAAACGGCTCTGCGCACTATGGAACTTAACATCTGAGGTCATCCGTCCCCTAGAACTTAGAACTACTTAAACCTAAGTAACCAAAGGACTTCACACACATCAATGCCCGAAGCAAGATTCAAGCCCTCGATCGTAGCAGTCGCGGGGTTCCACACTGTAGCGCCTAGAACCGCTCGTCCACCCCTGGGCAGGTCACATTGGGACAGTGATGGGACCATGGACGTTTGAATGCGTGAACCAACAGCCATACGTTGGGACAGTAAAAGTGGTTGAAATGGTTCTGCACACTATGGGACTAATCATCTGAGGTCATCCGTCCCCTAGAACTTAGAACTACTTAAACCTAACTAACCAAAGGACATCAAAGGACATGACACATCCATGCCTGAAGCAAGATTCGAGCCGTCGATCGTAGCGGTCGCGGGGTTCCAGACTGTAGCGCCTAGAACCGCTCATCCACCCCTGGGCAGGTCACGTTGGGACAGTGATGGGACCATGGACGTTTGTATGCGTGAACCGACAGCCATACGTTGGGACGGAAAATGTGGTTTAAATGGCTCTGCGCACTATGGGACTTATTATCTTAGGTCATCCGACCCCTAGAACTTAGAACTACTTAAACCTAACTAACCAAAGGACATCACAAATCCATGCCTTTAGCAAGATTCGAGCCTTTGATCGTAGCAGTCGCGGGGTTCCAGACTGTAGCGCCTAGAACCGCTCGTCCACCCCTGGGCAGCTCACGTTGGGACAGTGTTGGGACCATGGACATTTGTATGCGTGAACCGACAGCCATACGTTGGGACAGAAAAAGTGGTTGAAATGGCTCTGCACACTATTGGAGTAATCATCTGAGATCATCCGACCCCTATAACTTAGAACTACTTAAACCTAACTAACCGAAGGACATCACACACATCCATGCCTGAAGCAGGATTCGAGCCTTTGATCGTAGCGGTCGAGGGGTTCCAGACAGTAGCGCCTAGAACCGCTCGTCCACCCCTGGCCAGCTCACGTTGGGACAGTGATGGGACCATGGACGTTTGTATGCGTGAACCGACAGCCATACGTTGGGACAAAAAAAGTGGATGAAATGGCTCTGTGAACTATGGGACTAATCATCTGACGTCATCCGTCCCCTAGAACTTAGAACTACTTAAACCTAACTAACCAAAGGACATCACACACATCTATGCCCGAAGCAAGATTCGAGCCGGCGATCGTAGCGGTCGCGGGGTTCCAGACTGTAGCGCCTAGCACCGCTCGTCCACCCCTGGGCATGTCACGTTGGGACAGTGATGGGACCATGGACGTTTGTATGAGTGAACCGACAGCCATACGTTGGGACAGAAAAAGTGGTTGAAATTGCTCTGCGCACTATGGGACTAATCATCTGAGGTCATCCGTCTCCTAGAACTTAGAACTACTTAAATCTAACTAACCAAAGGACATCAAAGGACATGACACATCCATGCCCGAAGCAAGACTCGAGCAGTCGATCGTAGCGGTTGCGCGGTTCCAGACTGTAGCGCCTAGAACCGCTCGTCCACCCCTGAGCAGCTCACGTTGGGACAGTGATGGGTCTGTGGACGTTTGCATGCGTGAACCGACAGCCATACGTTGGGACAGAAGAAGAGGTTGAGATGGATCTGCGCACTTTGGGACTAATCATCTGAGGTCATCCGACCCCTGGAATTTAGAACTATTTAAACCTAACTAACCAAAGGACATCAAAGGACATCACACATCCATGCCCGAAGCAAGATTCAAGCATTCGATCGTAGCGGTCACGGAGTTCCAGACTGTAGCGCCTAGAACCGCTCGTCCACCCCTGGGCAGGTCACGTTGGGACAGTGATAGGACCATGGACGTTTGTATGTGTGAACCGACAGCCATACGTTGGGACAGAAAAAGTGGTTGAAATGACTCTGCGCACTATGGGACTAATCATCTGAGGTCATCCGTCTCCTAGAACTTAGAACTACTTAAATCTAACTAACCAAAGGACATCAAAGGACATGACACATCCATGCCCGAAGCAAGATTCGAGCCGTCGATCGTAGCGGTCGCGCGGTTCCAGACTGTAGCGCCTAGAACCGCTCGTCCACCCCTGAGCAGCTCACGTTGGGACAGTGATGGGTCTGTGGACGCTTGTATGCGTGAACCGACAGCCATACGTTGGGACAGAAGAAGTGGTTGAGATGGCTCTGCGCACTTTGGGACTAATCATCTGAGGTCATCCGACCCCTAGAACTTAGAACTACTTAAACCTAACTAACCAAAGGACATCAAAGGACATCACACATCCATGCCCGAAGCAAGATTCAAGCATTCGATCGTAGCGGTCACGGGGTTAAAGACTGTAGCGCCTAGAACCGCTCGTCCATCCCTGGGCAGGTCACGTTGGGACAGTGATGGGACCATGGACGTTTGTATGCGTGAACCAACAGCCATACGTTGGGACAGAAATAGTGGCTGAAATGGCTCTGCGCACTATGGGACAACATCTGAGGTCATCCGATCCCTAGAACTTAGAACTACTTAAACCTAACTAACCAAAGGACATCACACACATCCATGCCTGAAGCAAGATTCGAGCCTTTGATCGTAGCAGTCGCGGGGTTCCACACTGTAGCGCCTAGAACCGCTCGTCCACCCCTGGGCAGGTCACGTTGGGACAGTGATGGGACCATGGACGTTTGTATGCGTGAACCGACAGCCATACGTTGGGACAGAAAAAGTGGTTGAAATGGCTCTGCACACTATGGGACTAATCATCTGAGGTCATCCGTCCCCTAGAACTTAGAACTACTTAAATCTAACTAACCAAAGGACATGAAAGGACATCACACATCCATGCCCGAAGCAAGATTCAAGCATTCGATCGTAGCTGTCACGGGGTTTCAGACTGTAGCGACTAGAACCGCTCGTCCACCCCTGGGCAGGTCACGTTGGGACAGTGATGGGACCATGGACGTTTGTATGCGTGAACCGACAGCCATACGTTGGGACAGAAAAAGTGGTTGAAATGGCTCTGCGCACTATGGGACTAATCATCTGAAGTCATCCGTCCCCTAGAACTTAGAACTACTTAAACCTAACTAACCAAAGTACTTCACACACATCCATGCTTGAAGCAAGATTCAAGCCTTCGATCGTAGCAGTCGCGGGGTTCCACACTGTAGCGCCTAGAACCGCTCGTCCACCCTTGGTCAGCTCACGTTGGGACAGTGATGGGACCATGGACGTTTGTATGCGTGAACCGACAGCCATACGTTGGAACAGAAAAGTGTTTGAAATGGCTCTGCGCACTATGGGACTAATCATGTGAGCTCATTCGTCCCCCAAGAACTTAGAACTACTTAAACCTAACTAACCAAAGGACATCATACACATCCATGACCGAAGCAAGATTCGAGCCTGCGATCGTAGCGGTCACGCAGTTCCAGACTGTAGCGCCTAGAAACCGCTCGTCCACCTCTGGCCAGCTCACGTTGGGACAGTGATGGGACCATGGACGTTTGTATGCGTGAACCGACAGCCATACGTTGGGACAGAAAAAGTGGTTGAAATGGCTCTGCGGTCTGTGGGAATAATCATCTGAGGTCATCCGACCCCTACAACTTAGAACTATTTAAACCTAACTAACCGAAGGACATCACACACATCCATGCCTGAAGCAGGATTCGTGCCTTTGATCGTAGCGGTCGCGGGGTTCCAGACTCTAGCGCCTAGAACCGCTCGTCCACCCCTGGCCAGCTCACGTTGGGACAGTGATGGGACCATGGACGTTTGTATGCGTGAACCAACAGCCATACGTTGGGACAGAAAATGTGGTTTAAATGGCTCTGCGCACTATGGGACTTATTATCTGAGGTCATCCGACCCCTACAACTTAGAACTACTTAAACCTAACTAACCGAAGGACATCACACACATCCATGCTTGAAGCAAGATTCGAGCCTTTGATCGTAGCAGTCGCAGGGTTCCAGACTGTAGCGCCTAGAACCGCTCGTCCACCCCTGGGCAGCTCACGTTGGGACAGTGTTGGGACCATGGACATTTGTATGCGTGAACCGACAGCCATACGTTGGGACAGAAAAAGTGGTTGAAATGGCTCTGCACACTATTGGAGTAATCATCTGAGGTCATCCAACCCCTATAACTTAGAACTACTTAAACCTAACTAACCGAAGGACATCACACACATCCATGCCTGAAGCAGGATTCGAGCCTTTGATCGTAGCGGTCGCGGGGTTCCAGACTGTAGCGCCTAGAACCGCTCGTCCACCCCTGGGCAGCTCACGTTGGGACAGTGATGGGACCATTGGCGTTTGTATGCGTGAACCGACAGCCATACGTTGGGACAGAAACAGTGGTTGAAATGGCTCTGCGCACTATGGAACTTAACATCTGAAGTCATCCGACCTCTAGAACTTAGAACTACTTAAACCTAACTAACCAAAGGACATCACACACATCCATGCCCGAAGCAAGATTCGAGCCTGCTATCGTAGAGGTCGCGCGGTTCCAGACTGTAGCGCCTAGAACCGCTCGTCCACCTCTGGCCAGCTCACGTTGGGACAGTGATGGGACCGTGGACTTTTGTATGCGTGAACCGACAGCCATACGTTGGGACATAAAAAGTGGTTGAAATGGCTCTGCGCACTATGGAACTTAACATCTGAGGTAATCCGACCTCTAGAACTTAGAACTACTTAAACCTAACTAACCAAAGGACATCACACACATCCACGCCCGAAGCATGATTCGAGCCTGTGATCGTAGCGGTCGCGCGGTACCAGACTGTAGCGCCTAGAACCGCTCGTCCACCCCTTTCCAGCTCACGTTGGGTCAGTGATGGGACCATGGACGTTTGTATTCGTGAACCGACAGCCATACTGTTGCCCGTCAACTGACGAATGGCAAAAGGGCAATCGCATGGCCAATCGGAGCGCGTGGCGCCTAGTTTTCCTAGTTTAAAAATTGTGCATTGTCGACCTGCGCAACAAAACTAATTTTTATTCCTACTGGCATCAGCTATCCAGGGTTAAAATTTTGTGATAGCTTTCGTCCACACTGTATATGGGCGTCTTACAATTGAGCCAGATGCATAGTACAAAATGAGGATTGATAGGCCGACCGGAGTGGCCGAGCGGTTCTAGGCGCTACTGTCTGGAATCGCGCCACCGTTATAGTCGCAGCTTCAAAAATGGCTCTGAGCAGTATGGGACTTAACATCCCCTAGAACTTAGAACTACTTAAACCTTACTAACGTAAGGACAGCACACAACACCCAGTCATCACAAGGCAGGGAAAATCCCTGACCCCGCCGGGAATCGAATTCGGGAACCCGGGCGAGGGAAGCGAGAACGATACCGCACGACCACTAGCTGCGGACAGTCGCAGGTTCCAATCCTGCCTCGGGCATGGATGTGTGTGATGTCCTTAGGTTAGTTAGGTTTGAGTAGTTCTAAGTTCTAGGGGACTGATGGCCTCAGAAGTTAAGTCCCATAGTACTCAGAGCCATTTGAACCATTTGAACGATTGATAGCCGTCTTCCAGTGCAAAAGGGTCATTCGATAGTTAAATGGAGACAAATTGTTCGGGAGAAAAAACTATTAGCAGGGCAAGCTTGGTACTTTTATGGGACAGAAAAAGTGGTTGAAATGGCTCTGCACACTATTGGAGTAATCATCTGAGGTCATCCAACCCCTATAACTTAGAACTACTTAAACCTAACTAACCGAAGGACATCACACACATCCATGCCTGAAGCAGGATTCGAGCCTTTGATCGTAGCGGTCGCGGGGTTCCAGACTGTAGCGCCTAGAACCGCTCGTCCACCCCTGGCCAGCTCACGTTGGGACAGTGATGGGACCATGGACGTTTGTATGCGTGAACCGACAGCCATACGTTGGGACAAAAAAAGTGGATGAAATGGCTCTGTGAACTATGGGACTAATCATCTGACGTCATCCGTCCCCTAGAACTTAGAACTACTTAAACCTAACTAACCAAAGGACATCACACACATCTATGCCCGAAGCAAGATTCGAGCCGGCGATCGTAGCGGTCGCGGGGTTCCAGACTGTAGCGCCTAGCACCGCTCGTCCACCCCTGGGCAGGTCACGTTGGGACAGTGATGGGACCATGGACGTTTGTATGTGTGAACCGACAGCCATACGTTGGGACAGAAAAAGTGGTTGAAATGGCTCTGCGCACTATGGGACTAATCATGTGAGGTCATCCGTCCCCTAGAACTTAGAACTACTTAAACCTAACTAACCAAAGGACATCAAAGGACATGACACATCCATGCCCGAAGCAAGATTCGAGCCGTCGACCGTAGCGGTCGCTCGGTTCCAGACTGTAGCGCCTACAACCGCTCGTCCACCCCTGAGCAACTCACGTTGGGACAGTGATGGGTCTATGGACGTTTGTATGCGTGAACCGACAGCCATACGTTGGGACAGAAAAAGTAGTTGAGATGGCTCTGCGCACTATGGGACTAATCTTGTGAGGTCATCTGACCCCTAGAATTTAGAACTACTTAAACCTAACTAACCAAAGGACATCAAACGACATCACACATCCATGGCCGAAGCAAGATTCTAGCATTCGATCGTAGTGGTCACGGGGTACCAGACTGTAGCGCCTAGAACCACTCGTCCACCCCTGGGCAGCTCACGTTGGGACAGTGATTGGACCATGGACGTTTGTATGTGTGAACCGACAGCCATACGTTGGGACAGAAAATTTTTTTGAAATTGCTCTGCGCACTATGGGACTAATCATCTGAGGTCATCTGTCCCCTAGAACGTAGAACTACTTAAACCTAACTAACCAAAGGACATCACACACATCCATGGCCGAAGCAAGATTCGAGCCTTTGATCGTAGCGGTCGCGGGGTTCCAGACTGTAGCGCCTAGAACCGCTCGTCCACCCCTGGGCAGCTCACGTTGGGACAGTGATGGGACCATTGGCGTTTGTATGCGTGAACCGACAGCCATACGTTGGGACAGAAACAGTGGTTGAAATGGCTCTGCGCACTATGGAACTTAACATCTGAAGTCATCCGACCTCTAGAACTTAGAACTACTTAAACCTAACTAACCAAAGGACATCACACACATCCATGCCCGAAGCAAGATTCGAGCCTGCTATCGTAGAGGTCGCGCGGTTCCAGACTGTAGCGCCTAGAACCGCTCGTCCACCTCTGGCCAGCTCACGTTGGGACAGTGATGGGACCGTGGACTTTTGTATGCGTGAACCGACAGCCATACGTTGGGACATAAAAAGTGGTTGAAATGGCTCTGCGCACTATGGAACTTAACATCTGAGGTAATCCGACCTCTAGAACTTAGAACTACTTAAACCTAACTAACCAAAGGACATCACACACATCCACGCCCGAAGCATGATTCGAGCCTGTGATCGTAGCGGTCGCGCGGTACCAGACTGTAGCGCCTAGAACCGCTCGTCCACCCCTTTCCAGCTCACGTTGGGTCAGTGATGGGACCATGGACGTTTGTATTCGTGAACCGACAGCCATACTGTTGCCCGTCAACTGACGAATGGCAAAAGGGCAATCGCATGGCCAATCGGAGCGCGTGGCGCCTAGTTTTCCTAGTTTAAAAATTGTGCATTGTCGACCTGCGCAACAAAACTAATTTTTATTCCTACTGGCATCAGCTATCCAGGGTTAAAATTTTGTGATAGCTTTCGTCCACACTGTATATGGGCGTCTTACAATTGAGCCAGATGCATGGTACAAAATGAGGATTGATAGGCCGACCGGAGTGGCCGAGCGGTTCTAGGCGCTACTGTCTGGAATCGTGCCACCGCCATAGTCGCAGCTTCAAAAATGGCTCTGAGCAGTATGGCACTTAACATCCCCTAGAACTTAGAACTACTTAAACCTTACTAACGTAAGGACACCACACAACACCCAGTCATCACAAGGCAGGGAAAATCCCTGACCCCGCCGGGAATCGAACGCGGGAACCCGGGCTAGGGAAGCGAGAACGCTACCGCACCACCACTAGCTGCGGCCAGTCGCAGGTTCGAATCCTGCCTCGGGCATGGATGTGTGTGATGTCCTTAGGTTAGTTAGGTTTGAGTAGTTCTAAGTTCTAGGGGACTGATGGCCTAAGATGTTAAGTCCCATAGTGCTCAGAGCCATTTGAACCATTTGAACGATTGATAGCCGTCTTCCAGTGCAAAAGGGTCATTCGATAGTTAAATGGAGACAAATTGTTCGGGAGAAAAAACTATTAGCAGGGCAAGCTTGGTACTTTTATGGCCTTTAAATTGGCATCACTGGGATGAGCCCTCATCAGCTGATGTATCAACATTGTTTTGTTTATAACCTCAAAAATAAATTTCAACATGGCGAGTCGGCTTGAAACTCCACATTAGTTAAAGAACGTTCTGTTATTCGTATTCTACTTGCTGAAGGCGAGAAACCAGTGAATGTATACTGTAGAATGTCTCAAGTTCATGGTGAAGGTGGTATGAATCATCCAAATTTTTACAAGTGGATAGGGCAGTTTAAAAATGGTCACGACTCAGTGAGTGACGAACGCCGTTCTGGCCGACCAGTTGCAGTTTCAAGTCTCTCACTTGGAAGTCGAACTGATGACATTATTCACGCCGTCCACCGTGTGACTGTAGAAACGATAGTTGATAAGGCTCACGTTAGTGCTGGCACAGCTCACAACATTATCTGTGACAATAAGAAGTACCGCAAAACATGTGCAAGGTGGATCCCAAAGGAGCTGACGCCGCTACACAAGGAAACAAAGTTGGGAGTGTACGCTGAGCTAAAGGAAAGTTATTAAGGAGAAGGTGAGCATTTCACCAACAAAATGTTAGCTTGGGTTCGCTATTATGAGCCAGAATCAAAAAAAGCATGGAATGCAAGCACACCAACTCACCTGTCAAGAAACAATTTAAAACCCAAGCATCAGCAGGAAAAGTCATGTTGATGGTGTCTTGGGATGCTGAAAGTGCTGTATTGTGATTATCCCGAAATGAAGCTTACAATGAACAGCCAGTACTGCTCGGATTTGCTTTTAAACAAGCCAGTCGTGAGAGAGAGACGACGTGGATCTCAGAGGAGAGGTTTGAATCTCCAGCAAGATAAAGCACGTCCTCGTATTGCTCAACTAACCCCTGAAACTATCGACGAAATGGGCTGGGAAATACTGCCGCACCCCCTTACAGTCCTGATTTGTCACTAACTCATTTCCATTTGTTTGGTGCACTGAAGGAGGCCTTACGTAGGAAGAGGTTCCAGGGCAACGAGGACGTGAAAGAAAAAAAAAACTTCGTGGGAAATTGGTTGAACATCAACATAAAGAGTTCTTTGCAGCTGGAATAAAAAAGCTTGTAGCCCGTTGGAACCAGTGCATAAATGTTCAAGGACATTATGTTGAAGAGCAGAAAATGTATAGTTTTGTAAAAATAAACACTTTTTCTCCAGACCAGTTTGTCTCTTTAATTACCGAATGAGCCTCGTAAATAAGAGTGTTACCTCCAAAAAGTCTCCGAACAGATGTTCGGCTCGCCTTAGACGCATCTCTTTTTTGTTTAAGCAGAGAGGCTGCATCTTTAAGGGAAGTAGAATCTGTCAGGAAAGAAAGGAATTCGGAAGGAATTGACTGTGGGACGACACCGGTACCTGTCTAACTTGAAAATGAGAAACCACAGAAAACCATTTCCAAGATTTCCAGTGGATGCATTCGGCCCACGTCTGGCCCTGAATCTATGGACTGCTAGCTACAAGCCTCAAGGTGCACAGCTACCCTGGTCGGTGGGGAAGTTGCAAAAACTGGTTGCCGCACATTGTTTTCAAATAAAATAAGGTGGATCGCAACAAAAGATGTAATTCTGAAATTGCATATTTCTCCTTCAGTTGTGCATGTTCTGTCATTTGATTGGGCATAAACGCATGCATATTTTAATATTTGATTGTGCAAGAAATTCTTGCCCAGTTATTATAGTATTACAAGAGCGTAAATAGATTTGAACTAAAGTGGGCGGGATGCAGGTCGCCCAATACGAAAATATTCTGGAAACGAACGAACTATAGACTGTGCTGTCATCACACATCCCTTCCCCCAGAAGATCCGTATCGGAACCTGTTTTCATAATTTTAGTACCGCCTGGGTGATAAGACTGATCACTATTTTACCATTTGGGCTGGTAATGATAGAAATATGAGCAATATTTTTAAAGAAATGTAACAATCGCCGTTTGGGCGATGTTTTTGTTGAGGCGTGACATTTCTGGGCAGCAAAGGCAGATCCAAGTGTATTTTTACGAACTGACTTTAATGTTATTTGTAGTGCTGTTTATCGCTCCACTGAATATTGAAATAATGCATACACAGACACCTACCAATCTCCAAATAACGAGTCGAGTGCTAACATTAAACTGCTGTAGATACTTAATTTGGCTATTACGGTGGTGCATACCAGTGGAGTGTAGAGAAAATCCTCAAAGAGGGGGCGCTAAAGGTACCTTGAGGTACATTTACTTTTACCCTAATAAAAATGAATCAAGCCACATGCAAAGTTAAATAAAGTTTTATTTACATTGATTATACACATATACACTCCTGGAAATTGAAATAAGAACACCGTGAATTCATTGTCCCAGGAAGGGGAAACTTTATTGACACATTCCTGGGGTCAGATACATCACATGATCACACTGACAGAACCACAGGCACATAGACACAGGCAACAGAGCATGCACAATGTCGGCACGAGTACAGTGTATATCCACCTTTCGCAGCAATGCAGACTGCTATTCTCCCATGGAGACGATCGTAGAGATGCTGGATGTAGTCCTGTGGAACGGCTTGCCATGCCATTTCCACCTGGCGCCTCAGTTGGACCAGCGTTCGTGCTGGACGTGCAGACCGCGTGAGACGACGCTTCATCCAGTCCCAAACATGCTCAATGGGGGACAGATCCGGAGATCTTGTTGGGCCAGGATACTTGACTTACACCTTCTAGAGCACGTTGGGTGGCACGGGATACATGCGGACGTGCATTGTCGTGTTGGAACAGCAAATTCCCTTGCCGGTCTAGGAATGGTAGAACGATGGGTTCGATGACGGTTTGGATGTACCGTGCAGTATTCAGTGTCCCCTCGACGATCACCAGAGGTGTACGGCCAGTGTAGGAGATCGCTCCCCACACCATGATGCCGGGTGTTGGCCCTGTGTGCCTCGGTCGTATGCAGTCCTGATTGTGGCGCTCACCTGCACGGCGCCAAACACGCATACGACCATCATTAGCACCAAGGCAGAAGCGACTCTCATCGCTGAAGACGACACGTCTCCATTCGTCCCTCCATTCACACCACTGGAGGCGGGCTGCACGATGTTGGGGCGTGAGCGGAAGACGGCCTAACGGTGTGCGGGACCGTAGCCCAGCTTCATGGAGACGGTTGCGAATGGTCCTCGCCGATACCCCAGGAGCAACAGTGTCCCTAATTTGCTGGGAAGTGGCGGTACGGTCCCCTACGGCACTGCGCAGGATCCTACAGTCTTGGCGTGCATCCGTGCGTCGCTGCGGTCCAGTCCCAGGTCGACGGGCACGTGCACCTTCCGCCGACCACTGCCGACAACATCGATGTACTGTGGAGACCTCACGTGTTGAGCAATTCGGCGGTACGTCCACCCAGCCTCCCGCGTGCCCACTATACGCCCTCGCTCAAAGTCCGTCAACTGCACATACGGTTCACGTCCACGCTGTCGCGGCATGCTACCAGTGTTAAGGACTGCGATGGAGCTCCGTATGCCACGGCAAACTGGCTGACACTGACTGTGGCGGTGGACAAATGCTGCGCAGCTAGCGCCATTCGTCGGCCAACACCGCGGTTCCTGGTGTGTCCGCTGTGCCGTGCGTGTGATCAATGCTTGTACAGCCCTCTCGCAGTGTCCGGAGCAAGTATGGTGGGTCTGACACACCGGTGTCAATGTGTTCTTTTTTCCATTTCCAGGAGTGTAGTAATTCATAGTAATTTGAAGTGTGTGCCTGACGATTGGAGAAGCGGAGACATTGTTCCAATCTTCAAAAAAAAGGCAATAAAAGACTTTGTAAAAGCTACAGAGGAATATCACTTACGAGTCATACAGCCAACACCGGTACCTGTCTAACTTGAAAATGAGAAACCACAGAAAACCATTTCCAAGATTTCCAGTGGATGCATTCGGCCCACGTCTGGCCCTGAATCTATGGACTGCTAGCTACAAGCCTCAAGGTGCACAGCTACCCTGGTCGGTGGGGAAGTTGCAAAAACTGGTTGCCGCACATTGTTTTCAAATAAAATAAGGTGGATCGCAACAAAAGATGTAATTCTGAAATTGCATATTTCTCCTTCAGTTGTGCATGTTCTGTCATTTGATTGGGCATAAACGCATGCATATTTTAATATTTGATTGTGCAAGAAATTCTTGCCCAGTTATTATAGTATTACAAGAGCGTAAATAGATTTGAACTAAAGTGGGCGGGATGCAGGTCGCCCAATACGAAAATATTCTGGAAACGAACGAACTATAGACTGTGCTGTCATCACACATCCCTTCCCCCAGAAGATCCGTATCGGAACCTGTTTTCATAATTTTAGTACCGCCTGGGTGATAAGACTGATCACTATTTTACCATTTGCGCTGGTAATGATAGAAATATGAGCAATATTTTTAAAGAAATGTAACAATCGCCGTTTGGGCGATGTTTTTGTTGAGGCGTGACATTTCCGGGCAGCAAAGGCAGATCCAAGTGTATTTTTACGAACTGACTTTAATGTTATTTGTAGTGCTGTTTATCGCTCCACTGAATATTGAAATAATGCATACACAGACACCTACCAATCTCCAAATAACGTGTCGAGTGCTAACATTAAACTGCTGTAGATACTTAATTTGGCTATTACGGTGGTGCATACCAGTGGAGTGTAGAGAAAATCCTCAAAGAGGGGGCGCTAAAGGTACCTTGAGGTACATTTACTTTTACCCTAATAAAAATGAATCAAGCCACATGCAAAGTTAAATAAAGTTTTATTTACATTGATTATACACATATACACTCCTGGAAATTGAAATAAGAACACCGTGAATTCATTGTCCCAGGAAGGGGAAACTTTATTGACACATTCCTGGGGTCAGATACATCACATGATCACACTGACAGAACCACAGGCACATAGACACAGGCAACAGAGCATGCACAATGTCGGCACGAGTACAGTGTATATCCACCTTTCGCAGCAATGCAGACTGCTATTCTCCCATGGAGACGATCGTAGAGATGCTGGATGTAGTCCTGTGGAACGGCTTGCCATGCCATTTCCACCTGGCGCCTCAGTTGGACCAGCGTTCGTGCTGGACGTGCAGACCGCGTGAGACGACGCTTCATCCAGTCCCAAACATGCTCAATGGGGGACAGATCCGGAGATCTTGTTGGGCCAGGATACTTGACTTACACCTTCTAGAGCACGTTGGGTGGCACGGGATACATGCGGACGTGCATTGTCGTGTTGGAACAGCAAATTCCCTTGCCGGTCTAGGAATGGTAGAACGATGGGTTCGATGACGGTTTGGATGTACCGTGCAGTATTCAGTGTCCCCTCGACGATCACCAGAGGTGTACGGCCAGTGTAGGAGATCGCTCCCCACACCATGATGCCGGGTGTTGGCCCTGTGTGCCTCGGTCGTATGCAGTCCTGATTGTGGCGCTCACCTGCACGGCGCCAAACACGCATACGACCATCATTAGCACCAAGGCAGAAGCGACTCTCATCGCTGAAGACGACACGTCTCCATTCGTCCCTCCATTCACACCACTGGAGGCGGGCTGCACGATGTTGGGGCGTGAGCGGAAGACGGCCTAACGGTGTGCGGGACCGTAGCCCAGCTTCATGGAGACGGTTGCGAATGGTCCTCGCCGATACCCCAGGAGCAACAGTGTCCCTAATTTGCTGGGAAGTGGCGGTACGGTCCCCTACGGCACTGCGCAGGATCCTACAGTCTTGGCGTGCATCCGTGCGTCGCTGCGGTCCAGTCCCAGGTCGACGGGCACGTGCACCTTCCGCCGACCACTGCCGACAACATCGATGTACTGTGGAGACCTCACGTGTTGAGCAATTCGGCGGTACGTCCACCCAGCCTCCCGCGTGCCCACTATACGCCCTCGCTCAAAGTCCGTCAACTGCACATACGGTTCACGTCCACGCTGTCGCGGCATGCTACCAGTGTTAAGGACTGCGATGGAGCTCCGTATGCCACGGCAAACTGGCTGACACTGACTGTGGCGGTGGACAAATGCTGCGCAGCTAGCGCCATTCGTCGGCCAACACCGCGGTTCCTGGTGTGTCCGCTGTGCCGTGCGTGTGATCAATGCTTGTACAGCCCTCTCGCAGTGTCCGGAGCAAGTATGGTGGGTCTGACACACCGGTGTCAATGTGTTCTTTTTTCCATTTCCAGGAGTGTAGTAATTCATAGTAATTTGAAGTGTGTGCCTGACGATTGGAGAAGCGGAGACATTGTTCCAATCTTCAAAAAAAAGGCAATAAAAGACTTTGTAAAAGCTACAGAGGAATATCACTTACGAGTCATACAGCCAACACCGGTACCTGTCTAACTTGAAAATGAGAAACCACAGAAAACCATTTCCAAGATTTCCAGTGGATGCATTCGGCCCACGTCTGGCCCTGAATCTATGGACTGCTAGCTACAAGCCTCAAGGTGCACAGCTACCCTGGTCGGTGGGGAAGTTGCAAAAACTGGTTGCCGCACATTGTTTTCAAATAAAATAAGGTGGATCGCAACAAAAGATGTAATTCTGAAATTGCATATTTCTCCTTCAGTTGTGCATGTTCTGTCATTTGATTGGGCATAAACGCATGCATATTTTAATATTTGATTGTGCAAGAAATTCTTGCCCAGTTATTATAGTATTACAAGAGCGTAAATAGATTTGAACTAAAGTGGGCGGGATGCAGGTCGCCCAATACGAAAATATTCTGGAAACGAACGAACTATAGACTGTGCTGTCATCACACATCCCTTCCCCCAGAAGATCCGTATCGGAACCTGTTTTCATAATTTTAGTACCGCCTGGGTGATAAGACTGATCACTATTTTACCATTTGCGCTGGTAATGATAGAAATATGAGCAATATTTTTAAAGAAATGTAACAATCGCCGTTTGGGCGATGTTTTTGTTGAGGCGTGACATTTCCGGGCAGCAAAGGCAGATCCAAGTGTATTTTTACGAACTGACTTTAATGTTATTTGTAGTGCTGTTTATCGCTCCACTGAATATTGAAATAATGCATACACAGACACCTACCAATCTCCAAATAACGTGTCGAGTGCTAACATTAAACTGCTGTAGATACTTAATTTGGCTATTACGGTGGTGCATACCAGTGGAGTGTAGAGAAAATCCTCAAAGAGGGGGCGCTAAAGGTACCTTGAGGTACATTTACTTTTACCCTAATAAAAATGAATCAAGCCACATGCAAAGTTAAATAAAGTTTTATTTACATTGATTATACACATATACACTCCTGGAAATTGAAATAAGAACACCGTGAATTCATTGTCCCAGGAAGGGGAAACTTTATTGACACATTCCTGGGGTCAGATACATCACATGATCACACTGACAGAACCACAGGCACATAGACACAGGCAACAGAGCATGCACAATGTCGGCACGAGTACAGTGTATATCCACCTTTCGCAGCAATGCAGACTGCTATTCTCCCATGGAGACGATCGTAGAGATGCTGGATGTAGTCCTGTGGAACGGCTTGCCATGCCATTTCCACCTGGCGCCTCAGTTGGACCAGCGTTCGTGCTGGACGTGCAGACCGCGTGAGACGACGCTTCATCCAGTCCCAAACATGCTCAATGGGGGACAGATCCGGAGATCTTGTTGGGCCAGGATACTTGACTTACACCTTCTAGAGCACGTTGGGTGGCACGGGATACATGCGGACGTGCATTGTCGTGTTGGAACAGCAAATTCCCTTGCCGGTCTAGGAATGGTAGAACGATGGGTTCGATGACGGTTTGGATGTACCGTGCAGTATTCAGTGTCCCCTCGACGATCACCAGAGGTGTACGGCCAGTGTAGGAGATCGCTCCCCACACCATGATGCCGGGTGTTGGCCCTGTGTGCCTCGGTCGTATGCAGTCCTGATTGTGGCGCTCACCTGCACGGCGCCAAACACGCATACGACCATCATTAGCACCAAGGCAGAAGCGACTCTCATCGCTGAAGACGACACGTCTCCATTCGTCCCTCCATTCACACCACTGGAGGCGGGCTGCACGATGTTGGGGCGTGAGCGGAAGACGGCCTAACGGTGTGCGGGACCGTAGCCCAGCTTCATGGAGACGGTTGCGAATGGTCCTCGCCGATACCCCAGGAGCAACAGTGTCCCTAATTTGCTGGGAAGTGGCGGTACGGTCCCCTACGGCACTGCGCAGGATCCTACAGTCTTGGCGTGCATCCGTGCGTCGCTGCGGTCCAGTCCCAGGTCGACGGGCACGTGCACCTTCCGCCGACCACTGCCGACAACATCGATGTACTGTGGAGACCTCACGCCCCACGTGTTGAGCAATTCGGCGGTACGTCCACCAGGCCTCCCGCATGCCCACTATACGCCCTCGCTCAAAGTCCGTCAACTGCACATACGGTTCACGTCCACGCTGTCGCGGCATGCTACCAGTGTTAAGGACTGCGATGGAGCTCCGTATGTCACGGCAAACTGGCTGACACTGACTGTGGCGGTGGACAAATGCTGCGCAGCTAGCGCCATTCGTCGGCCAACACCGCGGTTCCTGGTGTGTCCGCTGTGCCGTGCGTGTGATCAATGCTTGTACAGCCCTCTCGCAGTGTCCGGAGCAAGTATGGCGGGTCTGACACACCGGTGTCAATGTGTTCTTTTTTCCATTTCCAAGAGTGTACAAGAGAATGGCATCTTATGTTATAAAAAAGTTACAACTGTGGTTCTCTTCCTTAAACGATGAATTCTATGCTCCTGTTCTTCCTGGAATATTGGTTAATTTCGTTGTCAACAGGACAGAAAGTCAGGCAATTTACATGTCTGGAACTTTTATTGACTATTCCGTTGTAGCTCATTCGATAGAGTTCCTATGTAGTAACAATGGGTTTTTAAGAATTTTCTCGAAAGTCACTATTACCGGACGTATACGCATCTATAGCTTCGCATACACGCCACGCGGGATTAGCCGAGCGGTCTGAGGCACTGCAGTCATGGACTATACGGCTGGTCCCTTCGGCATGGGTGTGTACGTTTTTCCTTAGGATAATTTAGGTCAAGTAGTCCTTAGGCTTAGGGACTTACGACCTTAGCATTTAAGTCCCATATGGTTTCACGCACATTTGAACATTTTTTCCCATACATAACTCGTGTTACGTTATTAGTAAAAATACCATTACGAGTCTCGCAGGAATATTTTTACTGAGAAATTACTATCTGTCTGTATTCCGGATCGCGCTCCAGCTACCACCGGGTCTGGGTGCTGTCGAGTCCTCTCCATTCGGCTCTGTCCTCCCAACACTTTCCTTCCTCCACTTGCTACCAGGTCACACCTCTCCTTGCCACAGATATTCTCACTCCCACTTTCCACCGTGTTCTTGGGCACCCTCTAGGTCTTTTCCCATCTAGTTCTTCCATAATTTTGTGGAGTCTCTGCCCATGCATCCTCTCAACATGCCCGTACTATCTTAATCTCTTTTTTTCGATTTCTTCTCTCATACTTTCTTCTTTAAGGTCCTTTCTAATCTCTACATTCTTTACTCTGTCCATTCTTGTTTTTCCCTTAACTGCTCTTAGAGATTTCATTCCGCTGCTCCAGTCCCTTTTTGTCATTATCCATGTTTCTCAACCATGGGTGAAAATAGGGAAGTAATAATTCTTATACAGAAGCAGTTTTGCTTTTTCTGAAACTTCCTTTTCCAAATCAGGTATTTTATTGTTTGCTAGAAATTGCTTTTGTTCTGTAACCTATTCATTTCGTTAGTTATTCT
The DNA here is from genome assembly GCF_023897955.1 of Schistocerca gregaria. Classification (NCBI taxonomy): domain Eukaryota; kingdom Metazoa; phylum Arthropoda; class Insecta; order Orthoptera; family Acrididae; genus Schistocerca; species Schistocerca gregaria. Next base: position 92,702,051 of record NC_064930.1, on the reverse strand, counting down.
TCCATCCCTAGATATTTCACTCCCTAAATAAGTGAAACTTTCTACCACTTTGTGGGGATCTCCATTCAATATAATATTTCCGTTGATCCCTTTCTCTCTTCCAAAAACCATTACTTCACTCATATCATTATTTATCTTTAATCCATACCTTTTCATTATTTCCTTCGACACATCAAGTTGTAACTATACATCTACCTCTTTATCACCCCATATTACCATATCATTTGCAAAATCATCTTTTCGTCTCTTTCTTTTACTATATATTTAACTGCACTATTCACTCCCTCCATCACAACATTAAAAAGTGCAGGAGGTAGAATACTTCCTTGCGTAAGTCCTTGTCTTATTTCGAAGCATTCAGAGTTCCCCAGTGGTGTTCTAATTCCACAATTGTGTCCTCTGTACATTGTCTTTATTACATTATGTATCCATCATCTATGTCTATCTTCTTTATTTCTTCCCAGAGTCTTTCCCTGTTAACTGAGTCATATGCCTTTTCTATGTCTATAAGAACCAATATCACCTCTTTGTTATACTCCCAAATTTTTTCCATCAGTTGACAGATATCAGGTCGATCGTGCTTCTTCCTTTCCTAAGCCCATGCTGTTTTTCACCGACTTCCTCTTCTATCTTTTCAGTTACTCGATTTAGTAAAATTCTTTCCAAAATCTTGGCTGTATGACTCGTAAGTGATATTCCTCTGTAGATTTTACAAAGTCTTTTATTGCCTTTTTTTTGAAGATTGGAACAATGTCTCCGCTTCTCCAATCGTCAGGCACACACTTCAAATTACTATGAATTACTACACTCCTGGAAATGGAAAAAAGAACACATTGACACCGGTGTGTCAGACCCACCATACTTGCTCCGGACACTGCGAGTGGGCTGTACAAGCAATGATCACACTCACGGCACAGCGGACACACCAGGAACCGCGGTGTTGGCCGTCGAATGGCGCTAGCTGCACAGCATTTGTGCACCGCCGCCGTCAGTGTCAGCCAGTTTGCCGTGGCATACGGAGCTCCATCGCAGTCTTTAACACTGGTAGCATGCCGCGACAGCGTGGACGTGAACCGTATGTGCAGTTGACGGACTTTGAGCGAGGGCGTATAGTGGGCATGCGGGAGGCCTGGTGGACGTACCGCCGAATTGCTCAACACGTGGGGCGTGAGGTCTCCACAGTACATCGATGTTGTCGCCAGTGGTCGGCGGAAGGTGCACGTGCCCGTCGTCCTGGGACCGGACCGCAGCGACGCACGGATGCACGCCAAGACAGTAGGATCCTACGCAGTGCCGTAGGGGACCGCACCGCCACTTCCCAGCAAATTAGGGACACTGTTGTTCCTGGGGTATCGGCGAGGACCATTAGCAACCGTCTCCATGAAGCTGGGCTACGGTCCCGCACACCGTTAGGCCGTCTTCCGCTCATGCCCCAACATCGTGCAGCCCGCCTCCAGTGGTGTCGCGACAGGCGTGAATGGAGGGACGAATGGAGACGTGTCGTCTTCAGCGATGAGAGTCGCTTCTGTCTTGGTGCCAATGATGGTCGTATGCGTGTTTGGCGCCGTGCAGGTGAGCGCCACAATCAGGACTGCATACGACCGAGGCACACAGGGCCAGCACCCGGCATCATGGTGTGGGGAGCGATCTCCTACACTGGCCGTACACCTCTGGTGATCGTCGAGGGGACACTGAATAGTGCACGGTACATCCAAACCGTCATCGAACCCATCGTTCTACCATTCCTAGACCGGCAAGGGAACTTGCTGTTCCAACAGGACAATGCACGTCCTCATGTATCCCGTGCCACCCAACGTGCTCTAGAAGGTGTAAGTCAACTACCCTGGCCAGCAAGATCTCCGGATCTGTCCCCCATTGAGCATGTTTGGGACTGGATGAAGCGTCGTCTCACGCGGTCTGCACGTCCAGCACGAACGCTGGTCCAACTGAGGCGCCAGGTGGAAATGGCATGGCAAGCCGTTCCACAGGACTACATCCAGCATCTCTACGATCGTCTCCATGGGAGAATAGCAGCCTGCATTGCTGCGAAAGGTGGATATACACTGTACTCGTGCCGACATTGTGCATGCTCTGTTGCCTGTGTCTATGTGCCTGTGGTTCTGTCAGTGTGATCATGTGATGTATCTGACCCCAGGAATGTGTCAATAAAGTTTCCCCTCCTGGGACAATGAATTCACGGTGTTCTTATTTCAATTTCCAGGAGTGTATTATTAATACCTCACAATCAACTGATCACTCTCACTCTTGACTGATTTTCACACTTGCACTTGGTACAACTAGGACTTTTTACTTATTCATTCTTCAGTCTTCACATTTCTGCTTCTGAATGTAAACTAGCTTCCTGTTCGGCGAATGGTATGTATGTATAATGTAACGTATCGAACGTTCTCTGTACAAGAAAACAGTAGAATATTCGCGACTTTTCTCGGACAAGTGCCAGACAGAATAACGTATCGAGATCACCAGAGTGGCCGCGTTGTTTCTCGTAGGTATGTGTTAGCGGTCTGTGTGCCAGACAGAACCGTATAAGATGTCGCGGACGCGCCTGCCCCATAGCAAAGTAGAGCGATTAACGAATTCAGTCGAGTCGACTGGCGAAAGAAACGAAGGAGTAGCGTGCGGGCTGACTGGTGGGGGCGGCGAGGGTGGCAGAGGGGGCGGCCCCGCAAGGAGGGGTGGGAGGGGAGTGCATGCGTATTTTAACTTAGCATAATGCGAGCGGACGAATCAGAATTGCTTTCGGTCTTACTTCTTGTTACAAGCTTATTCAGAACAGCACACAACACAAAAAAAACAATGAACCGCACCAGTTACACTAAATTCAGGTACAAGGAAGAACTGAGCTGATTAACAAAAATGCATTTGAACTCGAATAAGGCGAACAATGTATAACAGTTGCTCTTGGCTAAAGTAGGGGTAGGCGATAGCCGATGGTGCTGTCGACAAACCGTTAGTGTAAATCTGTCGTTGGCAAATTATAATAGAGCGACCAAAAAGTTTCTGTTCGGACGCTCCACAGTCCAAAATTGGCATGCCACTCAAGTAAAATAACCTGGAAATTCCGGTAATGACGCCATCGATGCACCATGTTGATGACACTCTCTTGGCAAAACCCCGTGTTCTCCTGCGTGAGCACCTGCGTAATTCCCAGCTTACTTCCTCGTCCGACAGAAATCATCGCCCCTTAAGTTTTTTTTTTTTTTTTTTTTTTTTTTTTTTAAAGCGACTGTACGTGTGAAAACTGAAGATGTGTTAGATGACGATCACTTTGGCTTTAGTAAAGGCACCGGAGGGGCAATTATGACGTTGTGGTTGATAATGGAAGCAAGGCTAAAGAAAAATCAAGACACGTTCACAGGATTTGTCACCTGTAAAAAGCGTTCGACAGTGGAAAATGGTGCAAGATGTTCGAAATTGTGATGATAACAGGTAAGCTATAGGGACAGACCAGTAATATACAATATGAACAAGAGCCAAGAGGGAATAATAAAGACTGGACGACCAAGAGTGGAGTGCTCTGATTAAAAACGATGTAAGACAGGGATGTAGTCTTCACTACTGCCCAATCTGTACATGGAAGAAGCAATGGTGGAAGTAAAAGAAAGGTTCAGGAGTGTAATGAAAATTCAAGCTGCAAGGGTAGCAGTGAAGTGATTCGTATTACATTGTTATGCTGAATGGAATGAACAGTCTGATAAGTAGGGGTGGAGAGTGAATCGAAGAAAGACGAAAGTGATGAGAATTAGCAGAAATGAGAACAGCACAGGCTTAACATGACGATTAATGGTCACGAAGTATATGAAGTTAGGGAATTTTGCTACCTAGGCATCAAAATTACCAACGACAGATGGAGCAAGGAGAACACCAAAAGCAGCTGCTCACAAGCCACACATCACGCCGGTAAACGCCAAACGGCGCCTCGCTCTGTGTAAGGAGCATAAACATTGGACAATTGAACAGTGGAAAAAGGTTGTGTGGAAAGATGCATCACGGTACGCAATGTGGAGATCCGATGTCAGGGTGTGTGTACAGCGAATGTCCGTTGAACGTCATCTGCCAGCGTGTGTGGTGCCGACAGTAAAATTCGGAGAAGGTGGTGTTATGGTGTGCTCGTGTGTTTCATGGCTTGCACCCCTTGTTGTTTTGCGTGGCACTATCACAGCACACTGATTTTTTAAGCACCTTCTTGCTTCCCACTGTTGAAGACCAATTCGGGGATGGCGACTGCATCTTTCAACACAATTAGGCACCTGTTCGTAATTCACGGCCTCTGGTGGAGTGGTTACAAGACAATAACATTCCTGTAATGGACTGGCCTGCACAGAGTCCTGACCTGAATCCTACAGAACACCTTTGGGATGTTTTGGAACGCTGACGTCTTGCCAGGCCTCACCGACCGACATCGATTCCTCTCCTCACTGCAGCACTCCGTGAAGAATGGTCTGCCATACCCCACGAAACCTTCCAGCACCTGACTGAACGTATGCCTGCGATAGTGGAAGCTGTCATGAAGGCTGAGGGTGGCTCAACACCGTATTGATTTCCAGCTTTGCCGATGGAGGGCGCCACGAACTTGTAAGTCATTTTCAGCCAGCTGTCCAGATACTTTGGATCACATTGTGTTTATGTGAATATTAGCTGCAAAATGTGTCTCGAATAGAGTTAGTAGTGAAGAATTAATAATTTAAGACGTCATGCCTGATGGGGCTGTTTTTTTGTATGTACAGCGAAAATGCAGTAAACGATAAAGCTTTTGTCTTTCACCATTTTGTGTGTGGGTTTCGGCGATAAATAGTTCCACTGTTTTAAATAACGTGTAATGTTCGTTGCAAAGTCACTATGTGCTTTCATTCTCAAATATTGGATCAATAAATTTTGGCTATTCGCACGATGTGACGTGGACCTCTTTCTCACCTTCACATCAACCTCTTTGACAGGTAGGTGTCGTTTACACCCACAGCGCTTCCTTGCAGACAGCAAGTGATATGTGTACCAAGTTCTGTTGAAATCGACCCAGGGGTTAGGATGAGATGTGAAAAATACTTGCTTACATACATAAATTTTTTATAATACGTATGGATTACTAAGACTTCTCGATATAAATCAATTTTTGTATTTTTTCGTAGGTTGCGGACCAAACAGATATGGAGACAGCTGTTCAAAACGCTGCTCATTTCTGACTAGTGCATGTGAAGGGATGATATTTTGCACTAAAGAATTGTGTTCATGTGCCCCAGGCTTGCAAGGAGTGAAGTGTGATACACGTAAGTAATGTGTTGTTAAGCTTTATTTCACATGTCAATCCGTGTCTGTATTTAAGTGTAAATATGCCAATAGGTTCTCCTGACTTACGACTCTGTTTCCAACTGATTGTTTCTATTCATGCTGTTGATAGATTTTGAGATTTTTATATAATTTCAAGTGAGACGTGCTTTCCACAAACAAATTTAAAGTGTAGCAGTTACTGCAGAGTATTAATACCCAATTTGTATCAGAGTACTGCAGAGAGCAGGACACCGTTAAGTTTGATCCAACTGATAGACAGAAAATCTGTAAAATTTGTAATGGCTTTGTTCTCATAGCTACTCCATATCCAAATTAAGCACTGTTTGCCAGCCGTCTGGACTGATGGTGGCAAACTTGAAAGCAGGCATGTGTTCACATGTGCACACAAAGACAAAAACACAGACACACACAAACAAACACACACACACACACACACACACACACACACACACACAAACAAACACACACACAAACAAACACACACACACACACACACACACACACACACACACACACACACACACACGGAGATGCTGCTATAAAGACAAATTGTCACATTCATTTACTCTAAGTAGCTGGCAGAAACTGGTTGTGCAGCTTTGCTTCTACATCTACGTGATTATTCTGCTATTCACAATGAAGTGCGTGACAGAGGGTTCAATGCACCACATTCAAGCTGTCTCTCTACCGTTCTACTCCCGAGCGGCACGGGGGAAAAACGAGCACTTAAATATTCCTGTGCGAGCCCTGATTTCTCTTGTTTTATCGTGATAATCATTTCTCCCTATGTAGATGGGTGCCAGCAGAATGTTTCCGCAGTCGCAGGGGAAAATTTTGTTTTGGTGATTCAGATTTGATGAGATTATCCCGTCGCAAAGAAAAACGCCTTTGCCTTAATGATTGCCACTCCAATCCATGTCATCCGTCAGTCCCACCTGATACGGATCCCACACTGCACAGCAGTACTCCAGAATAGGGCGGACAAGCGTGGTGTAAGCAGTCTCTTTGGTAGACCTGTTGCACCTTCTAAGTGTTCTGCCAATGAATCGCAGTGTTAGGCTCGTTCTAGCCACCAGAAAATCTATGTGATCGTTCCAATTTAGGTTATTTGTAATTGTAATCCATAAGTATTTAGTGGAATGTACATCCTTCAGTTTTGTTTGACTTACAGAGTAATCGAAATTTAGAAGATTTCTTGTTGTTGTTGTTGTGGTCCTCAGTCCTGAGACTGGTTTGATGCAGCTCTCCATGCTACTCTATCCTGTGCAAGCTTCTTCATCTCCCAGTACCTACTGCAGCCTACATCCTTCTGAATCTGCTTAGTGTATTTATATCTTGGTCTCACTCTACGATTTTTACCCTCCACGCTGCCCTCCAGTACTAAATTGGTGAGCCCTTCTTCTAGTCGAGTTGTGCCACAAACTCATATTCTCCCCAGTACTATTCAACACCTCCTCATTAGTTATGTGATCTACCCATCTAATCTTCAGCATTCTTCTGTAGAACCACATTTCGAAAGCTTCTATTCTCTTCTTGTCCAAACTATTTATCGTCCATGTTGCACTTCCATACATGGCTACACTCCATACAAATACGTTCAGAAATGACTTCCTGACACTTAAATCTATACTCGATCTTAACAAATTTCTCTTCTTCAGAAACGCTTTCCTTGCCATTGCCAGTCTACATTTTACATCCTCTCTACTTCGACCATCATCAGTTATTTTACTTCCTAAATAGCAAAACTCCTTTACTACTTCAAGTGTCTCATTTCCTAATCTAATTCCCTCAGCATCACCCGACTTAATCCGACTACATTCCATTATCCTCGTTTTGCTTTTGATGACGTTCATCTTATACCCTCCTTTCAAGACACTGTCCATTCCGTTCAACTGCTCTTCCAAGTCCTTTGCTGTCTCTGACAGGACTACAATGTCATCGGCGAACCTCAAACTTTTTATTTCTTCTCCATGGATTTCAATACCTAATCCGAACTTTTCTTTTGTTTCCTTTACTGCTTGCTCAATACACAGATTGAATAGCATCACTCCCTTCCAAATCACTGCTCCCCTTGCCATCTGGTTTCTGTACAAATTGAAAATAGCCTTTCGCTCCCTGTATTTTACCCCTGCCACTTTTAGAATTTGAAAGAGAGTATTCCAGTCAACATTGTCAAAAGCTTTCTCTAAGTCTACAAATGCTAGAAACGTAGGTTTGCATTTCCTTAATCTTTCTTCTAAAATAAGTCGTAGGGTCAGTTCCAATGTTTTCGGAATCCAAACTGATCTTCCCTGAGGTCGGCTTCTACCGGTTTTCCATTCGTTTGTAAAGAATTCGTGTTAGTATTTTGCATCTGTGACTTATGAAACTGATAGTTCGGTAATTTTCACACCTGTCAACACCTGCTTTCTTTGGGATTGGAATTATTATATTCTTCTTGAAGTCTGAGGGTACTTCGCCTGTCTCATACATCTTGCTCACCAGATGCTAGAATTTTGTCAGGACTGGCTCTCCCAAGGCTGTCAGTAGTTCCAATGGAATGTTGTCTACTCCGGTAGCCTTGTTTCGACTCAGGTCTTTCAGTGCTCTGTCAAACTCTTTACACAGTATGGTATCTCCCATTTCATCTTCATCTACACCCTCTTCCAATTCCATAATATTGTCCTCAAGTACATCGCCCTTGTATAGACCCTCTATATACTCCTTTCACCTTTCTGCTTTCCCTTCTTTGCTTAGAACTGGCTTTCCCTCTGAGCTCTTGATATTCATACAAGTAGTTCTCTTTTCTCCCAAGGTCTCTTTAATATTCCTGTAGGCAGTATCTATCTTACCCTTCGTGAGATAAGCCTCTACTTCCTTACATTTGTCCTCCAGTCATCTCTGCTTAGCCATTTTGCACTTCCTGTCGATCTCATTTTTGAGACGTTTGTATTCCTTTTTGCCTGCTTCATTTACTGCATTTTTATATTTTCTCCTTTCATCCATTAAATTCAATATTTCTTCTGTTACCCAAGGATTTCTACTAGCCCTCGTCTTTTTACCTACTTGATCCTCTGCTGCCTGCACTACAGCATCCCTGAAAGCTACCCATTCTTTTTCTACTGTATTTCTTTCCCCCATTCCTGTCAAGATTTCTTATAGTATTAAATTCACACTTTTCTTGAATCAGGTTCGATTGTCACTTTTCATCCCCCATAGATATCCTAATCATTTTGCAAACCGTTTCGTTCATCTGATGACTTTACAAGACGGTAGATGACAGCATCATTTGCAATCAAGAGGACTACTCAGATTGTCTCCTATGTCGCTAGTGTAGATCAGGAGCAATTGCGTGCCCATAGCACTTTCTGGGGAACGCCAGATATTACTTCTGCTTCACTCGAAGTTTTTCCGTCTATTACTACAAACTATGAGCTTTATGGCAGGAAATCACGAATCCAGTTGCACAAGCGAGGCGATATTCCATACGAAAGCGTTCTGGAAGTCTAAAAATTTGGAATCAATTTGACATTCCCTGTCGATAGCACTTATTACTTCATGAGTACAAAGAGCTAGTTGTGTTTCACAAGAACGATGTTTTATGAATCCGTGCTGACAATGTGTCGATAAATCGTTTTCTTCGAGTATTAGTTGCAAAGCGATTTAGAAAAGATTGCTGTATGGTGTGTCAGGTGGCAGTTGACGCTAAATAACGAAAAGTGTGAGATGATCCACATGAGTTCCAAATGAAATCCGTTGGAATTCGATTACTCGATAAATAGTACAGTTCTCAAGGCTGGCAATTCAACTACGTACCTGGGTGTTAAAATTACGAACAACTTCAGTTGGAAGGACCACATAGATAATATTGTCGGGAAGGCGAGTCAAAGGTTGCGTTTCATTGGCAGGACACTTAGAAGATGCAACAAGTCCACTAAAGAGACAGCTTACACTACACTCGTTCGTCCTCTGTTAGAATATTGCTGCGCGGTGTGGGATCCTTACCAAGTGGGATTGACGGAGGACATCGAAAGGGTGCAAAAAAGGGCAGCTCGTTTTGTATTATCACGTAATAGGGGAGAGAGTGTGGCAGATATGATACACGAGTTGGGATGGAAGTCATTACAGCAAAGACGTTTTTCGTCGCGGCGAGACCTTTTTAAGAAATTTCAGTCACCAACTTTCTCTTCCGAATGCGAAAATATTTTGTTGAGCCCAACCTACATAGGTAGGAATGATCATCAAAATAAAATAAGAGAAATCAGAGCTCGAACAGAAAGGTTTAGGTGTTCGTTTTTCCCGCTCGCTGTTCGGGAGTGGAATAGTAGAGAGATAGTATGATTGTGGTTCGATGAAATTAACCCTCTGCCAAGCACTTAAATGTGAATTGCAGAGTAGTCATGTAGATGTAGAAATTCATGATGTTCGAACACAGTATATGATGCAGAAACCCTACTGATAAAAAGCCTGTAATTCAGAGAATTATTCCTACTTCCCTTTTTGGGTATTGGCGTGGTTTGAGCAATTTTCCTGCCTGTAGGTACAGATCTTTCTATGAGCGAGAGATTCTATATAATTGGACCTACTGTATCAGCACGCTCTGAGAGGAAGCTGACTAGCAATCAGTCCGGACCTGAGGCCTCGCCTTTATCAAGTGATTTAAGCTGTTCTGCTACGCGGAGGATATCTACTCCTGTGTTTCTCATCTTGGCAGTTGTTCTTGAATGGAATTCAGGATAATTTACTTCGTATTCTTTTGTGAAGGAGCTGACTGCAATTGATATGATTTACTCTAATTGATGTACTATGTGATTATGAACATGCGATGTAGACACTTTCTCGGTAGTGACAGCGTCCGCTCCTCAGGGCACGAACTCCCCAAGTTGGGCAACTGATTCAGGAACCATCATCGTTTGCGACCAGTCAATCGGCCGTGGCACCTGTCTGTCTCCAAGGCTTGCACACTTTGCTACAAGGTGAAGACACATGCAGCCTTTTGAGTACTGTAGAGAAAACAGTTGTCACACGTAACGAGATTGCAGAATCTAGTATTGTCCGTTTCTTTGAGAGATAATTAAAGACTAACCAGGGACCCCAGTTGGTCCTGTGTGAACGTCCGCTGCACGATAATGGCTGCATCATCAGCACGGTCAGTAGTTGGTGTCACGAAATGCAATTCGTGGGACACGCTCGTCTGTTCGTTCAGTATTTTGGCAGGCGTGTTATATCTCCAGAATAATTCATTAATTCATATGTGTAAATCAACACAATACCGTGAAGTGGGTTGCTATTTCTTGGAGTAATTTCATAATCCTACTAAAAAACTGTTGTCTACCTCATGCTTGTTATGAATACTATCACGAGTATAATCAAATTTGATGGTTGATAGTAGTTATACGAAAAGCTTGAAGACCTGTGCACGGCCTCCATCAAATATAACGTTATCAGCGGGGAGATTCAGCTACGCAGTTGAGATAATAACATAATTTGTGGCAGGTGTATACGATAGAAACGTTTTTGATTTAATTTCATTTTATTACTATCCACATTTTTTTTACTAACTATCAAATGGAATTGACTTTGAGAACTTATTCATATATGGTTTTAATCAATAACAAATTATCGCTAACTTATGACTGTGTTATTAAGAAGCCTTTACAAATTAATATGGTGAAGAAGCGAAAAAGGAAGCAAGGAACATTGGGTTTAACGTCCCAGCGACATCTAGGTCATTAGAGACGAAGCACTAGCTGGATTTTGTCAAGGATGGGGAAGGAAATCGGACGTGCCGTTTCACAGGAGTCGTCCCGGCATTTGCCTGGAGCGATTTAGAGAAATCGCAGAAAACCTAAATCTTTATGGCCAGTGGCCAGAAGCGAGTTTGAACCGTTGTCCTGCCGAATGCGAATCTAGTGTGGTAACCGCTGTGCCACCTCGCTCGCGTGTTTTTTTTGTTTCTTTGTTTTGCTTTTTATTTTACTTTTTTTGTCATTAGTCTCCTGACTGGTTTGATGCGGACCTTCACGAATTCTTCTCCTTTGCCAACCTCTTCATCTCAGAATATAAACATACGTCCTCAATTGTTTGCTGGATGAACTGCAATCCCTGTCTTCCACTACAGTTTTTGGCCTCTACAACTCCCTCTAGTATTATGGAAGTCATTCTCTCATGCTTTAAGAGATGTCCTATCATCCTGTCCCTTCTCCTTATCAGTGTTTTCCACATATTCCTTTCCTCTCCGATTCTGCGTAGATCCTCCTCATTCCTTACCTTATCAGTCCACCTAATTTTCAACATTCGTCTATAGCACCACATCTCAAATGCTTCGATTCTCTTCTGTTCCGGTTTTTCCACAGTCCAAGTTTCAGTATGATACAATGCTGTACTCTAAACTTACATTGTCAGAAATTTCTTCCTCAAATTTAGGCCTATCTTCGATGATGGTAGACTTCTCTTGGCCAGTCCTTGTCTGCTTTTGGTGTCCTCCTTGCTCCGTCCGTCATTCGTTACTCTACTGCCTAGCTAGTAAAATTCCCTAACTCCATCTACTTCATGGTCATCAATCCTCATATTAAGTTTCTCGGTGTTCTCATTTCTGCTATTTCTTATTATTTTCGTCTCTCTTCGATTTACTCTCAATCCATATTGTGTACTCATTACACTGTTTATTCCATTCTGCAAATCTTGTGATTCCTCTTCACTTTCACTCAGTCTAGCGATGTCATCAGCGAATCGTATCATTGATATCCTTTCACCTTGAATTTCACTCCTGAACCTTTCTTTTATTTCCATCATTGCTTCTTTTATGTACAGATGATAGAGTAGTAGCGAAAGACAACATTGCTGTCTTACACCCATTTTAATCTGAGGACTTCGTTCTTGGTCGTCCACTATTTATTATTCCCTCTTGGCTCTTGTACACGTTGTATACTACCCGTCTTTCCCCTATTTTTCGAGGTCGATAAATCCTATGAACGTGTCTTAGTTTTTTCTGTTATCTTGCTTCTATTATCACTGCTGGATATAACGTACAAGATTCTTTCTAAAGTCCTTTTGAGCAGGGCAGAGCCGCAATTGGATCCGTAAATCGGGGAATACCAGGGAGGTTTTAGAAGGGGCAGATCATGTTCGGAACAAATACTAAACCTCAAAAACATTATGGCATACCAAAAATCAAGGGCAAAGACATATGTAATCTCCTTCATTGATTTCAAAAAAGCATATGATTCGATTGATAGAGAATCTCTGTTATCAGTCCTGGAAGAAATGGGTTTGGATAAGAAAACAACTAATATTATAAAAGCGACCCTTACAAATACATTTTCGAAAGTTAAATTTATGGGCGAACTATCGGAACCCTTTGAAATAAAAACGGGTGTGCGACGGGGCGATTGGCCCTCACCGTTGCTGCTCAATTGTGCACTTGAGAAAGTAGTCAGAGAATGGAACACAAATATTAAGAGTGGTATAAGACTGGGTTGCAAAAAGAAGAACCTTAAAGTAAATTGCATTGCTTTTGCAGATGATATGGCTCTGTTTGCTGAAACAATGGAAGAAGCACGGGAGCAAATCCTTGAACTAAAGAAACAAGCAGCTAAAACTGGTCTTCACATCTCCTTTGAAAAAACTAAGATATTGACAAACATCAAGCACTCATGTAAATACCTCAAAGTTCAAGAACAGAAGATTGAAATAGTAAAAGAATTCAAATATCTCGGAGAATGGATTAGTTGGAATGCTGGGGAAAGCAAAGCAATGGAATCCAGAAAAAAAAACTTGAATTGGCCCTCCAACTAACAACAAATACATACAGCAAAAAATCCCTTTCATGGGGGTCCAAAATTACACATTACAAGACAATGATTAAGCCAGAAGCATTGTATGCAGCAGAAACACTTAACATAAATTTCAAAGGCCAAATGGAGAAACTTGAGGTAAAGGAAAGAAAAATTTTAAGAAAAATCATTGGGCCAAAATTTCAAAAAAATAAGATTATATACATCAAAAATGAAACTCTCTACAAGAAAATTGAGAAACTTGCAGATTCTACGCGAAAAAGGAGAATAAATTTTTATCGTCATCTTCTCAGAATGAATTCCAACAGATTAACTAAACAAATCTTTGACTTCTTCCGTAACCGAAAAACGAAGCCCAACTGGTTTAAAGAAATTGAGAAAGATCTAGTGGAATTAATGATTCCAGAGAATTCACTTGTTGATCGAACTGCTAAATTAATTATTGAAGATGAAAACATAAGGTTCCAAGACAAATCCACACAAAAGTCCAAACTCTTCATCTCGGAAGAAGAGAGGAGAAAAAGATCAGAAAGAATGAAGAAATACTGGGCCCTAAGAAAAGAACTATGCACAAAGAAATGATTGATCCAGCGTACCCCAAAGAGGGTGAAACGAAAGAAGAAGGAGATCAACCGCAACTTCAGAACTGCCTCTCTCGTGCCTTTACCTTTCCTGAAGCCGAACTGATCGTCATGTAACACATCCTCGATTTTATTTTCCATTTTTCTGGACATTATTCTTATAAGCAACTCAGATGCTTCAGTTGTAAAGTTGATTCTGCGCTAATTGTCGCACTTCAGCTCTTGCAGTCTTCGAAAGTTAGGTGGTATGTCGTTAGAATCATACATTCTATATATCAACATGAATTGTCATTTTGTTGCCATTTTCCCCAATGATTTTAGAAATTCTAATGGAATGTTCTCTGTCCCCTCTGCCTTATTTGATCTTACGTCCTCCGAAGTTCTGTTATATTCTAATATTGGATCGCCTATCTCTTCTAAATCGACTCCTGTTTCTTCTTCTATCACATCAGACAAATCTTCCCCCTCATACAGGCCTCCAATTTACTCTTTCCACCTATCCGCTCTCGCCTCTGCATTTAACAGTGGAATTCCCGTTGCACTCTTACCGTTACCACCCTTCCATTTAATTTCACCAAAAGTTGTTTTGACTTTCCTACATGCTGAGTCACTCCTTTCGAGAATCATTTCATCTTAGCATCCCTGCATTTCTGATTTTTTTCATTCCTCGGCGACTAGTACTTCTGTGTTCCTGAATATCCCTGGACATTTTTGAACTTCCTTCTTTCATCAACCAATTTTTTCGGTTACTCATGGTTTCTTCACAGTTACCTTCTTTGTACCTATATTTTCCTTTCCAACTTCTGTGACTGGCCTTTTGAGAGATCTCCATTCCTCGTCAGCTACTTTGCCTACTGCCCTAGTCCTTATTGCTGTATGTATTGCCTTAGTATTCCTTAGTACTTCCATATCCGTTTTCTTTTTTGCGTATTGGTTCTCCCTGACTAATCTCTTAATCTTCAGCCTACGCTTCATCAGTACTAAATTGTGATCTGAGTGTATATCTGATTTTGGGTACGCCTTACAATCCAGTATCTGATTTCGACATCTCTGTCTGACTTTGATGTAGCCTAACTGTAATCCTCCCTTTTCCAAGTATACCTCCTCCTCTTATGATTCTTGAACTGAGTATTCGCTATTACTAGTTGGAATTTCTTACATAAATAGCCTTTCTGCTCTCTCATTTCCTGTGCCAAGCCCATATTCTCCTAGGACCATTTCATCTATTCCTTCTCCCAGAACTGCATTCCAGTCCCTCATGACTATTAGATTTTCATCTCCCTTTACGAACTGAATTACCCTTTCAGTATCCTCTATACTTCCTCTATCTATTCATCTTCAGCTTCTGACGATGGAAAGTATACCTGAACTATCGTTGTCGGTGTTGGTTTGCTGTCGATTCTGATTAGAACAACCCGGTCACTGAACTGTTCACAGTAACACACCCTCTGCCCTACCTTCCTATTCATAACGAATCCTACACCTGTTATACCAATTTCTGCTGCTGTTGATATTACCCGATACTCATCTGACCAGAAATCCTTGTCTTCTTTATATTTCACTTCACTGACCACTTTATTATATATTATTTAGCGTATCCCTAATACAGACATAACATGAAATTAAATTACATATACATATGTACATATTGACACAGGAGAAACTTAAGTTTGTGTTTACAACTGAGAAGATGTTATGCAGGTGCACATCTGTCACTGTTTCCACCGACCTTTCCTTTCTTCTGGAGGCTTGAAATCCTTAGCAACCATGTCAGCAGCATCGCACAGAGTTGGATGGCGTCATTTCAGTCTCTTACGATTTAAAAGTGGTAGGTCACTATGCACAGTTTGGTTAGAATTCCTGGAGACCTTGTGGAATTCTCTCATAAGGGCAGTACATCTGCGTAGATCAGGAGGCATTATACCGGTTAACAGTGGAAGCCAATAAACTGGGGTAGATCTGACTGCACCGGATATTATGCGCATTGCCGTTTTCAGTTGATTATCAACAAGCCTTGTATGATGACTGATCATCCAAACAGGTGCACAATACTCAGCAATTGAGTACACCAAGCCCAGAGCCGAAGATGTCAGGGTGGTTGCTGAAGATCCCCAGGTAGTTCCACATATCTTAAGGAGGATGTTGTTTCGAGTCCTCAGCTTTTGAGCTAAGTTAAGAAGGCGTTGTTTGAAGCATAGTGTACGATTCAGGATGACACCTGGATATTTTGGGTTCCAATTATGACTAAGATTTCGGCCTCTGAAAATTACTTCCAGTTTTACGTCCACCAACCAATTATTTAGATGGAAGCAACACACTTCTGTTTTACTCACACTGGGTTGCCCTCCACATTTTGAAGTAATTATCTAATGCAGCCAGGTCTGTTGTCTTGATTTCCTGGTGTTTTACGGCTAGAGCCATGTCATCAGCCTAGCAGTATTTTCTGGACGAAGTGTCAGGTAGATCAGATAGGTATAGGTGAGAGAACTGATCCTTGAGGCAATCCGTTCTTCAGCTTCCTCTCCTTACTTATGTTGCTTCCAGTGATTATCTGGAACTTCCGATGGCTTAGCATGTCGAGCCATTGTTGAGCAGGGTATGATGCGGAGAAATTTGTAGGTAAAACCTTCCCTTCACACAGTGTCGAAGGCGGCAGTTAGATCAACAAACGCCACAGATGTTTTCTGCTTCATAGGGGAATCCTGACTCTATGAAGGATTGAGAGACAATACTTGGTCTCAGCAGCTAAGCCCTATTCTGAAGCCTACCTGGTCAATTGGAACGTTCTCTCTGACCATTACTATATATACACTCCTGGAAATTGAAATAAGAACACCGTGAATTCATTGTCCCAGGAAGGGGAAACTTTATTGACACATTCCTGGGATCAGATACATCACTTGATCACACTGACAGAAACACAGGCACATAGACACAGGCAACAGAGCATGCACAATGTCGGCACTAGTACAGTGTATATCCACCTTTCGCAGCAATGCAGGCTACTATTCTCCCATGGAGACGATCGTAGAGATGCTGGATGTAGTCCTGTGGAACGGCTTGCCATGCCATTTCCACCTGGCGCCTCAGTTGGACCAGCGTTCGTGCTGGACGTGCAGACCGCGTGAGACGACGCTTCATCCAGTCCCAAACATGCTCAGTGGGGGACAGATCCGGAGATCTTGCTGGCCAGGGTAGTTGACTTACACCTTCTAGAGCACGTTGAGTGGTACGGGATACATGCGAACGTGCATTGTCCTGTTGGAACAGCAAGTTCCCTTGCCGGTCTAGGAATGGTAGAACGATGGGTTCGATGACGGTTTGGATGTACCGTGCACTATTCAGTGTCCCCTCGACGATCACCAGAGGTGTACGGCCAGTGTAGGAGATCGCT
The DNA here is from genome assembly GCF_023897955.1 of Schistocerca gregaria. Lineage (NCBI taxonomy): Eukaryota > Metazoa > Arthropoda > Insecta > Orthoptera > Acrididae > Schistocerca > Schistocerca gregaria. Next base: position 92,684,994 of record NC_064930.1, on the reverse strand, counting down.
CCCCACACCATGATGCCGGGTGTTGGCCCTGTGTGCCTCGGTCGTATGCAGTCCAGATTGTGGCGCTCACCTGCACGGCGCCAAACACGCATACGACCATCATCGGCACCAAGGCAGAAGCGACTCTCATCGCTGAAGACGACACGTCTCCATTCGTCCCTCCATTCACGCCTGTCGCGACACCACTGGAGGCGGGCTGCACGATGTTGGGGCATGAGCGGAAGACGGCCTAACGGTGTGCGGGACCGTAGCCCAGTTTCATGGAGACGGTTGCGAATGGTCCTCGCCGATACCCCAGGAGCAACAGTGTCCCTAATTTGCTGGGAAGTGGCGGTGCGGTCCCCTACGGCACTGTGTAGGATCCTACGGTCTTGGCGTGCATCCGTGCGTCGCTGCGGTCCGCTCCCAGGTCGACGGGCACGTGCACCTTCCGCCGACCACTGGCGACACCATCGATGTACTGTGGAGACCTCACGCCCCACGTGTTGAGCAATTCGGTGGTACCTCCACCCGGCCTCCCGCATGCCCACTATACGCCCTCGCTCAAAGTCCGTCAACTGCACTTACGGTTCACGTCCACGCTGTCGCGGCATGCAACCAGCGTTAAAGACTGCGATGGAGCTCCGTATGCCACGGCAAACTGGCTGACACTGACTGTGGCGGTGCACAAATGCTGTGCAGCTAGCGCCATTCGACGGCCAACACCGCGGTTCCTGGTGTGTCCGCTGTCCCCAACTGAAAAGGGGAGGGGGGGGGGGGGTTCGATTGGACATCTTTTGTCTCCTTAATGCTGTAATTTAAACATATATACAAAAATTGTTCTTTCAGAATAAGCGCCTGTTGCTTTGGGACACTGCAGTTCAAACAGGAGGGGCGTAATGTTGATGTGTATTTGTTATTCGTCAACTGAAGTGTATTTAATGTCTTGCTGTTTTTGGGGGCACACAGCTGTGTTATTGTACTCATTTTGAAGTGTTCTTGCGGGTGAATGACTGCTCCCCACTTCAGTGTATTCTTTTGAGTAGTATTTAAGGGTTTTTGGATATTTGTCCGTGGAATGTATTGATTCAATTTTGTTTTTCTCTTTCTTTTGAATTATGGTGAATTGTTTAGTTTATCTGGTTATTGGCTAAACTCACGCTTCAAGCACTAAATCAGCTGATATTGAAATTGTTTTGTTTTTTCTTCACATCTACATGACTACTCTGCAATTCACATTTAAATGCTTGGCAGAGGGTTCATCGAACCACAATCATACTATCTCTCTACTATTCTACTCCCGAACAGCGAGCGGGAAAAACGAACACCTAAACCTTTCTGTTCGAGCTCTGATTTCTCTTATTTTATTTTGATGATCATTCCTACCTATGTAGGTTGGGCTCAACAAAATATTTTCGCATTCGGAAGAAAAAGTTGGTGGCTGAAATTTCTTAAAAAGGTCTCGCCGCGACGAAAAACGTCTATGCTGTAATGACTTCCATCCCAACTCGTGTATCATATCTGCCACACTCTCTCCCCTATTACGTGATAATACAAAACGAGCTGCTATTTTTTGTACCCTTTCGACGTCCTCCGTCAATCCCACCTGGTAAGGATCCCACACCGCGCAGCAATATTCTAACAGAGGACGAACGAGTGTAGTGTAAGCTGTCGCTTTAGTGGACTTGTTGCATCTTCTAAGTGTCCTGCCAATGAAACGCAACCTTTGACTCGCCTTCCCCACAATATTATCTATGTGGTCCTTCCAACTGAAGTTGTTCGTAATTTTAACACCCAGCTACTTAGTTGAATTGCCAGCCTTGAGAACTGTACTATTTATCGAGTAATCGAATTCCAACGGATTTCTTTTGGAACTCATGTGGATCATCTCACACTTTTTATTTAGCGTCAACTGCCACCTGACACACCATACAGCAAACTTTTCTAAATCTCTTTGCAACTGATACTGGTCTTCGGATGACCTTACTAGACGGTAAATTACAGCATCATCTGCGAACAATCTAAGAGAACTGCTCAGATTGTCACCCAGGTCATTTATATAGATCAGGAACAGCAGAGGTCCCAGGACGCTTCCCTGGGGAACACCTGATATCACTTCAGTTTTACTCGATGATTTGCCGTCTATTACTACGAACTGCGATCTTCCTGACAGGAAATCACGAATCCAGTCGCACAACTGAGACGATATCCCAAAGGTCCGCAGCTTGATTAGAAGTCGCTTGTGAGGAACGGTGTCAAAAGCTTTCCGGAAATCTAGAAATACGGAATCAACTTGCTGCAGAATGTGGCAGGTGACCACCAACATAAACAAATGTAACGTATCCAGTATGAGATTTTCTCTCTGCAGTGGAGTGTGCGCTGATATGAAACTTCCTGGCAGATTAAAACTGTGTGTCGGACCGAGACTCGAACTCGGGGCCTTTGCCATCCGGAGGCAAGTGCTTTTGTCATCGAAAGGCAAAGGTCCCGAGTTCGAGTCTCGGTCCGGCACACAGTTTTAATATGCCAGGAAGTCTCAAATGTAACGTACTGCGGATACCTAGGCAGAACAACCATTGGAAGCTTCTACTTCCATAAAATAACTAGAGTGCGCATACGATGATACTGATCTTACAACTTATCGTAGAAGATACGCTACGGAAAGCAAACCTACGTTTCTGCAATTTTACTGCAATAGTCTCTTTCAAATTTGAAGGTGTCAGGGGCAATATACAGGGAGTGAAAGGCTATTTACAATTTGTACAGAAACCAGATGGCAGTTTTGAGGGTCAAGAGTACAAAGGGAAATCAGTGGTTGAGAAAGAAGCCAGACAGGATTGTAGCCTATATCCGATTTAATTCAATCTGTATATTGGGCAAGCAGTAAAGAAAACAAAAGAAAAATTTCGAGCAGGAATTAGAATCCATGGGAAGAAATAAAAACATTGAGGTTTTCCGACGTCATTGTAAATTTGTCAGGGATAGCAAAGGACCTGGAAGAGGAAATGCACGAAATGAAAAGCGTTTCGAAAGGATGATATAATATGAACGTCAACAAAAGCAGAGCGAGTATAATGTAATGTAGGAAATGAGATACTCAAAGTAGAAGACGAGTTTTGCTATTTGGGGACTAAAATAACTGATGACTGTCGAAGCAGACAGGATATAAAGTGTAGACTGGCCACAGAAAGAGAAGTTTCTGAAGAAGAAAAATTTGTTAACATCGAGTATAGATTTAAGTGCAGGAAGTCTTTTCTGAAAGTATTTGTATGGAATGTAGCCATATATGGAAGTGAAACATGGACGATAAATAGGACAAGAAGAGAATAGAAGCCTTCGAAATGTGATGCTACAGAGGAATGCTGAAGATTAGATGGGTAGAGGTACTGATTCGAATTGGGGAGGATAGTTTGAAGCACAACTTGACTAGAAGAAGGCATCGGTTAATACGATATGTTCTGAGGCATCAATTTAGTGGCAGTGTGGAGGGTAAAAATCATAGAGGGAGACCAAGAGATGAATGTATTAAGCAGGCTGAGAAATATGTAGGGAACAGCAGCTATTCGGAGATGAAGAAAGTTCCACAGGATAAGGTAGCATGGAGAGCTGCATGAAACCAGTCTCTGGACTGAAGACCACAACAACAACAGGCGTCGGAGCGATTTGAAGCGGAATCAGTACTTAAATTTACTCAGATGTAAGACACATGTTAGACTGAGATTCATTGGAAAAATGTTGAGGAAATGAAGTGCATCAACAAAGGGAGTGGTTAACAAATCCATCATTCGATCAAAGCTTGAATACTGCTCATCAATGTGGGACCGGTACGGTATAGGATGGATAGTGAAATACAGAAGATACAAAGAAGAGCAGCACTCTTTGTTATAGATCCATTTAGTATGGGCGGAATCTACTGTTAAAGTTCCAAGAGCATACATGCCTAGTAGATCAGTGTGGCCGTGCCCTCCGTTCAGTACTATCTGAAAAAATGCATCTGAAAACAATTATTCTGCAGTTAAGCGTCCACAGCCATGTTAAACCACTCATTGTCTACTACGTAAAAGTTAAGAGACTCCTACAGGTTAAATTCTGATCTGTGTCTTAATCATCCTATTCCTCCTACCGATCTACAGTCCTTCATGACAAACAAATATGCATTTATTTTACCGTACCAAGTAATCCTTTAGATTTTATCTGACATTTTTCCTATCTTTCTGTCATCTCTGGAGTAAGTGAAAAAGTACAATTGTGCAGTTTTCGTATGCTTTGGCTCTTGACCTGTATTTGCTGCGATAGATCTCTTCACTATGACGCTCACGGTAGTTGACCTGCATCCCTGCATTTCTTGTTCATTATTGCACATGTTTAATTTTGTGTTGACAAGTTGTCCATTGCCTGGACAGAAATTCTGTTCTAAATGGCGCTGATTGTCTCTTCATTCCCATTCTGAAATTCTGTAACCTGCTAACACGATTAAGGGCTCGAACAGTCCATACTGTAACACATAAAATCACAAACAGACACTTAAAGAATGACAAATCCAGAATACTACACTTGTGTCCAGAATGAAATCAATAAACAGAAATTTTTGCAAGGTTGCGCTTATTTTGCCACAAAACAGTGTAGACAAATAATACAGTACAAACAATGTACACAATAGTTCAAATGGTTCAAATGGCTCTGAGCACTATGAGACCTAACTGGTGCGGTCATCAGTCCCCTAGAACTTAGAACTACTTAAACCTAACTAACCTAAGGACATCACACACATCCATGTCCGAGGGAGGATTCGAACCTGAGACCGTAACGGTTGCGCGGGTCCAGGCTGTAGCGCCTAGAACCACTCGGCCACTCCGGCCGGCAATGTACAGAATAGAAAACATCATCAACTGCAACGTGCACAACAGTAGACAAAGATGTTCTTCAATTTTTTCTAACCTAACACATTTCCACACACATTCTGATACCCGTTTAGTATGCCCACTATATGGTGTGGCCAACTCTGGCAGCAATGACAATGACGCAGCGTGCTGTGGATAACGTCATCAGTGTTATGTTGAGGCAAAACGCCCATGTGGAGCAGCTCGCAAGCTTGGAGAATTGTTGGTGGGTGCTGACTCGTTGCAATCCGTCTCCTTAGCGAATCCCAGACAGATTGCACGGGATTCAAGTTGGGAGAGCGAGCAGGCCACATTATGCGTGCAGTATCTTCTGTTCCCAAGAAAAACATCAACCACTCGTGCTCTACGAAGTCGGGCATTGTCTTGCGTCAATCTATATCTGGGTCCACAGCACCTCGCTCTCGAGCTCTCAAGACATCACAATGCCTGACAGCAGTTAAAGCTTACTGATTCACCCACACAGTTCCATAAGAAGTGTTCGAGTGATCAACATAATCCCTGACCACACCATGTTCTGGCGTCGAAATCGTGTTCCATATTCCCCTCAGATGCGAATCCTACGAGAACCGCTCTCCAGACCAAATCTGGACGCATCTTTCAAAAGAACATTGGCCCACTGTTCGACTGTGGAGGCATTTTGACGACTCCAGGTGAGTCAGAGGTAGACATACAGCAAGTCTCAGACATTAAAGGCCACTCTGCCGAAGCCTTCAGTACACCGCTTGCCTCTGATACAACACCTCCAGTGGATGCTGCGATGCCAGTTGCAGCGCAGTACTGAGGTGGTACCGTCGCGCCCTTACAGCCAAATGACGGTCCTCTCTTTCTCATGTCACTCGTGGTCGGCCCCGCCCTGTTCAGCTTCCATTGTTCCTACGACCCTCCACCGAAGAGAGTCTGGTAGGTGTCTTCTGCGTGCCATACTGCACAGTCTGTGACTGTGGATGTGGGGCTATCCGGCAAACACTGCTCCATTTGATAGGTCCCCTGACGTCATAGTGGGTACGGTTGTCTGTTGACCGAAATGACATCTGGTAGTAGAAGTAGCTTTATTCATCTGTATATTTCATTTTACAAGGATATACGACATGCCAAAGTATTAACAAATTTAGATCAATTTATATAAGCTAATTCTTATAGACATATATTTAAAGACTTCTAGTTAGAGACCATCATTAGATTTACTCCTGGTACACAATGTTTTTTTATAAATAATTTATTAAATAATGTAATGCTGCACCGTTCACTCATATCTCACTATTAGTCACTGCACACACTATACACACATTGTTTCATAACACTTCACTCACTACACACACACACACACACACACACACACACACACACACACACACACACACACACACACACACACTTGTTATCTATGGGGCATTTTCTGTACTGCAACTTCCCATTTGCTATCCTGAAAAACTGAGTCAACACCCCTCCATAATGAGTGAAATGTCGAGCTCAGAAAGAGTTAGAGGTGTTATAGTACTGTGCTATGCATTGCTTGGGGGTAAGTATTTCTAGAAAGGAAAAAAGCAGGAAAAAAGCATAAAGTGAAGGTGTTATGTGGAATTTTGGATATTTTATAATCATTATTATTATTATTTATTTGTATAACATTTTTTACCAAACCCCTACTCTGCTTTAGCTAAATAATGCTTCAATGTATAAAATGTATTGTGTAACAGGTACTTTTTAGCTGCCTTTTTAAGTAATTGTATTTTTAGAGTTTCTTTAATCCCTTTTGGTAATTTATTGTACAGTTTCACTCCTTGGTAGAAATGCTGTTTTGAGTTTTATGTTTCTTTTTTCTTTTTAAATGTAAGTTGAGTCTATCTCTTGTTGCATGGTCATGGACAGAGTTGTTTGTGCAGTGATTACCAATGATATTTTTGATATGTACAACTGACTGCTAAATCTATTCACATGGAGCAGTTAAAATCCCCAGTGTTTTGAACAGATCTTTACAATGAGCTCGACAAGTATTTTTAGTTATTATTCTCACGGCTATTTTCAGGAGTTTGAAAACTGTGTTCATATTTTCTGCATTTTTTCCCCAAAAAAAGAATTCCATACCTAAGAACAATATGTAACTTGCTCATGACATGCTGTTTGCATGTACCTTTGTGTTTTCACACCACTTCAACTGAGATTTAATATTCGTTCCTAGAAATTTTGCATTTGTTACGCAGTCTATAGTGGTGCCATCTACATTCAATTTAACATTGTAATTTTTCCTCTTCAAACTGAAATTCATGGCATTAGTTTTCTTGATGCTCAATGTCGTTTTATTGCTTATTCACCTGACATAAACTTCCTTGAGAGTTTTATTTGCTTTCATTGTAAGGAGTTCTCTTGTTTTCTCAGTGGCTGTAATATTTCTGTCATCAGCGAAGAAAATTTTTCCACCAACTGTAAGACTATTGGGAAAAGCATTGATATATATCAGGAACAGTACTGGACCTAATATGCTACCTGCGGGACTCCTATATTAATATATTTTGGTTCTGTTAAGTGTTTTACTAAATGTTTGGATTCATTTGAGGTATATGTTATCTCTACTCTTTGTACTCTATCTGTTAGGTATCAGCTAAACCAGTCATTTGCTACCCCTTTTGTTCCTAATGCCTCTTATTTATTTAATATAATCTTTGGGTCGACAGCATCAAACGCCTTAGAAACATCTAAAAATATTCCTGTGACACACTCATCATTATCAAGATCAAAAGTACAACTTTTGTGAATTCTACTATGGCTGACTCCGTATGTCTGCCACTTCGGAAACCAAACTGTGATACGCTTAAAAGATTGTATTTATTCACTTAATTAATTAATGAGTCTTTCATAACTGCTTCTATTATTTTTGAGAATGATGACAAAAGGGAAACAGGCCGGTAATTTTCTATATCTTCCGCATTACCTTTCTTAAGCAAAGGTACAACTCTTGCCTTTTTTTTTAACTGCTCTAGAAATGTCTCTGATGTGAAGGATTCATTTATTATATTTGTTGAGGGCCTTGTATAATACCTATGCATTAATTCAGTACACACTTTGGTACTTCATCTAAGCCTACTGTCTTTCTATTTTATAGTTCTTGAACAGTTTTATTGACTTCATTCTCTGTGGTTGGAAGTAATGTCATTGTATTTAGTGCAACATTATTTACATGTTTTATATTTGTTTGGGGGAATTTTTGCTGTAACTTCTCTGCAGTACTTGAAAAATGCTCTCTTATATAGTTCTTCTGTGGAGAACACGGTCGTATGGACATCTCTTGATAGTTTGTAAACTTCCTGGCAGATTAAAACTGTGTGCCGGACCGAGACTCGAACTCGGGACCTTTACCTTTCGTAGGCAAGTGCTCCACCAGCTGAGCTACCCGAGCACGACTCACGACCCGTCCTCACAGCTTCAATTCTGCCAGTACCTCGTCCCCAAGGTACCTGCAGAATTGAAGCTGTGAGGACTCAGAACCTTTGCCTTTTGCAGGGAAGTGCTCTACCACCTGAGCTACCCAACCACGACTCACGAACTGTCATCACAGCTTCAATTCTGTGGGTACCTTGGAGACGAGGTACTGGCAGAATTGAAGCTGTGAGGATTGGTCATGAGTCGTGCTTGGGTAGCTCAGTTGGTAGAGCACTTTCCCATAAAAGGCAAAGGTCCCGAGTTCGAGTGTCAGTCCCGCACACAGCTTTAAGCTGCCAGGAAGTTTCATATCAAAGCACTCTCCGCTGCAGAGTGAAAATCTCATTCTGCAGTTTGTATGATCATACTGTGAATGAGACACAGGATTGGCAAATAGTTGCTTTAATTTTGGACATCAGCGTAGCTGCTTGTTCTATGGAAAAGAAACTCAGTTTTCCACATTAAAACCTTTTTGCATCAACTGCGGCCCTTACTACGCATACTGGTCTAAAACACCGCTTCGTGCACTGGACTCGCATTCGCGAGGACGACGGTTCAATCCCGCGTCCGGCCATCCTGATTTAGGTTTTCCGTGATTTTCCTAAACCGCTCCAGCCAAATGCCGGGATGGTTCCTTTGAAAGAGCACGGCCGACTTCCTTCCCCATCCTTCCCTAATCTCTATGAGACCGATAACCTCGCTGTTTGGTCTCTTCCCCAAAAACAACCAACCAACAGCTTCGCGCTAGTGTGATGTCTCTGCTCAGCTACCGCAGCCTATATCCATTTACAACTGCACTCAAGTTCTGACTTCCATCCTCAGTTTTTGTCTATTCACTTCCTTCCATTACCCAACTCACGTTTCATGGATGTGTCCAGATCCATCCTACCCATCAATTCACTCTTTTACTCAAGTTTGCGCCGGTTGTGCTATTTGACTGAACGAGTGGGTTCAACTGATAAAATTCTAACCCTCAGTTGTCAGCGCTGATATTCTGTAGTAATGTCAGTTTGGCCTAACTGACTCAGGTGAGGCTACCATATTAGCACTCACTTCGTCTTCAGGCCACCGTGTCATCCTGATGAGCTGAGGATGCGGCCAGGAGGGGCGTGTGGTCAGCACACCGCTCTCCCGATCATTATGATGGTTTTCTTTGACTGGAGCCTCTATTTTTCGGTTGAGTAGCTCCTCAATTGGCATCACGAGGCTGAGTGCACGCCGAAAAATGGCAACAGCGCGTCGCGGCCCAGATGGTCACCCATCCAACCGTCTGCCCCGCCCGACAGTGCTTAACTTCGGTGATCTGACGGGAATGTAGCATAAAAGAATGAACATAAAAGAAAACCCGCTTTGTACTCAACTGAAATAAGTTCATCGCATTAGCACACGAATCCCCTCATCAACTAAGAGAAATACAGTGAATTTGCGAACGCAATATTTTGTTTACATTGTGCCAAAAGCAAAACATTCGCTGCTTCTTATCTTTTAATTGGAAATCATTAACTCCGATATTGTCAGCAATTTTCGTGGCCTGGCACGATGAAAATAATTACGTCAGTCAGTGTGGGCCATAGAAGGGCAACTGGCCTGTTGTTCTGGCACGACACCTGCACCTGTCACCTCTCTCCAGCCCTGCTGATTGTTTTCTGATGTTCACCAACCAACCAATCAATCCACGCAGGTATTCAGTCGCTGGGTTTGTGAAGCTTTGTGTCACCTCATAAATTCACCGTCTACAAAAATTTCCAAAACAAATTACAAAATTTTTTTGCCCCTTTCGGACCCTTATTCTCTCACTCACCTGACACATTTAACACATCATCCTACCTTTCCACTGTAAGTTACTACTTCAGGAGTGAATTAAATATGTCAATCTATGGCAATAAACCACATCCGTCCGCTCGTCCTTAAACTATGTACGAATCTAGATGTAATCTAATGTCCTACAAAGGCAATAGTTTCACAACTACTGTGAAACTATTGCTGAAACTGACTGACCATAAACAAATATCATGCTATTAATCCATAGTGCCGTAAAATATGAACGCATTTTTTTGTATTTTTGATATTTAGTGAAGACCTGTTTTCTGGCCTACAGATGTCAATCCAAACAATAACTGTTTGTAAAATTAAATATGTGTTCTAGCATGTGATTTCGGGAGGTATGGAGCATCTTGCCGGCAGCAGTGTGGGAAATGCAAAAATGGTGCAACCTGTGATCGGTACACTGGAATGTGTCGCTCTGGATGCTCCGCTGGATTCTATCCACCGTACTGTAAACAGAGTAAGTATAAACGTAAAAACACTGGTTTCTGCACTTGTCCAATGGACCGTTCTGTACAGCATACCCTGACTTTTTATTGTAATGATTTACACTTCAATGTAGTTAACGGTTTCCTTTCACCATTCGATAGTATTTCTAGAAACTAGTAAAAAGCTAATGTATTTACCACGAACAGTGATTGTGTTCAGTAATGACGGAATAATTAGTAATCGCCCACACTGCATTTTCCTTACGTTGTGTTCGTGAAATTTGATTTACTTTTTATACCTAATAACACTTCACAGGCAATCTTGTTTCCTGTTAAATCAGCCACTAAATGTGTGATGCAGTTGTCAGTTTAAGTTAGATCTTGCATCATAAAAGTATAAGCATGACAGGATTTTCTGTATGTCCATGTCGTCATTACACTTTGTGCTCCTGCCTCTTTGTGTTTTTACTCCCTCACCCTGGGTGTACTTTTTTGGCATTATGTAAGATTCATTGCTGAAACACAGCCCTGAGCTAACCTTGATTACTGTTCCAAAAGTTTCACAAATTTCCCTTAGCAATTTTGTCAGTTTCACAATAGCGACAAGGGAAAATTTGAAACTTACTGGCAGATTAAAAATGTGTGCCGGACCGAGACTCGATCTCGGGACCTTTGCCTTTCGCGGGCAAGTGCTCTACCAACTGAGCTGCCCAAGCACGACTCACGCCCCACCCTCACAGCTCTAATTCCGCCAGTACCTCGTCTCCTACCTTCATTCTAGAAACATCCCCTAGGCTGTGGCTAAGTCTCCGCAATATCCTTTCTTCCAGGAGTGCTAGTAGTGCAAGGTTCGCAGGAGAGCTTGTGTGAAGTTTGAAAGGTAGGAGACGAGGTATCTCTGTTCACAAAAGTTCCGTTACAAGAACCCTTGGAACTCGTCAGCCATAAATTTGTCGAAGAGACCACCAACGTTTTCAGACATGTTCTGACAACTTACTTCTTACTTGACGGTGAATACTAGTAGCAGACAGAAGGAGTCCGCTCCCACCCGTTGTCGCAAATACGTCCATGGAACACTTCGACGAGGAAGCTCTTGAATCAGTACATCTAAAACCCACGTGTTTCTTTAGATATGTGGATGACACCTTCGTTATCTGGCCACATGGAAGAGATAAACTGCCAGACTTCCTCACACATCTCAGCTCCAGACACGAGAATATTAAGTTCACCATGGAGATCGAAACGGATGGGATGCTCCCTTTCGTAGACGTTTTGATTAGAAGACGAGCTGACGGCACTTTGGGGCCACAGCGTGTATAGGAAGAAGACGCACACCGATTTGTATCTAAATGCGGATAGCTGCCACCACCTGGCGCAAAAGAATGGCGTGGTCAAAACTCTTGTACACAGAGCTCACACCATCACCGACAGGGACAGTCTCCAACAAGAATAGGACCATCTGAAGACCGTGTTTCGGAGGAACGGTTACAAGGAAGGGCAAGTTCGGATGGCTCTACGTCCCACACCTGCAGCACCGGCGGAAACTGAGCATGAACCTTAGGAGGCCCTGGCTGTTATTCCGTTTTGTGGAGCCTTATCCGAAAAAATTGGACGCATTTTACGTAAACACCAAGTGGAAACCGTCGTCCGTCTTCCAAGAAAAAACTAATAGTCTTCTTGGTAGCGTCATGGACAACCTTGGTCTACGTAAATCAGGGGTTTATCAGATACCTTGCCAATGCGGTAGTGTATACATAGGTCAGACCATTCGTACCACTGAGGACCGATGCCGAGAACATCAACGGACTGCAACAGTCCAGTAAGTCAGATGGTTCAGATGGCTCTGAGCACTATGGGACTTAACATCTGAGGTCATCAGCCCCCTAGAACTTGGAACTGCTTATACCTAACTAACCTATGGACATGACACTCATCCATGCCCGAGGCAGGATTCGAACCTGTTACCGTAGCGGTATCGCGGTTCCAGACTGAAGTGTCTAGAACCGCTCGGTCAAATCGGCCTGCTCCAGTAAGTCGGCGGGACACGAAAGTCCTGACATAGGCTTCCGAACACTGGGAGTGTGTCATCAAAGAAGCCATAGATATTAGAGTAAGGGAGCCACAACTAAATCGTGACAACAGATACATCCTTAGCAAGGCGTGGGAATCCGTGATCACCCAGATTAAGAAGAAAAAGGTTATTTCCCAGAGTGAAAAATAACGAGAGCGGTGCCGGCAGATCCTCCTGAACGAGAAGACCTAGGACGCAGCGCCCAGACGGCGGGAGAACGGACGCTGTACCTGCACCGCACCGACTCATAGGAAGCGCCTGAGGGAGGAGCGGGAGAGGGATTGTCCTATATGTACCTGAGGCCGGCCCACCGCCGGTCAGTACTTCAGCGCACCTGATGATGACAACGTGGTCGATTGCCGAAATATTGTGTCCTATGCCACTCATACCAGCTTGTTCACCTGAGATTTATTTCGTCATAAAATACGCCCGTAGAAATTGGAGAATCACATCACTGACTAATTTTTTTTGCAAATGGTCTCACCCTCAGTTTTAAAAAGTCACAACAGATTCAGTTCTACCCATCTAGATGTACTATAACAACGATGAGTATAACACATGATGAGAACTTAAATTGAAACAAACATATTTTGGAACTGGTAAAACAACTTAGTTCAGCGGAATTTGCGCTTAGTTCATTGGAAATATTTTGGAGACACAAACCAGTGTGTTGAGATATTTTGCGTATTTTCATTCAATAATGTCACGTGGAATAATGTTCTGGGGTAATTCATAATTGAGGAAGAAAGTCTACATTGCACAAAAACGTGTTGTAAGAGTAATATGTGGTGCTCACCCACAATCATCTTGTAGATATCTGTTTAAAACGTTTCGCATTCTGACAACTGCTTGACATTATACACTCCTGGAAATTGAAATAAGAACACCGTGAATTCATTGTCCAAGGAAGGGGAAACTTTATTGACACATTCCAGGGGTCAGATACATCGCATGATCACACTGACAGAAACACAGGCACATAGACACAGGCAACAGAGCATGCACAATGTCGGCACTAGTACAGTGTATATCCACCTTTCGCAGCAATGCAGGCTGCTACTCTCCCATGGAGACGATCGTAGAGATGCTGGATGTAGTCCTGTGGAACGGCTTGCCATGCCATTTCCACCTGGCGCCTCAGTTGGACCAGCGTTCGTGCTGGACATGCAGACCGCGAGAGACGACGCTTCATCCAGTCCCAAACATGCTCAATGGGGGACAGATCCGGAGATCTTGCTGGCCAGGGTAGTTTACACCTTCTAGAGCACGTTGGGTGGCACGGGATACAAGCGGACGTGCATTGTGCTGTTGGAACAGCAAGTTCCCTTGCCGGTCTAGGAATGGTAGAACGATGGGTTCGATGACGGTTTGGATGTACCGTGCACTGTTCAGTGTCCCCTCGACGATCACCAGAGGTGTACGGCCAGTGTAGGAGATCGCTCCCCACACCATGATGCCGGGTGTTGGCCCTGTGTGCCTTAGTCGTATGCAGTCCTGATTGTGGCGCTCACCTGCACGGCGCCAAACACGCATACGACCATCATTGGCACCAAGGCAGAAGCGACTCTCATCGCTGAAGACGACACGTCTCCATTCGTCCCTCCATTCACGCCTGTCGCGACACCACTGGAGGCGGGCTGCACGATGTTGGGGCGTGAGCGGAAGACGGCCTAACGGTGTGCGGGACCGTAGCCCAGCTTCATGGAGACGGTTGCGAATGGTCCTCGCCGATACCCCAGGAGCAACAGTGTCCCTAATTTGCTGGGAAGTGGCGGTGCGGTCCGCTACGGCACTGCGTAGGACCCTACGGTCTTGGCGTGCATCTGTGCGTCGCTGCGGTCCGGTCCCAGGTCGACGGGCACGTGCATCTTCCGCCGACCACTGGCGACAACATCGATGTACTGTGGAGACCTCACGCCCCACGTGTTGAGCAATTCGGCGGTATGTCCACCCGGCCTCCCGCATGCCCGCTATACGCCCTCGCTTAAAGTCCGTCAACTGCACATACGGTTCACGTCCACGCTGTCGCGGCATGCTACCAGTGTTAAAGACTGCGATTGAGCTCCGTATGCCACGGCAAACTGGCTGACACTGACGGCGGCGGTGCACAAATGCTGCGCAGCTAGCGCCATTCGACGGCCAACACCGCGGTTCCTGGTGTGTCCGCTGTGCCGTGCGTGTGATCATTGCTTGTACAGCCCTCTCGCAGTGTTCGGAGCAAGTATGGTGGGTCTGACACACCGGTGTCAATGTGTTCTTTTTTCCATTTCTAGGAGTGTATTGATTCCCTCATGAAGTTTGTTGCAAATAAACCACTGTTGTTCGAAAGGGACAGAAAGGTGCAGAATTACAATTCCGAGATGGAAAAAAGACGTTCGTTATTCCACATTAAGATTGTCTTTAGCGCTAAAAGCGATGCAGAGTTCTGCAATAAAGTTTTTTCTCTCTTACCAAGTGGTATAAACTATATGACAATCAGTTAGGTAAAGGTTGATGACAAACGTGAAAGTTTTTCCTTGCAATTCGTTCTGTTCTCTAGAATAATTTCTATTACAATATTACTGTACTACATGAAAGATGGTGGGTAGGAATTACTAACTCACATCTGTATATCGATTTTTGTTTCTATAAGTAAGAAAGATATAGAAATCTGGCGAATGTAACCCTGTGTACAAATTAATATGCGATGTAAATGTAAAGCAGTTCGCTCCACTTCATTACCATCTATCATATAAAATGATCAATGGAACATGTAACTAACTAACTACCTAACCAACTGACTAAGAGATTTAGGCACATGTGACAAAGTTTAATGTCCCATATGGCACCGAAGTGAGGCAACTGAAAGACATTACGTACGAACCAAACTTTGCAGAACGTAATAAATATGCGACATAAGGTCACATAGGAGGCTAGGGACCATTCTAGTAATTATGCATAGATTTGTCGTGACCTGGCTAAATCCCATAAAAGGTCATACAGCAGATGAGGAAAGACTTTATTGATCATAAGGCGTGAATGGCCGGTTTTTGATTTATTTCCATCTTCAGACATCTAAAACAGACATATAAGAAAAAAACTGGCATACAAAAATACATAATAGATGTTAGGCAGGAATGACGAACCAGCATTAAACAAATCTGCAGACAGTCTACTCAGATGCAAAGGCATCACAAGAACGAGAATGTTACCAGATGTCCGCATTACACGAGATGACTCACAACTAAGGGAGTTCCCATAAAACCGTGGTAGGAAGACAAAATTACCACAGAGTGACAGCGCGGTAGGCATGGTGGCGCCTTGTCATATGTACTGTGATAATAAATTACGTAGAAGAAGAAAATGATTGATGGTACATTATTGCACATTTGCACATCACACTGTATTCCTACGAGCACATACGTACTACATTCCATTTCCCCATTTCATGTAATTTCTTGTCACAATGTATATGACACAGCGCCATAATGTCTACCTTGCTCTCATCTAGTGGCAATTTTGTCTTGCTGCCCCAGTTTTACGGTAAATCGCTTAGTAGGGTGTCTTCTCACGTTACGTTCTCATCCTTCTGCTACTTTGAACCTGGATAAGTGGGAATGGACCGTGATTGCACTTTTCTTTAATGTTGGTTAGTTATTACTATCTCAAAACTATTATTTCTTTTTGTACACCAGTATGTTTCTCGTATTTGTATTTTAGATCTGCAAGTATGGAAATAAACCCGAAACGCGTCATGGGTAATTTGTCATCACTAAATACGTTCCTCAGCTGCTGTATCACTTTTCACACGACCTAGCCAGCTTCACGCATAATGTAAAGAATATATTCGATTGGAAAATTTCGGTACTGCAGTCATTCCAAATTGATGAAACTAGGTCACCTTATGTTAAGAGTAGGTGTAGACTTGAGAATGGCCTGAATGAGATTTTCACTCTGCAGTGGAGTGTGAGCTGATATGAAACTTCCTGGCATATTAAAACTGTGTGCCGGATCGAGACTCGAACTCGGAACCTTTGCATTTCGGGCAAGTGTTCTACCATCTGAGCTACCCAAGCATGACTCACGCCCCGTCCTCACAGCTTTACTTCCGCCAGTACCGCGTCTCCGACTTTCCAAACTTCACAGAAGCTCTCCTGCAAAGGGCCTGAGTTCGAGTCTTGGTCCGGCACAAAGTTTTAATCTACCAGGAAGTTTCATATCAGCGCACACTCCGCTGCAGATTCTCATTCTGGAAAAATCCCCTAGGCGTGGCTAAGCCATGTCTCCGCAGTATCCTTTCTTTCAGGAGTGCTAGTTATGCAAGGTTCGCAGGACAGCTTCTGTAAAGTTTGGAAGGTAGGAGACGAGGTACTGGCAGAAGTAAAGCTGTGAGCACGGGTCGTGAGTCGTGCTTGGGCAGCTCAGTTGGTAGAGCACTTGCCCGCGAAAGGCAAAGGTCCCGAGTTCGAGTCTCGGTCCGGCACACAGTTTTAATCTGCCAGGAAGTTTCAAAATGGCCTTTTTGAGACACTGGTGAGTGTACTTTAGTTTCGACGTCTTTGAGGTAAAGGTTTATATATAATTATACCAAAATCATCGTCGACAGACCTATGGATAATAGGGGAGTAATAGCAGTCGATGGAGCGTCAAGTACACTGTCCGTTTCACAAGATACATGAATCTAGATCTAGAAGAAGGGAAGACTTTGAGTAACCGTACGACTTTCGGCATTAAACTAGAAATAATATTTACTCCTCAGGCCCTTCTGCTCAGAGGATAAATGGCGCACAGAAAAGGTCCGGACGCCAAATGCAATGAATAGAAACAGGTAATTAGCTATACCTCAACGACAACGAAAACAAAAGTACCCGTCCGGAACAATATTTCACAAAATGAGGGAGCAGTATGCCAATCATAACAATGGTCGACGTCACACTACACAAACCTACTCGTGCAAGCATTGTTGTTGCTATGGTCTTCAATCCAGAGACTGGTTTGATGCAGCTCTCCATGCTACTCTATCTTGTGCAAGGTTCTTCATCTCCCAGTACATACTGCAACCTACATCTTTCTGAATCTGAACCTGTTGGTCTCCCTCTTTCTGCTTTCCCTTCTTTGCTTAGAACTGGGTTTCCATCTGTGCTCTTAATATTCCTGCAAGTGGTTCTCTTTTCTCCAAAAGTCCCTTTAATTTTCCAGTAGGCAGTATCTATCTTGCCCCTAGTGAGATAAGCCTCTACATCCTTGCATTTGTCCTCTGTCCATCCCGGCTTAGCCATTTTGCACTTCCTGTCGCTCTCATTTTTGAGATGTTTGTATTGCTTTTTGCCAGCTTCAGTTACTGCATTTTTGTATTTTCTCCTTTCATCAATTAAATTCAATATTTCTTCTGTTACCCGCGGATTTCTATTAGTCCTCGTCTTTTTACCTACTTGCTCCTCTGCTGCCTTCACTATTTCGTCTCTCAAAGCTACCCATTCTTCTTCTACTGTATTTCTGTCCCCCATTTTTGTCAATCATTCCCTAATACTCTCCCTGAGCTCTCTACAACCTCTGGTTCTGTCAGTTTATCCAGGTCGCATATCCTCAAATTCGCACTTTTTTCAGTTTTAATCTACAGTTCATAATCAATAGATCGTGCTCAGAGCCCACATCTGCCCCTGGAAATGTCTTACAGTTTAAAACCTGGTTCCTGAATCTGTGTCTTACCATTATATAATTTATCTGAAACCTTTCAGTATCTCCAGACTTCTTCCACGTATGCAACCTTCTTTCATGATTCTTGAACCAAGTGTTAGCTATGATTAAGTTATGCTCTGTGCAAAATTCTACCAGGCGGATTCCTTTTTCATTCCCCCCCACCTCCCCAATCCATGTTCACCTACTACGTTTTCTTCTCTCCCTTTTCCTACTCTCGAATTCCAGTCGCCCATGACTATTAAATTTTCGTCTTCCTTCCTACCTGAATAATTTCTTTTATCTAATCATACATTACATCAATCTCTTCATCAACTGCGGAGCTAGTTGGCATATAAACTTGTGCTAGTGTGGTAGGCGTGGGTTTCGAATCTGTCTTGGCCACAATAATGCGTTCACTATGCTGTTTGTAGTAGCTTACCCACATTCCTATTTTCCTATTCATTATTAAACCTACTCCTGGTTTACCCCTATTTGTGTTTATAGCCCTGTATTCACCTGACCAGAAGCCTTCTTCCTCCTGCCACTGAACTTCACTAAGTCTTACTATATCTAACTTTAACCTATCAATTTTCCTTTTTAAATTTTCTAACCTACCTGCCCGATTAAGGGATCTGACATTCCACCCTCCGATCCGTAGAACGCCAGTTTTCTTTCTCCTGATAACAATCATATACTGGCGAGGAGAACAAACTAGCAATTACAGTCGCTGAGGAGATGGCTTATCCCTGTAAAATGAGTCACTGCAACCAAAATGTCGAGGAGAATTTGGCATCGAATGCGGCCATCGAGGCGTCAGCTGGAATACCAAGGAAGAACGCTACGCTTGCACATATGTAAATGACACGAAAAACGTCTGAAACAGATCAATGATCGAATAAAAAGTGCCAAGAGAATCTGGGTGGGCTGTGGAGATGCAGCTCGTTTCGCCATACTGGAAGAGCCTTAAAAATGATAATATCACTCATATACGTTACAGAGCACTGTCGCTAAAAGAGAATGGGTAATGTCTCCCCTTACTCATGTATCGATAGTTTTCAGTTACACTGCGTGATCAAAATTATCCGGACACTTCTAAAAGCATACGTTTTTCATATTAGGTGCATTGAGCTGCCATCTACTACAAGATACTCCATATCAGTGACCTCAGTACTCATTGGACATCGTGAGAGTGCAGAATGGGACGCTCTGCAGAACTCACGGACTTTGAACGTGGTCAGGTGATTGGCTGTCACTTGTGTCATATGTCTGTACGCGACAATTCCACACTCTTAAACATACCTACGTCCACTGTTTCAGATGTGCTAGGGAAGTCGAAACGTGAAGGGACACGCGCAGCACAAAAGGGTACAGACCGACCTCGTCTGTTGACTGCTAGAGACCGCTGACAGTTGAAGAGGGTCGTAATGTGTAATAGGGAGACATCTATCCAGACCGTCACATGGGAATTCCAAACTGCATCAGGATCCACTGCAAGTACTGTGACAGGCGGGAGGTGAGAAAACTTGGATTTCATGGTCGAGCGGCTGCTCATAAGCCACACATCACGCCAGTAAATGACAAACGCTTGTTGTAAGGGGCGTAAACATTGGACGATTGAACAGTGGAGAAATGTTGTGTAGAGTAGTGAATCACGGTACACAATGTGGCAATCCGATGGCAGGGTGTGGGTATAGCGAATGCCTGTTTAACTCCATCTGCCAGCGTGTGTAGTTCCAACAGTAAAATTCGGAGGCGGCAGTGTTATGGTGTGGTCGTGTTTTTCATGGAGGGGTCTTGCACCCCTCGTTGTTTTGTGTGGCACTACCACAGCACAGGCCTACATTGATGTTTTAAGTACCTTCTTGCTTCCCACTGTTGAAGAGAAATTCGGTTATGGCTATTGCATCTTTCACCGGACGGAGTGGCCAAGCAGTTCTAAGCGCTACAGTCTGGAAGGGTACGGCCTGCTACGATCGCAGGTTCAATCCCTGCCACAGGATGTGTGTGATGTCCTTAAAATAGTTAGGTGTAAGTAGGTCTAAGTTCTAGGGCACTGATGACCTCCAAAGTTAAGTACCATAGTACTCAGAGCGATTTGAACCATTTTTATTGCACCTTTTGACAAGATCAGGCACCTGTTCATAATGCATGGCCTGTGGCGGAGTGGTTATACGACAATAACATCCCTGTAATGGACTGCCCTGCACAGACTCTTGGCCTGAACCTATAGAAAACGTTTGGTATGTCTTGGAACGCCGATTTTGTAGCAGGCCTCACCGACCGACATCGATACCTCTCTTCAGTGCAGCACTCCATGATGAATGGGCTGCCATTCCCCAGTAAACCTTTCAGTACCTGAGTGAACGTTTTCCTTCGAGACTGGAAGCTGTATCAAGGCTAAGTGTGGGGCATCAACATTTTGAATTACAGCTTTACCGATGGAGGGCCCCACGATCTTATAAGTCATTGTCAGCCAGGTGTCCAGATACTTTTGATCACACAGTGTACTTGTAAAGTGAAATCTTCCGACGATCCGACAGCCTCTGAAAAGTCTACGTCTTAGGAGCTTCAATATAATAAAAGTGCAAAAAATGTGTGTGTATTCCTGAGGGACCAAACTGCTTAGGTCATCGGTCCCTAGACTTACACACTACTTAAACTAACTTAAACTAACCTCTACTAAGAACAACACACACATCCATGCCCGAGGGTGGACTCTAACCTCCGGCGGGAGGTGCTGTGCAGTCTGTGACATGGCACCTCAAACGGCGCGGCCTCTCCGCGCAGCTAATAAAGGTGCAGGGTGAGGCATAATAAAGAGCGATTTTTAAAAAGTTGTTAAGCAAAAACACTTCGTTATTTTTTATTTCATAATATTAAAATACATGAAACAGGATTACCTGCAGTGGTAAAATACCGGTTATTTCTTGATGATCTGTAATATGGCGTCCTCTTAGACGCAAACATTCTGCAAGCTGGTCCTCTAAGTGAATCATCACATTGCGCAGCATTGTCAGTGGTATTTCAACAACTTCCTGTCGGATCTGCTCTTTGAGGGCTTCAACACTTCGAGCAGGGTTACGTTGGAAAAACTTGGCTTTTCAGATAACCCCACAAGAAGAAGTCACATGATGTAAGGTCCAGTGAACGAGAGGGCCATGCAGTATTCCTATTTCGGGAGATCACATGATTTGGAAACAAACGATGGACAATATTCATGATGTTTGATGTTGGGTTTGTGGGACACTCAACTGGGCAGTAATCAGTCCCAATTTTTACACAGTCCATTTCCTGCACAGTCCAATCTATTCACTCTCACAAATGATGATGATGAAATGATAAGGGCAACACAAACACACATTTCTGGGCAGAGAATATCACCAACCCAGCCGGGAAAAGAACCTGGGACCCTGTGATCCAGAGGCAGCAACGCTAGCCACTAGACTACGAGATGCGAACGACAAAATTCCTGCTTTCTCTAGCAGTGTAAGAGGTTGCCCCCGTACTGCTGGAAATACGTGTAATCATTCACTTTATAGTGTGCAAGTTGTGGAGTAAAAAAATTTTCCAACATGTCTGTGAAGTCACTGATACAGCACTGCCAAGGCTATCTTCTAAAAAGTATAGTCCTACAATCCCTAATGAAGACATGGCAACACACACAGCAACGTTTGCAGACTGCAATTGTTGCTGATGCAGCTCTCCAGAATTGACATCACTCCATAATCGAAAGTTCTGCTTGTCCATATACCCGGAGAGAGGGAAGTGAGTTTCATCGCTCATCCACAAACGGTTTACAATGTCCCCGTATGGAGTAATCATGTCGTAAAATTCTAGGCAGAACTGGCTTCAGCTCACGTAATCTGTTTCCTTAAGGGCCTGAACCATTTGGATTCTGTATGGGTGAAACTGCAGATCTTGGTACAAAATCCTTCTTACCGTTCTGTTTGAAAGCCCAAGTGTAGCATAGAGGGCTTCTCTCAGTGGCAGGCTTTACACGTCCAATTTTTTCAGGTGTGCGCACAGTTTTTGGTCTGCCAAATTTCTTCTTTGTCGTTGATGCCGTCTCCCCAAAGTTCTAAACCCACTTCTTAATCGCACAAGTAGATGGCACCGGCCAATTCTGATTAATGTTGAAGTGGTTGCGGAAAGCACGACGTGCTGGCTTCTACGAAGAACTGTCTCAATAAAATGCTTTGACAGCGTACACACGATTCTACGAGGTCCATTTCTCCATTATGACTGAATGCTATTTCACACTAAACGTAGCTGACGCTATCCCCTCCACCGCTCTCCGACGTAGCTTGATTCGATATTATGCCTCACGCTGTATTCTACGAAACTGAAATGCTGCGTTACCTATCATTAAACTGATGAGTCGACCACCTGTATAACAGGTTGTTCGTCCAGCTTTGGTAAGAAATGTATCACTGATTCTGCGAATCGGAGATGCGACAGTTTGTTGGCAGGTATGTGGCAATAGATGTCTACGCACAGGTCGGGTGATGTGCGTAAATAACGGGCCGGTGTTTTGCGTACGTGGTTATGGCGTCCGACAGCCACCCAGATGGGTTCCGTAGGAGTTACATCAGACGAATTTGGTCGCCGAGACATCAATGTGAGTTCCTTGTAATGTTCGTAGCACGGTTCTGGCTCTGAGATACAGGCGGTTATAATGCTGAAAGAAGACATCGTTGTCAGGGAAGACATTGAGCGTGAAGGGATGCAGGCGGTTCGCAACTGTGAGAGCATTTTCTATTACCACCATAGGTCGCATCCAACCACAGGAGAATCTATTAGACAGCATAATACTGCTCTCACCAGCCTGCGTCCATGGCGCGCTGGACGTTTCGAGCCGCTGTTCAGCTCGATGACTGTGGCGACGACAATCCACCTAGCGTACGAAAATCTGATTCACCCGAGGAGCCGACACATTTCCATTGACCGACGGTCAAATCCCCGGATGGTCCCATGCCCACTATTATAGTAACTGACATGTGAACACGCAGGGGCAGACAGCCACACAGCTCCATGTCAAACAGTGTTCGGTTTCGCTTCTAAACGCTTGTGCGTGCACCAGCCTTGAGCACTTTCGCCGCAAATGCCACAGATTACCATGTAGCCTACTTTACAGAACACTCAAACCCCACGTTCTCTGAAGAGCGTGGACGCCCGACTGTTTAGCGTCTCGTGGTAGCTGCACTGTCCTTCAACCTCTTTCCATAGACGCTCACGACAGTAGCACGTGACCATTCGACCAGATTCGCACTTTCGAGATACTCGCTCCCAAGCTCTGCGTAATAATAATCTGTCCTATGCGAAGGTCGCTTAATGTATTTCCCCATTTGCAACCCATATCTTCGCTGGGGTGATCCCCCGTCCACATTGGTCCGAGCACAAGGATCACAACCCGAACCACACGCCACTGTTAAGCACTAATGAAGGACTGGGTCCCTTACCTCGAATGAACATAATTCATTAAGGTCAATCCAACACATTTATTTCAAATAACATAAATGAAGTTACATTTGAATCTGTCTGGCATTAAACAGGCGGAGCTATGGGGTATCGTCTCAGTTGTGCGACTGGATTCGTGATTTCCTGTCAGGAAGGTCGCAGTTCGTAGTAATAGACGGCAAATCATCGAGTAAAACTGAAGTGATATCAGGTGTTCCCCAGGGAAGCGTCCTGGGACCTCTGCTGTTCCTGATCTATATAAATAACCTGGGTGACAATCTGAGCAGTTCTCTTAGATTGTTCGCAGATGATGCTGTAATTTACCGTCTAGTAAGGTCATCCGAAGACCAGTATCAGTTGCAAAGCGATTTAGAAAAGATTGCTGTATGGTGTGTCAGGTGGCAGTTGACGCTAAATAACGACAAGTGTGAGATGATCCACATGAGTTCCAAAAGAAATCCGTTGGAATTCGATTACTTGATAAATAGTACAATTCTCAAGGCTGGCAAATTCAACTAAGTTCCTGGGTGTTAAAATTACGAACAACTTCAGTTGGAAGGACCACATAGATAATATTGTGGGGAAGGCGAGTCGAAGGTTGCGTTTCATTGGCAGGACACTTAGAAGATGCAACAAGTCCACTAAAGAGACAGCTTACACTACACTCGTTCGTCCTCTGTTAGAATATTGCTGTGCAGTGTGGGATCCTTACCAGGTGGGATTGATGGAGGACATCGAAAGGGTGCAAAAAAGGGCAGCTCGTTTTGTATTATCACATTATATGGGAGAGAGTGTGGCAGATATGGTACACGAGTTGGGATGGAAGTCATTACAGCATAGACGTTTTTCTTTGCGGCGAGACCTTTTCACGAAGTTTCAGTCGCCAACTTTCTCTTCCGAATGCGGAAACATTTTGTTGAGCCCAACCTACATAGGTAGGAATGATCATCAAAATAAAATATGAGAAATCAGAGCTCGAACAGAAAGGTTTAGGTGTTCGTTTTTCCCGCTCGCTGTTCGGGAGTGGAATAGTAGAGAGATAGTATGATTGTGGTTCGATGAACCCTCTGCCAAGCACTTAAATGTGAATTGCAGAGTAGTTATATAGATGTGAATAAAAAACAAAACAATTTCAATATCAGCTGATTTAGTCCGTGAAGCGTGAGTTTAGCCAATAACCAGATAAACTAAACAATTCACCATAATTCAAAAGAAAGAGAAAAACAAAATTGAATCAATACATTCCACTGACAAATATCCAAAAACCCTTAAATACTACTCAAAAGAATACACTGAAGTGGGGAGCAGTCATTCACCCGCCAGAACACTTCAAAATGAGTTCAATAACACAGCTGTGTGCCCCCAAAAACAGCAAGACATTAAATACACTTCAGTTGACGAATAACAAATACACATCAACATTACGCCCCTCCTGTTTGAACTGCAGTGTCCCGAAGCAACAGGCGCTTATTCAGAAAGAACAATTTTTGTATATATGTTTAAATTACAGCATTAAGGAGACAAAAGATGTCCAATCGAAACACCCCCCACCCCTTTTCAGTTGGGGCTCAAATCTTTCCCCTTTTTAGGCACAGGCTGAGCCAGAAACACAGAATGCCACAAAAACACATTTTTGTTGTGAAATCTTACAGGACACCTGGAAGCAGTAACAGACAAGGGGCCAGCACCCAAAAATAACACAGGCTGACAGTCATGCTGGAAGCACATCCTACGAGAACTTGTTCACACTATGATCACCACAAACTGTAGACACTCCGGCCGAACATCCACTTTCGGTGGCTGCCAGAAGGACGAAGCAACCGACAGGCCTACGCTGTGCTTCTCACACAGGCACCTCAATCTGTACAAACATCTAGGCCAACACCAAATCCGGACTCCCCTCTCACTGTGTGGCTTGGCACAGTTTATATGAAATGCCTTCAGTAACCGCCAACCAGTAACCGCCACAGGAGTCACGATTAGCAAAGATCCCAGCTTAACAGACATCACACACGTGCTTACGCCCACGCCACAACTACGTCAGTGTCACCGGCCGCCCCAAACCGACTGTCTCTTGCCGTGCCGCGCGCCCCACCCGAAAACGCAAAGATACTCATGCCTGGGGACGCGCCAAAGATAACAAGCCGATTGCTGATGATCGACCAGCGATGTGGCTCACGCGTCTGCTCCACTTGCACACTTTCGTTATCGCATCACGAGTCTTCAGCGTCACCAGGTGGCATCCAATGTCAAAAATGGTTCAAATGGCTCTGAACACTGTGAGACTTAACATCTGAGGTCATCAGTCTCCTAGACCTTAGAACTACTTAAACCTAACTGACATATGGACATCACACACATCAATGTCCAAGGCAGGATTCGAACCTGCGAGCGTAGCGGTCGCTCGCTTCCGGACTGAAGCGCCTAGAACCTCTCGGCCACAGCGGCCGGCGGGTGTGCTGCGTCGCGGTGGGCAGCTGTCGTAATGCTTTGAATTATAAGTGTGTTTGACATCTGGGCACAGCTGGCACGTTAGTGGTATTACACCTCCAGGCCATGCTACTGTGGTGGAGGGGAGCAGACTGTGTTTGGATGTGTGCACCATCAGACACCTCGCGATTCTGTAGCTCACCTTACGTCTTCTGAAGTTGAATGACCCTCTCGCTGCAGTCCTTCACGTTCGGTTGTGGCCCAGCTAATGACGTGGCATTTGAGAGTTGTGAGCGTACACTAAAGTGACAAAGAAACTGGCACAGCCATGTGTATTCATATAGAGAGATATGTAAACAGGCAGAATACGGCGCTACAGTTGGCAACTCCTATAAAAGATAAAAAGTGTCTGACGCGGCTGTTAGATCGCTCACTGCTGCTACAATGGCAGCTTATAAGGATTTCAGAGAGTTTGAAAGTGGTGTTACACGTGGCACACGAGCGATGGAACACAATATGTCCCAGGTAGGAACGAAATGGGGACTTTCCCATACGACCACTTCACGAGTGTACCGTGAATTTCAGGAATCTGGTGAAACATCAAATCTATGATATGGCTGCAGCTGGAAAAAGATTCTACAGGATCAGAAGCAACTACGATTTAAGAGAATGGCTCAAGTGACAGAAGTGCAACCCGTTTGCAGATTGCTGCAGATTTCAATGCTGGACCATCAAGAAACGTCAGTGTGCGAACAATTCAACGAAACATCATCAATACGGGCTTTCGGAGCCGAAGGGCCCACTCGTGCACCATTGATGACTGCACAACACAAAGCTCTACGCCTCGCTTGGGGCCGTCAGTACCGACATTGGACAGTTGATGACTGGAAACATGTTGCCTGGTCGGAGGAATCTCTTTTAAAATTGTATCGAGTGGATGGACGCGTACGGGAATGGAGACAAGCTCGTGGATCCATGGACAGTGCATGTCAGCAGGGGACTGTACAGTGTTGTGAAGGCTCTGTAATGCTTGAGGGTTTTGCAGTTGGAGCGGTACAATACGCCTGATACGTCTAGATACGACTCTGACAAGTGACACGTACGTACGCATCCTGTCTGATCAGCTGCATCCATCCATGACCGTTGCGCTCTTCAACAGACTCGGGCAAGTCCAGCAGGACAATGCGACACGCCACAAGTCGAACATTGCTACAGAATGGCTACAGGAACACTCTTCCGAGTTTAAGCACTTCCGCTGCTCACGAAACGCCCCAGGCATTAACATCATTGAGCACATCTGGGATGCCTTGCAACGTGCTGTTCAAAAGTGATCTCCACCCGTTCGTACTCTTACGGGTTTGTGGACAGCCCTGCAGAATCCACGGTGTCAGTTTCCTCCAGCACTATTCCAGACATAAGTCGAGTTGCTGCTACGTCGTGTTGGGCCCTTCCTCAAGCTCATAGAGGCCCTGCACGTTATTGGGCAGGTGTAGCAATTTGTCTGGCTCTTCAGTGCATACACGTCACCAAGTCAAGTGCATTAGGAAAGACCTCGTGCCTTCAGTCGCTTGCTGTCCCTGACCGAGGTTGCTGGGATACTTGTTGCATTACACAGGAGTCAGGCAAAAGCATGGGACCAGCGCGAGAAATGCAGGCTTGGAAACTGACGCCGATGCTACGTGACGCTGCTGCGCATTGTCCTCAGTTCACCGCAAATGTCAGTCGCGCTCTGCTCAGGAAAACTGCTTACTGAGGGCACTATATCGGCGGTAAGCGTATTCGGAAGTAGGCGAGCTGTTTTTGCTCGTGTGGTCGGTGCTTGCATAAGTGGGGTAGCCGAAGTGTATCGTGTTCCGAGAGGCACCTATCGACCGCGTATACGGCATACAGAGGAAGAGCAACTGAGTCATCCGCCAAGTCACGATGCGGACGGTAAGCGAAACGCCCGCTACACCTGCTGGGCCGAGCAGGTGATTAGGATTGTGCAAAGGGCCAAATAAGGTGTCGGTCAGTTTGGTTTCAAAACTGTACTTTATTGTAATTTAATAACACCTTTAAAACAGAATGGCACATAGCCGAACCTTTACAAGTTTCAAAATCCAATTATTTCATGTCTGAAGGCCTCCAAACAAGAAATCTTATAAAGCAGCAAGATAAATTTCAAGTGACTGAAGACATGCAGTTAAAATTGTAAATAAAATAAAACGCTAGTCGGAAAGCCCAAGGCAAAAGTGGATAGAACAAACATATACAAAGTGCAATACAAATGACTGAAGGCCACAGTTAAATGTCAAAATTTTAAAATATATTACCATAACCTTTCAAGGCAGAAGGAAGCAATGTTTTCGCTTAAGGGGAAATTTTAAGAATAAGGCTTTAAGTGGCTGAAGACCCACAGTTGATTTTGCAAAAATTCACAAGTACCTTAACATTTAAGTTTTCAATGGCTGAACACACGATAAATGAAA
The DNA here is from genome assembly GCF_023897955.1 of Schistocerca gregaria. NCBI lineage: Eukaryota > Metazoa > Arthropoda > Insecta > Orthoptera > Acrididae > Schistocerca > Schistocerca gregaria. The sequence goes on along the minus strand of NC_064930.1, from coordinate 92,656,361 downwards.
AAGCAACGAAAAGAAACAAGAACTAAATTTAAAAATAAGACCTTCAGTGGCTGAAGGCCCACAATTGATTTACATAAATGCAATAAAAAACTCTTTTATTTGAAAGCTTTGGTTATCATAGATCACTAACAGACCATTAAACACCCATGAAAAGGACACTATAGACAACGGCACACAGTCATCTCCAGAGGGGTGCTGCCCTCGAAACATTAACGTTCACTTAGATGTAGTAAAGGAGTTTTGCTATTTGGGGAGCAAAATAACTGATGATGGTCGAAGTTAGAGAGGATATAAAATGTAGACTGACAATGGCAAGGAAAGCGTTTCTGAAGAAGAGAAATTTGTTAACATTGAGTATAGATTTGAGTGTCAGGAAGTCATTTCTGAAAGTATTTGTATGGAATGTAGCCATGTATGGAAGTGAAACATGGACGATAAATAGTTTGGACAAGAAGAGAATAGAAGCTTTCGAAATGTGGTGCTACAGAAGAATGCTGAAGATTAGATGGGTATATCACATAACTAATCAGGAAGTATTGAATAGGATTGGGGAGAAGAGAAGTTTGTGGCACAACTTGACCAGAAGAAGGGATCGGTTGGTAGGACATGTTCTGAGGCATCAAGGGATCACCAATTTGGTATTGGAGGGCACCGTGGAGGGTAAAAATCGTAGAGGGAGAACAAGAGATGAATACACTAAGCAGTTTCAGAAGGATGTAGGATGCAGTAGGTACTGGGAGATGAAGAAGCTTGCACAGGATAGAGTAGCATGGAGAGCTAAATCAAACCAGTCTCAGGACTGAAGACCGCAACAACAACATATGTGAGATAGGTGGTGAGCCCAACTACACTTGATCCGTTGGTGACCCAACGAAGAAACAGTCACGGACTGACCAAACAAACGACTTGCTATTCACCAATCGGTACATAAAAACTCAAAGGGCAAACTGTTATGGACGTGATTATCCACATGTATTAAGCTGTCAAATCCACACACCACGTTGGACAGTGACAACAGGTAAGAAAGGACGGTACCTGAATTTATGTTAGTGGCCATTGCAGGTAACTGGAACACTAACAGCCGCAAGGCAGAAAATTCCGCTGGTACACTTGAATTTGAAATAAGGTAATATAGTTAAAATGGTTCAAATGGCTCTGAGCACTATGGGACTCAACAGCTGTGGTCATCAGTCCACTAGAACTTAGAACTACTTAAACCTAACTAACCTAAGGACATCACACACTTCCATGCCCTACGCAAGATTCGAACTTGCGACCGTAGCAGTAGCTCGGCTCCGGGCTGGAGCACCTAGAGCCGCATGGCCAGCACTGCCAGTGGTAATATAGTTACCTTTACCAAAAGGGAACACTGCCGCAGTTAACGTCAGTGGCCAGAGCAGGTAACCAGAACACTAACGGCCACAAGACAACAAATTGCGCTGGTGCACTTGAATTGCAGTAAACCAATATACACTCCTGGAAATGGAAAGAAGAACACATTGACACCGGTGTGTCAGACCCACCATACTTGCTCCGGACACTGCGAGAGGGCTGTACAAGCAATGATCACACGCACAGCACAGCGGACACACTAATAACCGCGGTGTTGGCCGTCGAATGGGGCTAGCTGCGCAGCATTTGTGCACCGCCGCTGTCAGTGTCAGCCAGTTTGCCGTGGCATACGGAGCTCCATCGCAGTCTTTAACACTGGTAGCATGCCGCGACAGCGTGGACGTGAACCGTATGTGCAGTTGACGGACTTTGAGCGAGGGCGTATAGTGGGCATGCGGGAGGCCGGGTGGACGTACCGCCGAATTGCTCAACACGTGGGGCGTGAGGTCTCCACAGTACATCGATGTTGTCGCCAGTGGTCGGCGGAAGGTGCACGTGCCCGTCGACCTGGGACTGGACCGCAGCGACGCATGGATGCACGCCAAGACCGTAGGATCCTACGCAGTGCCATAAGGGACCGCACCGCCTCTTCCCAGCAAATTAGGGACACTGTTGCTACTGGGGTATCGGCGAGGACCATTCGCAACCGTCTCCATGAAGCTGGGGTACAGTCCCGCACACCGTTAGGCCGTCTTCCGCTCACGCCCCAACATCGTGCAGCCCGCCTCCAGTGGTGTCGCGACAGGCGTGAATGGAGGGACGAATGGAGACGTGTCGTCTTCAGCGATGAGAGTCGCTTCTGCCTTGGTGCCAATGATGGGCGTATGCGTGTTTGGCGCCGTGCAGGTGAGCGCCACAATCAGGACTGCATACGACCGAGGCACACAGAGCCAACACCCGGCATCATGGTGTGGGGAGCGATCTCCTACACTGGTCGTACACCTCTGGTGATCGTCGAGGGGACACTGAATAGTGCACGGTACATCCAAACCGTCATCGAACCCATCATTCTACCATTCCTAGACCGGCAAGGGAACTTGCTGTTCCAACAGCACAATGCACGTCCGCATGTATCCCGTGCCACCCAACGTGCTCTAGAAGGTGTAAGTCTACTACCCTGGCCAGCAAGATCTCCGGATCTGTCCCCCATTGAGCATGTTTGGGACTGGATGAAGCGTCATGTCACGCGGTGTGCACGTCCAGCACGAACGCTGGTCCAACTGAGGCGCCAGGTGGAAATGGCATGGCAAGCCGTTTCACAGGACTACATCCAGCATCTCTACGATCGTCTCCATGGGAGAATAGCAACCTGCATTGCTGCGAAAGGTGGATATACACTGTACTAGTGCCGACATTGTGCATGCTCTATTGCCTGTGTCTATGTGCCTGTGGTTCTGTCAGTGTGATCATGTGATGTATCTGACCCCAGGAATGTGTCAATAAAGTTTCCCCTTCCTGGGACAATGAATTCACGGTGTTCTCATTTCAATTTCCAGGAGTGTAGTTAATTCCACCGCACGGCGACTCGATTTCACCACTACAGACACTCGCTGTAGCTCACAGGAAAAGCTCCCCAACAGCGAACCGCCGAAACAAACGACACAACGTGGACGGAAGTGCCTTGGGTACTTAACACACCTCTCAACTTTGATGTTCTGCAGTGAGCCACGAAGCTCGTAGCGATCGGACAGCTCCACAGACGCTCCGACACTGCACAGGGACTGCCAGCAGACCCAGCCAACTGCACCGCATGAAGATATCCTCCCAGGTCCGCACCAACCGATCGACTGTCCGCTGGCCCTGTAGTCAGGAACTATATGCGCAAGATCAAAGATGGTACACAGTGCAAATATCGATACACATCGCTGCTGCCGGCATAACTGGGACAACGGCAGGAAACCAGACACAGACGGACAGCCAAGTTCAAGGAAACGCATAGCTTGGAGTGAGCACGGGTCAGATAGTGGCCCCGTGACAGACAGTGACCGAAGAGGATTGTGACAAAAAGTAAGAGGACGACAGCTCCAAAAATCACTGCAGAACTGAATGTAACGCTTGAGAGCACTGTCAGCACCCAGATAAGACGAAGGGGCTCCATGAACAAAGAACTGGAGCACGAGCTGGAATTCCAAACCCGCAAGTCGGTAATGTGAATGCCCGAAACGGTAATACGTGCTGCTCAAGTCAAGAAACCTTGGTTGCGGATCAATAGGAGAAAGTCATTCGGCTGGATGAGTCTTCACAGCGTTTCTAACTTCTGACTGTATTTCGTCCGCCTTCTCAAGGCTACGACGCAGTCTGCCGAGAATGAAACATGGCGGCGGCCCGCCGACGATTTCGGCAGCCGTATCGTGGTATTCCGTAAGCCCCGTGCCTACTGCGTGCCAACGGTCATGTGACCATTTTGCTTGATCAGATCCGCCCCTCGGTACAATATTTGTTCCCCAGTGGGCCTCTGTCCACGCAACTCACATCGTCCAGGACTGGTTTTGTGAGCCCGAGAATGAAACACCCCGTCTCGCCTCGTCACCTCGCCGCAGTCACGAGGTCGCATTAGTAGTGAGCCTTTGTGCTGTACTTTGGGAAGAAGGGTACATGATTGCTATCCACCTCAATCACTATTACATCTACATGTGCGTGATTACTCTGCTATTCACAAGAAAGAGCGTGGCAGAGAGTTCAATGAACCACCTTCAAGCTGTCTCTCTACTGCTCCACTCTAAAGCGGTGCACGTGAAAAACGAGAGCTTAAATTTTTCTGTGCGAGCCCCGATTTGTCTTATTTTCTCGTCGTGATCATTTCTCCCTGTGTAGATCCGCGCCATCAGAATATTTACGCAATCAGAGGAGAAAACTGGTGATCGAAATTGTTTTACTGAGTGCCACTCCAATTCACTCTCCTATTTCACAATAATAGAAAACGAGCTGGCCTTTTTTGAACTTTTGCGATGGCATCCGTCAGTCCCACCCAACGCGGATCTCACACAACGCAGTGATACTGCAGGATAGGGTGGACAAGCGTGGTGTGAGCAGCCTCTTTAGTTGACCTGTGGTACCTTTTAAGTGTTGTACCAATGAATCACAGTCTTTAGTTTGCACTACCCACAACATTATCTTCACTACTGGCCATTAAAACTGCTACATTAGGAAGAAATGCAGATGATAAAAGGGTATTCATCGGACAAATAAACTAGAACTGACGTGATTACATTTTCATGCAATTTGGGTGCATAGTTCCTGAGAAATCAGCACCCAGAACAACCACCTCTAGCCTTAATAACGGCCTCCATACGAGTCAAACAGAACTTGGGTGGCGTGTACAGGTACAGCTGCCCATGCAGCTTCAACACGATACCACAGTTCATAATGAGTAGTGACTGGCGTATTGTGACGAGCCAGTCGCTCGGCCACCATTGACCAGACGTTGTCAATTGGTGAGAGATCTAGAGAATGTTCTGGCCAGGGTACCAGTCGAACATTTTCTGTATCCAGAGAGGCCCGTAAAGAACTTGCAACAAGCAGTCGTGCATTATCCTGCTGAAATGAAGGGTAGAGCCACGGGTCGTAACACATCTGAAATGTAACGTCCACTGTTAAAAGTGCCGTCAGTGCGAACAAGAAGTGACCGAGACGTGTAACCAATGGCACCCCATACCACCACGCCGGGTGATACGCCAGTATGGCGATGACAAACACACGCTTCCAATGTGCGTTCACCGCGTTGTCGCCAAACGCTGATGCGACCATCGTGGTGCTGTAAACAGAAACTGGATTCGCCCGAAAAAATTACGTTTAGCCATTCGTGCACCCAGGTTCGTCGTTGAGTACACCATCGCCGGCGCTCCTGTCTGTGATGCACCGTCAAGGGTAACCGCATCCACGGTCTCCGAGCTGATAATCCGTGCTGCTGCAAACGTCGTCCAACTGTTCGAGCAGATGGTTGTCGTCTTGCAAACGTCCCCATCTGTTGACTCAGGGATCGAGACGTGGCTGCACGATCCGTTACAGCCATGCGGATAAGATGCCTGTCATCTCGACTGCTAGTGATAAGATGCCGTTGGGATCCAGCACGGCGTTCCGTATTACCTTCCTGAACTCACCGATTCCATATTCTGCTAACAGTCATTGGATCTCGACCAACGCGAGCAGCAATGTCGCGGTACAATAAACCGCAATCCCGATATGCTACAATCCGATCTTTAGCAAAGTCGGAAACGTGGTGGTACGCATTTCTTCTCATTACACGAGGCATCACAACAACGTTTCACGAGGCAACGCCGGTCAACTGCTGTTTGTGTATGAGAAATCGGTTGGAAACTTTCCTCATGTCAGCAAGTTGGAGGTGTCGCATTCGGCGCCAGCCTTGTGTGAATGCTCTGAAAACGTAATCATATGCATATCACAGCATCTTCTTCATGTCGGTTAAATTTCGCGTCTGTAGCACCTCATCTTCGTGATGTAGCAATTTCAATGGTCAGTAGTGTATATGTTCGTTCAAATTTGGGTTATCTGAAATTGTAATCCCAAAGTATTTAGTGCAGTTTACAGCTTTCAGAATTGTGTGACTTATCGTGTAATCGAAATTTAGAGAATTTCTTTTATTACTCATGTGAATAGCTTCACACGTTTTTTTTATTCTGGATCAGTTGCCACTTTCCGTACCATTCAGCTATCTTATCTAAATAATTTTGCAATTCGTTTTGATCAGCTGATGACTTCACAACACGGTAAATGACATCGTCATCTGCTAACAATCTAAGAGGTCGGCTCAGATTGTCTCCTATAGCGTTAATATAAATCAGGAACAACAGAGCAGCTTGGGGAACACCAGATGTTACTTCTATTTTCCTCGATGACTTTCAGTCTATTACTATGAACTGTGACCCTGCTGACAGGAAATCACGAATCCTGTCGCACAAGTGAGGTGATTTTCCATAGACACGCAATATACCAGAACTTGCCATTATTTTGCAGGGAGGATTGTGTAAGATTCCATTGAATACCGGTCGGGACATTTATTTACCCATTTCATGACACCTGGAATCTGTTTTGAATGACAACTTAATAGGCACGGTAGTGATTTGTGCTTTCAAATAATGCCATATTTCTGCTCACCCCTTGTAAGATTTCAGAGCTTAAATCGGAGTACTGAGTGTGTACACGAATATGGCCCACTCTATGTCGAATGGGCGGGTAGTCTGTTTTTAAAGAGATAATTCGCAAAGCCACGGCTTGTAATTTCAGCACTCATTTCAGGTGTACTTCTAACCATTTTCACCTTCAGTGAATATTTACGCATCGATTTCAGCGAGACACGTGGAAAGGAGAAAACAAGCAACGTGCCTGTGGGAAAGAACTGTGTCCAGCTGAGTGAGTGGTGTGGTGGTGTTACAGACACACTTCATCCAGCGCAATAGTGGGCACACCTGTTGATTAATGTTATTCGACTCACATCAGCAAGGATGTACCGTGCCCAAACTCAGTTTCCGCATCTGTCATGCACTGTTCGCACACGCACAACCTTTGACTACCTTCACGAGCCTGGGAAGACGTTAGTTGTCCATAAAATAATCTGCGCGAAGTGGCCTCGCGATTAGAGACACCGTGTCACGGATTGCGCGGACCCTCCTCCCGGAGGTACGAGGTTCGAGTCCTCCGCTAGGCATGGATGTGTGTGTTGTCCGTAGCATGAGTTAGGAAACTGAAAATTTGTTGTGAGGACTATGGGAACAAGTTGCTGAGATCATCGGTCCCAAGGCTTACGCACTATTTAACCTAACTTAAACCAAATTACGCTAAGAACAACACACACACCCATGTCCGAGGGAGGACTCGAACCTCCGTTGGGGGGAGCCGCGCGAACCGTGTCAATACACCCTGGACCGCACGGCTACCCCGCGCTGCCATGAGTTATGGTAAGTTAGTTTCAGTACCGTGTGTCTATGGACCGATGACCTCTGCAGTTAGGTCCCCTGGGAATTCAACAGACACACTAACACATTCATAAAATAAGTAACAAACGAGTCTGATAAAAGCAGGCAAGATTATATGGCGGTAAGTATAGGCAAATTTTGCGGGAACTGCCTGACGTAAGCCAAAGACACTAAATTTTGTTATACTGAAAGCTTGTCTTGGTCTTCTAAATGCGTCTCTCAAAGACGTTTTATATTTCTTGCTTCATCCATAAATCGGAAGTTTCCAAGGCTACACCAACGCATACATTTGCCCCATCGAGAGACGTAAGTGTACGGGTGTGAGTACGATTCACAACTTGAGGAAAACAAGTGCTGAAATAATGTTTAACTTGGGAGAATTGACGTTAGAACATCGTTTCGAAAGACACGACGTATTATTACATAATAAATATTCAAATACCAACATATACATGTAAATATGAAGTAATACATGGGCTCAGATATAAATATCTAGTAGAAAAACGTGAATAAATGGTAGACATCGTTGAGCAAAACCCACAGTATAATAATGCGCTATAGCTACTCTGATCCTCTTGACATCCAACTGCATCTCTGAATCTACTTGAGCTAGACTGCGGTACTTGAGAAAGTTTCTCCATGATGTCATCCCTATGAGAAAAGACTTCTTCCGGTCTCTCGATAAACTGAAATGTTATAGGGATCCTTAACAAAAAGGAAGAAACTTCACAATGTGCTATATTATTGACCTCTGTTTGGTCACACAATGTCTGTATGGAGGAGTCTTTCCCAAACACTTTGGAATCAAGAAAATCACCTGTTTGTATATGCGTATTCACTGTGGATGTCCCACTATCGTCTATCTCAGGTTCTGTCGAAAAATTCTAGTTGAGTTGATTTCAAACCATTCCCAGATCGGTTCCTTGCTTTTTTAATCTGAGTAATAGGTATGATATCAGACGGTTTTGTGTGACTACTTGAAGAACCACGAACCATGGACCTTGCCGTTGGTGGGGAGGCTTGCGTGTCTCAGCGATACAGATGGAAGTACCGTAGGTGCAACCACAATGGAGGGGATCTGTTGAGAAGCCAGACAAACACGTGGTTCCTGAAGAGGGGCAGCAGCCTTTTCAGTAGTTGCAGGGGCAACAGTCTGGATGATTGACTGATCTGGCCTTGCAACATTAACCAAAACGGCCTTGCTGTGCTGGTACTGCGAACGGCTGCAAGCAAGGGGAAACTACGGCCGTAATTTTTCCCGAGGACATGCAGCTTTACTGTATGATTAAATGATGATGGCGTCCACTTGGGTAAAATATTCCGGAGGTAAAATAGTCCCCCATTCGGATCTCCGGGAGGGGACTATTCAGGAGGAGGTCGCTATCAGGAGAAAGAAAACTGGCGTTCTACGGATCGGAGCGTGGAATGTCAGATCCTTTAATCGGGCAGGTAGGTTAGAAAATTTCAAAAGGGAAATGGATAGGTAAATATAGTGGGAATTAGTGAAGTTCGGTGGCAGGAGGAACAAGACTTTTGGTCAGGTGAATACAGGGTTATAAATACAAAATCAAATAGGGGTAATGCAGGAGTAGGTTTAATAATAAATAAAAAAATAGGAGTACGGGTAAGCTACTACAAACAGCATAGTGAACGCATTATTGTGGCCAAGATAGACACAAAGCCCATGCCTACTACGGTAGTACAAGTTTATATGCCAACTAGCTCTGCAGATGATGAAGAAATTGATGAAATGTATGATGAGATAAAAGAAATTATTCAGGTAATGAAGGGAGACGAAAATTTAATAGTCATGGGTGACTGGAATTCGTCAGTAGGAAAAGGGAGAGAAGGAAACATAGTAGGTGATTATGGATTGGGGCTAAGAAATGAAAGAGGAAGCCGTCTGGTAGAATTTTGCACAGAGCATAACTTAATCATAGCTAACACTTGGTTCAAGAATCATAAAAGAAGGTTGTATACATGGAAGAATCCTGCAGATACTAAAAGGTATCAGATAGATTATATAATGGTAAGACAGAGATTTAGGAATCAGGTTTTAAATTGTAGGACATTTCCAGGGGCAGATGGGACTCTGACCACAATCTATTGGTTATGACTTGTAGATTAAAACTGAAGAAACTGCAAAAAGGTGGGAATTTAAGGACATCGGATATGGATAAGCTGAAAGAACCAGAGGTTGTACAGAGTTTCAAGGAGAGCATAAGGGCACAGTTGACAGAAATGGGGGAAAGAAACACAGTAGAAGAAGAATGGGTAGCTCTGAGGGATGAAGTAGTGAAGGCAGCAGACGATCAAGTAGGTAAAAAGACAAGGGCTAGTAGAAATCCTTGGGTAACAGAAGAAATATTGAATTTAATTGATGAAAGGAGAAAATATAAAAATGCAGTAAATGAAGCAGGCAAAAAGGAATACAACGTCTCAAAAATGAGATCGACAGGAAGTGCAAAATGGCTAAGCAGGGATGGCTAGAAAACAAATGTAAGGATGTAGAAGCTGATGTCACTAAGGGTAAGATAGTTACTGTCTAGAGGAAAAGTAAAGAGACCTTTGAAGAGAAGAGAACCACGTGTATGAATATCAAGAGCTCAGAGGGAAACCCAGTTCTAAGCAAAGAAGGGAAAGCAGAAAGGTGGAAGGAGTATATAGAGTGTCTATACAAGGGCGATGTACTTGAGGGCAATATTATGGAAATGGAAGAGGATGTAGATGAAGACGAAATGGGAGATAAGATACTGCGTGAAGAGTTTGACAGAGCACTGAAAGACCTGAGTCGAAACAACGCCCCCGGAGTAGACAACATTCCATTAGAACTACTGACAGCCTTGGGAGAGCCAGTCATGACAAAACTCTACCAACTGGTGAGCAAGATATATGAGGCAGGCGAAATACCCTCAGACTTCAAGAAGAATATAATAATTCCAATCCCAAAGAAAGCAGGTGCTGACAGATGTGAAAATTACCGAACTATCAGTTCAATAAGTCACAGCTACAAAATACTAACACGAATTCTTTACAGACGAATGGAGAAACTGGTAGATGCGGACCTCGGGTAGGATCAGTTTGGATTCCGTAGAAATGTTGGAACACGTGATGCAATACTGACCTTACGACTTATCTTAGAAGAAAGATTAAGAAAAGGCTAATCTACGTTTCTAGCATTTGTAGATTTAGAGAAAGCTTTTGACAATGTTGACTTGAATACTCTCTTCCAAATTCTAAAGGTGGCAGGGGTAAAATACAGGGAGCGAAAGGCTATTTACAATATGTGCAGAAACCAGATGGCAGTTATAAGAGTCGAGGGACATGAAAGGGAAGCAGTGGTTGGGAAGGGAGTAAGACAGGGTTGTAGCCTCTCCCCGATGTTATTCAATCTGTATATTGAGCAAGCAGTAAAGGAAACAAAAGAAAAGTTCGGAGTAGGTATTAAAATCCACGGAGAAGAAATAAAAACTTTGAGGTTCGCCGATGACATTGTAGTTCTGTCAGAGACTGCAAAGGACTTAGAAGAGCAGTTGAACGGAATGGACAGTGTCTTGAAAGGAGGATATAAGATGAACATCAACAAAAGAAAAAGGAGGATAATGGAATGTAGTCGAATTAAATCGGTTGATGCTGAGGGAATTAGATTAGGAAATGCGACACTTAAAGTAGTAAAGGAGTTCTGCTATTGGGGAGCAAAATAACTGATGATGGTCGAAGTAGAGAGGATGTAAAATGTAGACTGGCAATGGCAAGGAAAGCGTTTCTGAAGATGAGAAATTTGTTGACATCGAATATAGATTTATGTATCAGGAAGTCGTTTCTGAAAGTATTTGTTTGGAGTGTAGCCATGTATGGAAGTGAAACATGGACGATAACTAGTTTAGACAAGAAGAGAATAGAAGCTTTCGAAATGTGGTGCTACAGAAGAATGCTGAAGATAAGATCACGTAACTAATGAGGAGGTATTGAATAGGATTGGGGAGAAGAGTAGTTTGTGGCACAACTTGACTAGAACAAGGGATCGGTTGGTAGAACATGTTTTGAGGCATCAAGGGATCACAAATTTAGCATTGGAGGGCAGCGTGGAGGGTAAAAATCGTAGAGGGAGACCAAGAAATGAATACACTAAGCAGATTCAGAAGGATGTAGGTTGCAGTAGGTACAGGTAGATGAAGAAGCTTGCACAGGATAGAGTAGCATGGAGAGCTGCATCAAACCAGTCTCAGGACTGAAGACAACAACAACAATAACACTTGAAGATAATGATGTTCCAAATTGAGGGCTCACTGGTAGATCTGAAAGAGTCTATGAAATAGAGGAGTGTTGTGTGTACAGTAGGTGCTTGAAAGCCGTGCACACTTGCCCCAGACTTCGATTTACGTTATGTTTAATTTCTGCAAACTCGTAAATATTCAACCTGAGCTAATCCCCCCCTCCCCCCGTAGTTAGTGAATAGTAACTTCATAAGGTCTTAGTACTGAATCAACAAGGCGAAACAAATTCAATCAGCATGCAAATATCACAAACGAAGTTATTTAAAAATTACAGTGTGAATATGAAACACAGAGCTCATCTCATCTTGCGACAAGCATTTGGTGATTCTCGCTCAGACATTGAGCTTCTTCGCCTTACAGCACTGCGGAACAAGTAATGTTGCAACCTAGACGTTGGCAACCGAGATTTGACAGTGTATACATTTCTCCCCACCAACCTCGTACTGTTGAGGCTCCATGTCTTGCAACGGAATTGGCTTCTGTCAACATCAGTTTCAAATCAAAGCTGGAAGTACAGCGCACTAGAATTCTTAGTCTTCACGGCAGCCATCAACAGAAAGTAATTATTTCCGTAACGAATGGTTGAAGAACGAGCAACCGCCATAGGATGTCAAACAAAATATTGCTGATACATGGGAGTTTATGCGGAGTGGGATAAATAAAAGTGTACTGGAGAACAATATTTCGGAGTACAGAGAAACACAGCAAAGGAAATGCAGAACTGGCCTGACTATAGCAGATATTAAAAGTGACCACCATTCGTCTCTTGGCACTTTTTGCCGCTGATCGCCAAGTTGCTGAAGGCGGAAACTGGACTGCTGGAAATGCTGCAGTCTCATCAGAAACATTGTGCTACAGTTCTTGAAAACCATGAGGGTACCTGTGATATATCTTAGGCTTGTGGCTTTCCCACACAAAGTAATCAAATACTGGCTGATCAGGTGACCAGCTGTAACAGCGACCGAACTAATCTCTGCTAACAATTATGTCAGCCGTGAAGATTCAGTTTCAACGTGCTCAAAGGTTCGGCCAGGTGTATGGGCAGTTGCTTAATCCGGTCGGAAATAGCTGTAGGTCTTTTCCGTCTCCCTTAACGCTGCTACAAATGGTTTCAAAATGTTGATGAGACAAGATGGGTCCAATAAAGCGGTGTGTGACACTGCACACCAAACCCCAAATTTCTGATCATGCAGTGGTGTTTAGTGGACATCATGCAGTTTTTCTGCTGCCGAGAACCAGTGATTGTGTCAGCTGACATAACCACTCGGGTGAATCCAGGCTTCATCTGACATAAATAACAGATCCATGTCCAAGTCACTCCTTGTTATCACAGTAAAATCACTCTCAAAACTGGAGGCGCTGTGGAGCATCTATCGGTTTTAATGCATGAACAGCAGACACTTGCTAGGGGTGCATGTGGATGTCCCAGTGGGTTATCCGACCGCAAGATCAATTTGATGTGCGGGTCTCCTGCGACAGGTGTTAGGCTGATTTGGTAGGATTCAGAAACATTTTCTGGAGGACCACAGCCACACTTTATGGTGTGTGACACGTTTCAGAATGTATTTTGATTTTTTTTTCAGAACCATTTCTGACGCCGTTTTCGGAATAAGCGTTGCATGACACTCATTGTAGGCTGGTTGACACCATTAAATTTGTCAACGAACAACTGACCACACCTTTTCTACGACTTTGCTGTCACGTAACTCTTCACAAAGAACCCCAACTGCTCCACTGTGAGTACCATCATCCCCTTTGCGCTACTCTCACACTGACACAGCCCACACTATGCTCTGAACTGGTGTCGATCACGTGGCAGGTGTACACATGGTGTGCACCGCACATGGTGTGGTTATACGCATACATTCACCTCCAACTGAATCCACTTGTACAGGTCACTTTTTTTGCCCCACCCTATAGTGGGGTAGCGCTGATAGCACTTAGACCACGCCTCATACACAGTCATGAGTGACTATCTACCACAAAACTAAGTACTCACACAGTAACCTAATGTGTGTAGCCCTACTTACGAGTAACGATGTGATACATGACGCAGTAACACGACATAAGCTTTGGCGATACGATCCACATACGTCAATATCTGTAGTTCTCTCACAGTTAATAATATAACTTTTGAGCATGAATCAGTCACTTTCCACACGACTGTGCATGGTTATACTTTCCATCATAAGCTTAGTGTACCACCGAGGTTTAGTTACCATCAGGTACATGCCTGACCTCAGCCAACACCCATTACATTCTCTTTCCAACGAGCAGACAATACTCCATTTTGTAACTTTTTCTCAACTTGTGACGTAAGATACAGCACCTTTCCTAGCATCTATAATAAAACTGCTTGTATGAGTCGCAACAGCAACCAGCACTTATATTCACTCGGAGGCCTTCTTATAGTAATTATAGAATCAATATGTGTCATAATGTTTCAATATATGCCACACATCTTTTTTTTGCTTTTTGTTTTTGGAGGGATGATATCTTTTCCCCACCCCAACAGCACAGGGACCTCCTGCTGCCAAGGACTGTCTTCCCTCCAAACTACATCTTAATTTTTAGTTTCGACAGAAGTATTCCCAGACCGAGCTTCCAGAACATTGAAGACGCCTTTCTTTCGCCCCTCTCTGGGACCTGACTTCTGCCGATTTCTTAGGCTTGCATCGCCACGTTGTACGACAAGAGTCGAACACTGCTGATGCTCCTGTCCTTGAATTCTGATGCTCTTCTCGATTAAAATCAAATAACACAGTCGAATCAAAATTTGGATTTAGATGTGTTTCGCATCAATCAATTTCAATATTCCAGATGTTTATTTTACAAGCTCTTCTGCGTCAAATTTATGATTCCCCTCACCTTAATAGACTACATATCATTACGTTCAGAAACGTGTACAGGACAATAGTATGTCACTGGCATCTCTCACACCCCTGTTACTATTTTAGCCATTATGTAACTTTCTATTCCTCTATTATCATCAAATACCCTTTGTAGTAAATAATTAATAAAAACGAAAATGAAGGCACACGTTTAGATTTTAACGATCCTTTTAAAGATCATAAGTTCGTAAAAGGTATTCGAAACTGAGAATATCTGATATTTCAAAATAAGTCTCTTGTCTAAAATCACCCAGAATGATATTTTTAATGAGTCATAAACTGGCCTGTAAGAGTCAATGCCCTACTTCACTTGGATTAAAAATAGAGATTCACTTATAAACCAATTCGAAGCCTCTGATTAATTTGTCATTGTATTTTTTTGTTTCCAGCTTATAAAGTATTAAAGTATGTGCCACATATTGTGGAAGTGACTTACAATTCATTGAAGATAAGAATATCATTGAGAGACGTACATGGGGAAGGGGAGCCCACCTTCTATCAGGTGCAATACAAGGTGAGCCTGAAAATGAATTTTTTGACATAAAAAGTGGTGTATTTATAGAATCAAATTATTTGAAGAAATGATGATGCTTGATTTAGTTTACATTGATGAAGAGGCATATGAAAATAGTTCTTCAACTACATCAGCATCATTATCACCAACAGCAGCAATTTGACGTCCATGTCTGGATATAAGCTGCCCATACGATTTTCTGTTAGTTACAGACCTCAGCAATTCACATCAACTTTTACCCTATATGTTTCCTGTAGTCGTCAGCCCACCTTCCATCTCGACACCATTTCCCTCTTTTTGTAAAGCTTCGTACACAGGAAAAACTTGCTGCAACTCCCATCTGTACAGCAAAATAGGGTGGACACAAGCAATTTTCAACCTAAAAAAATGATAATTTCAAAAATAAATGTGAAAATCAAAATTATATGGAATTATAGGTCTTGTGCCTAACATTAAAAATATTATTCGACTTGAGACCTAGCTCGTGCTTTCATAACATTAAAAAATTAAACACTTGCTGTTCACACCACAGAGAGGGGTAAGTAGAAACAGCTTATCTCATTTTTTGTGTGAACAGGTCATGACAAAATGTGTTTTGAATCTCTAACAATAAGGATCCAAACTTATCTAGTTCAAAAAAGCCTTAGTTAATTCAAGAATTAAAAATATCCGATGTACTGTATTTTTATTACATTTTCCAAACAAAATTGTAATATCTCTTATAACTTTACTGTTCAAATGTGTGTGAAATCTCGTGGGACTAAAGTGCTAAGGCCATCAGTCTCTAAGCTTACACACTACTTAACCTAAATTATCCTAAGGGCAAACACACACCCATGCCCGAGGGAGGACTCGAACCTGCGCCAGGACCAGCCGCACAGTCCATGACTGCAGCGCCTGAGACCGCTCGGCTAATCCCGTGCGGCTTACTTTACTGTAATATTAAATTTATAATCTTGATTTGTTTATTAATACACGAAGTCGCTGGCATCAGGTTTAAGAACTATGTTTTACCTTAATCATAGTTAACACTTGGTTCAAGAATCATGAAAGAAGGTTGTATACATGGAAGAACGGTGGAGATAATAAAAGGTTTCAGATAGATTATATAATGGCAAGACAGATATTTAGGAACCAGATTTCAAATTGTAAGACATTTCCAGGGGCAGATGTGGACTCTGTCCACAATCTATTGGTTATGAACTGTAGATTAAAACTGAAGAAACTGCAAAATGGTGGGTATTTAAGTAGATGGGAGCTGGATAAACAGAAAGAACTAGAGGTTGTACACAGTTTCAGAGAGAGCATAAGGGAGCAATTGACAGGAATGGGGAAAAGAAGTACAGTAGAAGAAGAATGGGTAGCTTTGAGGAATGAAATAGAGAAGGCAGCAGAGGATCAAGTAGGTAAAAAGACGAGGGCTAGTAGACATCCTTGGGTAACAGTGAGATACTGAATTTATTTCATGAAACGAGAAAATACAAATATGCAGTAAGTGAAGCAAGCAAAAAGGAATACAAATGTCTCAAAAATGAGATCGACAGGAAGTACAAAATGGCTAAGCAGGGATGGCTCGAGGAGAAATGTGACGATGTAGAGGCTTATCTCACTAGGGGTAAGATAGATACTGCCTACAGGAAAATTAAAGAGACCTTTGGAGAAAAGAGAACCACTTGCATGAATATCAAGAGCTCAGATGGAAACCCAGTTCTAAGCAAAGAAGGGAAGGCAGAAAGGTGGAAGGAGTATATAGACGGTCTGTACAGGGGCAATGTTCTTGAGGAAAATGTTATGGAAATGGAAGAGGACGTAGATGAAGATGAAATGGGAGATATGATACTGCATGAAGAGTTTGACAGAGCACAGAAAGACCTAAGTCGAAACAAGACTCTGGGAGTAGACGACATTCCATTAGAACTACTGACAGCCTTGGGAAAGCCAATCCTGACAAAACTCTACCATCTGGTGAGCAATATGTATGAGACAGGCGAAATTCCCTCAAACTTCAAGGAGAATGTAATAATTCCAATCCCAAAGAAAGCAGGTGTTGACAGATGTAAAAATTACCGAACTATCAGTTTAATAATTCACAGCTACAAAATACTAACACGAATTCTTTACAGACGAACGGAAAAACTGGTAGAAGCTGACCTTGGCGAAGATCAGTTTGGATTCAGTAGAAATGTTGGAACACGTGATGCAATAATGACCCTACGACTTATTTTAGAAGAAAGATTAAGGAAAGGCAAACCTACGTTTCTAGCATTTGAAAGATTTAGAGAAAGCTTTTGACAATGTTGACTGGAATACTCTTTTTCAAATTCTAAATGTGGCAGGGGTAAAATACAGGGAGCGAAAGGCTATTTACAATATGTACAGAAATCAGATGGCAGTTATAAGAGTCGAGGGACAAGAAAGGGAAGCAGTGGTTGGGAAAGGAGTGAGACAGGGTTGTAGCCTCTCCCCGATGTTATTCAATCTATGTACTGAGCAAGTAGTAAAGGAAACAAAAGAAAAGTTCGGATTAGGTATTGAAATCCGTGGAGGAGAAATAAAAACTTTGAGGTTCGCCGATGACATTGTAATTCTGTCAGAGACAGCAAAGGACTTGGAAGAGCAGTTGAACGGAATGGACACAGTCGAGAAAGTAGGGTATAAGATGAACATCAACAAAAGCAAAGCGAGGATAATGGAATGTAGTCGAATTAAGTCTGGTGATGCTGACGGAATTAGATTAGAAAATGAGACACTTAAAGTAGTAAAGGTGTTTTGCTATTTGGGGAGAAAAATAACTGATGATGGTCGAAGTAGAGAGGATATAAAATGTAGACTGGCAATGGCAGGGAAAGTGTTTCTGAAAAAGAGAAATTTGTTAACATCGAGTATAGATTTAAGTGTCATGAAGTCGTTTCTGAAAGTATTTGTATGGAGTGTAGCCATTTATGGAAGTGAAACATGGACGATAAATAGTTTAGACAAGAAGAGAATAGAAGCTTTCGAAATGAGGTGCTACAGAAGAATGCTGAAGATTAGATGGGTAGATCACATAACTAATTAGGAAGTATTGAATAGGATTGGGGAGAAGAGAAGTTTATGGCACAACTCGACTAGAAGAAGGGATCACCAATTTAGTACTGGAGGGCAGCGTGGAGGGTAAAAATCGTAGAGGGAGACCAAGATATAAATACAGTAAGCAGATTCAGAAGGATGTAGGCTGTAGTAGGTACTGGGAGATGAAGAAGCTTGCGCAGCATAGTGTAGCATGGAGAGCTGCATCAAACCAGTCTCAGGACTGAAAACCACAACATCAACAAGAAACTTGGTTTCTTTGTTAATAAAAAAAGTCACTGACATGCTTGAGAACGATGTCTTTTAAGCTACAAGTTGTAGTAACAATACCTCCATGACTAAAAAGTGACTCATTTACTGTTGAAATAAACATGTTTAATCAGCCTTGTGTTTTCAGAAAGGAACAGAAACATATCCAGGGTCCTGTAAATAACGATTTTACTTTCACATACTTCAATCACAGCATAATATCTTGGGCTGAGGACAGTGGCATGTGGTTCATCGTTTCCACCCAATTCTTGGTCTTCTTATGAAGAAAGGAGAAAGGCTGTCGATTACTGTTTCTATTCACCTGCAAACCCCCCCCCCCCCCCCCCCGGTCCCCCAAATTCCGAAGCACTACACTCCATTTCAAATTACCAAAAGTACAAGTTACGTTAACTTATATGTGAATAGTGAACTTTTAGTTAGTGACATGGGGCATGGGGCAGCAAAATTGGTTATCATGTAGTTTAGCTAAAAACACAATTTTATTGGCAATTATAAATAAAGTTACAAGTAAGCAAATTTCACACCATGTCCGTTGTTTGTCATAGGTTGAACAAAACATTTGCTGTCAGTGTTGCTAACTTTCGAATCCATTTTCATATTATATTACTTCATTACCAACTTAAACACACAAAACATTCAACGATATTCCCATTTGTCTTCTGTCACTATAGCATATAACTCTTTCTGAAGTTTCGTTTCTCTTCATCAAATTGTTTCTGTTCATCCCATTTTATGACATGTCTTCTCCATCAGTGTTTCATTTTCAATGTCATCATAATTAGTTATTCAGAACTCAATTTTTTTCCCAGACCTATATGTTTGTTTTCCTGTCTCTCCTTGCTGCAAGTCTTTGAGAGGCTTCTCCACACTGTATCTTAAAGTTCCCTCAGTTCATGAACAGTTTTGAGATGAAAAGTCCGTGTCACATTACTGTAAGTCAGAAATGGCAGCTCAGTGTGTAGCCATACTTTTTCAGGCACATTATTTGGTTAGTTTTCGATTTTGTTTCATTTATTAAAAGCATTCCCAGTCGATTATCTCCCACCATTTATTTCTTTTTCTGTGCATCATGTCATTCCTCAAAGCACAAAAGTTGATAAATTGTTCTATGACTTTATCGCAGATTTGTATGGTTTTCTTCTTGTTGTGCTGAACGCACATTATTTTGATCTGGTTGTAACTAGTATGTAGGCGTTCTTTCAAATTTTTTTTAATTTGTTGCTGAAGTTTGTCTACAGTAAAGACGAAGTGAAGTTGGTTGAGTTACGTTCCAGTAATGCAATTTCTTCCTGAATTTCAAAATGCTGAGATAGATAGCTTTCTTTTGGAGTGCTCTAAATAACTTTTGTGATACGTAAGCTCCTTGTCAGACCCCTCTTTAGGCTCTGAATTTTCTACTTATTGAATGAAACATGTATATCCTGAATATGAATGTTCTTCAGTGTCAACATCTTACTTCATCATCCATATAGAATCAATATAATTTCTAAATAGGAACATTAATTGATAATAATAGGACAAAATTATTACAAAACCTCTATGTCAGACACAGGTCAACTATATGATACTGGCATGTATTTGTTTACAGTACAATCTGGCTTCAACTGCCAGAGACTGTGGTCATGAGTCTATAAGTTCCAGTTGTCTCTCTATCTCTCTCCCCCCCTGTGTGTGTATGTGTGTGTGTGTGTGTGTGTGTGTGTGTGTGTGTGTGTGTGTGTGTGCGTGTGTGTGTGTGTGTGCGTGTGTGTGTGTATGTTTTGTCTATTTTCGACAAAGGCCTTGTTAACCGAAAGCTGTGACTCAGCATCTCCGCAATATGGTGAGTAGCATCTATACTTTTCATAATATTGTTAGTTACAATGTACGACTATTTGTTTAATTATATGGCCTCTTGTCTGCTTGAAAAGTAATGTGATGCTTTTTTATACAGTACACTAATTTCTTGTTGAACAGGAGCCAGTTTTATCTGTATTTTATTTATACATGTTAATGAGAAATTTATAATTTTGAATTTGAATTTCACATGAGAACATACAGATCTTCTGTATTTGTTGGTTTTCAATTCCAGTAATTTTCTTAATGAAACACACAATAATTGTTTGAAATAATTTTGAATGTTCTTATTGCTCACTGTCTTTCAGAATCTTTGAAGTAACTGTTCATTTCCTGCGTAAGAAGCAGACGACTGAGCTATGTAACTGGTAATGCAATATAGGATTCATCATAGGGCTTCGTATCTGATCTTGAAATATTTAAACAGATAAATGGATTTATGGGCTCCTCAGCTAGGACTGTCACCCCCTGCACAGACACCGCAGGAAATACAAGGTCCATTTCACCAGATTGACAGCTACCAGCAACTCCTATTACACACTGCCAATTTTCTAGGAGGACTGACTCATAAGTGTACAAAGGGCTGCACCAAATATTGCATTACATCAAGTCACTAACGGAAGAATTATTTGTCCTATACATTGGCAAAGGAACAATAAAAATGAGTACCAGATGATGGGGCTCTTGTGGTTTCTGTACCAATGGCAGTGCCTGGGCACCAAACCAAAAATCACATTTACCTGGGCGTTACTAGTACTGCCAAACCCTATTCCGATTGAAGAGTATTTTGAGAACATGGTAGCAACATAAGCATAACCTTCTACATTGCATAAAACCAAGGTATCGTATGTTGTGCATGTATGACATCACTCAATTTTTGAAGGACATCAATACACTCATCTACATCTACGTCATTACTGTGCAATTCATAATTATGTGCCTGATGGAGGGTTTATCGAACCATCTTTAAGCTACTTCTCTACAGTTCCGCACTGGAACAGCACATACGTAAAACGCGCACATAATATTTCCGTGTGAGCTCTGATTGCTATGTTACTAGTAAGAGGATAAAACCACTAACCAGGATAGAAGATATCAGGAACTCTCCTATTACTGAAGATAAAAATGAGCTCAAACTATTTTTCAAGTTTTGTCAGCTTTATAGGAAACTGTATAAAGTCAAACAATTAATGGTTCTCATTTGTCAAATTGTGGTTGTACTGAACCTTTTCCTTGCTCTTGCAGGTTGATTGGGGCAACAAACATACGACTGAAGTTTCACCAAATTATTTTGATCGTTATAATTTAATTTAATAAACACTTACAATAAAAAAAGTTCAAATGTGTGTGAAATCTTATGGGACTTAACTGCTAAGGTCATCAGTCCCTAAGCTTACACACTATTTAATCTAAATTATCCTAAGGCCAAACACACACACTTATATCCCAAGGAGGACTCGAACCTCCGCCAGGACCAGCCACACAGTTCATGATTGCAGCGTCTGAGACAGGTCAGTTAATCCCGCGCGCGGCCACATAATCATAACGAATTTAAAGACCTTCAAAATTGAAACCCTGAACGAAAATCTCCTTTTAGTATAAGGATCATCATCAATAAACTACAATTTCATCATTAACTAACGCCTTCTCCTGGCTGACTTTCCAAAACAGCTGACATTAATAGGCTTTTGTACAATTAAAGCAGTCCCTCATTGACCAAAACAAAATCAACTACCATAACGAAATATTTACAATTTTTAAAACTGAATGCTCAATCAAAACTATTCTAACAGCTTTTATTAAGATGGTTCTAATGGCTCTGAGCACTATGGGATATAACATCTGAGGTCATCAGTCCTCTAGAACGTAGAACTACTTAAACGTAACTAACCTAAGCACATCACACACATCCATACCCGAGGCAGGATTCGAACCTGCGACCGTAGTGGTCACGTGGTTCCACTGAAGCGCCCAGTAACGCTCGGACACACCGTTTATTAAGATGGCAAAATTAAATTTGACGGTTGTACCGCTAACTAACACCAATCACCAGCGGGCTCAGGGCAAGCGACAATCGAAAACTTTCTTTTGTCTAAACAATACTTCATCACTCATAGCAACATTTGGTTTAACCAGTTAATCTACTGTCACTTGTCAGCACTTCCTGTCTTAGCTAAGATAACACTCAAAACAAGTCATATTTCAAACCGAATATTTGATTAGCCCATTTAAAATAACCTTAACATAGAACAATTACTAAACGACCAGGTAACTTAGCTGGCCCACTGAAACTTCCCTTTTTCTGTTGCCAAGTCTGGAGAGCCGGACAGCCTTAGTACCACTGCTATTTACATATCAGTCTGGCAGCTCGCCTTCCGTACCCATACATTCACACAGGACCGTGAACTGTTTCAAGGATTCCTGGAAGGCAACTGTGGCATGGATTCCATACGGAGCCACAGAGAATTTCATGCCGCTTGCAGCAACCTTCACAAGCGGGGCGAGTGTTCTAATCTTCACCTCACCGGTCGCGTCCCAGTTCACAGTTTTCGCCGGCCAGTGTGTGCCACGACTAACAGTACTAAAGCTAAGCTTTGCCCACCAGGCGTACACACAACGTCCGACATGACAACACTCTCTCTCTCTGTTAACGCTCGGGTCAGGCAAAGTCCTTGTACCAACACTGTAGTGACAATCTTCAGTGACTGTGCTATAATTGGCACGAAACTAAGAAATAAAAATACAGCATACTTACAGAGGTCAGAAAGCTTTCAAAAGCAGTAAGAGAGAATTTGTTGAAAGTATGCTGTTAATCTACCCAACCTAAATTTGCCACTTTATTAATCGACTGACAGTAAAGAGTATGCGAGAGACAAAAAGAATTTTCAGAAGCGAAGTGAAAGTTAGAAAAAAGAAAAAAAAAATCTGAGGCACATGTAACAGAAAAATACGAACACCTCTAAACCGTTTCAGAAAACGAATCATTCACTGTTCACAGGGTGCTTAAGAAATTCATGTTTTTGCTGTGTGTCTTAAAATAGCTGTATGTACTGACTACAAAGCTAAAATTTGTAGACTCAGAGAAAGCTTCTGACAATCGTTAATGGAATACTCTCTATCAAATTCTGGCTGTGGCAGGGGTCAAATACAAGGGGCGAAAGGCTATGGTAGTGATAATAGTCAGGAGGCATGAACGGGAAGCAGTTGTTGAGAAAGGAGTGAGGAAGGGTTGCAGCCTATTCCCGGTGTTATTCAGTCTGTATACTCAACAAGCAGTAAAGGAAACAGAAGATAAATTCCGTGTAAGAATTAAAATCCATGAAGAAGAAATAAAAGCTTTGAAGTCTGCCGATAACATTCATAGTGTAAGTAGGCTATTTAGGTTTTCTTATTGGTAACGTCACGTAGCGCTCTGTATGAAAATCACTGGCTGTGCTGTGTGCAGTCTGTGGCTGGTTGGCATTGTTGTAATACTCGCCATTGTAGTGTTGGGCAGATGGATGCTAACAGCGCGTAGCGTTGCGCAGTTGGAGGTGAGCCGTCAGCAGTGGTGGACGTGGGGAGAGAGATGGCGGAGTTTTGAAATTTGTAAGAATTGGTGTCATGAACTGACATATATATTATGACTTTTAAGGTAAATACATTGTTTTTTCTGTATTAAAATCTTTTATTTGCTAACTATGCCTATCAGTAGTTAGTGCCTTCAGTAGTTTGAATCTTTTATTTAGCTGGCAGTAGTGGCGCTCGCTGTATTGCAGTAGTTTGAGTAACGAAGATTTTTGTGAGGTAAGTGATTTGTGAAACGTATAGGTTAATTTAGTTAGGGCCATTCTCTTGTAGGGATTATTGAAAGTCAGATTGCGTTGCGCCAAAAATATTGTGTGTCAGCTTAAGCACAGTCGTGTATAATTTTTAAAAGGGGACGTTTCAATTGTAATTTTGTCAGAGACAGCAAAGGACCTGTAAGAGCAGTTGAACGAAATGGACAGTGTCTTCAAAGCAGAATATGAGATGAACATTAAAAAAAAGCAAAACGAGAATAATGGAATGTAGTGGAATTAAAACAGGTGATGTTGAGGGAATTCGATTATGAAGTGAGTCACTTAAAGCAGTAGATGGGTTTTGCTATTTGGGGAGCAAAATAACTGATGGTGGCCGAAGTAGAGTGGATATAAAATGTGGACTGGCTATGATAAGGGAAGCGTTTCTGGAGAAGTGAAATTTGTTAATATCGAGTGTAGATTTAAGTGTCAGGAAGTCTTTTCTCAAGGTATTTTTATGGGATGTGCCCATGTATAAATGTGAAACATGGACGAAGGATTGTTTAGACAAGAAGAGAATAGAAGCTTTCGATTATGTGGTGCTACAGAAGAACGTTAAAGTGTAGATGACTAGATCATGTAACTAATGAGGTGGTAATAGAATTGGGGAGAAATTTGTGGCAGAACTTGACTAGAAGAAGGGACCGGTTGGTAGGACTTCTTCTGAGGCATCAAGAGATCACCAATTTAGTATTGGATGGCAGCGTGGAGGGTACAAATCGTAGAGGGAGACCAAGAGATGAATACACTAAGCAGATTCAGAAGGATGTAGCTTGCAGTAGGTACTGGGTGATGAAGAAGCTTGCACAGGATTGAGTAGCTTGGAGAGCTGCATCAAACCTGTCTCTGGACTGAGGAACACAACTATAACAAAGCTGTGACTCATATGGATGTATTTGTGTACTCGTACCATCAACAGGCCCCTAAGTTCGAGAAAGATCTCTTGAAGCACTATGCCCCAGCCTGTAGGACACCTATAGCTCTGCAGGTGTCTGTCATTGTCTGCTGTATTAATCTTTATCAGGTGCTAAAGAAGCAAAGCGATTTGGAGGAACTCATCGTTATTATCACCCTTCTGGGTTATATGAGGATCTTTCTTCCTGGCTCATTGTAATTCTGTATGAGATAAATAGCCTATTTTGTCACATTTGTTTAAAATTTACCTCCACACATGTTGGTTGTTTGTTGCGTTACAAACGCTCCAAGACTTCCCTCAATTTCATTGAGGTACTTATTTCTTCTTTTATTATTTGGACTGAGATAAACTTAATTATTGAACAGTGTCACTACGCATTCCACAAGTGGTATTCATTAAAGACTGTTGGGCCGAAACAGCACTGATCAGTAGACTATTACCTTCTATCCTTCTTGACACATACCTTTTTAAGGAATACATTAATTGCTTGTGTACCTACCTACTGGTTTTCCTCTAAATTTACAAAAAGCAGCCTCCCGCTACAATTTCATTGAGGTACTTATTTCTTCTTTTATTATTTGGACTGAAATAAACGTAATTATTGAACAGTGTCACTACGCATTCCAAAAGTGGTATTCATTAAAGACTGTTGGGCCGAAACAGTACTGATCATTGGACTATTACCTTCTATCCTTCTTGACATGTATCATTTTAAGGAATACATTAAATTAACCTTCACAAACAATTGCGTCACACTATAAATCACTCATGATAGTTTTTTGATATTTCTTTACTTCCGAGTTGTGTTGGTACTTTGCTGAATGATCTTGTTTTGAGTGCAACTTTCACAGCGTTCCACACAAGCGACTTCTAATCAGACCAGTTTCCAATGGAGTATCGTCTCAGTTGGGAACTGGATTCGTGATTTCTTGTCAGAAAGGTCACATTTCGTCATAACTCAAAGCCACCGAGTAAAACGGAAGTAATATCAGGCGTTCCCCGGGGAAGTGTTATAGGTCTCCATTAACGTTCTTTATTTACATAAGCGATTTAGGCCAGAATCTCAGCAGCCTTCTTGGATTGTTTGCAGACAATGCTGGCATATACAGTCTTCTAAAGTCATCAGATGATCAAAGTGGTTTAGACAAAATATCAGAATGGTGCAGAAAGTGGTATTTCATTGGTTGGTTGGTTGATTTTTTTTTTTTTGGGGGGGGGGGGGAGGGGATCAGAGAGCAAGGTCATCGGTCCCATCGGATGAAGAAAGGATGGGGAAGGAAGTCGGCCATGCCCTGTTAGAGGTACCATCCATGCACTTGCCTGAAGCGATTAAGGGAAATCACGAAAAACCTAGATCAGGACGGCTGGACGCGGGTCTGAACTGTCGTCCTCCCGAAAGCGAGTCCAGTGTGCTGACCACTGCTCCATCTTGCCTGGTGTGGTGTTTGACTGTAGAGAATGAAAAGTATGAAGACATCCATATGACTAGTAGAAGGAATCCGCTAAATTTTGGGTACACGATAAATAACACAAATCTAAAGGCTGTAAACTAAACTAAATACTTAGGTGTTACAATTATGAACAACTTAAATTGGAACGATCGCATAGTTAATGTGTCGGGGCAGCAAAACCAAAGACTGTGAGACATTGGCAGAACACTTCGAACACTTAATAGATCTATTAAAGAGATGGTTTACATTACGCTTGTCGACCATCTGAAGTACCGCTGTGTACTGTGAGATCGACATTATATAATATTGACGAAGGACATCGAGAAAGTTCAATGCAGGGCAGCATGTTTTGTGTTAATGCGATACAGCGTGTCACGGATATGACACAAGGATTGGGGTGGCAGTCATTAAAACAAAAGGCGTTCTTCGGTGCGGTAGGACCTTCTCATGAAATTTCAATCACTGTCTTTGTCTCCAGAGTCTGAAAATAGTTAGTTGTCACCCATCTACATCAGGAGCAACGATAATCATAATAAAATAAGAGCAATCAGAGCTCGCACGGAAAGGTTTATGAGTTGGTTTTCAGAGGCATTGTTAGAGAGTGAAACGGTACAGAAGTAGCTTGAATATAGTTCGATGAACCCTGTGCCAGGCACTTCATTGCGAATTGCAGAGTAACCGTGTAGATGTGGATGGAGATGTAATCATATTGCCAGCTAAGTAGACATTTTTCTGTCATCATGGCCAAATATACAATGATGACACAAGTAAGCGTAATAAGCATTTGAAACTCTGAATTTGAAGTATGAACGAAATTAATTTGCACTGTATAATTCTTGGCTTATAAATTATATATTATTCTGAAACTTCCTGACAGATTAAAACTGTGTGCCCGACCGAGACTCGAATTCGGAACCTTTGCCTTTCGCGGGCAAGTGCTCTACCATCTGAGCCACCGAAGCACAACTCACGGCCGGTACTCACAGCTTTACTTCTGCCAGTATCTCGTCTCCTACCTTCCAAACTTTACAGAAGCTCTTCTGCGAACAGAAGAACTTCTGTAAAGTTTGGAAGGTAGGAGACGAGATACTGGCAGAAATAAAACTGTGAGTACCGGGCATGAGCCGTGCTTCGATAGCTCAGATGGTAGAGCACTTGCCCGCGAAAGGCAAAGGTTCCGAGTTCGAGTCTCGGTCGGGCACACAGTTTTAATCTGCCAGGAAGTTTCATATCAGTGCACACTCCGCTGCAGAGTGAAAATCTCATTGTGGATATATTATTCTTCTTGCAGGAAGAGGAACAAAATGTTTGGTCAAAGTTATCTCCAAGATTAATTCCTAATGAAACAGAACTTGGAATCATGACCGAATTTGAAATCATGGGGTTGTTCCCTGGGAAAGTTTATGAAAGCAGAGTTATTCTCATAGATAAGGATGGTGGTAGTTACCAAGACGATGTGCCAAAAAATAAAGCAAGAACTAAGTGCACAGGTAAGTTTCAAGGGAAAAATTTTCCTTTTTGCTATAAACATGTATTTTGTCTGAAGAAATCTCAGCCTGGATTCATAGACATCATATTATTTCCCAATATAGATAGAGTAATCATTTAACATTACAGGGCATCTGATTTTTCTTTACATACTAAACAGTAAGAAATTTTTTTTTTTCTTCATTTATTAAGAGATATTGCTTGCACTAATCTGTACTATGCATTTTACCATAAGTACACCAAAGGCATGAACGATACCCATGTATAGAGTCCGTACATTTTAGTAAAATGTGTGGTCGAATATACCGATGTTGAAATCGAAGAAACATTTCTCCTAATTCGAAGAGTAGAGCCTAGGCCAGTGATGAATCCTCACCTCTGGCGTGGACTATAATCCAGGGACATCACAATTTATTTACACTCATGTTCAGAAAAAAAACAGCAGACACGTCGAACGACTAGAGACAGAACGTTCGTATTCACAGGACATGTACATATTATGGTCTGTAGAAAAGATTAGCATTTTAGTCACCTCAGTTCACCATGTATCCACCATAGGCACTGATAACTTGTTCCATGCGGGATGGCATCAACATGTATATGGCGCAGATGGGGTCCTATGGTATAGCCATCCATGCTGCATTCACCTGGTTCGACTGTGGTGGTTGGCATTGCACCATATCCAAACTAAAAATGGTTCAAATGGCTCTGAGCACTATGGGACTTAACATCTGACGTCATCAGTCTGGGAATCTTGCGAGCTAGACCAAAAGGCTGACCTCCTGTGATACCACGAAGGCACATTTCCTCCAGTAACATGTGGTCGTGCATGGTCTTGCTGAAAAATGGAGTCTGGACTGTTGTGCAGAGAGGGTATGGCTACGTAATTCACGGCGGTGACAAGGTTCACAATGCCACGGACACACAAATAGTGATTTGTCGCTGTACACAGTAGCCCCCAACACCATAAGGTCTCGAGTTGGCTCTGTATGTCTTGTGAGAATGCATTCACAGTGATTTCCCCCCCCCCCCCCCCCCTGTCTGTAGCGAACCAAAATGCGGCCAATCATTCTCAAACAAGCAGAACCTGGATTCGTCCAAAAACACTATCTGAGTCCATTCCAGTCTGCAGTGACGCCGTCCCATACAAAATTCGTCTCAGGGTTGTTTTTGCACATTCGTCACACATAGGCAGCGAAGTCATGATGCGCACATAACCAATGTCGAAATAAACGGCGACGGGCTGTCACCCCCGATAGCGTACGATATGTTACACTGTTCCACCGTTGCGTCAGAGGCACGGACGCATATCTGTCCTGCAATGCCATTTGGACGAGGTGTCGATCTTCTCAGGGCTGGTCTCGGTAGTGCGATTGACCCATCTCATCGTGTTGTACTGAAGCGCCAAAGAAACTGGTATAGGCATGCATATTCGAATAGAGAGAAATGTAAATAGGCCGAATACGGCGCTGCAGTCGGCAATGCCAATAGAAGGCAACAAGTGCCTGGCGCAGTTGTGAGATCGGTTACCGCTGCTGCAGTGGCAGGTTACCAAGATTGAAGTGAGTTGGGACGAGCGATGGGACACAGCATCTCCAAGGTGGTGATGAAGTGGGAATTTTTCTGTACGACAATTTCCCGAGTGTGCCGCGAATATCAGGAACCCAATAAAACATCAGATCTCCGACATCGCTGCGATCGGAAAAATATCCAGCTAGAACGGGACCCATGACGACTAAAGAGAATCGTTCAACGTGACAGAAGTGCAACCCTTCCGTAAATTGCTGCACATTTCAGTGCTGGGCCAGCAACAAGTGTCAATGTGCAAACCATTCAATCGATATGGGCTTTTGGAGCCGAAGGCCTTCTCGTGTACCCATGATGACTGCATGACGGATGGTTTTATACCTCATCTGGGTCAGTCAACATCGACATCGCACTGTTGATGACTGGAAACATGTTGTGTGGTTGTACGAGTCTCGTTTCAAATTGTATCGAGTGGATGGACGTGTACTGTTATGGAGACAATGTCATCAATCCAAGGCCCTGCTGGTTGAAATGAGACTGTTGAAGCTGGTGAAGGCTATGCAATGAGTGGGGCATATGCAGTTGGAGTGATATGGGATCCCTGATACATCTGGATATGACTCTGACAGGTGACACGTATGTAAGCATCCCGTCTGATTACCTGTATCCAATTATGTCCACTGTGTATTCCGAACGACTTGGGCAATTCCAGCAGGACAATGCCACACGTCACACGTCGGGAATAGTGGCTCTTCTGAATTTAAACACTTGCGCTGGCCACCAGACACGCCAGACATGAATATTATTGAGCATATCTGGGATTTCTTGCAACGTGCTGTTCAGAAGAGATCTCTATTCCCCTCCCCCCATACTCATATGGAATTACGGACAGCCCTACAGGGTATATTATGTCAGTTCCCTCCAGCACTATTTCAGACATTAGTCATGTCCTTGCCACGTCGTATTCTGGCACTCCTGAATGCTCATGGTGGCCCTTCACGTTGTTAGGCAGGTATACCAGGTCCTTTGGCTCTTGAGTGTAGTAGACCACGTATAGACAGTACCTTACTGTGAAAAGCAGCAACGTATTATAAGAAAAAAGCTCATTAGAAAAATTTCTCTTAGTGATCAGCCACAATATAAAATAACCATCAGCAAAATTATGGTAGTATGAAGCAACACCGTGTACTGACACTGTCCCCTATCAATGAAACCAAAATGCAAACAGTGTGATTAAATATGGAAGCTAGACTGATCAGCCAAAACATTATGAGTACCTCTCTAATAGCTTGTATGTCCATCTCTGGCATGGATAACAGCTGCAACACTTTGGCGATTGGATGCAGGGGCCATGGAGGGAGTTGGTGCACACCTGTGCACACAAATCACCTAATTCACGTAATCCTGGGGAGGGAACGCTGGACACTATCGCCACATTCAATCACATCCTAGATGTGTTCGATCGAGTTCAGGCAAATTGGGGGTCGGAGGGGTGGGGGGGGGGGGGGGGGGCGCGAGCACATCAATTGGAACTCGCCACAGTGTTCCTCAAACGCCTCCCATCATACTCCTGCCCATGATCGTCATGGAGGGGCATAAGTCTGCACACAGTGTACGATACTCCTTGGGCGCCATGGTGCCTTCCACAAGCTCCACTGAACCCATTGATTCCCGTAAGAATTCTCCCCAGAGCATAATGGTGCCGTCGCCAGTTTATCTCCATCCCGCAGCACAGATGTCGAGGAGCTGTTCCCCTGGAAGATGACAGAATTTGCGCCCTCCGATTGGTAAAGTGAAGAGGGTATCAGCATTCATCATACCGTCCAGTGCTCTGACCATGCGTCAACATCCAGTACACGTGGTCGCGCGCCCATTTCGATCATTAACATTGGCACATGTAGGGTTCGTCAGCTGCGGAGGTCCATCGTTGCTGAGACACACTTGTACTCTGCCCAGCTTTAACGTCTGACCAACAAGGCGTGCAGTTTCCAAAATGCTCGTGCCGAGTCTTTCGCAGTCTGACCTCGGTCAAGCTCAGACACATCGCGTGTCTTCCTTATTCTACACACAGAAAACACACTCACTCCATACTTGTGCCGACTACCAATAATTCTTCGCTAAGTGACGTTCCCGTCGCCTCGATGGGTTTATATCCATAGTGGGTCGGTGGTCGTAGTGTTGTGCGTGGTCAGTGTACCTGGCACTGTGTTGGCAAGCTCCCCTGCAGCTGGTTCATAACACATCAGATTTCGGCCATCACCAGCGCAGGTCGCTCGCAGTGCACGTGAGCGCTGGCTGTGCTGGTCCAGCTCCACCGCTGGCAACTGCTACCAGCATCGTCGGTCTGGCGCGACAGCTGGAGCTCGATGCTAGGGTGATGGTTCGAGTAGAGGAAAGGCGTTGACCGCAGATACCAGAAGACGCAGTAGGGGTGATGAGCTGCATGCGCAACAGTGAGCTGTGCCACTGACGTCAGAGTGAACCCAACCAGCGCTCAGTAGCTCGCAGTTGCCAGAGCGTATTCTGTTGTAACTGCGTTTACAAGCGAAAAAAAGAGTGTTTCCGGCACTGTGAATTTTCATCACTGACTGGCGACAGTGTAGAGTTGTGCCACAGTTGAGAGTGCTCATGCATGCTCAGGGCTTTTACTGATTAGTATTATGAGAGAGATTTGAATATTTGTTCGAATCGCAAGTTGAAGTTGATGCAACTCTAAACCCAGCACACTACGATACTGATTTAGAGAGTAGTAATGAGCCAAATAATGTTTGAAGTATTTGGCCACAAAAACGAAGCCTTGGTAAAAAAACTAATAAAGAAATTATAACTAGACTAAACGTTAACTGTGAAAACCAAAACTGTTGTGAATGCAGAAACATATTCTTATGGCAACAATTAGAAATTATAGAAACAGAAGTAAAAAACCTTGTGCAAGAGAACTGAGATTTACAGCATCGTATCTGTCGATTTATTGATGAGTAACTGAAATGAAAACGTGTTCAAAAAGTGATTCAGTGCTCTATTTCTGACTGCAAGCAATAAATTATTGTGAAATTTCTATGTACTAATTCGTCATTTGAAGATATTCCAAAGGTTGCAACTTTACATTGCCCATCTTATAAAGATTTCTCTTTGTTTTAATGTGTTTCATATGGACAGGCACTTTTATTAGAATGAGTGCTATCAGCTAGAA
Source organism: Schistocerca gregaria (assembly GCF_023897955.1). Lineage (NCBI taxonomy): Eukaryota > Metazoa > Arthropoda > Insecta > Orthoptera > Acrididae > Schistocerca > Schistocerca gregaria. Next base: position 92,623,783 of record NC_064930.1, on the reverse strand, counting down.
AAAAACTTCAAACTGAAACTGAACAAAGACAGAAAACGAAGAAAGTAAAAAAAAAGTTGTGTCATTACATTCCAGAGAGCCTGTCAATACAGTTAAAGAGTTTAGACTGACATAGGAGGTTTCCCCATACTACAGGGCTATGTGGTCTTAGGTTTTGTGAGCGTCTTCCCGCAGATAAAAAAGCAATGCCATCCGAGACGGTGAAACAAGTTGACATCCTTTGGAAGCTTTACACTAGCATTTCATCAAGCATAGAAAAAAATGCTGTAACTAATATAAAGCTTAATGATAATAATAATTATGATAATATACCAAAATCTGGAAAATCTCGATTACATTCATACCTGAGTATGAGATAAACGTATGCTCGCTGTGTGCGTATTATCTTCAGTGTAGTGTCGCGTGGCAGGGAGAGGGGGGGGGGGGGGGGGTTAGGTCCACAGTGACATCACAGCTCGCAGTCCGGCTGTGCATGACCCCTACCTAGGTTTGTTCTCATCCATCCAGATATGCGATGTATCGGGACAATCACCGACATGAACCTTCTTGTCGCAACATCCCGACGATACCCAATTTTTGTCCCAGTTTTGAAAAATTCTGGAACGAGCTTGGCTCAAGCAGTGAAGTAACTCCATCTGTTAGCTCAACATGTAAATGCAGTTTCAGTTAGTTTTATTTACGTTAACAAGGTCGTCTCACATATGCCGTTGCATGTTGCGTATCCCGTGTCGACGATGCAAACACCTCCTAGATCCAGCGCCATCATTCGAGAACTATTTAAGCAGCGCCACGCCGAGGAATCGGACAGTTCCTAATTGAACAGCGATCTGATAAGGCGATTCCTTCTAAAGGTGATACGAATAACGAGTGCAAGTTAGTAATGTCTGAAGTGTTTGCTGCGGGTATATCGGGCGTGAACTGGCCGGTGTGGCCGAGCGGTTCTAGGCGCTTCAGTCTGCAACCCTGAAACCGCTACGTTCGCAGGTTCGAATCCTGCTCCGGGCATGGATGTGTGTGATGTCCCTAGGTTAGTTAGGTTTAAGTAGTTCTAAGTTCTATGGGACTGATGACCTCAGATGTAGGGTCCCATAGTCCTCAGAGCCATTTGAACCATATAGGGCGTGAAGTGTAGAGTGACGTGTACTTCAATGAGTAAACCTTACTGACGACTGTTTATCGTGAATAAACTTATCATATCTTACGAAAATACCTGAGGTTGAATAGAGAAAGTGACTCTTTCTGGATGATTGCACAAAAGAGTGGTCTTTTGTCGAGAAAGGACGAATAGATCCGAAAGCGCTGTGCGATATTTGTAGCTGTTTTATCTCAGTAACTCACGCACGTAAGGCAGATGTGAGGTATCAGATCTGTACGAAGGATGATACAAATAGATTCGCGGTAGCATCGACATCAAAGCCTATTTTTAAAATCATGACTGAAGAAGATTTTGAGGAAGAATTACTCGTGGCTGCTGCAGAGCTAACAACAGATTATAAAGGTGTCAAGCATAATCAATCTTTTGAGTGTACCGTAAGACTGAATGCCGCAATGTACCCTGACTCGAAAGTGACTGCAAAGCAGTCTACAGCCAGGAGCAAAGCTGCGTGACCGAATGCATAAGACAATTGCGATATATTACGGCATAGGCACCGTCGCATAGAAGCACAACGCTGAAAAGACGTTTCCTGTAGGTGTTCAATACTTTACTGAAACGGACGGAATCCAACAGAACCTGTGGAACTTTGATTTGCTGAACAACTTAACATCGTAAACAATTGCAAATTTTTGTCCAGACTTGTTAAGACAACTGGAGATTCTCTTACTTAAACTAATCGCTTTTGTGGAGTTAGTATCCGTAGGAACTTTGGGCGGTTTCATCGAATGAGTTTCACCAAATCAAAGAAGAACCAAGAAAAAATGTAGAAGGAGTTGGATGCCCTGCTCATATTCTCCACAAGCTTTGCTGCATCCTTAACTATCGCCATTGAAATAATGGTCATGAAAATATTTATTTGTTTCTCAGTATATAAGATAAGGACGGAGAAGCTGAAAGAGTTCTGCTTATATATTCATGTCAATCATCAGACTCTTCTATCTCACTCAAAAACAAGTTGGCTGTCGTTAACGCCCGCAGTTGACAGCTTTGAATTCCATTAAAACAATTTTTTAGAATAAAGTCCTTACAACTGAAATAAGAAATATATTAATCGACAGTCAAAGATGTCTGAATAAAAGGAAATGTGCCGATTTTCCTGACATGCAAACCAAGATGACTCTCAATCAATTAAAGAACGAGAACAGTAACCAAGAAATAATTAATTTGATTTCGAAATTTGATGAAGAGACAATGGCTTTCTGCACCATAGCATTTGGCTATTTAGAGAAGTTGCGGCTGGAAAAAGATCCTGCAAGTACGGCACCAGCGACCACTGAGGAGAATCGTACAGCGTGACAGAAGTGCAGCCCTTCCACAAACTGCCGCAGGTTTCAATGCTTTGCCATCAGCAAGAGTCATCTTGCAAACAATTTCACGAAACACCATCGATAGGGGCTTTAGGAGCCGAAGGTGCACTCGTGTACCCTTGATCACGACACAAAGCTGGGCCCATGAACACCGACATTGCACTGTTGGTGACTGAAAACAAATTGCGTGGTCGGACGAGTCTCGTTTCAAATTGTATCGAGCGGATGGACGTGGATGAAGCATGCATGTCAGCAGGGGACTGTTGAAGATGGTGGATGCTCTGTAATGTTCTGCGGCGAGTGCAGTTGGAGTCATATGGCACCCGTAATTTCTAGTTACGATTCTGACATGTGACACATGCGTAAGCATCCTGTCTGATCACCTGCATCCATTCATGTCCATTGTGCATTTCGACTGACTTCGGCAATTCCAGCAGGACTATGCGACACGCCACACTTCCAGAATTCCTACAGAGTGGCTCCATGAACACTGTTCTGAATGTAAACACTTTGCTGGTCACGAAACTCCCCAGACATGAACATTATTGAGCATATCTGGGATGCCTTGCAATGTGCTGTTCAGAAGGGATCTCCTCCATCCCGTCATACTCTTACGGATATTTGGACAGCCCTGCAGTATTCGTGGTGTCACTTCGCTCCAGCATTGCTTCAGACATTAGTCGAGTCCACGCCACGTCGTTTTGCGGCACTTCTGCGTTCTTGCGGGTACCCTACACAATATTACGCATGAGAACCAGTTTCTTTGGCTCTTGAGTGTAATATGCCCAAATAATGCTTTTGTCTTCTGCAAAAAAAAAGAAAAAGGGTTCAAATGGCTCTGAGCACTATGCGACTTAACTTCTGAGGTCATCAGTCGCCCAGAACTTGGACCTAATTAAACCTAATTAACTCAAGGACGTCCCACACATCCATGCCCGAGGCAGGATTCGAACCTGCGACCGTAGCGTTCGCTCGGCTCCGGACTATAGCGCCTAGAACCGCACGGCCACTCCGGCCGGCCTGTCTTCTGCAAGCTGTTGTAGTTTGTTAGTTATTGCTTCAAAATGTTTGTCAGTTATTGGAGGTAATACGATATCAGTATGAGCTGGGATTTCTTTTGGGCTTTTGCAGATTTTGGCATCATTCTAACGTGCCAATGTTTCCGTTAAATAAATGTTTCTTCTCCTATACTAGAACAAATAAGCCCTCGGTCGCAAATATTAAATCAAAATTGACCACGTTTCGAGACTACTATGAGCGTCGTCTTCACAATTAGATTAACTGTTCTAAAACATATTAGGAATATAATACATTAGTAAAATTAAACTTTGTACCGACTGGAAAACATGCTGTACTTACAAGTCACATATTAAAAAATATCTAAGAAGGAAAGGTGACGTCATTAATACATTCCCGGAAATGGAAAAAAGAACACATTGACACCGGTGTGTCAGACCCACCATACTTGCTCCGGACACTGCGAGAGGGCTGTACAAGCAATGATCACACGCACGGCACAGCGGACACACCAGGAACCGCGGTGTTGGCCGTCGAATGGCGCTAGCTGCGCAGCATTTGTGCACCGCCGCCGTCAGTGTCAGCCAGTTTGCCGTTACATACGGAGCTCCATCGATGTCTTTAACACTGGTAGCATGCCGCGACAGCGTGGACGTGAACCGTATGTGCAGTTGACGGACTTTGAGCGAGGGCGTATAGTGGGTATGCGGGAGGCCGGGTGGACGTACCGCCGAATTGCTCAACACGTGGGGCGTGAGGTCTCCACAGTACATCGATGTTGTCGCCAGTGGTCGGCGGAAGGTGCACGTGCCCGTCGACCTGGGACCGGACCGCAGAGACGCACGGATGCACGCCAAGACCGTAGGATCTTCAGTGCCGTAGGGGACCGCACCGCCACTTCCCAGCAAATTAGGGACACTGTTGCTCCTGGGATATCGGTGAGGACCACTCGCAACCGTCTCCATGAAGCTGGGCTACAGTCCCGCTCACCGTTAGGCCGTCTTCCGCTCACGCCCCAACATCGTGCAGCCCGCCTCCAGTGGTGTCGCGACAGGCGTGAATGGAGGTACGAATGGAGACGTGTCGTCTTCAGCGATGAGAGTCGCTTCTGCCTTGGTGCCAATGATGGTCGTATGCGTGTTTGGCGCCGTGCAGGTGAGCGCCACAATCAGGACTGCATACGACCGAGGCACACAGGGCCAACACCCGGCATCATGGTGTGGGGAGCGATCTCCTACACTGGCCGTACACCTCTGGTGATCGTCGAGGGGACACTGAATAGTGCACGGTACATCCAAACCGTCATCGAACCCATCGTTCTACAATTCCTAGACCGGCAAGGGCACTTGCTGTTCCAACAGGACAATGCACGTCCGCATGTATCCCGTGCCACCCAACGTGCTCTAGAAGGTGTAAGTCAACTACCCTGGCCATAAGATCTCCGGATCTGTCCCCCATTGAGCATGTTTGGGACTGGATGAAGCGTCGTCTCACGCGGTCTGCACGTCCAGCACGAACGCTGGTCCAACTGAGGCGCCAGGTGGAAATGGCATGGCAAGCCGTTCCACAGGACTACATCCAGCATCTCTACGATCGTCTCCATGGGAGAATAGCAGCCTGCATTGCTGCGAAAGGTGGATATACACTGTACTAGTGCCGACATTGTGTATGCTCTGTTGCCTGTGTCTATGTGCCTGTGGTTCTGTCAGTGTGATCATGTGATGTATCTGACCCCAGGAATGTGTCAATAAAGTTTCCCCTTCCTGGGACAATGAATTCAAGGTGTTCTTATTTCAGTTTCCAGGAGTGTATTATATTCCTAATATGTTTTAGAACAGTTAGTCTAATTCTGAAGACGACGCTCATAGCAGCGTCGAAACGTGGTCAATTTTGACTTAATATTTGTGGCCAAGGGCTTATTTGTTCTAATATAATTCTGACGTCAATGAACCATAGCAACTTTGTTCAAAAATTTTTTCTATTGTTGCGTTAAATACATGTTTCGATGCGAAGAGAAAAATCTTTATTCTCTGCGGACAACAGAATATAATGCAACCATAATATTATTATCATCACTCTTATCTACACGCTAATGATACCGGGCTCTGTATCGAGTTAGTCTCATTGGTGAATTTAAGGCTGTTGTTTCGGTAGCTATTACAGTCTGTCGATGTTAATTTGCATGTTGTGTGATGTTAATTGTGCCAAACTGATGATATTTTGCGAACAAACGAATGCAATAGATACGTCAATACAGCAGTTCAAGCTGTAAAGTGAAGAATATTTCTTGTCAGTGAAAAGTGATCTGCTGGATATTGTAGACGGCGAATACGGCTACAGAACTTTCAAAAAATTATTTGTGGATGCTCCCTGGTGAATACGCAGACGCGGCCAGTCCAGCGGTAAGAGCGTTAATGCGTGATGATTTCTGTGGATTTTGTTGTGGTTGGCAGGAGAGCCAACCGTATGGTTAATGGAGGCCGAAATGCACGCGTCTCAGCTCACGCAGGCTGGCGTGAGGTCTGGAACATGACAAGGGAATTAGAATTGAGAAAAACGGACGTAGCTGGTAGAATACTTAACTTTAATCCATTAATGGAGAACGTCGCTCTTTATGGTACATGATTCACAATACCAATAGTACGGATACTGGCGCCTTGCTAGGTCGTAGCAAATTACGTAGCTGAAGGCTATGCTAACTATCGTCTCGGCAAATGAGAGCGTAGAAGTCAGTGAACCATCGCTAGCAAAGTCGGCTGTACAACTGGGGCGAGTGCTAGGAAGTCTCTCTAGAGCTGCCGTGTGGCGGCGCTCGGTCTGCAATCACTATAGTGGCGACACGCGGGTCCGTCGTATACTACCGGACCACAGCGTATTTAAAGGCTACCACCTGGCAAGTGTGGTGTCTGGCGGTGACGCCACAAATTTCGTACGTCATCAGTTGGAGACCCACCTTTCACCTGTGTACTGTGCTGTACTGTTACAGGCTCTAAGGTTCTACAAGTGAAATTAAAGAGTCTCAATACTTTTTAGGTGATCGCAAATCGTAACAGTTTTGCAGCTGAGTGATGAAAGCTCTCGACAATCGCTGCTGCTACAGCTACCTCCAGGCTTCATTTAAATTTCTACCGCGAGCGATAATGAATACACTTCAAAGTCGAAGCTAAACCAAGCTACCGCTAAATAAAAACGGAATATAAATAAATCAAAAACCGAAAGATAAATTCAGGATTTTTATACGATTTCGCCGACTGTAATAAAGTGTGGATGTCTTGTCTGAGCCCGAATGCTTGCCAATGCAGTTGTTTCATTTAACGCAAGATTATTGGTTAAGGGGAGGTTTACTATCTCTGCCGCGAAAAAAGCATGTTCTTTGAGGATTTTTTTCTCGGGATGTGTTATAGATATCAATGTCAAAAATGGTTAAAATGTTTATTGATATTTCCTCTACAAACTGGAATTTTTTCGACTGGAAATGTCGAAGAGCAAAGGCGGAAGTGCCGTCGGAACTAAACAAAATTTCGATGTGGACCCCCACACGCGGTATGTCACAGGTGAGCCGGCTTATCTGAAAAAAAAATTGAGTTGATGTTAGCGAATTACATAAGATTCTTTAGGAGTTGTACCTCTCTTAAGTTATTTGGACCATAGAAAACAAAATGGCGGCCATTAGAAAAAAATAGGGTTTTTAATCGATTTTTCGACTTCGTCAATCAAGTAAAAATATTTATAGTTGATGGTTCGGAATAAAAGTGGTAAAACTGCTAGACAATTTAGTTAGCTTCGGCGGATATAAAGAATCATGCCAATCGGTTCAGTAGATTTGAAATTACCATACAGCACGATAAAAAAAAAATGTAATTTCTAGAAAAACGCGTTTGAAGTTTTGACTGCGTACAACTGCAATATTATGCAACTTACGTTCAATCTGCTATTCCGGGTCCATAAATTAGTCCTTCCTCTTCCTCGCACAGGACGTTCTGCTCGATGTGGGCCATCCTGCGCTGCTCCAGAGCCGGTCGTACGGCCGGTAACGGTTTCCGGCCACTTGAATCCGGTGGTCTTCCGAATGCTTGGCGAACTGCGTTGAATAGAGTCCCAGGGTGACGTCCATCGTTCTCATGGTCTGCAGAATTGCTGAACACCCTTCGTTGAAGCTGCTCACTGCCAAGAAAGTCACAATCTCCACAGTCTTCGAACCAGAATGCAAATGATTAGGTGGTAACTTGCAAACACACTCGTTCAAACTTGAATTTGTGTGTTTCCTCCCAAGCAGCGGTACAATAACTCGTCCTCTGTAAGGGCCTCGTAGATCGGATGAATCACATTTTGAACTTCTTTGGAGAGCGGCTGCTCGTGTCGATATTCGTCCAGATGTCCGTTAGCCTCTGAAATGCGCCACTTGCCCCAACTACTTTCCCCAGCCGGAAAATTTTGGTGTTGTGGGTGGTCATCCGTGGAACACTTTTGGAAATACGTTGCCAAATGGCCTTCTTCATCCGTTCCACCGAATTGAAATGCCGTCGGATTGCCAGGCCTCAGTGCGTCGTAAGCTCCTTGATCGCTTTATAAGTTGCAGTCATGGACAAGCACATAGAATTATTTTTCGGGGCTACAAAAACGAAATTCCTGAAAAAAACCTGATGCGTGAATAAGGCCGATTTCAGGCAGGTGCAATTTTTTTTGTTCAGCCACGAATAACAAATATTTTCGTTCCGTACAATTTGTACAGAAACCAGATGGCAGTTATTAGAGTCGAGGGACATGAAAGGGAAGCAGTGGTTAGGAAGGGAGTGAGACAGGGTTGTAGCCTCTCCCCGATGTTATTCAATCTGTATATTGAGCAAGCAGTAAATTAAACAAAAGAAAAATTCGGAGTAGGTATTAAAATCCATGGAGAAGAAATAAAAACTTTGAGGTTCGCCGATGACATTGTAATTCTGTCAGAGACAGCAAAGAACTTGGAAGAGCAGTTGAACGGAATGGATAGTGTCTTGAAAGGAGGATATAAGATGAACATCAACAAAAGCAAAACGAGGATAATGGAATGTAGTCGAATTAAGTCTGGTGATGCTGAGAGAATTAGTTTAGGAAATGAGACACTTAAAGTAGTAAAGGAGTTTTGCTATTTGGGAAGCAAAATAACTGGTGATGGCCGAAGTAGAGAGGATATAAAATGTAGACTAGAAATGGCAAGGAAAGCGTTTCTGAAGAAGAGAAATTTGTTGACACCGAGTATAGATTTAAGTGTCAGGAAGACATTTCTGAAAGTATTTGTATGGAGTGTAGCCATGTATGCAAGTGAAACATGGACGATAAATAGTTTGGACAAGAAGAGAATAGAAGCTTTCGAAATGTGGTGCTACAGAAGATTGCTGAAGATTAGATGGGTAGATCACATAACTAATGAGGAGTATTGAACAGGATTGGGGAGAAGAGAAGTTTGTGGCACAATTTGACCAGAAGAAGGGATCGGTTGGTAGGACATGTTCTGAGGCATCAAGGGATCACCAATTTAGTATTGGAGGGCAGAGGGAGACCAAGAGATGACTACACTACGCAGATTCAGAAGGATGTAGGTTGCAGTGGGTACTGGGAGATGAAGAAGCTTGCACAGGATAAAGTAGCATGGAGAGTTGTATCAAACCAGTCTCAGGACTGAAGACCACAACAACATTCGGAAGAACCTGTTCAGGGGTGGATTCTAAACTCTTTTATTGATCCAAAAATGCAATTACAAAAAACGATTTTTTGAACCAAAAGATAGTAAACCTCTCCTTAAAGATGTGTCGAAAGTAGGAGCAATTAAACCAGTGTTTGTATTCGGAGTATACGCTCATGAGCCCCAACACTACGATCACCGACCTATTATCGATATAAACCCACCCAGGCAATAGCAACGAGGAATGACTGCTCGTGCGTAGAATGGGGAAGGCGTGCGACGTTACTGGGTTTGAACGAAGGCAGATTGATATGGCCCAGACGCTCGGCACGAGCATTTCGGAAACTGTACGACTGGTCGGGTTTTCGAGGGGTGGTGTGGTGAGTGTCTTCAAAACGTGGTGAAGTCGAGGTGAAACGACATATAGACGTCGTGGGGTTGGGCAGCCACCCCTCGTTACAGATGTCGGCTTCGTAGGCTGAACAGGATAGAGGAACAGCACATGTGGAGAACTGTGGCGGAACAAACATCACACTTTAATGCTGGGTCAGCGTGCAAGTGTGTCTGAAGACACGGTGAGTGCATCGAACACTCCCAACGATGGGGCTCTGCAGCCGACGACCCGTGCATGCGCCAATATTAGCACCGCGACATCGGCAACTAAGGCTGAAATGGCCAAGTGGCCATGGGCACTTGACGTTGGCACAGCGTCAGAGTGTTCCACGGTCTGATCAATTCCGATACTTTCTTCATCGTGACCACTGCAGGCCGCGAATTCGTAGTTTTGCAGGAGGACCGCTTCTTGACCCCTGTACTGCAGGACCGAGACAAGCTGGCGGAGGCTCCATTATGCTCTGGGGAACACTCACGTGTTCACGTGGCCGTCCGTGGGTCCAGTGGAGCTCATGTAAGGCACTGTCATGGCCAAGGGGATCGTACGCTTGTTGCAGCCCACGTACATCCCCTCATGATGATCATGTTTCAGGACGGCTGGGGAATTTTTCAACAAGATAATGCGCCATGTGGCAAGGCGACGAGTGTGATGGAGTGGTTCGAGGAACACAGCGGCGAGCTCCGATTGAGGTGCTGGTCACCCAACTAGATCTGATCCAGATCGAAAACATCTTTTACTGGAATAGATTGACTTGTGTGTGCAGATGTGGTGCCAACTCCCTCCAGCGACCTATCAAGTTCTCATTGCTTTCGTTGCAAGACGCGTCGCGTCTATTATCTGTGTCAACGGTGAGCCTAGTCATAATGTTCTGGTTGATCAGACGTCCTTACAGGATCTTTTTCCGGCCGCAGCGATGTCCAGGAATTGATGTTTTACTTATTCCTGATATTCACGGTACACTCGTGAAATGGTGATAAGGGAAGATCCCGGCTTCATCGCCGGCCGGAGTGTCCGTTCGGTTCTAGACGCTACAGTTTGGAGCCGAGCGACCGCTACGGTCGCAGGTTCGAATGCTGCCTCGGGCAAGGATGTGTGTGACGTCCTTAGGTTAGTTAGGAGACTGATGATCTCAGAAGTTAAGTCGCATAGTGCTCAGAGCCATTTGAACCATTTGAACCAACCGACTTCATCCCAACCTCGTAGATGCTGTATTCTGTAGCTCGTACGCCGACTATTTCAACAAGTCCCAACCCACTTAAATCTTGGTAGCCTGCCAATGTAGCAACAGTAACTGATCCCACAACTGCGCCAGACACTTGTTGCCTTATTTGGACGTTGCCGACCCCCACCCCCCACTGTGGGTTTGGGGGTAAGAACAGGCCCGCAGTATTCCTGCCTGTCGTAAGAGGTGACTAAAAGGCCCCTGCCGGGTTTGACCTCCATAACTCAAAATTCTTCCGAAGAGCAAGCAGATTGGAGAAGGGCGACTTACTTGGTGCATTGTGTCCATCTTGCGATCAGCCCTTTTGCCAACTTAATCGTCGTTGCATTGCAGTGCTGCTCGCTCTTCATCTCTTAGGCATGGATATGTTCCTGTGTGCTCTTTCCATTTTGTGCTGTGTGGTGCTAATTCTGCACTGAAGGCGACTATGGACCACATGTCACTTAACATTCAGCACAGTAGCCAGTCCGTTGTGGTGGGGTCGCCATGTACCTTGTTGATTGTATCCCCCCGACAACACAGGGATTGCTCTACTGATGCCTGCGCCGTTAACTCCCCGTGTATGCCAAGGAGTAGATGCCTATCCTCCTGGGGTATCGGGACTCCCGGCAACGGCCATCCTGCCAGGTGGCTCTTGCCGTGGCTGGGTGGCGCCTGTGGGGAGGGCCCTTGGTGGAAGTAGGTGGCAGCAGGGCGGATGATCCGCGATGAAGCGTGGTACATCATCTCTCGCTGGCGGCGAGCCGCAAGCAGTCTCTAAGCGTTCTCGGGCTCAATTGAATGCTCGGAAGTACGATCCGAAAATGATCCCCTCCCTGGCCACGCTGTGGGAGGAACGGAAGTCTCAGGATGGCAGTCACAGTTATTCGCCCCGATTCTTAGTTTGTACGAGAGGTGATGGGGAGACTTTTCTATCCACAAAGCCTCAGTTCTTCGTCGAGGACAAGTTTGGGGAGGTGGAGGGCCTGTCCAAAATGCGCTCAGGGGTCAGTACTGATACAAACGGCATCCTCTGCCCAGTCACGATGGTTACTTGCTGGATGTTTGAAAATGGTCCAGCGAGTTATTTACCATAGGGACCTTCTATTGCAGTCTGATGACGAGCTGCGCGCCAATATGAGCGCTGAGGTGTCCATTTCGTCTGGCGCGTTCATCAGGGTCTGAAGGATGATCAGATTGCTACTGGTGCCTTTACCTTGGCCTTCGAGGGTGATACATTACCGGAGAAGCTCAAGGTGATGGTCTACCGATGTGATGTCAAGCCCTATATCCCTCCGCTGATGTGGTGCTTTAAGTGATGGAAGTTCAGCCATATGTCTTCCCACTGCACTTACAGCCTTACATTTCGAGATTGCGGACGCCCATCACATCCAAATACTCCATGCGGCCCACCTCCCATCTGTGTCAACTGCGGAGAGCATCATTCACCTTGCTCGCCAGACTGCAAAATCATGGAATATAAGACTGTGGACCAACTGACATATACTGAGGCCAAAAGGAAATACAACACACTACACCATGTGCGAATGACATCTTCCTACACTGCTGCTACAACAACTGCATTAGCCCCATCAGTTTAGAGAATTCCTGCCAGATCGACGAGCAGTACAACTCATTCTGCCCCCTTGCCCAAAAGGGGCTCTTCCCCCCAGTTTCTCCTGCGCACCTACCTCAGGAGCAACACCCTCCCACCCATCGGGGACGTCCGTCCCTGCTTCTCAGCTGGAGAAGCGTCCACCTTCTTCGGCTACTCTCGCTCATAAGGGGTCCCTTGGCTCCCTTCCTTCCCAGGCTTCCACCAGCAGGAAGAATGACGCCAGACAATGGTATGTTCTCACCAGCGGCAGGGCTTCTCGATCCTCCTCCATCCCGGAGACTAATCGCTGAAGGCCTCCCAGCCAGTGAAACCCAAGGTTCAGCGAGAGAAGTCCAAGAGAAAGACCTCTAAGGCCAAAGGACTTGCAGTGTCACTGCCCCCCCCCCCCCCACACCCTTCGAGCTCTGCATCTGAGGATGAGGTCGAGATCCTGGCGTCCGCTGAGGACCTTGATCCCGCCGGTCCCTCAGACGCCTTGGATGTCACTCGCACAGGTATTGAATTGGTTGCAGCAAATGAACAAGTGGGGCAAATTGCCTTCCCAGTCCCTTCACGCCTTTCTCAGCCATGGAAAATATCACACTCCAGTGGAACTGCAGTGGTTTTTTCCAACATCTAGCTAAGGTCTGACAACTTCTCAGCGTTCACCCTTTCTTCTGCATTGCTCTTCAGGAAACTTGGTTTCCAGCATTGCAAACCCCCGCCATCCATGGTTATCGGGGTTATTATAAGAACTGGGCAGCTTATGCAAGGGTGTCTGGAGGCATCTGCATCTATGTCCTTCACTCTCTTCACAGCGAGTCTGTCCCTCTACAAACACCTTTAGAGGCTGTCGCTGCTTAGGTGTGGACGCCACACGCTGTTACCGTCTGCAGTCCATATCTTCCACCGGATGGTGACGTCACACAGCATGTCCTGGCTGCCCAATTGCCACCACCTTTCTTGTTACTGGGCGACTTCAACGCCCATAACCCTCGGTGGGGTGGGTCAGCGCCGACAGGTCAAGGCGCCACCGTTTATCATGTATTGGCACAGCTCGATCATTCCATTTTAAATTATGGTGCCTTCACACATTTTAGTGTGGTGCATGGCACATACTCCTCCATCGACCTTTCGATCTGCAGCCCTAGCCTCTTACCTTCTGTCCAATGGAGTGTGCATGACGACCTGTGTGGTAGTGACCACTTGCCAATCCTTCTGTCACTGCCACAGCGTCACTCTTCTGGGCACCCTATCAGATGGGCTATGCATAAGTCGTGACCTGTGGCATAGGGGTAGCATCTTTGATTTATAATCAAAACGTCTTCGGTCCCTGGGTCCATCTCCGCCACTGCCTAAATTTTGATCAATAGCCAGCACTGGCGGCTGAAGACTTCCGGCATAAGAAGTCAGCCTCATTATGCCAACGGCCTTGTCAAAGAGGGCGGAGGAGAGGATAGAGCTTCAGGGCACTCTCTTGTCCTAGGGGTGGGAAATTGCCCCTAAAGGCGGAAGAATCAGCAATGATCAACGACATTAGGATGCACAAGGCAATGGAAACCACTGCATTAGAGACATGTAACGTGTATCCACAGGACATGTGGCCTGTAGTTGAAGAAGTATCATGATGATCTCTCCATTGGCAAAAGATTCCGGAATAGTCCCCCATTCGGTTCTCCGAGAGGGGACTGACAAGGGGGAGGTTACCACGAGAAAAACATTGAATAATCAACGAATGGATAACGTTCTACGAGTCGGGGTGTGGAATGTCAGAAGCTTGAACGTGGTAGGGAAACTAGAAAATCTGAAAAGGGAAATTCAAAGGCTCAATCTAGATATCGTAGGGGTCAGTGAAGTGAAGTGGAAGGAAGACGAGGATTTCTGGTCAGATGAGTATCGGGTAATATCAACAGCAGCAGAAAATGGTATAACAGGTGTAGGATTCGTTATGAATAGGAAGGTAGGGCAGAGGGTCTGTTACTGTGAACAGTTCAGTGACCAGGTTGTTGTAATCAGAATCGACAGCAGACCAACACCGACAACGATAGTTCAGGTATACATGCCGACGTCGCAAGCTGAAGATGAACAGATAGAGAAAGTGTATGAGGATATTGAAAGGTTAATGCAGTATGTAAAGGGGGATGAAAATCTAATAGTCATGGGCGACTGGAATGCAGTTGTAGGGGAAGGAGTAGAAGAAAAGGTTACAGGAGAATATGGGCTTGGAACAAGGAATGAAAGAGGAGAAAGACTATTGAGTTCTGTAACAAGTTTCAGCTAGTAATAGCTAATACCCTGTTCAAGAAACACAAGAGGAGGAGGTATACTTGGAAAAGGCTGGGAGATACAGGAAGATTTCAATTAGATTACATCATGGTCAGACAGAGATTCCGAAATCACTGGATTGTAAGGCGTACCCAGGAGCAGATATAGATTCAGATCACAATGTAGTAGTGACGAAGAGTAGGCTGAAGTTCAAGACATTAGTCAGGAAGAATCAATACGCTAAGAAGTGGGATTCGGAAGTTCTAAGGAATGACAAGATATGTTTGAAGTTCTCTAACGCTGTAGATACAGCAATAAGGAATAGTGCAGTAGGCAACACAGTTGAAGAGGAATGGACGTATCTAAAAAGAGCCATCACAGAAGTTGGGAAGGAAAACATAGGTACAAAGAAGGTGGCTGCGAAGAAACCATGGGTAACAGAGGAAATACTTCAGTTGATTGATGAAAGGAGGAAGTACAAACATGTTCCGGGAAAATCAGGCATACAGAAATACAAGTCGCTGAGGAATGAAATAAATAGGAAGTGCAGGGAAGCCAAGACGAAATGGCTGCAGGGAAAATGTGAAGACATCGAAAAAGAAATGATTGTCGCAAGAACAGACTCAGCATACAATAAAGTCAAAACAAGCTTAGGTGTCATTAAAAGCATGTGTGATAACATTAAGAGTGCAACGGGAATTCCACTGTTAAATGCAGAGGAGAGAGCAGATAGGTGGAAAGAATACACGGAAAGCCTCTATGAGGGTGAAGATTTGTCTGATGTGATAGAAGAAGAAACAGGAGTCGATTTAGAAGAGATAGGTGATCCAGTATTAGAAACGGAATTTAAAAGAGCTTTGGAGGACTTACGGTCAAATAAGGCAGAAGGGATAGATAACATTCCATCAGAATTTCTAAAATCATTAGGGGAAGTGGCAACAAAACGACTATTCACGTTGGTGTGTAGAATATATGAGTCTGACGACATACCATCTGACTTTCGGAAAAGCATCATCCACACAATTCCGAAGACGGCAAGAGCTGACAAGTGCGAGAATTATCGCACAATCAGCTTAACAGCTCATGCATCGAAGCTGCTTACAAGAATAATATACAGGAGAATGGAAAAGAAAATTGAGGTGACGATCACTTTGGCTTTAGGAAAAGTAAAGGCACGAGAGAGGCTATTCTGACGTTGCGGCTAATAATGGAAGCAAGGCTGAAGAAAAATCAACAGACGTTCATAGGATTTGTCTACCTGGAAAAAGCGTTCGACAATAGAAAATGGCGCAAGCTCTTCAATATTCTGAAAAAAGTAGGGGTAAGCTATATGGAGAGACCTGTCATATACAATATGTACAACAACCAAGAGGGAATAATAAGAGTGGACGATCAAGAACGAAGTGCTCGTATTAAGAAGGCAGTAAGACAAGGCTGTAGCCTTTCGCCCCTACTCTTCAATGATGGAAATAAAAGAAAGGTTCAGGAGTGGAATTAAAATACAAGGTGAAAGGATATCAATGATACGATTCGCTGATGACATTGCTATCCTGAGTGAAAGTGAAGAAGAATTAAATGATCTGCTGAACAGAATGAACAGTCTAATGAGTACACAGTATGGTTTGAGAGTAAATCGGAGAAAGACGAATGTAATGAGAAGTAGTAGAAATGAGAACAGCGAGAAACTTAACATCAGGATTGATGATCACGAAGTCAATGAAGTTAAGGAATACTGCTACCTAGGCAATAAAATATCCAATGATGGACGGAGCAAGGAGGACATCAAAAGCAGACTCGCTATGGCAAAAAAGGCATTTCTGGCCAAGAGAAGTCTACTAATATCAAATACCGGCCTTAATTTGAGGAAGAAATTTCTGAGGATGTACGTCTGGAGTACAGCATTGTATGGTAGTGAAACATGGACTGTGGGAAAACCGGAACAGAAGAGAATCGAAGCATTTGAGATGTGGTACTATAGACGAATGTTGAAAATGAAGTGGACTGATAAGGTAAGGAATGAGGAGGTTGTACGCCGAATCGGAGAGGAAAGGAATATGTGGAAAACACTGATAAGGAGAAGCGACAGGATGATAGGACATCTGATAAAACATGATTTCCATGGTACTAGAGGGAGCTGTAGAGGGTAAAATCTGATTGGAATACGTCAAGCAAATAATTGAGGACGTAGGTTGCAAGTGCTACTCTGAGATGAAGAGGTTAGCACAGGAAAGGAATTCGTGGCGGGCCGCATCAAACCAGTCAGTAACTGATGACCAAAAAAAAAAAAAGAATAAGGCTGACTGGGACTTCTTCTCTTCTATTGCCGCTATTGAGTCTCTTTCTAATGACGACATTGATGCGGTGGTTCACTCGGTCACCACCGGCATCGTTACTGCCGCAGAATCTGCCATTCCTCGTTCTTCTGGATTCCCACGGCTGAGGACTGTGCCTTGGTGGTCGCCTAAGATCGATGAAGCGATTAAAGATCGCTGGCGGGCGCTCTAGCGTCACAAGCGACATC
The DNA here is from genome assembly GCF_023897955.1 of Schistocerca gregaria. Taxonomy (NCBI): domain Eukaryota; kingdom Metazoa; phylum Arthropoda; class Insecta; order Orthoptera; family Acrididae; genus Schistocerca; species Schistocerca gregaria. The sequence goes on along the minus strand of NC_064930.1, from coordinate 92,606,663 downwards.
CCTCCGTAGACCACCTCATCGCTTTCAAACGGCTGCGTGCGAGAGCCTGCTGCCTTATCCGCCAATGCGAGCAGGAGTGCTGGGAGAGGTATATGTCCACCATTGGCCTCCATGACACTCCATCGCAGGTCTGGGCCAAGATTCGACGCTTCTATGGCTATCGGACCCCTGTCAGCGTCCCTGCGCTCTCACTGAATGGAGGAGTTTGCACTGACTCCGACGTAATTGCCAACAACTTGGCAGAGCATTTCGCACTGAGTTCTGCTTCTGCAAATTACCCACTGGCCTTCCGCTCCATTAAAGAACGGATGGAACGTCGGAGTCTTTCATTTCGCACCCGCCATCCTGAATTCTACAACGTTCCATTCACTGAGATGGAATTTTACAGTGCCATAGCTGCTTGCCCTGGTACCGCTCCTGGGCCAGATCGCATCCACTGTCAGATGCTGAAACACCTTTCAGTCGACTGCCAGCGACGGCTCCTCGACTTTTACAACCGCCTCTGGGTTAAGGGTGAGTTTCTGTCGCAATGGCGGGAAAGTATTGTTATCCCCATTCTGAAGCCGGGCAAGAACCCTTTGGAGATGGACAGCTACCGCCCCATTAGCCTCACCAACGTTCTTTGCAAGTTGCTCGAAGGGATGGTGAGCCGGCGATTGAGTTAGGTACTCGAGTCACGGGGCCTCCTGGCTCTGTCTCAGGGTGGGTTGCGTAAAGGCTGCTCTGCCGTCGACAATCTGGTGAGCCTGGAGTCAGCCATCCATACGGCCTTTGCCAGCCGTCAGCACCTGGTCGCTATCTTTTTCGACATGTGGGAGGCGTACAATACTACATGGTGCCATCTCATCCTCTCTACACTTCATGATTGGGGTCTTCAGGGTCCGCTGCCGATTTTCATACGCAATTTTCTGGCGCATCGTACCTTCCGCGTGCAAGTCGCGGCCTCTCATAGTTCCTCCCGAGTTCAGGAGAACAGGGTGCCACAGGGATCTGTTTTAAGTGTCTGCCTGTCTTTAATATCAAATAACGGGCTCGCTGCGGCGGTGGGAACGTCTGTCTCAGCGTCCTTGTATGCTGACGACTTCTGGCTTTACTACAGCTCTAATTTCATGGCAGCTGCTGAACGTCAGCTGCAGGGCGCTATCCACAAGTTGCAGTCTTGGGCGGTAGCGTATGGCTTTCAGTTTTCGGCTGCCAAGACGTGCGTTATGCATTTCTGCCGGCGATGCACTGTTCACCCTGAGCCGCAGCAATATCTTGAGGGCGAACCTCTTGCTGCGGTGGAGACACATCGGTTTCTGGGTGTGGTTTTTGATGCCTGATTGACTTGGTCCCACATATTCAGCAGTTTAAACAGATGTGTTGGCGCCATCTTAATACTCTGTGATGCTTGAGCCACACTAGCTGGGACGCCGACCGATCTACCCTCTCACAGCTCCACCAGGCGTTAATCCAGTTCTGTATGGATTATGGGAGTCTGGCTTATGGTTCAGCATCCCCTTGTGCACTGCAGGTGCTGGGCCCAATTCTTCACAGCGGAATCTGACTTGCCACTGGTGCTTTCTCGACCAGCCCTGCGGACAGCATACTTGTGGAGGCAGGTGTCCCTCCACTGCGGTTACGGCGCCAACATTTACTGGCTGCTTATGCTGCCCGTGTTTGTAGCTTGCCTGGGCATCCAAATTAACGTCTCCTGTTCCCGCAGTCAGTGGTCCATCTCCCAGAAGGTCGGCCCCGGTCGGGTTGTACGATCGGCGACCGCATCCTAGAGCTTCTTTCCAGGCTTGGGGTTTCCCCTGCTCCACCTCCTTTCTGGGCCCCTCTGCGTACACCCCCATGATGTGTGCCCCACCCTTGCCTTCGGCTCGAATTGGCACAGGGCCTGAAGAACTCAGTCCCTGCAGAGGCCTTCCGCCGCCGCTTTTATTCCATCCTAGCCACGTATCAGGGCTCTGGTGTCGTATGCACTGATGGTTCGATGGTTGCCGGTCAGGTTGGTTACACTGTAACTCTACGGGACCGTAATGAACAACGATCCTTGCCGGCGGCCTGCAGCGTTTTCACTGCTGAGCTGGTCGCCATCTTTCGTGCCCTAGAGTATATCCACTCCTGGTAAGGTGAGTCCTTCGTTATCTGTAGCGACTCACTGAGCAATTTAAGAGCAATCGACCAGTGTTTCCCTCGCTCTCGTCTGGTAATGGCTGTCCAGGAGTCCCTCCATGCTCTTGCCCATAGCGGCCACTATGTGGTCTTTGGGTGCACCCCTGGTCATATCAGTATCCCCGGCAACGAACATGTTGACCGCCTGGCCAAATAGGTCACCAGTGAACCAACCCTGGACATTGGCCTACCAGAGACTGAGTTGCGAGCGCTATGGGACGCTGAATGGCGCGGTCTGACCACCCCTAACAAACTCCGTGCCGTCAAGGAGACGACGACTGTGTGTCGGCCATCCATGCGGGTCTCTCGCAAGGAGTCTGTCGCCCTCTGCCGGCTGCGCATTGGGCACACTCGGCTGACGCACGGCCACTTATTGCGCCGAGAGGACCCCCCTCTATGTCGCTGCGGGTCCATTTTGTCTGTGGCCCACATTTTGTTGGAGTGGCGCCTTTTACCTGTGCTCAGGAAGACGTTAGCGCTGCCTGATACGCTCCCTGCCTTTATAACAGATGACTCTGCCATGGCTGACTTTGCTTTGCGCTTTATTCGGGCATGGGGCTTTTATCGCTTAATGTAAGTGTTTGTCCTTTTGTGTTGATTCTGGCCTATGGCCTACGATTTCAATCTGAATTTTTAATGTGTTTCGCGGTGGTTGGCTTTTCTTTTTTTGTTTCTATGGCCAGCCAACCACCGTCATACTCTGTGTGATTTTAGTTTGTCTTGCCTAAGTTTCTCTTGTCCTGTGTCGCCTGTCTTTTTTCCATTGTCCGTTTATATTCTTTGTGAGTGTTGTTACGTTTTGGAACAAGGGACCGATGACCGTAGCAGTCTGGTCCCTTTAATCCCCCAAAACCAAGTAACCGTTGCTGCCCGCAATGCTGTATTCTGCCTTGTTGCATATCTCTGCATTTGGATACACATGCCTGTAGTGTAAGGCGTGGTAAATCCGACCTAGTAATTTCTTGTGGCTATAAAACGCTTTTCCGAGGTTGGATCTTAACCCTACATACGTTATTATTATAGGCAATATGAAGGAGCAATTGTTTGCAAAATATTTTTGTTATACCATCAACAGTTTTTGAGATGTCAGTATTTTAAGAAACGTCCTTTTTCTATTTGCAAAAATGGTGATTTTAAATCCGATCCCCTATTTGTTTGGCTGATTTTGCACATAAATAGTTCCAAATCAACGCTTTTTTGGGAAATAATATTAAGCAATTATGTTTTTTACATAAATGAACAAAATGTATCCAAAAAATAACAATGTTTAGAGAACAAAAGTACTGAAAGTTAAATGAATGTAAATTTCAATTGAAAAAAGACGATTTCATCGCACGACGGTGCAACAGCAACGTCCATCTCGGAACGTTAAAATCACGAGCAAAAGTTCCTAAAGACCTAAAGACATTCCCATTTGCACTGCAGCAACTGCTCGGCCAATATAGTTTTGATTGCACTTTGCCGTTTTTCGTTCGTAATTTCGTACCATTTTCCTAAAAATAAACAAAAATTCACTTTGTTTTCATAAATAAGTAATTCCATACACATAAACGATAAAAAAATATGCTGTCGGATTTACCCCACCATGCCGTTTTTTATTCAACACACATTGAAACAATTTACACGAAATTTCCAACAAAAATGATACATACATATAATAGGTCACTAAATGCACTACAAAGTCACTAACCATTTGTTTTACGATCGTTTTATTTAATAAGGTAAATCTAGTGATGCAATTTGCACAAAAATTGAATTGAAAGAATCGAAAACGCACTTTTTTTCTTTTGGGTGTCTAAATGTCAAATGCGGCCGAGCTGTCAAGGTGACATTTTCGTTATTTCGAATGCTCTACATGGAAACACTAATGCGAAATCGCTGCGCTTTGCCGTTTCTCACAAATAGAGGGCGGACGGGTTGACCCACACAGTCGGATCTACCCCACCTTACCCTATCAGTTTATCTGACGCTTCACTGTATTTACATTAATGGTTTACAAGCCACGATACAGACTGTAGCAGATGTTACATTATGTGGCCAATATCACTTCTCCTATCCTATTTTCCTATTCTACCCATGAAAGTCTCAGGAGTAATGAAGGGTCAGCAAAGAATGTAGTAAATTACTTTCTTGTACAAGTCAGTGTTTTGTTTTGCACAAATCGCCTAAATACGGAAAAAAAGAGAAAATTGTCATGCATTTCTGTAGTGTCAGGGTTCTAAGATTTTGGGTGCACATAATTGATGAAAACTTGAACTGGGGAAACGCCGAAATAGCTGAACGAACTGTTTGAATTAGTTTGTCGCATGAAGTAATCATTATGCACATAGAAGTCACGTGTTGTTCATTTTATGTGACTGATACTAAAGTGCATAATATTTTATAATGGCTCCTCTCACAGATAAGAACTACTCCCAGAACAAATTAATGAAAGTAACAGCTGCATAATTCGAGTAAATTTAAATTTTGCAGTCTGTGTTGTCAAAACTGTCGCTGTAAAACAATTAGTTTACCCAAGGAAATAAAATGCCTGATACACAGAGAAAGTGTATTTAAATGCTGATGAATGCCGTTTCTTCTAAACAATTGCTTATAATGTACAGATGATACCTTGAATAGTGTTATGTAGCTATATGAATAGATTCGTTTTTGTAATAACCGTGTACTACTTTTGTTCCATTGACATTCCGAATGTGTTGTTCCACGTAACCTTGACTTTTTTTTGCGGTTTTCGGAATAAAGTACTCGTTTTCGTTGATAAAAGGAAGCGGACAGTAGACAAAATTAAAAAGTATTGTTGAGGTTTTTCACTAAAATGTTTTTGTCAAAACAAAACAAAATAACTGAATAATTCCAAATTAGTTTTTTGGCATTAGTCCTTTATTGATTTGCACATTTTACTATTTATGTTAATGAGTCTGCAGAATCCTCATAACCTCAACTATAAACTTAGTGATTACATTTATTCTTTTCACTATTTCTCATCAAGAGTCTACTTTTTATTGTCATATTAATGTGGCATCATTCACATGTTTAATGATTTTCTTGCTGTAGTCTAGTATGAAGTTGGCAGCACAGCACTGGCAGTGCCAGCCAGCTGGGCTTTTGTACATCAGAAGACATGTGAGACATGTGTGTGCTGTTTCGCAGTGAACATTCCCCGTTGCTTCTCGAGGAAGTAAAGCTTTAATGTGCTTCTCAAAGCTGAAGCAGAGGTATTTGAGATACTGACCGTAGAGTTTGACCAGTGATGTAGTAGTAACGGATGTCTCACAACAGGTTCTTGGTGAGCTTTTCTAACTTCATTTCCGTATAGCGCTATTTGTACTCATAATCTTCGATGGTTTCGAGCCAAAGTATATTTTTAATCCGTGCTGTGTAAGAGAAGCAAAATACGGTCTCCTATATATCGTAAGGAATTACAATATTTTGTCAATTTATCAGTAGATGACTGGGTGTTGTGTGATGTCCTTAGGTTAGTTACGTTTAAGTAGTTCTAAGTTCTAGGGGACTGATGACCATAGATGTTAAGTCCCATAGTGCTCAGAGCCATTTTTTTCAATTTATCAGTCTTCTTCCTCCACGAATTTTTTTTTTCTTTCTACACTCCTGGAAATTGAAATAAGAACACCGTGAATTCATTGTCCCAGGAAGGGGAAACTTTACTGACACATTCCTGGGGTCAGATACATCACATGATCACACTGGCAGAACCACAGGCACATAGACACAGGCAACAGAGCATGCACAATGTCGGCACTAGTACAGTGTATATCCACCTTTCGCAGCAATGCAGGCTGCTATTCTCCCATGGAGACGATCGTAGAGATGCTGGATGTAGTCCTGTGGCACGGCTTGCCATGCCATTTCCACCTGGCGCCTCAGTTGGACCAGCGTTCGTGCTGGACGTGCAGACCGCGTGAGACGACACTTCATCCAGTCCCAAACATGCTCAATGGGGGACAGATCCGGAGATCTTGCTGGCCAGGGTAGTTGACTTACACCTTCTAGAGCACGTTGGGTGGCACGGGATACATGCGGACGTGCATTGTCCTGTTGGAACAGCAAGTTCCCTTGCCGGTCTAGGAATGGCAGAACGATGGCTTCGATGACGGTTTGGATGTACCGTGCACTATTCAGTGTCCCCTCGATGATCACCAGAGGTGTACGGCCAGTGTGCACAAATGCTGCGCAGCTAGCGCCATTCGACGGCCAACACCGCGGTTCCTGGTGTGTCCGCTGTGCCGTGCGTGTGATCATTGCTTGTACAGCCCTCTCGCAGTGTCCGGAGCAAGTATGGTGGGTCTGACACACCGGTGTCAATGTGTTCTTTTTTCCATTTCCAGGAGTGTATTTATCGTGCTCCCCACTGTATCTGACGGGCTTATTTTACAGTACTAGACTCGTATCCTTTCTCACAAATAGTTGAAGTTGTTGTTGTGATACTTTCTTGGATTTACTATTGATACTTACATAATAATACTATGCCTGTATCGGAGTGTCCACTTGAGCTACATAGCTAAGATGTGGATTCTGATGCTATTAAGAGTCACTTACCATAAATAAATTTTGTACTTTCGGTAAACCTTTCTGAGCACAAGGTCATGGTCCACGAAACTCCCCTGTTTTTAACGTTTCCTAGGCCAGGGCAAACGCCACCCGAGATTAGCCAATATGCCTCAGCGTACAGCACAGTATCGATCTAGCTCGAACAATCACTTGACATTTGACTAGCGCGGCGCGAGTGCAAGAGATACACAAGAAACTACAGACTAGTACAACAATAAGTTGTGGCTCTGCTTAAAATTAGACAATTTCGTGAAACACTGGAGGAAACTGGTTCAAATCCTACCACTTCACATACTCCTATTGTGATTAAACCAATTTATAATATGAGTTCTCATAAAGTATCGGTATGTAAGGATATACAGGGTGGTCAGAGAATGTGTGAAATGCTTGTAGGGATGTTACAGGGCAGGTTGTACTGAGACATAAATGTTAAGAAAGTATTTCGATATTTATCTCCGTTTCGTAGTTATTTAGCGTTGAAGTTAGCCAATCGGAGCGTCGCGCGCTCGCTTTCAAGCGGCCTGCCAGGGGCGGTGTCGCCCAACGTGTGCTTTTTTTGGTTAGCTGTAACCTTAACTTGCGCGCGCAATGACCTGATAGGCTGACTTCAGTGCCAAATAACTTGGAAACGGCGCAACGTATGGCATTTTTTTCTTAACATTTATGTCTCAGTTCAATCAGCCCTACAACATTACGACAAGCGTTTCAGACATTTTCTGACCACCCTGTATACATTTATGCTGGTTTCAAACGAAGGTAACATATAAAGGCATGGTTTTCCAGAAAATATTACTTGACTGAACGCAGTATAATATTTTACTTTTTTATGAGAAGCGATAATTATACACTCCTGGAAATGGAAAAAAGAACACATTGACACCTGTGTGTCAGACCCTCCATACTTACTCCGGACACTGCGAGAGGGCTGTACAAGCAATGATCACACGCACGGCACAGCGGACACACCAGGAACCGCGGTGTTGGCCGTCAATTGGCGCTAGCTGCGCAGCATTTGTGCACCGCCGCCGTCAGTGTCAGCCAGTTTGCCGTGGCATACGGAGCTCCATCGCAGTCTTTAACACTGGTAGCATGCCGCGACAGCGTGCACGTGAACCGTATGTGCAGTTGACGGACTTTGAGCGAGGGCGTATAGTGGGCATGCGGGAGGCCGGGTGGACGTACCGCCGAAATGTTCAACACGTGGGGCGTGAGGTCTCCATAGTACATCGATGTTGTCGCCAGTGGTCGGCGGAAGGTGCACGTGCCCGTCGACCTGCGACCGGACCGCAGCGACGCACGGATGCACGCCAAGACCGTAGGATCCTACGCAGTGCCGTAGGGGACCGCACCGCCACTTCCCAGCAAATTAGGGACACTGTTGCTCCTGGGGTATCGGCGAGGACCATTCGCAACCGTCTCCATGAAGCTGGGCTACGGTCCCGCACACCGTTAGGCCGTCTTCCGCTCACGCCCCAACATCTTGCAGCCCGCCTCCAGTGGTGTCGCGACAGGCGTGAATGGAGGGACGAATGGAGACGTGTCGTCTTCAGCGATGAGAGTCGCTTCTGCCTTGGTGCCAATGATGGTCGTATGCGTGTTTGGCGCCGTGCAGGTGAGCGCCACAATCAGGACTGCATACGACCGAGGCACATAGGGCCAACACCCGGCATCATGGTGTGGGGAGCGATCTCCTACACTGGCTGTACACCTCTGGTGATCGTCGAGGGGACACTGAGTAGTGCACGGTACATCCAAACTGTCATCGAACCCATCGTTCTACCATTCCTAGACCGGCAAGGTAACTTGCTGTTCCAACAGGACAATGCACGTCCGCATGTATCCCGTGCCACCCAACGTGCTCTAGAAGGTGTAAGTCAACTACGCTGGCCAGCAAGATCTCCGGATCTGTCCCCCATTGAGCATGTTTGGGACTGGATGAAGTGTCGTCTCACGCGGTCTGCACGTCCAGCACGAACGCTGGTCCAACTGAGGCGCCAGGTGGAAATGGCATGGCAAGCCGTGCCACAGGACTACATCCAGCATCTCTACGATCGTCTCCATGGGAGAATAGCAGCCTGCATTGCTGCGAAAGGTGGATATACACTGTACTAGTGCCGACATTGTGCATACTCTATTGCCTGTGTCTATGTGCCTGTGGTTCTGTCAGTGTGATCATGTGATGTATCTGACCCGAGGAATGTGTCAATAAAGTTTCCCCTTCCTGGGACAATGAATTCACGGTGTTCTTATTTCAATTTCCAGGAGTGTATGTTTTAAATTAGTAATTGAGCCCCTGTTCACATATTACAATAGCACATAAAAACATTACCAGATTTTAATCGGTTTGAACACAAGGGGACAACATTCAGATGTAACAGCTTAGACCATTAGTCAGTAATTAAATGCCGAACAAACGAATTGTGTAGTAAAAAAGAGTCTGTAATTTTCATCGCGAGAATGAATTACAGGTGCGAGAGCTGTCATGGACATATTACACTAGATCTCACTAGATGGGGGGAGGGCGGGGGGGGGGGGGGGATAAGCGAAAGGTCAAGAATTGGACAGAATCACAATTAATATTTTTATTTATTTGTTGCCGTTGTCACACATTTGCTGCGATTTCTGTCGATGTTTTACAGTTATTTTTATTACTAAAACCCACAGCGCATTAAAAACGCTAAGACATGCCGTGATAGTACAAACAAAAGTCAGTAGATCGATCGTTGATGAAAATCTCGAATAGAACCTGAGATTTATCGATCTGTGACGTTAACTGTTCGAACAGTTCGAGTCGTGTTCAAACACAGCCCTAAGGGTTCGTCCAGAACTGCTGTGGAGGCTTTGTGCCTCCGGTGAGTTTTGCCGACTGTCGGGTCGGACGTCTAAGAGCGACACAGGTAGTGTAGGAGAGGGCCGCGATCGGAGGTACACACGACAAGCGGAGACGATCTTTGTCAAAGACAATACTTAACTATCTATTGTCGCTCAGTCAAAGATTAAAAACTGTTTACTGAATCTGGAGAGCCACTGTCCATTAGTCGCTAAGTTATATGGTCTCTTCTTTCCTACTGAAATTATCCCCACCTTTATACATTTAGATGGCCGTGGATAACAGTTTATCGCCGAACATAATATTTTAGTATCAGAAGACTTCGCTTGGTCACTTCCTGGCTGAAAACCATGCTCTGCTACAGCCGATTTGTCTATTTCCCCTACTCGGAAAAGACTTTTGTGTTCCTTTACCCGCGTCTCTCGGCCTTTACAATTATAAACTTTCCAACATGTACGCGGTATTTATATATGCCAGTGCTAACAGAGGAGGGCGTTTATCTTCACAGACCTTTCCTTTGTTGGTCTAAAAACCGGTCTAATTTCATGTTTCTGTAAAATCTTTCCGATCTGATCTGTTAGATTTTTAGTAAAAGTTCACAAGATGTCCAACGCACTTCTGGACGATACGTTAGGAAAAGGAGGTTTTTGTGGACCACGACCTCATATCCCGTAAGGTTTACCGCTAGCAATATGATTTGGCCATGAAAGCCTTCATTCTATCAACGAATTTTTAGTTAATTCGGTGGGTCGTGATGCCTATTCCAGCTGCTGAACTTGTCTTTACGATTTGTGATTTGCTTTATTTACAAGAAATGTTCGCCTTTTAGTATGTGATCCCTCATAGTAGTTGTAATTTCAACTACAAATTTCAGATGCAGTAAATTCTCGTAATCAAAACGGTATTTGTAGCGTATGTTCCAAAACGTCGACAATGATACGACGCTATACTCATCATGTACACTCCTGGAAATTGAAATAAGAACACCGTGAATTCATTGCCCCAGGAAGGGGAAACTTTATTGACACATTCCTGGGGTCAGATACATCACATGATCACACTGACAGAACCACAGGCACATAGACACAGGAAATAGAGTATGCACAATGTCGGCACTAGTACAGTGTATATCCACCTTTCGCAGCAATGCAGGCTGCTATTCTCCCATGGAGACGATGGATGTAGTCCAGTGGAACGGCTTGCCATGCCATTTCCACCTGGCGCCTCAGTTGGACCAGCGTTCGTGCTGGACGTGCAGACCGCGTGAGACGACGCTTCATCCAGTCCCAAACATGCTCAATGGGGGACAGATCCGGAGATCTTGCTGGCCAGGGTAGTTGACTTACACCTTCTAGAGCACGTTGGGTGGCACGGGATACAAGCGGACGTGCATTGTCCTGTTGGAACAGCAAGTTCCCTTGCCGGTCTAGGAATGGTAGAACGATGGGTTCGATGACAGTTTGGATGTACCGTGCACTACTCAGTGTCCCCTCGACGATCACCAGAGGTGTACGGCCAGTGTAGGAGATCGCTCCCCGCACCATGATGCCGGGTGTTGGCCCTGTCTGCCTCGGTCGTATGCACTCCTGATTATGGTGCTCACCTGCACGGCGCCAAACACGCATACGACCATCATTGGCACCAAGGCAGAAGCGACTCTCATCGCTGAAGACGATACGTCTCCATTCGTCCCTCCATTCACGCCTGTCGCGACATCACTGGAGGCGGGCTGCACGATGTTGGGGCGTGAGCGGAAGACGGCCTAACGGTGTGTGGGACCGTAGCCCAGCTTCATGGAGACGGTTGCGAATGGTCCTCGCCGATACCCCAGGAGCAACAGTGTCCCTAATTTGCTGGGAAGTGGCGGTGCGGTCCCCTACGGCACTGCGTAGGATCCTACGGTCTTGGCGTGCATCCGTGCGTCGCTGCGGTCCGGTCGCAGGTCGACGGGCACGTGCACCTTCCGCCGACCACTGGCGACAACATCGATGTACTGTGGAGACCTCACGCCCCACGTGTTGAGCAATTTGGCGGTACGTCCACCCGGCCTCCCGCATGCCCACTATACGCCCTCGCTCAAAGTCCGTCAACTGCACATACGGTTCACGTCCACGCTGTCGCGGCATGCTACCAGTGTTAAAGACTGCGATGGAGCTCCGTATGCCACGGCAAACTGGCTGACACTGACGGCGGCGGTGCACAAATGCTGCGCAGCTAGCGCCATTCGACGGCCAACACCGCGGTTCCTGGTGTGTCCGCGGTGCCGTGCGTGTGATCATTGCTTGTACAGGCCTCTCGCAGTGTCCGGAGCAAGTATGGTGGGTCTGACACACCGGTGTCAATGTGTTCTTTTTTCCATTTCCAGGAGTGTAGTTTACGCCGTTTGTCACTTGTTTACTATGTCTCTGCGCTAGCCGGTTATTAACAGTCCCGATTCCTCTTCATTCCACTTCTAAAGGCAGACAGTTTACTTCTTGTTACATTTTTGGAGTGAATGTCACATTTAAAATTTTACGAAGGAAGTAATGTCCAGGTGTTTGTCAGTGGCATTATTTATCGCACGGCTCTCTTCAACAATCTGTTTGTACAATGCTAGCTTGTGAGCCCTACTTTCAATACTATACCGTTAGTCAATTCACGATTCCGCACTTTACTCAGTCTGCTGTTTGACGACAAAAGTTATTGCATTCATCACTATCATCGTATTCTAATAGGCATTTGACACCACTACAGTTTCTAAATTTTAATCCCTTTTTTTCTATCCCTTTAGAGTTACACCTCACAATAACAATTAATGTATTCTTCGTTATAGCGATGTTCTTATGAACAGTGTGCAGTCTCAAACTTGTAATTTTTAATCATGCTTCTTTTTAATTTTTTTTTTCTTTTATAGATCCTGTACGGGGTGACTACAAATTTTCTGCAATAGATGTAGATCAAACTAGTGTTCTCTTGGAATGGTCTGTAAGTACACAGCTAACATCTGTTGAATAAACAACAACTTAAATTAGTGAAGACAAACTTCTTTACCAAGATGGCTGTTAATGACATTTATTCCAGACAACTGGTTTCGGTAATCAAAGTTACGATCTTCAGATCTCGACAGACAGGTCATTGTAAATAATGGCAGTAAAAGTACTCTTTCTAATGAACTAGTAGATACATGACAGGCCAAAAGACATGTATCCACATTTCAAAATTAGGACACCTAAATGCATAGTTATTCATCACATATGTCTGTCTTGTGTCGTTCACAGCAGGGTACATCATTGAAACCAAGTGTACACATGTGCTGCCACGCACAAAATTCTTCCTATCGTATCCTCCAGGTTACAAAGTTTTCTCTGCTGTGCAAATTAAAATTTGTTTCAAACCTCTGAAAAACAAATTTAGTAAGTGTCATTACACTCATGTCAGACGATCGTTAAATTTATGTGTAATGTTAACGCTCTAAACCGAATAAATAATACAAGGTATCATTGAAAATAGTCATACTACTGTTGATATCTTCGAGGAAAAAACAAACACAGCTACAACGAAGGTAATCCTGCTGATTGATGTCCCCTGACTGTCAAAGAAAATTTGCTTGAAGCATTTTGTAATTTGGATCTGGACAAAAATTTATTTAGGGTGGTCAAGATAAATGGGACACCCTCTATATATATATATAAAATTTGTTACATTTAGAAATTATCATCATTTTAATTGCTTTGTAGCTTTGAAAGAACACAGTTTCAGCCATGCTTATCACTTAATACAGATTTATGATGCTTTTCGTAGTGTGCCAGGTGTAAAAGTATGAAACCGGAATATCCCTATAGATGGTGCTAGCCGTCAGTGTAGGTCCCGTGAGAACGTGTCTGCAATGCCATCTGCTTCCTGTAATGGCTGACGACGAATGTCAAAACACAGTAACCCCAGTTCCACAATCGGTGTCTGTGTCAAACCCGTCGAGATGTCGAGTTTTGCGCCTACGAACTACGATCTGCAGACATCATTTGAAGAAAACTGCTGCAGAATAGCGTCGAATGCTTGCCAAAGCTTTCGGCGAACGTACCCTTGGAAAAGCTGAGTGTTCGGAGTGGTTCAAAAAATTGATGTGAGAAGCGACGAGTCCGGGAAACGAGCGTGAAAGTTCAAAGACAACGAATTGCAGGGTCTTATTGGATGAAGATGGTTCTCGAACAGAAACTCGCGGAATAACTGAATGTCACGCAGAAAGCCGTTTCTCTTCAGCTGAAAGCTATGGGAAGAGTGCTGAAAGTGGGAAAATGGGTTCCGCATTAATTGAATGAAAGCAAACAATTCGAAAATCACTTGCGAAATTTTGTTCGGCAGATTCAAAATAGTCGTTTCTCCATCGAATAGTGATAGGTGATGAAGAATGGATGTTTTTTGAGAATCATAAGCGTCGTAAATCATGGGTTAATCGAGGCAAACAATCAACATCTACTGCAAAGACCAAATTGCTTGGGAAAGAAGGCAATGCTCTGTGTTTGGTGAGATCAGATGGCTGTCGTCCGTTATGAGACCGTTAACACCGGTCGCTACCAACGGCAAATGATTGTTTTAATTCGAGCATTGCCTGAAAAACGACCGGAATATGGAAAAAGGCAACACAAAGTCATATTGCTCCATGATGATGCCCCATCACACACAGCAAAACGAGTCAGGGGAGCGATCGAGGCGCTCAGTTGGCAAGTACTAGGGTATGCGGCATATTCTCTAGACTTGTCCCCGTCCTATGATGACCTATTTCCAGCACTGAGACTGGGAGACTCTCTCGCTGACGAACGCATCAAGTCGTATGGGAATGTACGAAAAAGGCTCGCTGACATGTTCTCTTCAAAAGATGAGCTGTTTCTTTGGCATGGCATTCATAGCCTGCGGGCAGATTGGAGATATGTATACATAGCAATGGAGAATCTTTTGAATTAAATATTGTTTATCAGTTTTAATTAGAAGAAATTTAATTACTGCATCCAAATTCCAGTTTCATACTCCTACACTTGGCAGTTAGAACGTCAGTAACCAATATTTGTATTCCCATATCTCCTGTTTACTTCTGCCTTGTTGTCCTTTCCCATTTCTTGATTTTGTGCACGTTATCTCTCGTTAGAGACTTTGTGAATGTTTGATTGCATCTGATATTAAGATATTTTAATTTGTGAACAGTATGAACATGAGAAGACATCATTGCTATGTGAAATAGTGGAATTTGAGCTATCTGTTCTCTCTGGAAGTGAGCATCTTAAATATCTCGTACTTGAGAAAAATGGCAGGAAGAGACTATCAAATATTATGTCCGACACGAGCTATCGCGTCCAGCTGATTGGGAAAACTGTGACTGGCAAGAATACTCTACCTGTAGAGATTACACTTCAAGCCCTGCCTGCTGGTAAGGAAGACGACTTTGTGTTTTCTCTGTGCGATTTGTAATACTCTAAGACTAGGTTATGTTGTGTGGAATGGTGTTGCTTATTTAACAACTTTTACAATAGGTAGGACACAAGTATGGCTAAGAAATACACATATGGTGTAGAGACTGCGAATGGTGAGGAAAGTAATACCTATACCAAAGGCCGAATGAGCAAGAGATGCATTCATGAAAGACGCTGCTCCATGTTTAAATTCCAGTCTAGCATTCTGTGTTAATCCAGAGAGGGATTTCGTAATTGTTCAGAGCACTCTATTGTAGGGTAAATGTATTTTTCTAAACTTTAAGCCATAACAATGACAGTACCACACCTTAAATGAAATTACTGACTGCTTATGAATGCTCAGAAAAGATGAATCTAATGTAAAAAAAGGATGGCGTAAGTAAGATAACTTCCTATCTCTTGAGTTACTAACAAGACGTAAATGGATGAGTTCACTCACAATGCAAATTTATGTTAATTGAATGTTGTTTACGATAGTGAAAATTACATAAGGAAAATAATACGAAATCTAACACAGCACTCGTTCTGTTCTATAGAAGAAGTATTTGCTAAACATTATTTCAGCTGCAGTCTATATGACAGTGTTTTTGATTGATGTAAATACTTATTATAGAAAAGAAGGTCTGTTTTCCAGACAAAGTTGTCATGTTATGAAGTATACCAGCATTATTAATGCGTATACTTTACTCAACTGAACTGCAAATTTGCAACTCATACAATCAAGCATTTAAGTGCAATTGATGTCATCATGAGTAATACGGAACGATTTTTGTACTGGGGAATCACATATTAGAAAGAATCAATAAACATCCCTATCATGTATAAAACAGCTTCAAACGTCTGATTATGTTACAAACGAGTTAATGTGTTAAATATCACAGCTAAGTGTGGAAAATGTTAGGAAAAGTTTGAAATTCAGTTTAAAGTTTATTGGAAATCACTAAGTACTCTCATTCTTAGGTACTGGATGAAAAATTCAGGGTATTTTCACACCATCATTTACTCTGCCCCAAGACAAACACACTGTAAAACTTGTCTTCATTCATTAAACCTTTAACATGAGACTACACCTGTTAACTAATAGACTATGACAACATTTTAAATTTTTAAATTGGATCAACAATGATATGAAATACTGAACTTTTAATTCTTGTTGCCCCTTGAAGCCATTATGTAGGCCTTTCGTTGATTATTCAATCTTTTTCTCATGGTAACTTCCCCTTTGGCAGTCCCCTCCCAGAGATCCGAATGGGGGACTATTCCGGAATCTTTTGCCAATGGAGAGATCATCATGACACTTCTTCAACTACAGGCCACATGTCCTGTGGATACACGTTACGTGTCTTTAATGCAATGGTTTCCATTGCCTTGTGCATCCTAATGTCGTTGATCATTGCTGATACTTCCGCCTTTAGGGGCAATTTCCCACCCCTAGGACAAGAGAGTGCCCAGAACCTCTATCCGCTCCTCCGCCCTCTTTGACAAGGCCGTTGGCAGAATGATTTGACTTCTTATGCCCGAAGTCTTCGGCCGCCAATGCTGGCTATTTATCAAAATTTAGGCAGTGGTGGGGATCGAACCAGGGACCAAAGACGCTACCCCTAGACCACGGGTACATGTATATACCGTATTAATGCAATAAATGCTCAAAATGATATCCGTCAACCTCAGTGCATTTGGCAATACTTGTAGTGACATTCCTCTCAACAGCGAGTTGTTGTCCCTTCCGTAATGTTTGCACAAGCATTGACAAAGCCCTTACGCATGTTGTATATGTTCTAAGTATGTGAGCCTTCTAGTCGTTACAGAATCGTGCAGCTAACTAGCAAGAATGTACAAATAACAACACTGTGTCGTCTGTTCACTATAACAACGCATTCGTAATTTCTTTTTAACATTGTTCCCCAGGTTCTAGACTGGATAGCTAACTCCAAAACATTGTTGCATGTTAACAGCTTCTAGGTGTGACAAATTGTACCAGTAGCGTGAAGTGAAAAATTTTATAGCAGAGACTAAGTTAAAAATCAGATTAACTGTCTATAAATGGTTTTACATGTGAAATGTGGTGCTATCTTTTACCCTTTCTAGTGCGCAGAGTTTCAGCTTCAAAGCAATTATCATGTTGTATACTTCGGTAAGGAATGCTAAAAATTTTCTCATGGTTAGCGTCTATGTTATTTTTCTCTGAGTCAGCCGGCGCACGTGGCTGCCTGCGGTGCGAGTCATTTTCTGTCTCTTTGTTGGCGCTCGTCGTTATTGGGATTTGAAGATCTCACTTCTACAAATTCACCTTGACGAGAAGGCCCTGCCCTGCCCTGTTCCGATGGAATTCAGGTCTGTCGTTTTGTCGGTAGTTTACATAGTTTCTTTTTTGTCGGTCATGTGGTGGAGAATTTCTCCCGGTATTGTGACTGCGCGGTGCAGCGTTGCGTCTGACGTTATTGTCTACCTTCATAATAATTATTTGGCTCCCATATTGCCTGTTTCTCTGATTGTCTCTGTGACAGCCATTGCTATGGAAATGCGATCTTTCTGTGTAACTATTATTACTCTAGCAGTGGTTGCCATATGGGTGGTGTCTGTTTTGGTCACGATTTGCGTTGTGAGAATAGCCTTGTCGTTTATTATGTCTGTCATCGCGGAATTGTGACAGATGTGACCTGTAGTGATTGTTTTCCTGTATTCGGGACCCGCGGTGGCAGTGTCAATTTGCAATTCTTGTAAAAGTCCCTGAAAAGCTTCAATGTCGTCTTTGCAACGTCCTGCCAAAATAATATGTCGTAAATGTTCAGGCAATTTTATTAAGCAAATGGGGGTGAGTTCTGAGGGACTGTATGGGTTTGACAGGTACTGACTCTTGTGCAACATGTCTTCAAAATATTTGACAAGGCTGGAAAATTCAGATTGTTCAGAGTGTCTCATCATCATGATGCTGTGTTTTTTGAACGATCTTGAGCAGCTTGAGGCCAATATGCTGAGAGGAAGGCACGATAAAATTCTCCTTCACTGTGACAATCGTGAATGAGCGATTGCATTCTTACAGATGGTTCATTCTCTAAGTACCCACACATAAATTCTAATCTGTGCTCCAATGACCAGTTGGTAGGAAAACAATGAGAGAATTGATGAAGCCACGCTTGTGGATGAATGTCGTTGCCAGAATTCTTAAATGTCTTGAATTTACATGTAGTAATGAACAACTTATAGTCAAAATCATCATGTCGGCGAGTCGCATGTCGGTCACTGTTACGTCACTTCGGCGGTTCCATCTCAAAATTGGGTGTACCTTGCCAATTTCTTTCATAATTTCCGAAGTGCCCTGTATTATTATTTTGCGCCTGTTCCGTATTTTTATGTCCCTCTTCCCGTATTGGAGCGCGAGTGTCCTCTCAAATACGTAATTCTTGTATTACCTGTGTCAACTGATCTTGTACTTGCCGGATTTGTTCGCACTCTTCTGTGTCATTAAAGACTACCGGTTTTGTGTCATTCAGATTATCATCTACCTTCGTAGATGAATTACTTAGGTGATCCGAAAGTTCGACTACTTTCTCTGATAATGAACTAATGTCCTCCATGTGTCTTTCTGAACCAATTTTCAGAGTATCTACAGTGTCCTTTAAGTTTTCCAGGGTTTTTGCAAGTAGCACAACCGAATCGGTAGAGACAACTGAGTCAATTTTAGACCGCAAGGTCTCGTGATTTTCGTGAACAATAGTTTGAAGCTCTTTTATGGCTGCTTTGTGATGCTGTAATGCATTTTCATGCCGCGAAAAAATAGGTTGAAAATGCTCACAAATTTGTGTTTTTACGTCATTACAGACTTTTAGACATTTCGATTCGATGTTATGTAACTCAGTAGTTAAATATTCATGTGTTTATTCAAGCATGGTGTCAAACTTTTGAAGATTTTGTTCCATTGTGTCAAACTTTTCAAGATTTTGTTCCATTGTGTCTAACTTTTGAAGATTTTGTTCCATTGTGTCTAACTTTTGAAGCTTTTGTCCCATTTCTTGTATTAATTGCAATAACAATGCACTGGTGTCTGAAACATATTCCTCAGTGCTTTTCGGCAGTGAATTTGCACCGGCAACATTCACATTTTGACAAGCAGAAAATGTGTCTTGACTTATTTGAAAAAACGGTGAGGATCCAAAACCTGAATCTACAGTATTTGCGAGATTGTGTCCTGTCATTTCGGATTCCTGAGGCGAGCTGTTGCCGACCCATCGATCGATAATGCTTCCTTGTTCACTAATTGTTTCACTGCCTACACCATTATTTGCAGCCCGCTCTATTTCCCTATGCACGATTACCAAATTACTACTTTGAACATTAGTTCATTCATTACACGGTAGCGCTAACACACTGCTGTCGTCTTCACTGTCATTTCTCAGTTTACTTTGTAGCCTAGAATTACGTTTTTCACGCGCCATTATTGTCGCAATATTTCACACGATAACACAGAAAAGCACAATTTGAAGAGCAAAATAAGAAAATACATAAACATAGCATTGAAAATAATATATCGTTAATTGCAAGCGCAGCTGCGAAATACTTGGTACAAATCTACATGCATGCCACAACTGTTTTACTGTACAACAATGAAAAACAGCAACTACAAAGAAAATTCTCTCTATAATTACGCGCTAGCAATAAACAATAGCTACAGTAATTACAGAAACTACAAGAAGAAATCAGAAGATTCCAGTGAGGTATCCTCGGCTAAGGGTCGACATATGAAACGTCCCCTTAGAAATATTAATGAATTACTGTGCTGATAAACCTCTTACATTATTTGATTTTCAAACAGCTGACCAGAACTGAACATACTCAGACATTTCGCTCTTTACCTATTCTGATCAACACTAAACTAACACACAATATTTTTAGCGCAACGCAATCTGACTTTCAATAATCCCCACAAAAGAATGGCCCTGACTAACATTAACCTATACCTTTCACAAATCACTTACCTCACAAAAATCTTCGTTACTCGAACTACTGCAATACAGCGAGCGCCACTACTGCCAGCTAAATAAAAAATTCAAACTCCGGAAGTCACTAACTACTGATAGCCATAGTTAGCAGTTGAAAGATTTTGATAGAGAACAAACAATGTATTTACCTTAATAGTGTTCAAAAGTCATAATATATATAGCAGTCTTACAAATTTACTGTCTCTGATGGACTCACGTCCAGATCTTTTGCTCTCAAAACTCCGCCATTTCTCTCCCCACATCCACCACTGCTGGCGGCTCACTTCCAACTGTGCAGCTCCATGTGCTGTTAACAGGCAAATGCCCAACACTACAATAGCAAATTCCAACAATGCAAACCAGCCACAGACTGCACACAGCACAGTCAGAGATTTTCATATGGAGCGCTATGTGGCGTTACCAACATGAAAACCGAAACAGCCTACTTACAAGGGGTATTTAACACAGGTCTACCTGAAACTACTGAAATGAGACAAGGTCTTGACTAGAAGTTTGTCCTGTATTGTCATTTTAAGAGTGCGAAGTCCACCCAAACACACAATTCTTCGCCAAAAATAACTATCTGCCTATTGTTAGGATTATCACATTCACGTACATATCACACCGTTTTAATAGTAGCCACCATAAGTACAGATTTCTCTACCTGTTACAACGACTTTTGAAGAGTCAATCAGCATTAAGAAAGTTCAACGGTATGCATCATTTCCAATGTAGACTTTCAAGTATGCACAGTTCACCAATATCTGAAGCTAAGAATTACGGCTTCATACCACGCCAATTGGAATTTTTAAGACCATTGGAAGAATGTCGCAAAAATCTTTAATCTTCTGTAAAAGCTTTTTTGCCCGCCGATAACCATCATTTTATGAACCACTCTGCTTGTTAACGGCGATTTCCCGAGGAGTGAATAAACTGGGAAAAGTCTCATGTACAGGGTGAACATTAATAAAACCGACAAACTGGAAGGACGGATTCCTGACTGGCAATTGGGGGAAAAAGGTCCTATGAACATGCGGCTAAGAACGCGTCGTTGCTACGGTAGCTGGCGCTGACGAATGGCAGTTACACTGACCACGTGCCACGTGTTCCTGGTACGTGTATGTTGCAGGCTGTGTGACTGCAGCGTGGTCTGGTATTCATGCCGGGAACAAGCACACATTGTGATCCTATAGGGCAAAGCAGATGGGAATCGTAGAGAGGGAGCTATGTCAAAACAGTAACCCTCACGGAGACCAACTATATCGCATAGCATTTGAAGCCCTTTTTGGGCGTTTGTTTGATCACGGGTCTTTTGAGACAGATGAACGTGGAGGACTGTGCGTACAACGGATTTGGAGGGCCGGCTTCTACAGGATATTGACGACAGGAACCCTATTACAATCTCCTGGCTAGTGTCCCACCAACACAGTGTAAGCCGAAGTACAGTTGTGTACAGTCGCTTACAAAACACCCGTTCCACCTATACTTGAGTATTGCTCATCAGTGTCGGATCCATACCAGGTCGGGTTGACAGAGGAAATAGAGAAGATCCAAAGAAGAGCGGCGCGTTTCGTCACAGGGTTATTTGGTAAGCGGACTCTGCAAGCGTTACGGAGATGCAGACTCTGCATCGCAATGTAGCTTCCTGTCCAGGTTTCGAGAGGGTGCGTTTGTGCATGAGGTATCGAATATATTGCTTCCCCCTACTTATACCTCCCGAGGAGATCACGAATACAAAATTAGAGAGATTCGAGCGCGCACGGAGGCTTTCCGGCAGTCGTTCTTCCCGCGAACCATACGCGACTGGAACAGGAAAGGGAGGTAATGACAGTGGCACGTAAAGTGCCCTCCGCCACACACCGTTGGGTGTCTTGCGGAGCATAAATGTAGATGTAGACAGTTATGTGTACCCTGCACGACAACGGCTACTGTCCCTGTCACCTGCAACGAGTGCAAGGATCATCAGAGGCTGATTTCCCTCTACTGGCAATTATCTTATCGATGTTTCTCGCACTAGACCATCCAAGTTATGGGATTTCTGGCATCGATCGTCTTTCCCGACGAAGCAACCTTTACCAGAATTGCCACCATCAGTCTGCACAATCGTCGACTTTGGACTACAGACAGTCTTCGGGGAACGGTTGAGGCACTCCATCAGCATCGGTTTGGCAGCAACGTTGGGGTGGGGATTCTTGGCGACCACATTCTTAGGCCGGTTATTATTCCACAACGCCTCGACGGAGGAACGTAACAGGACTTACTGCGGAATACTCTGCATAGGCTGTTTGAGGGTGTGCCTTAGGCAGTACGATAGGTTTTGTGGGTTTTGCACGACAGAGCACAAACCCACTTCTGAATTGCAGTTTGTCGACACCTCAAGAACTTTTTCTGCGGACATTGGATAGGACACAGTGACCCTGTTGCATGGCGTGGCTAGATCAGCTGACGTAAACACTACGGATTTTTACGTCTGAGGGCATCTGAAAAGCATTCTGTGTGCTGAATCAGTTCCCGATGTGCTGACCCTTCAGCTCTGTGTCCGCCGCGACGCCTCTAACACTATTGGGAGAGAGGCTGGAACGTGCGAAAGAGTGCAGCAGTCCACGATGCGACCTGTGGACGCGTGAATTGCATCCTATGGAGGACACTTCAAATATCTCTCGTGACACGGATGCAGTGCAGCTCTGTATTGTGTTCCACGACGATTTGTTGTCGTAGAACGCACACCGTCCATTTCCAGACACATGTTCACAGGACACTTTTTCCTCCATTTCCAATTAGGAACCCATACCTGCGTTTGTCGTTTCTATTAATGACCACTCTGTACATTTGTCGTAACGCCATAACTAAAGATTTTGGTTCTACGAACTACTTGGCCATAAATAAATCATTACCATATATGTTATTTTCTGCTCGATTACACGACAAGATTCACACGCTCATTCATCACAAATCACAATAAATTTCAAGGTTGAAATGTGACTTACCATCACTCACTCTGACAGTGACAGATCAAAATAATGATGTGGACACATTACTTTTTGAAAGCTCGAAACATTACATAACTTACACTCTTCAACAAAATACTGCTTAATTAACTGTTTGTTGACTAAGTACGCATTTTTAAAAATAAGTGTCGTAGTGTCTGAATGTTGACTGTAATGGGAAGTTGTGAATTTTATTTTTTAGACAATTTTAAATTTCTCCCAAACTATTTCAAGTACGAAACTGAGAATCCTACAACACTAGTCGGGAAGACTATAAAATATCGTATACAGGGTGATTAAAAAGTCAGTATAAATTTGAAAACTTAATAAACCACGGAATAATGTAGATAGAGAGGTAAAAATTGACACACATGGTTAGAATGACATGGGGTTTTATTAGAACCAAAAAAAGTTCTCAAAATGTCCGACAGATGGCGCCCAAACTGCTACCGTGACGGGTGAGAGGTACGCCGATATGTTACAGAATCGCATCATCCCCAGCCTAGCTGATAAAAACCTGCTGGAACGTACGATGTTTATGCAGGATGGCACTCCACCCCATATTGCTAGACGTGTGAAAGATCACTTGCGCGCGTCGTTCGGTGATGATGGTGTGCCCAGCCGCCACTTCTGTCATGCTTGGCCTCCCAGGTCCCCAGACCCCAGTCTGTGCGATTACTGGCTTTGGGGTTACCTGAAGTCGCAAGTGTATCGTGATCGACCGACATCTATAGGGATGCTAAAAGACAACATCCGACGCCAATGCCTCACCATAACTCCGGACATGCTTTACAGTGCTGTTCACAACATTATTCCTCAACTACAGCTATTGTTGAGGAATGATGGTGGACATATTGAGCATTTCATGTAAAGAACATCATCTTTACATTATCTTACTTTGTTATGCTAATTATTGCTATTCTGATCAGGTGAAGCGCCATCTGTCGGACATTTTTTGAACGTTTGTATTTTTTCGGTTCTAATAAAACCCCATGTCATTCCAAGTATGTGTGTCAATTTGTACCTCTGTATCTACATTATTCCGTGATTTATTCAGTTTTCAAATTCATACTGACTGTCTGATCACCCGGTAGATCGGAGTATGGGAAATGAGTATTATCTTACAGGTCGGTGTGTAATTTTCCCACACGACAGCTTGGAAAGAGGAAGGCAGCGTAGAAAATACATAAGGCCCGCTTTCGAGTGCTCTGTAAGGAGCCCAGGCTACTGAGGAGACCTCTGCCCCTGTCCTAAGTGCCAATGTAAATACCCACACAACTCACTTTCTGCTTTTCTTACATGTTTGTAGCAAAATTTAAGAACTATGTAAACGGCAGACAAAACTGAACGTCTCAAACTACAAAAATCATACATAAAGTCTACATCCACATCTACATGGATACTCTGCAAATCACATTTAAGTGCCTGGCAGAGGGTTCATCGAACCATCTTCACAATTCTCTACTATCTCGTATAGCGCGCTGAAAGAATGAACACCTATATCTTTCCGTACGAGCCCTAATTTCCCTTATTTTATCGTGGTGATCGTTCCGCCCTAGGTAGGTCGGTGTCAACAAAATATTTTCGCATTGGGAGGGGAAAATTGGGGCCTGGAGTTTCGTGAGAAGATTCCGTCTTTTAATGATTTCCAGCCCAAATCCTGTATCATTTCTGTGACACTCTGTCTCAAATTTCGCGTTAATACAAAACGTACTGCCTTTCTTGGAACATTTTCGATGTACTGCGCGAGTCCTACCTGATAAGGATCCCACACCGCGCAGTAGTATTCTAAAAGAGGACGGACAAGCGTAGTGTAAGCAGTCTCCTTAGTAGGTCTGTCACATTTTCTAAGTGTCCTGCCAATGAAACGCAGTCTTTGGTTAGCTTTCCCCACAAAATTAGCTATGTGTTCCTTCCAGTTTAAGTTGTTCGTAATTGTAATACCTAGGTATTTAGTTGAATTTACGGCTTTTGGATTGGACTGATATATCGTGTAACCGAAGTTTAACGATTTCCTTTTAGTACTCATGTGGATGACCTCACACTCTTCGTTATTTAGGGTCAGCTCCCACATTTCGCACCATTCAGATATTTTTTTCTAAATCGTCTTGCAGTTTCTTTTTATCTTCTGATGACTTTATTAGTCGATAAACGACAGCGTCATCTGCAAACAACCGAAGACGGCTGCTCAGATTGTCTCCCAAATCGTTTATGTAGATTTGGAACAGCAAAGGGACTATAACACTATCTTGGGGAACGCCTAAAATCACTTCTCTTTTACTCGATGACTTTCCGTCAATTACTACCAACTGTGACCTCTAACAGGAAATCGCAAATCCAGTAATATAAATGAGACGATATTCCATAAGCACGCAATTTTACTACGAGCAGCTTACGTGGTAGAGTGTCAAAAGCCTTCCGGAAATCCAGTAATACGGAATCGATCTGAAATCCCTTCTCAATAGCACTCAGCACTTCATGTGAATAAAGAGCTAGTTGTGTTTCACATGAACGATGTTTTCTAAACCCATGTAGTCTGTGTGTCAATAGACCGTATTCTTCGAGGTAATTCATTTTGTTCCAGCACAATATATGTTCTAAAATCCTGCTGCATATCGACGTTAACGATATGGGCCTGTAATTTAGTGGATTACTCTTGCTAACTTTCGTGAATATTGGTGTGACCTGTGCAACTTTCCAGTCTTTGGGTACGGATCTTTCGTCGAGCGAACGGTTATACGTGATTGTTAAGTATGGGGCTAATACATCAGCACACTCCGAAAGGAACCTAATTCGTACATAGTCTGGACCAGAAGACTTGCTTTTATTAAGTGATTCTTTTATTAAGTCTCGAATCAATATCTATATTCCCATATCTTACCGCTCTACAAACTAGACAACCAACATACTTCACAATTTTTTTCGAAATACAATTTCGAATTTTACAAGTGCATACTCTTTTTGAAAACAGTTAAATCTGTTTACGAAAACAAGTTTTACTGAAACAAAACTTACTTCCTAACAACAAACTTTTGCATTTGAGAGTTCAAAGCATCACTTTTAAACTGAATTTCCCACATAAAGTTTGGATGACTTTTAGTCCATTACTACTTAACGTTGTTTCTCGTTTCTGAAATTCCATGGGACCTGAAATGCGAATTTATTTGCTCTTCGTCCAGCGTCAGTTTCTTCGCCCTTCCAAAATATTTCACAATCTTTCGAATTCGATCTGTAGCAGCTGAAATAATTTTGTTATGGCATCTAATGGGTAACTTGCCACCGAAATCCATTATAGTCTGCTCTGGTTACTATTTATTACTCACATAAAACGAATACGTTGCCCACTAAAGCAAAAAATTAATTAAATATTATCCACTGATCACTGAACTTCTGTCCAGTGTACAAACTATTTTGCAACTCCATTTACTTTTGTCTGCCAATGCCCTTGCCACAATAATAACGCCGGTTGCCGTCAGATCACCGAAGTTAAGCCCTGTCGGGCTCGGCTAGCACTTGAATGGGTGACCTCTGTCGAGCGCTGTTTGCAAGCAGGGTACACTCAGCGCTTGTGAGGCAAACTCAGGATCTGCTTGACTGAGATGTGACGCCTCCAGTCTCGGAAACTGACATACGGCCAGGAGAAAGGTGTGCTGACCACATGCCCTTCCATATCCGCATCCGGTGACGCGTATGGCCTCAGGATGACACGGCGGCCGGTCGGTACCTTTGAGCCTTCATGGCCAGTTTGGGGGTGTTTCGTTTTTCATTTTGTCTGCCAAAATACTCATTGGGAAAACCATTCTTAAATTATTTCTAAGTATCACATCGTCCAGCAGCAGAAATTTTCCAAGTTCCTGCTTCCCCTAAAATTTTAAGTAATAAAATTTATCTTTTCTATCAGTACATAATCTAGCAACGAAAACAATAAATTTTTGACAATATAACGCAACTGGATACCTAAAAAAATCTACTCACTACGCTGCAGCAGAACACACACACCTAAAAGGAGGTCATAATTACGCAAGCTTTCGGAGCCAGTGGCTGCCTCTTCAGGCAGAAGGGTTGAAAGGGAAAGAAGAGGGGTTTCAAAACAATTACAAAAATTTTTTCGATTAACACTACCAGCAGGATCAAAATTTAAAAAAAGTCTGATTGTTATACAAGCGACTTCAGATGACTCAGTTGCAAAATTACATTCACCATCATCAGTGATTATTCAGCTGTTCTTCTCTACGTCAGACAATCTACAATCATGCTCATACAAACTACGACTACATTATTAACTGCATCAGGCAGCTGATGTAGGATAGCTTCTATTTCATTCAGTCATACACACACATTCTTTTCAAACTGTACTTATTTACCTTTTCTTAGCGATTCCACTATAGTAATCTTTTTCATTACTTTTTACGCATCACCATTTAATGTATGTGACCTTCATTTTCTTTCTCGAGCTATTCAGTTAATTCCCTCTCTTAATTCGATTTTTACGTCCTCTGCGGACCTCTCACATTTGGTCTCAACATGAAAAATCCTTTCCTCAGATTTATTACCAAACTCATGTAATTATATCCATAAAATTTGCTTTAACTTAGGCTCCTAAAATTCAACATGCCCATTAACTTCATATTTGAAACTACTGAGTCACTAGGTAAACAACTGTACCGCTGATCATTTTTCTGACAGCTGTTACTGGATTGTTGCCCAGTTTTGTGACTGATATTACCAGACTGTTGATCAATCTTATTGTTCTTACCTCTAGCCAAATTACTTATTTTACTATATTGTTCTTTTATTGTGATTACTAGTTTCAAAAACATTTCCTGAGCACTCTCAGGTTCATATTCCTCATGTGTCGAACTGTATGGCACCTTTATGGTCTTTGAACAGAGTCGTGAGGCTTCTCCCAGTTCTCCCTGTATGCTAAGAGGGGCAACTTTAGAAACTGAGCTATACAAGATCTATAACATCACCTATGCTACAGGACTTCCCCCATTACATCCAACTCCGGGATGCTATTCCAATTCAGGAGAGCCCTGGCAATAGTGATAATGTAAGGGGGAAAAGAAACTGAAGGTATGAAGTTCGTGTTAGGTAGGGCAAATCATCTGAGTAGTTCGTGCAACAATGTTGACCACAGTGTTGTGGTGGTGTAAAGGTTAGCGTGTCTGCCTAGAAGACCCGGGTTCACATCCTGAGTCTCGCAAAAGTTTTAATTCATTTCTCCCATGTCCACCATTATCGTAAATAAAGATGAGACTTTAACGTCTCGACAAAAATTTAATTATAAGATCTATAAGACCTAATTAAAAGTGACATCAAAGACAAATCACAAAATATATGCGATTTTGGTGAAGTTGAGGGCAAAGAACATCTTCTACAATGTTCTAACCGTTCGAGATATGTGCCCTTGATCGACTGTGTCTTGGCAATAATGATGCAATTAACATGGCCAATACTAGGCTGAAAAACTGCAAAAGTAATTTTCCAGTCTCTAAAAAGTAAAAGGTACGTGTGCCACTGTGTAAATATTTATTCACAATTTCTTAAAATGTAGCCTACACAGATAAGAGTGCTACAAAATGTGTCTCAGACACATTTAGTGACAACCGGTGCTATTCTACTGATCAGGCGTGCACAAACACAGACAAGTGCAAATCAGAATCGTTCCATACTGGCTAAAATGATCACCTTTAACAGTGACCAGCTAAATTTACACACCTTGTCTGACCTATAGGGTCTACAGAATGAGTTGTTCCTTTCAGCTTGTTGCTAGGTAGTTCGCATGCTAGGGGTGTGGGCCAACTTCTGCAGGATGAATTAGGGTCAGAATACCAGGTCACAAGTCTTTTCAAACCTAGCGCTGGACTGGGGCAGGTTACAGAGGATTTAGGTTCACTATGTAGAGGCTTTACTAAGGAAGATACCGTGGTTATTGTGGGTGGGCCGGGCAACAGTATTGACAGAGATCCGGGGTACAGCATAGAGTGTGACCTGGCAAATATTTCATCAACATCGAGTCATACCAGTGTTGGGTTTGTGTCGGTTCTGGAGCACCGCGACCAGCCTCATTTGAGCTCTTCTGTCAGGAGAGTTAATTTGGAGTTGGAACAGCTACTTGGATCTGGTGCAGGGTCACACATTGGTGTGGTTCCTGTTGATTCACTCTGTAGGTGGGACTATACTAGACATGGCCTACACCTCAACAGGAAAGGGAAGGGTAAACTGGCTGGGCTGATAGCAGGAAATTTAAAGGGGGGAGGAACTACATCTCATGGTGGTAACTCTTTTTTAGTGTAAGATCAGTGTCCAGTGGGAAACTCAGCCAGGCGAGTACTAAAGATGTTAAAAAAGTTCAAGATACTCACAAAAGTAAAATGAAAAATGTTAGTATATTTCATCAAAATATTGGGGGATTGAAGAATAAAATTGATGAGCTTCTGCTTTGTTTAGAAGATGTAGAAACTGAGAATGTAATAGATGTACTATGCCTGTCTGAGCATCACATTGTCACTGATATGCAAAAGGTTAGCATCAATGGGTACAAATTAGCTGCACATGTAAGTAGAGATAATATGATGAGAGGAGGAGTTGCCATATATGTCAGAAGCTTCCACAGTGTAAAAAATTTAGAAACTAAAAAATTTCGTGTAGAGCAACATATGGAAGCATGTGCCACTGAACTAAAACTAAATGATGGCACTTTCATAATTGTAACAGTGTATAGGTCCCCCTCAGGGAATTTCCAGCTATTTTTAGAAAACTTGAGTGCTTTGTTGTGCTATCTGTCAGACAGGGGGAAGCAAATTATCATTTGTGGGGATTTCGATGTTGATTCCCTGAAAGAGTGTAATAGGAAGAATGACCTCAGTTCTTTCAATTTGAGCTCTGTCATTGATTTTCCTACTCCAATAACAAAGAACAGCAGGACACTGATAGATAACTTTTTTATAGACCAAGATAAATTTAAGGACATAAATGCTTATCCTGTTGAGAATGGACTTCAGATCATGGTGCACAGTTAGTTACAGTACATGACATAGCTCCATGCAGTATATCAAATCACAATTTCAAAGCAGTGCATTCAATGAACAATATAACTATTGCAAACTTTAGGGAAAGCCTAAGGCAGCTAGACTGGGATGAAGTCTATAAGGAACCTGATGCAAACTTGAAATATAACTTATTTCACGATACATTTTTAAGGGTATTTGAAAATTATTTTCCCAAGAAAATAGTTAAACATAATTCCAAGAAAACATATAAAAAACCTTGGCAAACTAAAGGAATAAGAATATCTTGCAACTGTAAGAGAGAACTATATCTAACAGCAAGAGGGAGTACTGACCCTGAAATTGTTCAATATTATAAAAAAAACTATTGTGTGGTACTAAGAAAAGTTATTAAAAAATCCAGAAGCTTGTGTATCATGTCTGAGATCAGTAACTCTGATAATAAAATTAAAGCAATTTGGAATATTATTGAAAGGGAAACAGGGCAACCAAGAGCACAGGAAGACTTTAGTGCCATAAAACTTAATGACAAGTGTACTAACAAACAATCAGAAATTAAAAATATTTTCAATAATCATTTTTAAATGTTGTGGAGAAAGTAGGATCTAGATCTTCACTAGAAGAGGAAAGGCTTCTAATAGAAGAGGCCATACCTGTGCAGTTTGAAACAACTGTATTTCCACCAGCCACTCCCTCTGAAGTCAGTAAAATAATAAACTCACTGAAAAGTAAAAGCTCTTACGTAATTGATGGCATTTCCAGCAAGATACTTAAAGCTTGTTCCCCACAGATAAGTAGGATTCTCAGCCATGTATGTAATAGCTCTCTGGAGCACAGTGTTTTCCCCAAGAGACTGAAATATGCCATTGTAAAACCATTGCATAAAAAGGGGGATACGTCGGATGTCAACAACTATCGCCCAATCTCTCTTCTGACAGCTCTATGAAAAAAAATTGAGAAAGTAATGTATTCAAGAGTAGCCTCCCATATATGTAAAAATAAAGTACTAACAAAATGTCAGTTTGGTTTTCAGAAAGGCTTTTCAACAGAAAATGCTATATAAATATTAAATGCTCTGAATAACCAGACATCACGCATTGGTATTTTTTGTGATCTCTCAAAGGCCTTTGATTGTGTAAATCATGGAATTCTTTTAGATAAGCTAAATCATTATGGTTTGAGGGAGGCAGTGCACAAATGATTTAATTCATACTTAACTGGAAGAATGCAGAAAGTGATTCATGTATTGATAAAACAACAGCTGATTCCTCAAACTGGGTGGCTATCAAGTATGGGATCCCCCAGGGTTCAGTCTTAGGTCCTTTACTGTTCTTGATATACAATGACTAACCACTCCACATTGATGAAGACGCAAAGTTAATTCATTTTGCTGATGATACAAGTATGGTAATAACACCCAAAAACCAAGAACTAAGTGATGTAATTGTAAATGATGTTTTTCACAAAATTATTAAGTGGTTCTCAGCAAACAGGCTCTCTTTAAATTTTGAAAAAACACAGTATTATACAGTTCTGTACACTAAATGGCACAACTGCAGTAATAAATATGGACTTTGAACAGAAGTCTGTAGCTAAGATAGAATTTTCAAAATTTTTAGGTGTGGCCATTGATGAGAGGTTAAACTGGAAGCAACACATTGATGGTCTGCTGAAACGTCTGTTCACCTATGTATGCTATTAGGGTTACTGCAAATTTTGGTGACAAGAATCTCAGTAAATTAGCGTACTATGCCTACTTTCATTCACTGTCTTCGTATGGCATCATATTCTGGCATAATTCATCGTTGAGTAGAAAAGAATTCATTGCTCAAAAACGTGTAATCAGAATAATTGATGGAGCCCACCCACAGTCATCCTGCAGACATCTATTTAAGGATCTAGGGATCCTCACAGTAACCTCACAGTATATACATTCACTTATGAAATTTGTTGTTAATAATCCTACACAGTTCAAAAGTAATACCAGTGTGCATAGCTATAATACCAGGAGAAAGGAAGATCTTCACTATGCAGGGTTAAATCTGACTGTGGCACAGAAAGGGGTAAATTACGCTGCCACAAAAGTCTTTGGTCACCTACCAAACAGCATCAAAAACCTGACACATAGTCAACCAACATTTGAAAATAAATTAAAAGAATTTCTAGATGACAACTCCTTCTACTCACTGGCTGAATTTTTAGATATAAATTAAGGAAAGAGAAGTAAAAAAACTAGCTTAAACATTCGTGTCATGCAATATTTTGTGTAGTGCAATATCTTGTACAGACATCTTTTATTAACCTGACACGTTCCACATCATTACGAAGTGTCGTATTCATGATCTATGGAACAAGTATTAATCTAATCTAATCTAATCTCTCAAAATCATGAATGGAATGTGTATGTGCTACTGAAAGATACCTAAACTGATTTGATGTCAATGATGATATTCTGCAATTATGATTTTGGACACATAAACAACAAAACCTAATGAAAGAATATATTTCATCGTGTTTTCAAGTAGACCTGAAAATTAATTGGTGTAATACTGACATGTAACCAAAAATTTGAGAAGAAAAATTAAAACCGTCATATAGCCATTTGATGACATTTACCTAGGGAATTTGAAAATAATCACTCAAAGTGCAGAAAAAAACCACACCCTTAAATTGACCTGGCGTGGTTCAGGAAAATTAAATACTGTTTTAAGAAATGATACTGTGATATGTCTGTAATGAAAAATTTATAGTCAATTTGTGTAACCGATTTTGAGCTAACACAGTGAAGCAAAGCCATTTAATTCAAAACGATTAAGGAAACTTAGTACAGCACACCAGCAATTGCCCTGTCTGTTGGATGTTAGTAGAAGAGTGCAGAAAATAAGCAAGTGAATAAGAAAACTTACAGAAGGAGTAGATAGAATTGTGATGATTGTGCATATAAATTGAAATGGAGCTGAACTTGACACATAGTAGGTAAATGAGTACTAAACAGATCAACGAAGGTCTTTGCTGTATTCCAAGAAACAAGAAAATAGAGAAAATATCCTAATGGAAGAAGGATAGAAAAGAGAAAACACTCAGGTCCAGCAAGCACGCATATGAATATAAACTCTATTTCTTAGAGAAGTCTTGGGGAAGCCTGTATCCGCCATTGGACATGAAATGCCTAAGATGATGATGATGATGATGAAGTCAGTCCTGAGTTGCATCATAAAACAGGAAAAAAGGGACCAAACAAGTATGTTTTGACCTAATCCTGTAAATTAATTACAATGTGGAAAGATGTGCAGACTTGCAGAATTGAGAGAGTAGGTGACAAAAATATTTTATTACTGTAGCAATGAAATAGGTCACTGATATTAGAAGAGTTGCGTGCGATTTCAGTTCGTATTATATTACAGCCACTGGTAAATTAGTGCAGCAGAGATTTTGTAACCTATCAAACACAGTATCACAGGTACCAATGTTAACAATTTATCCTTATTTTTCAGACTAGTGTGAACAAATAAACTCTGAAATATCATAGTCACTGATAATGAAACATGAAGTTAATTTTGATCACTTACAAGGTAAACCCCTATGGTGTTTCTAACATATAGTGTGTGTATGTGTTGTAGCCTAATGTTGTACCCATAATGGAATTCTCACGTACACAAATGATTAAAACGGCCCTGCTATTGACAATCTACGCCTACAGATTTCCATAAAACGAAGCTTGGTATTGTGGTTTTACTTTGCTTCATTTTAGCAATCAAACCAATTCCTGCTATAGGGATGCTACTAGAATCAATCACAACTTGGATACCATAAATGATTTATTGTCAAGAAATATATGGAGTACAAAAATTCTGTAAATATGGTAGACCTCACCCTAAATGTAATTTCTAGATTGGCGGAACATATTTTTCTCTTTCATGGGACCATGTACCGCTTTATTAGATGGACACCAAGTTGCCTGTTACTGATTAGCGGTGAGGAACGGAAGACATGCACCTTGACAGACACTTTCGGATGAAGCTCAGTTGACAAGCAAATAGAACTCAATCCATTTACTGTGAGTGTTTCCCTAACAGCCTAACTCAGGAGCTGATGATGATGTCGCTGTTTGGTTTGTGGCGCGCTCAACTGCGCGGTCATCAGCGCCCGTACAAAGTACAAATTTTTATATAGCCCAATCTAGCGACTGTCACGAATGATGATGATGATGATGATTATGATGATAATGAAATGATGAGTACAACACAGACACCCAGACCCCGGGCAGAGAAAATCCACAACCCAGCTGCGAATCGAGCATGGGACCCCATAATCTAGAGGCAGCAATGCTACCCACTAGACCACTAACTGCGGACGCAACTCAGGACTGTGTGTCACCTACTGAAGAACCAACGGCATTTCACTGCAGCAACGATTTGCTCATTAAGCTGGTGTGCAGATGAGGTACATGGCGTATGTGTAATTCTCTGCCTACACAGGGGATGCAATACGCTGTCCACAAATGTCCAAGGCTCAAATTT
This sequence comes from Schistocerca gregaria, assembly GCF_023897955.1. Classification (NCBI taxonomy): domain Eukaryota; kingdom Metazoa; phylum Arthropoda; class Insecta; order Orthoptera; family Acrididae; genus Schistocerca; species Schistocerca gregaria. The sequence continues at coordinate 92,572,164 of NC_064930.1, read as the reverse complement.
CGTCAGAGCAAGACATAACACAACTCAAGATTTATGTTTTCTCACCAGCGCGAAACTGAAATCCGACCCAAGCATTCTTTCGTAAAGATGCATTTCAATGTGTGTCAGACTTCACAGAAAGGTAAAGAACCATCACTCTACTGAACAGAATAACAACTTTGTTCACAAAGGAACGTCTTCACACCTCCTTGTGTCACAAGTAGCACGCCGCAAAATCTAGTCGCCAGATTCTCTGCTGTAGCTCTTACCTGTGAAGATTATATAGGTTGATCCCCAGACGGAAGTATCTTCTATCAGTCCCCACAGGAAAGTGAGTTCACGCCATACGCCCACTCTCTCTGGTAACTTGGCGTCTATACCTGTGCTCAGACGACGAATCCAGCGGCCGTTAGAGAAGGATTGCCACAACAAGGGCATTAATCTGCTAACCAATCGCCTGTAGCTCATACTCCATTCAAAAGATCTTCTGGAAGTTGGCTTCTTGATGGGAAGTGTGCCTCGTCACTTCCCATGAGAAGATTCCTCGCATATCAGCTGATGACTGTTGTCTGTGACCCTGCACATTCCTTCACATAAAAACTATGTGTTTTCGTATTGTTCCGCCCCCAACGCTTTCACCAGGTACAATATTCTGAAATTATTTTTCGGATCACCAGACGGGAACCTCCCACCTGCACCGTCCACCATACAGTATTTCTGTTGTGTCAGCGTTGTAAACTGCCACCTCCTTCCTTTTTTCCCCTCAGGGTAGTAAATACCTGGCTCTGCAGAACACCACTACTCCCCACCCAGCCCTTCTGGAGCCAACAGCAGCTTGTAAGGTATGCATTGTCCACGTCGACCTTTCTGTTAGCACCCAACTCTAATTAACTCCCAGACAAGCAGTACTCCAGTAATTCTTCGTATGTGGTGCTAGCTAGCATCAGTGAACGACATGATCAATAACGCGATTGTTCATCGTAAACAGTGCTGTAATAAACAGAAGAGACAAAGAAACTGGTGCACCTGCCTAATATCATGTAGGACCTCCGCGATCGCGCAAAAGTGCTGCAACACGAGGTGCCCTAGGACTGTGAAGTAGTGCTGGAGGGTACTGACACCATGAATCCTGCAGCGCTGTCCATAAATCCGTAGATGTACGAGGGGGTGGAGATCTCTACTGAACTGCATGTTGCAAGGCATGCTCAGTAATGTTCATATCTGGCGAGTTTGGTGGCCAGTGGAAGTGTTTAAACTCAGAAGTGCGTTCCTGGAGCCATAATGCAGCAATTTTAGACGTGTGGGGTGTGGCATTGTCCGACTGGAATTGCCCAAATCCGTCGGAATGCACATTGGACACGAATGGATGCAGGAGATCAGACAGGATGCTAGCGTATGTGTCACCTGTCAGAGTCGTGTCTAGACGTGTCAGGGGTCCCATATCAGTCTAATTGCACTCGCCATCAAACATTACAGAGCCTCCACCAGCTTGAACTGTCCCCCCTCCCTTCCCCCGACATGCAGGGTCCATGGATTCATGAGGTAGGCTCCATACCCATACACGCCCATCCACTCAAAACAACTTGAAACGATACTGGCCCTACCAGGCAACATGTATCCAGTCACCAAAACTCCAACTTCAGTGTTGATGGGCCCAGTCGAGGTATATTGGACTCTGCAGTGCAGTCATCAAGGGTACACGAGTGGGCCCTCAGCTCTGGAAGCCCATATCAATGATCTTTCGTTGAATGGTTCGCAGGCTGACACTTTTTGATGGCCCAGTACTGAAATTTGCAGCAATCTGCGGAAGAGTCACACTTCTGTCACGTTGAATGATTCTCATTATTCATCGTTGGTGACTTTCTCACCTGATCTTTTCCCGGACGCAGCGATGTCGGAGATTTGCTGTTTAACCGTATTCCTGATATTCACAGTACCCTCATCAAATTGTCGTACAGGAAAATGGCCACGTCATCGCTACCTCGGAGATCCTGTGTCCCATCGCTCGTGCGCCGACTATTATGTGACGTTCAAGCTCAATAAAATCTTGATATCCTGCCATTATAGCGCCAGTAGCCGATCTAACAACTGCGCCCGACAGTTGTTCTTTTATATAGGCGTTGCCGACCACATCCCCATACATTATCTGTTACAAGCCCTTGTATTCGAATACCAGTTTCTTTGGTGCTTCAGTGTATGTGACCATAAGTATACTGAATAAAGAAATAATAATGCTGAGAATTGAAGTTCACAAAAGGCAAAGCATAAGGTGATAGCCACAGCCACCTCACAGAAAAAGGTGTCGATCATGTAAGAAAAAATCCATACAGTAATTACATATGCATATATAACTGTTGCCTAACTACATGTTCTTAAAAGAAATTTGCTTCCAACTTTCTATGAAATTGCTTCCACTTACTCACACATAATGCATGCACTTATGTAAATTACATACACAAGTTTATCAGTAACATCTGAGCACAGATTTCAATTTAAATTGTGGTTACCAATAAATGATATACATTCAGATTTTTTTATGAACACACAAAAACATTATGTGCAGTTCCTCGTTTAAAATAAGTGTACTTAAAAAGATTTGTCTCAGCTAATAAAGTAATAAATATCAGACTGTGTTCAGTGGGATGTCTAGATAATTAATGCCTCACAACGTTCTTTGGTTATGTAGTAATATCCCAGAAAACGTTACTATACATATATTACAAGTTTTGGAGATTGAGTGATGTCTATAATATTTATTATGTTGTGTGTACAACGTTTCCAAATGAGTTGTTGTTATTGTTCTTCCATTTGTTGTACAGAACTGTAGACATAATCGTAGCAGAAACTTAAATTAGAGTAAAAACCTGAATGGTAAACCTATAACTGTATCAGATATCAAACAACAAATAACAAACACATGTGCAATTGGAAAAGCTTGTAAAATATTTTTGTGTGAAATATAATTTCATATGTTGAGATTATAATGTATGATTTGCTAATAATGAATCAGTTGTTTTTTTATAATTATAACAGAGAGTGCATACAGTTATCAACAAGAAAAGATTCATAATCAACAAATCGTTAGACATACTTTCTGACTTTTCTCTTTTCTTCTTGCTGGACTGCTTTATAGGGATTATTCTGTTCCAGCCCCAGGAAGTGTGAGAGCTGTGAATGTAGTGCCTTTGGTGTCTGGCAGACAGCTGAATGTTACATGGCAGCCTCCGCTGAATTCACAAGACGAGTCACTACGATACAAAGTCACATATCAGGTATCTACAAAAACTACCAGTTATTTGATGTAACATGAACGAAAATAATGACTGCAAAATAATTATGACTAGGGTTACACACTACTATTCACCAAATTAACATCACACTATCTAATAGAAGGGGACATTAAACTTTTTTAATGCTGTTCTCCACTCTTATTAAATGGTCACTTTGTGAACAGAAATGTATTCGTACATTTGTTGCTACCTAAATTAAATATTTGTGACTTCCCTTTCTTCTGTTGTTAAAGAGAGGAATATAACTCGTTTCATAATGTTTTGTGCCCCCTCTTCATCGACTGGTCATCCTGAGAAAATTTTCCACTTAAACCTTGAACAGAAAACAAATGAAATTTTATTCATGAAGAAATGTGCAATAAATGTGACTGCTTGGTTCGAGTTACCTATTTGATAAGAAGGCTGTGAAATCATGGTAGGCTATGAGGTGCTGACGGATTTAAAAGAGTGAAGACAGGTAGGTCATGAATCATGCAAGAGTAACTCAGTTGGTAGACTTGCCCATGAAAGGCAAAAGTTCTGGGTTTTGAGTATGGTCTGGCACACAGTTTTAAACAGTCAGCAAGTCTCAAATCAGTGCACATTCCACAGCAGAGTGAAAATTCATTCTGTATACTAAAGCGTTGATTTACAATACTAATAAATTATAAGAAACTCGATTCAGAGGTGCTTCATTAGAGGCTTTCTATCGTGCACAGTTGTATGACATAGTTCTAAAAAGTATTTAATATGTGTTGATTATAGCATTTCATTTGCTTTGTGTCACACAAACATTACTTAAAGGCTGTGTTCAGACTGTAAATGCCGACATTTCGGTTTTAAAAACTGAGACAAAATTAGTATCATAACAAACTAAGATGGAAATGAAAGCTGGTATTTCGTAAAAAGTCTGACAAATGTATGACATTAACAGTAATTAAACATCATTTTCTGAATTTTTTAGAAGATGATGCATTCTAGAATCGTATCTCACCTTAGCAACAATAATATCCACACCAAACCAGACTTCAGGTTTCAGAAGGATTGTTCTGCTCAGAACGCCATTTAATGTTCACCCATCAAATTTTACAAGCATTAAATAGTAGAACTGACTGGTATTTCTGGGATCTGTCTAAGGCATATGACTGTGTGAATCACATACTATCCTAGATAAATTGATGTTTTATAGGCTTAATGTAGACTGGTAATGGCAGCGAAAGTGTTTCTGAAGAAATTTGTTAAGATCGTGTATAGATTTAATTGTCAGGAAGTCAGTTGTAAAAATATTTGTGTGGAATGTAGCCATGCATAGAAGTGAAACATGGACGATAATCAGTTTACACTAGAAGAGAATAGAAGCTTTCGAATTGTGGTGCTACAGAAGAATGGTGAAGATTAGATGGGTAGATCACATAACTAATTAGGAGTTACTGAATAGAATTCAGGAGAAGAGAACTTTGTGGCACAACTTGACTAGAAGAAGGGGTTGGTTGGTAGGACATATTCTGAGGCACAAAGGGATCAGTTTGATACTGGAGTGCAGCATGGAGGGTAAAAATCGTAGAGGAAGACCGAGAGATTAATACACCACGTAGATTCAGAAGGATGCAGGTGGCAGTAGGTACTGGGAGATGGAGAAGCTTGCACAGTATAGAGCAGCATGGAAAGATGCATCAGACCAGTCTTTGGACTGAAGACCACAACAAAAACAACATAGGCTTAATGATATAGCCAGCGAATGGTAATGTCATATCTGACAAAGACAAAGCAGAAGTGTGTACTTAGTAAGTCAACCAATATAATCTGGGGACATATTTCTGACTAGGTAGAAATCATATATGAGGTTCCCCAAGGTTCAGTCTTTGGTCCATAACTGTTATACATATATGTAAACGATCTTCCACCTCAAGATTGAAATTTCACTCCACAATGGTATGTGTGCTGATATGAAACTTCCTGGCAGGTTAAAACTGTATACCAGACTTAGATTGTCTTTCACAGACAGGTCAGAGCACTTACCCACAAAAGGCAAAGGTCTCGAATTTCAGTCTTTGTTTGGCACACAGTTTTAATCTGCCAGGAAGCTTCAGATCTTCTATCTAATGTACAATAAGAAGAATTAGTTCTTTCTGCAGATGACACTAGTATATTGATCAATCCAAGAATACATACAGAAATGGAAGTAATGTTTAAGCAGGTTCTTAAAAATGTCATCTACTGGTTTCCTGTGAATGGTCTTACCCTCAGTTTTAAAGAGAAGACATATTCAGTTTTGCAGATCTGAGGTTACTATACCAAAGATAAGAGTAAGGCATGAGGGGATATAATAAACAAGGTGGAAATTTCAATATTCTTAGGTGTCAATATTGATGAGAATTCAAGTTGGAACAAGCACATTTTGGAAATCCTAAAACAACTTAGATCAGCCATATTTGCACCTGGAATGGTTGTAAATCCCGGGCAGCCACATATCAGTAAACTGACAACTTCTGTGTATTTTCATTCAGTAATATCACATGGAATTATGTTCTTGGCCAACTCAATTCTAAGGAAAAACGTCCTTTAAGAATAATATGTAGTACTAATTCACGATCATCTTGTAGACTTTTGTTTAAGGAGTCGCGCATTCTGACTGCTACTTTATAGTATAGTTATTCCCTCACGACTCCTGGTGTAAATAATTCACTAACATTCAAAAGGAACAATACTGATCATAATTAAAACACCAGAAGGAAAAAGACATTACTCCTCGTTAAGGTTGTCTTTAGGACAATAAGGGGTGTGTAATGTTGCAATAAAAATTTTTGATCACTTACCTAGTGATATAAAATGTCTGATAGACAGCAAAATAAAACTGAAAACGAACTGAGAAAGTTTCTCCTTGGCAACTATTTCTATTCTGTTGAAGAATTTCTATTACTGTTATGTGTGTAGGAATTACTGACTCATATCTGTACAACCTTTTTTCTTTTTGTAACAAAATAATAAACTTAATAATGTTCATAATGTAACCACATATACAAATTGATTTGTGATGTGAATGTAAAATGATTTGTTCCACATCATTACTGTCTATGATGCAAAATGATCCATGGAACACGTAACTAACTAACTAATTAACTTGAAAGGGCGAAGCTCAAATTATTGAGGGAGCATGATCAGCAATACATGTCCATGACGTGAAAAAGGATTTGTGGCTGAAGCAGTGAATTATCCAGTCATTACCTAAAGGAGAATGGAATGAGTTCAAGAATTGGGAAAGGTCTCACAAAATTTTTGTTTTCATGTAAAATGGGTGTTACTAAGTCGAGAAATTTTGAATGTGCCTTCAGGTACAGACTGAACAATCCATATGAAGGAAGGTCGACCACAAGTCAAAGAAATTAATGTTTGTTGAATACGACTGTGACACTTTTACACAGGATCCATTTATCTGAGGCATTGTTGTCTCTTATAAAAAATAGTTCACAGAAGAACTCAAGGTCAACCGCAACTCACTGAAGTTAAGATTTTAATGAGACAAGCAAGGAGCAGATTACTACATGCATGAGGAAACCAGTTGTCTGGTGAGTCTCTTTATGATGTTCCTGAACATTGCACTGAACATTCTGATTATGTCACTCGAAATATATTCTCGTCGCTGAAACTGAATCGATGAAGCACTAACATGCCTGTCAGATATGAGGGCTATGAACTGGATCTTGTGCAACACAGTAGAAAGGCAAGCTTTGGAGTGGTAGGAGAAGTTGTTGACATTTCTACCTCAAATGGCTCAAACAATGTCATAACACAATGCGTAATGAAGTAGGAAACCTAAGAGTTTCATTAAGTATGCAGTGAATGTAAAATGTGTGTCTGGGTGTTGCATCAAAACCTATAGAGTCATTACAAACTCCAACTAGCTTAAAGAGCTTTCGAGCTGGAGGACAATCCGGTTTAGTAACTTTCAATCCTGTGGCATGTAATAAGAAAGTTGGACTAGTTCTTTCGGCCGCAGTTACAAATAAATCGAAAACGAGAACTTCTGATTTTAAGACAATGTTTTATACGTTTACCTGCAGATAGTAATTTACATGAATCAACCTAATAGATTAATGAATAGTAAAAATAGAATTTTCACTCCGAAGAACAGTTCATATGGCTTAAGACAAGCTCCAGAACTGTGAAATGGGAAAGTCTCAAATTTTTTAATGATGTTCTGAAATGTAAATTCTTATGCTGATGATCGTTGTATCTATTACAATGAAGAAAGAAACATTATTATACCATTGTTTGTTAATGGTTGATTAGTTATTGAGATATGATCAGTCGGTACCACTAAAGTTTTGAACAAGTTGAAGCAAAAATTTTGAAATACCATTTAACAGCACATTTCAGTCATATCTGCGAATAGAAATTAAAATAATGTCATAGAAAGGTTTTCTAATCCATTTAAATATACGAATAAAAGACTAAAAGTCAGAGGTCTACATTTTAATACCAATATATAACACTGAATGGTGACAGATAGAGAAAATATTGTTTATGAAAAGCCATCAAAATTCAATAAACCATATCAAAGAGCTATAGGCAGTCTGTGGTGCCTCCCAATAATATCTCATCTGAATATTAGTTTTGGTGTTCAATAGTTTAGTGCATTGAATACTCATAATAAATCCATGGTGATTCACTGGAAACTAGAGAAAAATATTTTTAGTATGTAATATTATCTAATAAGTTTGTTATAATCCGTAATGGAGCTTCACACAGCTTGCCCCTGGTGGTTCTAAATGGAGGATGAAAAAGTCTGGCATATTATCTGATGGAGAATCAATACAGCTTGACTAGGCATATTCGGATTATCAAAGTGAAAATCCTGTCTGATGTAATAGCGAATCTGAAGACTTAGGATAATGTGATCAGGATAATAAACAAAATAATAAGTAAATGATTATTAACTGAAACCCTCAGCTGCCGACAGGTGTTGTTGATTTACCTCGATGTGGACAGTTGAAAATGTGACCCCGACCGGGGCTCGAACCCGGGATCTCCTGCTTACATGGAAGACGCTCTATCCATCTGAGCCACTGAGGACACAGATGAATAGCGCGACTGCAAGGACTTCTCCCTTGCACGCTTCCCATGAGACCCACATTCCCAATAAATATATCAACTGAATGCCAATGGATTTCCCACCATGCAATAGGGGCCCATTACCTGGTATGCATAAAAGCAAAGCCTTGTTAAACGTTTGACAGCTGAAGCAATATGTTGAGTCACTGCCTCATTGATCAGTGATGTAAATTATGTCTTCGAGAAGACTTCGAATGTCAAGCTTGAATCAAACAGGATGTTACATAAATGTTGACAAATACAGAGTAACTCGTAAGACGTTCATGTTCTACTGTTTAAATCCAGTACAGGACATTGTATGGTGACAATAGGCCAGAAGCATAGAGAATTTGCAGGAAAGTTCATTTAATGCCACATTGAAAATACTGTCAAATTAAGAGATGTTAGAAACTCCTAACAGCTTGCTGATATGTCTACTGTTTAGGTCTGTCACTTATAAACTATTTGGAGAACTAAAAATATTTAAAGAGAAATGTTGAGAGTGAATTATTCATCTTAAACCTTGTTTTTCTGTGTCTTGTGTATAATCTTCGTAAGTTTATTCCCGGTCTCCTCATGGTACTGAAGTAAATACTTTTTGATTTGTCACATTCTCAGTCTGGTTAAGTATGTTGCATGGAAGAGTTATCAAGTTTCGTTCTCTGCTAAAATTGTGCAAATAGTTACTTGTTACTAAAGTAATCAAATCATGAGAAACAATGCAAGTGATTTATCTTGGAAACATCAGAATTTTCATCTGGTTGTGGGCTCATCATGTTAAAGTACATTACTTAGAAAGTGGACTTGCCGAGAAAGGCTCAATTCAATAACATAAATAGGAATTTGAAGGCAATATATGATGCACAAGGAATGTGAAAATGATATCTCCATTTGTAATCAGAATTATGTGTACTTGAAACACTTCGTTTGCCAGCAGCCCACAGTGCAGTAGAAGAATCAGAAGATTGTTAGCATTTACCCCCACCTCATAATGTAGAATAGACATAGAAAGAAACTCAACATTTCCAGCTAGCACACATTGCATAAATTGTATACGAAACGAAAATTCGTAGGCTTATATGAGAGAAGACATGAAGTTCCACAATAATAAAGGAAGTTCCACCTTTTATGACTGATTTTGTTTCCTGGTCAGATACATGGCACAAGAGAATGCCATAAAGGAGTTATCACAGATAAGCAATGTACTGCATCAGTTATACAACAATGTTAGTAGTAATTACCATCAAGAAAGAGAGAGAAAATTTTTTTATCTATATAAACAGAGTGTGTAGTTCATAGCTAGTAAGCTTGCAAATTTTGAACAGTTATTTACAAATGACTTCAGTTATATAAATGCCATATGAATTAGCAAACAATTACTAAAATCAGTGTAAATTAGCTACCTGAGTAAACGAGCCTACACATTAGCTGTGTGTTATTGCACAGAAAGTCATAAAGGTGAAAATGATGCCGAATTTACAAAAAAACTGTGCATAATATAGAAAATGCGGTCAGTTATGATATTTAAATCAAGAAAAAGATTGCGATTTAGCTGCTATCAAAATTTTAGACTTCATAATTATTATTGCTGGCGTTCCCCAAGCAGCAACGTTAAAAAAATTGTGAAATGTCTAGAAATATTGGTAACAATAAAAAATGTGCTGTGGCTACGTTAATTCATGATATTAAGACAACAAGGAAAGTTACAGAATCACTACTGCTTCACTGATCTTACTAATTCTGAAAGCAACAGTAACATTTCTCACAATACGGGAAAACTGTTCCAAAACGACTTTAGACAAGGTGCTTACAAACAGTTTTTTGCAGTCCATAGATTCCGTGTATGCACAATACAGTGACCAATTATGTCCAAGGAATGTACCTTCAAACGTTTCCACTTGAAATACAACAAGAAATATATAAAAACTGTAAAAATTGCAGCGAAAATATTTACAAGCAGTACACAGTGGGAAGCATATGATGTAGATGATAGTGGTTGAATAGTGAGACCTCTCTTAAATAAATTCTGGCGTTATTTCCATACTACTTTCCTTCTAACTCAGAAGCACATCAGATCAAATGAATCTAAAAGGAAGTCACAGATAAGAACAGGAATTAACGTTTCGTATGGAAATGTTTAACCTTACCATGTTCCCAGAGAGGTACATTAAGAAATTTGTGAAAAATACACAAAACATATATCAGACAGTTCTAATGAATTGTCAATGACAGCTTTAAAACAGTATCTTCAAATAAAGTGGATGTAGTATGGTATGCGATAAGTTACTGTGTGAATACTATAGAGTAATTACAGGTGGCCTGTGTGGCCGAGCGGTTCTAGACGCTTCAGTTTGGAACAGAGTGACCGCTACGGTCGCAGGTTCGAATCTTGCCTCAGGTATGGATGTATGTGTGATGTCCTTAGGTTGATGAGGTTTAAATAGTTCTAAGTTAGAGGGGTTGATGACCGCAGCTGTTAAATCCCATAGTGCTCAGAGCCATCTGAAGTAATTTCTACAAAATATCAGCAACCCCTCACACAATACACAAAGTATAATAAAGTCTTCCTTAGCCCCCATATTCTAAAATGAAAATAATGATAGTGGAAATATATTAAGCACAAAGAGTCTAAGCAACAGATTATTATCTGAAATTGATGAAATGGCTGAGTTTTCCATAAAGAACCACTCTAATATAAAATGTTTAATTAATCTCTAATTAATCTCTAATTACGCGAAGCGAAATGTAGTGTGAGGAGGGCTATGCGAGAGGCTTTCAATGAATTCGAAAGTAACGTTCTATGTACTGACTTGGCAGAAAATCCTAAGAAATTTTGGTCCTATGTCAAAGCGGTAGGTGGATCAAAACAAAATGTCCAGACACTCTGTGACCAAAATGGTACTGAAACAGAGGATGACAGACTAAAGGCCGAATTACTAAATGTCTTCTTCCAAAGCTGTTTCACAGAGGAAGACTGCACTGTGCTTCCTTCTCTAGATTGTCGCACAGTTGACAAAATGGTAGATATCGAAGTAGACGACAGAGGGATAGAGAAACAATTAAAATCGCTCAAAAGAGGAAAGGCCGCTGGTCCTGATGGGATACCAGTTCGATTTTACACAGAGTACGCGAAGGAACTTGCCCCCCTACTTGCAGCGGTGTACCGTAGGTCTCTAGAAGAGCGAAGCGTTCCAAAGGATTGGAAAAGGGCACAGGTCATCCCCGTTCTCAAGAAGGGACGTCGAACAGATGTGCAGAACTATAGACCTATATCTCTAACGTCGATCAGTTGTAGAATTTTGGAACACGTATTATGTTCGAGTATAATGTCTTTTCTGGAGACTAGAAATCTACTCTGTAGGAATCAGCATGGGTTTAGAAAAAGACGATCGTGTGAAACCCAGCTCGCGCTATTCGTTCACGAGACTCAGAGGGCCTTAGACACGGGTTCACAGGTACATGCCGTGTTTCTTGACTTCCGCAAGGCGTTTGACACAGTTCCCCATAGTCGTTTAATGAACAAAGTAAGAGCATACGGACTATCAGATCAATTGTGTGATTGGATTGAGGAGTTCCTAGATAACAGAACGCAGCACGTCATTCTCAATGGAGAGAAGTCTTCCGAAGTAAGAGTGATTTCAGGTGTGCCGCAGGGGAGTGTCATAGGACCGTTGCTATTCACAATATACATAAATGACCTGGTGGATGACATCGGAAGTTCACTGAGGCTTTTTGCAGATGATGCTGTGGTGTATCGAGAGGTTGCAACAATGGAAAATTGTACTGAAATGCAGGAGGATCTGCAGCGAATTGACGCATGGTGCACGGAATGGCAATTGAATCTCAATGTAGCGAAGTGTAATGTGATGCGAATACATAGAAAGATAGGTCCCTTATCATTTAGCTACAAAATAGCAGGTCAGCAACTGGAAGCAGTTAATTCCATAAATTATCTGGGAGTACGCATTAGGAGTGATTTAAAATGGAATGATCATATAAAGTTGATCGTCGGTAAAGCAGATGCCAGACTGAGATTCATTGGAAGAATCCTAAGGAAATGCAATCCGACAACAAAGGAAGTAGGTTACAGTACGCTTGTTCGCCCAATACTTGAATACTGCTCAGCAGTGTGGGATCCGCACCAGGTAGGGTTGATAGAAGAGATAGAGAAGATCCAACGGAGAGCAGTGCGCTTCGTTACAGGATCATTTAGTAATTGCGAAAGCGTTACGGAGATGATAGATAAACTCCAGTGGAAGACTCTGCAGGAGAGACGCTCAGTAGCTCGGTACGGGCTTTTGTTGAAGTTTCGAGAACATACCTTCACCGAAGAGTCAAGCAGTATATTGCTCCCTCCTACGTATATCTCGCGAAGAGACCATGAGGATAAAATCAGAGAGATTAGAGCCCACACAGAAGCATACCGACAATCCTTCTTTCCACGTACAATACGAGACTGGAATAGAAGGGAGAACCGATAGAGGTACTCAGGGTACCCTCCGCCACACACCGTCAGGTGGCTTGCGGAGTACGGATGTAGATGTAGATGTAGATGTAGATCCTGTAAGTACCAAGAACTATTTCAGTAAGGGAAATGTGAAAAAGAATGTTGCCTGCATTTCTAAATCACAATTTGTTATACTTCACTGAAGATTATTCAATTGAAGATTGACTGATTTTTTGGAGAAAATTCCAATTATATCAGATTTTCTACGTGGGTTCAGGAAGAATAAATCCACACATAGTAACATACATGGCGAACATTATTGAAACCTAGAGACTGTAGGGACGGATTTCCGACTGGAAATGAAGGGGAAAAGATTCTATGAACAGGTGTCCAGAAATGGACAGTGTTCATGCAATGAGAATAGATCGTCCTGAATCACAGTACAGAGATGCATCGTAACCTTGTCGCAGGAATGTTCAAAGTGGCCTTCATGGGACTGCGTGTGATAGGGATGTTAATGGTTGTCACACATGTTGGTGGACCACTTCCCTGGAACTGTCCTAGGAATCGTCTCAATATGGTGTAGAAGGCAGTCCTCCAAATATGGTGTCTGGAAGGACCCATTATCACACACACATTCGAAAAGGGCCTCAAATGAGGTGTATGTCTGTGAGGGTACTTGTTTTGGTGTAGCTGAGCTGCCTCTAGGCCGTTTCCATCTGTTGGCCGTAAACAAACTCGATCTCGCCTTGTTGCCGACATGAATACCGGTCCGTTATGCTCCTTTCATTACTCTGCGACAACCACACAGCCTGCAACACAAAAGGAACACTCGGAACATGGTCAGATGAACTGTCATTTGTCATCTACCATGGCAATGGTGCATTTCTGGACACATGTAAAAAGGACGCTTCTCCTCTTTTTCCAGTCAGGAATATGTCCCTGCAGTTTGGCGGTTTTATTAATGTTCCCCCCATATATGAACCCATACAGTATCCTACAGATGTTACCAACACAAAAGGAAAACTGTTGGGATTTTACTAAATTTACTGAGCGCATTCGGTGCCACTGATCACATAATGTTGTTAATGAACCTACTGTTCTATGTCATCAGATACAGCCCTGTGTGCCAAGTCAAGTCATATATTAAAAACAGGAGACAAAAAATAAGAACGAAACACATCAAAGAAGAGAATGTTGCAAGGTTCAAATCTAAATACGGAGATATTTCATTAGGTGTGCCATAAGTTTCAATGTGGGGCCCACCTTGTTTTTGTATACATAAATGACTTACTATTGAACATCGAATGTTCATCATTACTCTTGTCTCTTCTTCCGCTGTTTCTTCCTGCTCAGTTTATTAGAAGTACCAATTTTCTTAAACGAAAAGCTCAAATAAAAGCAGTATACTGTTGGTAGATGGAAGAAGTATCTTCCATAGTGGCGAACCTGATCATGAGCTTCGAGAACCTGGAAATGAAGGAACAAGTGGTGCTGAGTAGAATTAACCTGATAATCAATATATCAACTCTCATGTAAGAACTAGGATAACTGTTCATACACTATAATTTGGGCTATTGATTGATGCATCAAGGTGACTCTGGTCTGTCTGAATTGAATCCATGAGGTGGTTTTGGTAGAAGGGGAAAATTATCAGGACAGTTGGCAACTTCCAAACATGCAGTTTGCTAGGAGTCACACAAAGTATAAAGGCAGAGACAGCAGTCTGTCATTGTTCCAGTTACATGAAGTGAGATGCCATGGACTATGTGACCGTGACATGCTCAACAAGAAGCATAACAGCAAAGACAACTTGCAACTGCAACCTGAAAGGCGATGGTTAATGTAATACTTTTATAAAATCTCTTTTCTTGTAGTAGTCACCAGATATTGATTACATCAAATATTGTTTTCAGCATTCCAGTTGTCCCTTTTTCCATGTTGCCTTCTGCTCAGTTTTCTAGAAATAATTACGTTTTCTTCCATCAAAATCATTATCACCTCACATAAAATTTAATAAACGTTTGTTCTCCATTACTGAGTTTCATCCGCCAAATAATGCCTAACTGGATTAGTCAAAATGTTACTACTGCTAGATTCAAGCTACTCGTCTCATGATTGTCACTGAGCATGTACAATAATGCTATTCATCATCTGATGTCATACTTAACTACTGCCACCGAATGTACATACAGTTATTCCAAATTGATATTGTGTACCACAAAATTCTTCTTGCAATTTCTCAGTTTTGTTCTATGACATTTATCATTGTGATAAAGAAGATACTGTGCTATCAATGACAGATGAAAAGCAAAACTCACAGTAGCATTTTCTTGTTATTAGTATGTGAAATTTATTCTTTTTTAGACATATACACTGTACAATAATATACTAGAGTATTATTCTAAATAAAGGTGTAGCGATTTAGATTTTAACAGCTGCCACTGTTTTGTTAATGCATCCCTCGACTTATTCTCTGAATGTAGTCTTTTATGTTGGCTTCTATGGAATACGAAGAACGAAACAAAAACAAACCTGATTAATTGTACCTATCTAACGGATGTGGACAGTTTCATATGGATATAACAGTTTCTATGTCGATTTAAGGTTTACATCATCTGCCAGTACCATTCAAGTGTTTGCTCCTGCAGTTATTGTTAAGGTCTGGAAATTTTTCTCAACCCTGCTTATGTTAAGAGGCGTCACTCTCATCTATGGTCTCAAAGTTCAGTGCAGCAGTCACTCCTATCAAACTACAACGTTTTTGCGTAAACTGAGCTTCAAAACTAGCTATGCCACATTGTACCTCTGTTGAAAATAAAGTGTGTAATGTTCAAAATTAATGGAGCTGTAAGGAACATAATATTTATTTAGTACGTATAAACAACCTTTTATTGTACAATTTGGTGCATAACAAGATTTCATTCACCGTTTTCAGTGTGTTTATCTACTGGCATGTGAAGACATTGACTGCACCACATTATCTGGAGTTGTTGAAGTATCAACTACTTCAGCTGTACTTGATCACCTGCAGGCACATGCTCTGTACCAAATAGAAATAACTTCATTGTCCCCTGCTGGTCTCACATCGTGGAGTTATGCGATCAATGCTTCAACAGCACATGCAGGTATGAAGAGGTTTGAATTTTAGGTATAGTTAATGGTGTCATAAGTACAGTCAGAACATCAAATGTAATATCTTTTTAATGGAAAATTTCTAAATTTTGTTTTTCCTAAATAGCATTTCTCAGACCATGCAGCATTAGTGTTTTATTTTATTACATTAGACAGTTGTAATGCATATTTACATATTTACATATTTACTTACAACAAGTGTGACAGAGGCAATCTTTCATTGTTACGATATACAGAATGTAACGGGTATAACTGCAGATATTTGATATTTTTGGTATGTGATACCTTAATATGGTCACACATGAGTGTGTAGACTGTTTTTTCTCTGTGTCGAACAGTCGTTCCACAAACATGTCACAAACTCTAGGAGCTAATGCTTTCTGCACGATCGCAGCTGCACTATGAAGTGGACTTCTCCTGTCAGTATAGACTATCCGTTTTGCGTCCAACTGTCCAGACTTGAACGCCTGACCTGTTGTCTAGGGAAGAATGAGCATTAATGGATTGCCGTTGCCACATGTAGTTGGAGCTACTACCCAAACACAAAGCAGATGACTTGTAATGGCTGTAACGATTAGTATGCCAGTGACGAAAATACTGACGTAACGTGGTTTAGCGCACTGTCCTCAGTCACCAATAGAAATATATGCCCCTATACCTGCCAAACCATGTATAGTCTACAAGCTTTGTGATTAATCAGGAGAACGGAAAAAGGAATATGAAAAATCGAGGTGGACAGACCCATTGTTGTCCACTGACGCTGGAATTGGGCTACGAGGGAGGAAATGGAGATACTTCCATTCATGGAAGATGGAACGCAATGCAGAAGTGTCATGTATTTGTAGTAATTATTGTAATTCTAGAAAGCAATAGGTTTAGACTGTTCTGATATTACATTGTTGAAAGTGATCGGAAATTCTGCAGTCATAGCAACTGCTGGGTGGTTAAAATTCTTTGTTTGTCATGCTGTTTCCAGTAAAATGTTTCATTCCGTTCGTTGCGAGGGTGGTTTAGGTACCACCCTGTAGTGATGAAAGAAGCGAATTTTTTAACACCACTGGTAAAGTGCATTTTGTAATATTATATCCTCCACATCCCCAAACACACTATCCAACTGTTCAACACCCAGGAACACAATCTTCGATAGTGCTTTCCTTCCTGACCAGCACAACAAGTGCGTGACTCTCGTGTACCTGACCGATATATGACACAAGCAGGACATTTCTCCCCACGTCAAAATGCAAATGTCAATCAGCTTCGAAATACACCTTTAGTCTTTGCACAGACCAGACTGTGGACGATTGTAGCAGAAGCGAAACACGTGGCATGTTTATGCAGTAGATTAGTTTGTTTTTACTTCTACCGTGTACCCCAGTTCATTGGCCAGAAATGGAACATGTCGTTTCCTGCAGTAGAAGAGACACGAAACAGCATGAAATTTTCGCCAGATCATAGAAAGGGTCATCTCAAAGTTTTTTGAACTCAATAGTGGTGGAACATCACTCAACACGCAGAGACAAAATTTGAAAAAATTCTTCAACACCAAGTCAATATAAGAGGATTATATATTTTCTTATTTTTCAGTTTTCTACTATTTTTTTGGACTTTCTCTTGAGTTTATTATTGCTAGCATTGAGCTACACTGAAAAGCAGAAGACACTGGTACAGCTGCCTAATGTCGTGTAGAACCCCCACCAGCGCGCAGAAGTGCCACAACACGATCTGGCTCGGACGCGACTAATGTCTGAAGTAGCGCTAGAGGGGACTGACCCCATGCATCCTGCAGGGCTCTCCATAAATAAGAGTGCGAGGGTGTGGGGATCTCTTCTGAACAGCACGTTGCAAGGCAGCCCAGAGATGCCCAATAATGATCGTATCTGTGGTGTTCGGTGGAAAGCGGAAGTGTTTAAACTCAGAAGAGTATTCCTAGTGCCACTCTGTATCAATTCTGGACGAGTGGGGTGTCGCATTATCCTGCTGGAATTGCCCAAGTCCGTCGGAATGCACAATGGACACGAATGGATGCAGGTGACCGGACAGGTGGCTTACGTATGTGTCACCTGTCAGGGTCATAGCTAGACGTATCAAGAGTCCCAATCTCTCCAACTTCACATGCCCCACATCATTACAGATCCTCCACCGGTTTAAAAGTCCCCTGCTGACATGCAAGGTCCATGGATTCATGCGGTTGTCTACATGCCCGTATTTGAAACAAGACTCGTCCTACTGGGCAACGTGTTTCCAGTCATCAACAGTCCAACGTCGGTGTTGACAGGCACAGGCGAGGTGAAATGATTTGTGTCGTGCAGACATCAAGGGTACACAAGTGGGACTTCGGCTCTGATAGCTCATATCGCTGATGTTTCATCGTATGGTTCACATGCTGACATTTGTTGATGTTCCAGCACTTAAAACTGCAGCAATTTGTGGAAGGGTTGCACGTTGTCACGTTGAACGATTCTCTTCAGTCGTCGTTGCAGGATCTATTTCCGGCCGCAGCGATTTAGATTTGATGTGTTATCGGATTCCTGACATTCACGCTACACTTGTGAAATGATCGTATAGGAAAAATCCCCACTTCATCACTACCTCGGGGATGCAGTGTTCCATGGTTCGCTCGTCGACTATAACACCGCGGTCAGTCACTTAAATCCTGATAACCATCCACTGTAGCAGCAGTAACCGATCTAACAACTGCGCCAGACACTTGTCTCATATAGGCTGTTGCCGACGGCAATGCCGTATTCTGCCTGTTTACACATATCTGTGTTCGAATACACATACCTGTACCAGTTTCTTTGGCGCTTCAGTGTATCTGCAGTCAGCTGTCGCTGATTATACTCTGTCTGCTGACGACATTTTATAAGTTATCATAATTGCTCATGCTGGGCGTAACATTCGAATCGTTGGTTTTTTTTTCGTTTATTCATCGTGGTCCCAAAATCAAATGAAGAAGGAGTCTGTTGAGTAATGTACAAGTACAGTAGCACCCCTCTAATCTTTCACCTTCAGGACCGGGATCATGGTCGGAACGAATAAAAGGTCAGATTATCCGAAAAATCAAATATTAATTGCAAAAAATAAAAAAAGACATTTAGTACAAAAAATTAACCGATTTAAGAAATAAAAGATGTCTACAGTAATATAAAAAGATGTTTTTTACACAGCGTTAAACAATATATTAACTAAAAAACATCTACACACACTATAGCGTGTATTGGTTTTAAAAGGAAAAATGACAAACAAATTACAGTACTGTACTGTACTTAATAACGTATAAACGATATACACTGTAAACTAAAAAATGTTTATAGCACTGTATATAAAAGAGAATTTTTTTTACAAAGAAATAAACTACTGTATGTATAAAATAAAAAAAAATGATTATACTGTATGCATTGTTTTTACAGTAAAAACTTAAACAAATTACTTGAAAAAAATCAGTGATACATTTTTGTTTGGCAGATGTTATTCTAGATTTAGCTACAGTGTCCTTCATTTTTTCATCCACAAAACGTCCATTGAAGTTGAGGTTGTATTCTGCTCGACATATTGAAAGGCGATGTCAAAAGCGTTCTTTGCATCGTTGTTTGAAATCCGGGTGGGGGGGGGGGGTTCATCTTCACCGTCCCAGTTATCATTCACAATTTGCTGGCTAACAGAGGCAACAATCTAGTGGTCACTGAGATCTTCACAAGTGTAACAGTCTTTCTCATATTCGTTGAACCACTCTTCAACTTCATTGGCAGTGCCGTTCGGCTCCAGAGTTTGTACATCTTTAACGATTTCCAGTGCGTCGTTGTTTTGCTCATCTTCGGTATGCTCATTTTGAGTCACAACTTGTGGCCAAAGCTTACGCCAAAATTTCCGCAGTGTGTCACGTTTCAGTTCATCCCATGCTGCAGCGATTGTGTAGATAGTATCTTTGATGTTCAGGGATTTCATTGCCTCAAATAAGTTATGACCTCCCTCAGATTTTTCCAAGATTGAGGTGATATACTTTCTGCGATATCGCCTTTTTAACCATTCGAGAACGCCCTGATCCATTGGTTGGAGGGGACTGATGACCTCAGAAGTTAAGTCTCATAGTGCTCAGAGCCATTTGAACCATTTGAACCATTGGTTGGATAAGTGAGGTCATATAAGGAGACAGGGAGCTTTTATGTCTTTATGTCCCCTTTCAACAAATCTTTCTCAGATGGTGCGTTATCCAGCAGCAGTAGAACACGAACAGGCAGATTTTTTTGCTTCAAGTCTTTTTCGACCGATAGCACAAACTCGTAGAAACCCCAGGATTTAAAAAGGTTGCAGTGCATCCAAGCAGATTTTTGATTGCTGTAATGAACTGGCAAGGAAGATAAGTTTATATTTTTCAATCCCCTGGGCTTCTTAGATTTGCCAATGACGAACAAGGGGAACTTGTGGGTACCATCTGCGTTGCTACAAGGAATGACTGGTATTCTATCTTTTAAAAGTTTCGTTCCTACCACGGATTCATTTGAAGCTTCGTGTGTTTTTGTTGGCAACATTTTAATGTTCTGCCCTGCCTCGTCGATGTTATACACTTGGCAGGGTAACAGTTCATTTTCTTCTACAATTTCATGAAACTTAACAGAAAACTCCTCAGCAGTTGCGGCATCGGCAGATAGTTTTTCACCGGAAATAGAAACAAATCGGTCAACGGCCTGAGTTTTCCAGCGATCAAACCAGCCTTCACTGGCAGCAAATTTACTTTCGGCTTCCATTTTTTTTGTGCAAAACTGTTGCTTTTTCTTTGAGAATTGGCCCGGATATTAGAGTTCCTTTCCTTCTTATTTGACAAAACCACATCCACAATGCGTTATCAAGCAGTTCGAGTTTAGGCTTTTTTAATGTTTTGCGATTCTTCAGAGTCTTTTCACCATCAATCGTAACTGTATAGGATTCAGTGTCTTTCCGATTCTTCCTCCAATCCTTAATTGTCGTAACACCTACATTCAGTTCCTTTGCAATTTTTTGGAGCGATTCTCCTTCGTCCAGTCTTTGTAGCACTGCTAATGTCTCATTTAGTGAAAGAGTTGTGTTTACGTTTGAATCCAGACATGCTGAAAAACAGACAATTGTACACACAATGAATCTACAGTAATAAGTACTGTATAGAACACGAAATAAAGCAAACAACGACGTTTTTTAGTCCCAACAAAGGTTAAAACTGCACAATAACGTACAGTATAACAATATGCACAGTGATAGACACGACAACAATGGCCTGACAGGCGTCCAGTCAGTGAGAAGTCGGCAGAGGCTCCCGAGCCTGAACGGGGTCGGACTAACGGAGTGACGAACCATCCAAGGTCGGATTAGAGGGGTTCTACTGTAGTCAAGGTATACGTGTCAGGGTGGCAGGGACAAGGCTATAGTGTCCTGAAAATGTTCTTGAGTTCAATAATCAGAGCTCCACTCGTGCTGTACGTGAAGTGTCGGTGTGACTTACGTTGTGCGTTACGGAACTCTCTGCCATAGTCTTGCTCCACATACCGTGGAGTGAAGACACTGAAGTAGGGGGTCAGTGATGCTGTTATTGCTTTTAATGATGGCATCACTGGTAGGATGAAAGTGGTACACCATATGGGAATTAATCCTGGAGCAAACTGCATCAGAGGACTTGAACGGATGGATAAGGTTCGCATTGATAAAGAAGAATATGCAGCACAGTTGGCCACTAAGGAGTCCAGAAAGAAGAAAAAAAAGAAGAAACGTGGAAAAAGATCAAGAGGAGGATATGCAGTATGGTGCATGGTGCTTCTGAGTGACTAAAAATAAAAAGATTAAGCATATATTGAGTGAATTACAGTCTTTTGAAACTTTAGAAGCCATCCCCGATGATTTACATGTTGTGTTGCATTTCTCCCTAAATCTCAGAAACCATTTCGAGTAGAATATTCAAATTTTCAGGAAGTAATAGCAGGCATATCCTGAGTCTACTTAACTGAAAGAAGAACGTAATGTTACGTATAATTAAAATTATTCAGGATAACGCACAAAAAAGTACACAAAATTTTAACCGTGTAATAGAAATTGTATTTCCGAAAGCAGTGGTTGAAAAGCAATTGTTGTAGTTCAGTAGACTCAGAACATACAGTTTAATGTCCCGTAAAAGTTTCACGTCAATGGCTACAGTGGTTACTGAAATACAGGGGAGCCAAGTCACTAAATTTAATATTGTCGGGATAGGACGTTCCTACTGCCCTTAAATAATGCGTAAATCATTATGAATATTTATTAAAGAAAACTGAATGTATTCTGCAGTAAGAGTATTTGTCACTTTAAAATTACAAATATACGGGGTGTTTGTGTAATAGAACAATATGAGGTAGAGAAGCCAGCTTAAGGAGATGTTGTTGTTGTGGTCTTCAGTCCTGAGACTGGTTTGATGCAGCTCTCGTAAAGCTGCATGCCCTCGGCAAAAATTACGGCCGTAGTTTCCCCTTGCTTTCAGCCGCTCGCAGTACCATTTCAGCAAAGCCGTTTTGGTTAGTGTTGCAAGGCCAGATCAGTCAATCATCCAGACTGTTGCCCCTGCAACTACTGAAAAGGCTGCTGCCCCTCTTCAGGAACGACATGTTTGTCTGGCCTCTCAACAGATACCACCCCTCCGTTGTGGTTGCACCTACGGTACGGCCATCTGCATCACTCAGGGACGCAAGCCTCCCCACCAACGGCAAGGTCCATGGTTCATAGGGAGATAATAGGAATAAAAACACATTACCGTGTACTTTTTTATTTACATTAGTCACAGTTAACTGGAAATAACATCATTGACACAATGAACATATCATTTGTCTTGTATCTTACAAAATGTGCAGAAACGGACGGCCATCAACCTCAGTTCAAGCATGACATCGGCGAACAAGTTTCCGACGCACACTGACAAATATCCCTGGGGTGTTTGGAATCACATCACAGGTAACCACAATTCCGGTAACTAGTCCACCCCTGTTTCCACTGGGCTCTCATCCCAATAGGAAACAATCCGCGGTATTCAGGTCAGGTGACCTCGCCGGCCATGGAATACGACCTCCTGCACTGAGATGGTTGCCGACATCCACACTGAAGGGAGGCGGTGCGCCGTCATGTGCCCGCATCCTCCCTCGAACCACGAATCGTATATTCTCCAACAACTCAGGTGGCACTCAGCACGAACCTCAAATACAGGTGGCCACTCATGGCAACAGATGGAAGATATAGAGGCTCGTCCCCTTTGTTTTCTTGCAGGAAATAAAGGATGTACATGTAAATCAACAACACAGTATCTGTAAACGTGTACGCATGTAAGTTGTGACACAGCGGTAGACAAGTCTACTTCCACATCTCCTTAAGCTGGCTTCATCGATCCCAGGGTACCTACCTCAAGTTGTTCAGTAGATCCTCAGTGTCCTGTTAAATTGCTGCACGCTCTCCTAGCAACACCCTGTAGCCTATAGTTTACCCAAGATTGGAAGATTAAAAAGAGTTTTTTCACAGTGTAACATTTAAAAAAAGTCACATTTATATTGCTACTTTTATCCTAAGGCTTTTTTGCACTTCAGAGCTGTAGAACATTTTCTAAGTTGCCCCAACATACAAAAAATTTGTCACTGAAAAGATAATTACTTTTGGTGGGTTTACTGCACACACTAATTATACTGAAAGAGTTTATTTCAGGTTGCAGGTGATGAAAGGTTTGCTACCGCATTTATTTCTTAAAATTTTCCTCAGACACATTTCGTTGAAAGTGAATTCACTTAAGGGGACCTGGCCGCGAACGGGCTGCATTTTTTTTACCCCGCTCTCAGTGCACATTACTCTTGATCTACAACTCGGAAGAAGTTGTGGTTTTTTTTCGAACAATGAATGAAATTAACTCGAGCTGTAAAGGGAAACTCATTGAAATATCTGTTACAGTTTAAGAATTGCAGTATTTTGCCTAATACATGTTTTTATAATAGACGTTCCCACTCTGGTACCAGTTTTTGGTCCATCATCGGTCTAATAGCATTCAAACTACGGCGGGCTGCTGTCAACATTCATAGGAACACATTATGCCTCTCGTTTTGTAGTCTGGAGTGTATCTGAGGAATTAGAAAAACCCTTATTATATCACATAACTATTTTGTCAAAAAGATACCGCTAAAATTCTATACAGAATGACAAACATAAATCATTTCTGCGATATATTAGGCATAATACAAAGATAATATCCCAGTCTTTATTTGAGAGAAATTTGGTGACCATGGATAAAATCACTATGAAGTTATATGTACCTAATGTTGTGAAAATGTAGTTACGAGAAAATGAGAAAAGAATGTTCACCGTGGTTTTGACTCATCGTATGCCTCTTTCAGAACATTCCAGCAGCATAATGTTCCTCGCCAGCTGCTTCTTTATCCTCTGTAAACTTCTTCAGGAGCCTTTTCCTTACTCTGTACTCCTTAGCGGTGGCTTCCACAGTCCTTTCAGCTTCAACCAGTCACTGACGATCTATGGTAGTCAGAGCAGCTATCATATGATTTCCCGGCTGGACGCGTAATTTGTCCATTACTTTTGTCCTGCTGATTACATCATCACTGAAACAGATGACAGCATCTATCACACCCACTTTGAGTACTGTCCATCCTACAAACACCGTTCTTGGTAATCGTTGGCACACACAGGTGATGAAACTGTCATTATTTGTTTGTGTACGGCAATGTAGAGGTTTACTAATTTTGTATCTGCAAAGTCCCTGTATATCGACTTTATTGTTTCCATTGCAGTGGCAGGCAAGAAATGTTTATGGTGATATTCCTTGCATGTCGCATGAGCGTGGCTGGTTTTCAGACATTTGTTCATAGAGCGTTTAAGACCAAATCAACAAGTGAAATGTAGATTTAAAAAAATACAGTTTTTGGAACGGGATAAAATTGTCTTTCAGATGGTGACAAAGAAATGTTTTCGAAAATTTCAGTCATTTCAGGTCCAGGTACCCTTAAAACATAGTGTCGAATGCTTAAGCAGCACTTCATTATAAGCTACACTACCATTGTAGAATGCAGTATTAATCTTCACTGGTTGTCAGAGCGATGTTGTTTTCAGTTATTCACCTGTTTCAGCACCGCGTGTGAAACCATCTGCTGCTGAAAACCCGATACTTGCCGTAACGAATACAAGCGTTGCGATAAGTTGGAAGCCCCCTGAAGACTGCTCTGCTCTTAATGGCTATATTTACGGCTACTCTTATTCGCTCGTCGACAATAGCACAGCAGACGTTCTGCGGCAGGGGACTGTCCCCGAAAACATCCTGAGTGTCAATTTCTCAGGCCTCACGCCCAGCCACTGCTACGAGGCCTACGTTAGCGTTGTGTCCTCGGGCGGAATCGGTCTCTCAGATCTGCTGATAATTCCAATCTGTACCACCAGCACAGGTGAGTGGACTATTGCTTAAGAGTAATCACGAGAGTGGTAGTATTGCTGTAGTAGCAGTGGTAATGAATGAGTCAAGTAATACACGATCAAAATGCTTGGTTTCATACGCACGTCCTTGCTACCTTAGCTTCATGTCCACGTATCACTATAGATCCCGTAGTTACTCTTAATTACAAAAGGGTGCAATCAAAAAACACACTAACCAGTGCTTTCACAACTTCAGTTCCTGAACATTTTGTTGAGGTATAAGATTTCAACAAATTAAAAATTAGTGTCAAACACATACATTCTGATCAGTGAACAATTAGGCTGCTACGTGAGCTGTGTGTGGACACTGGATTCGCCATACAAGTGGGTGGTATCGGGGGAGGGATGGGAAAACCAACGCCTATGTACGGTAAAGAATGCTTATCTTTCAAATTTCACGCCTTACGATACTCAACTTAAGAATCTTCAGCTAACTGTGATTATTGATAGTGTAGAATGGTGTTCTCTTCACCTGTGTACCAGTCGTTACTCCTTATGGAGAGAGTAATTAACTCATAGTCATTGCTCCTCACGGAATCAAGTTTATCCAAATCAGTATTCATTTGCGTGTCTCCGGTGATGGCCTTAAATGTTAAACTGTGCTGAAAGGAAGCTCAGTGTGTAAGTAGGCTGTTTAGGTTTTTTTTATTGGTAACGCCGCCGCCACGTAGCGCTCCGTATGAAAATAACTGGCTGTGCCGTGTGCAGTCTGTGGCTGGTTGGCATTGTTGTAATACTCGCCATTGTAGTGTTGGGCAGCTGGATGTGAACAGCGCGTAGCGTTGCGCACTTGGAGGTGAGCCGCCAGCAGTGGTGGATGTGGGGAGAGAGATGGCGGAGTTTTGAAATTTGTAAGAATGGATGTCATGAACTGATATATACACTCCTGGAAATGGAAAAAAGAACACATTGACACCGGTGTGTCAGACCCAAAATACTTGCTCCGGACACTGCGAGAGGGCTGTACAAGCAATGATCACACGCACGGCACAGTGGACACACCAGGAACCGCGGTGTTGGCCGTCGAATGGCGCTAGCTGCGCAGCATTTGTGCACCGCCGCCGTCAGTGTCAGCCAGTTTGCCGTGGCATACGGAGCTCCATCGCAGTCTTTAACACTGGTAGCATGCCGCGACAGCGTGGACGTGAACCGTATGTGCAGTTGACGGACTTTAAGCGAGGGCGTATAGCGGGCATGCGGGAGGCCGGGTGGACGTACCGCCGAATTGCTCAACATGTGGGGCGTGAGGTCTCCACAGTACATCGATGTTGTCGACAGTGGTCGGCGGAAGATGCACGTGCCCGTCGACCTGGGACCGGACCGCAGCGACGCACGGATGCACGCCAAGACCGTAGGATCCTACGCAGTGCCGTAGCGGACCGCACCACCACTTCCCAGCATATTAGGGACACTGTTGCTCCTGGGATATCGGCGAGGACCATTCGCAACCGTCTCCATGAAGCTGGGCTACGGTCCCGCACACCGTTAGGCCGTCTTCCACTCACGCCCCAACATCGTGCAGCCCGCCTCCAGTGGTGTCGCGACAGGCGTGAATGGAGGGACGAATGGAGACGTGTCGTCTTCAGTGACGACAGTCGCTTGTGCCTTGGTGCCAATGATGGTCGTATGCATGTTTGGCGCCGTGCAGGTGAGCGCCACAATCAGGACTGCATACGACCGAGGCACACAGGGCCAACACCCGGCATCATGGTGTGGGGAGGGATCTCCTACACTGGCCGTACACCTCTGGTGATCGTCGAGGGGACACTGAATAGTGCACGGTACATCCAAACCGTCATCGAACCCATCGTTCTACCATTCCTAGACCGGGAAGGGAACTTGCTGTTGCAACAGGACAATGCACGTCCGCATGTATCCCGTTCCACCCAACGTGCTCTAGAAGGTGTAAGTCAACTACCCTGGCCAGCAAGATCTCCGGATCTGTCTCCCATTGAGCATGTTTGGGACTGGATGAAGCGTCGTCTCACGCGGTCTGCACGTCCAGCACGAACGCTGGTCCAACTGAGGCGCCAGGTGGAAATGGCATGGCACGCCGTTCCACAGGACTACATCCAGCATCTCTACGATGGTCTCCATGGGAGAGTAGCAGCCTGCAGTGCTGCGAAAGGTGGATATACACTGTACTAGTGCCGACATTGTGCATGCTCTGTTGACTGTGTCTATGTGCCTGTAGTTCTGTCAGTGTGATCATGCGATGTATCTGACCCCTGGAATGTGTCAATAAAGTTTCCCCTTCCTTGGACAATGAATTCACGGTGTTCTTATTTCAATTTCCAGGAGTGTATATTATGACTAGTAAGGTAAATACATTGTTTGTTCTCAATCAAAATCTTTCATTTGCTAACTATGCCTGTCAGTAGCTAGTGCCTTCAGTAGTTTGAATATTTTATTTAGCTGGCAGTAGTGGCGCTCGCTGTATTGCAGTAGTTTGAGTAACGAAGATTTTTGGCGAGGCGAGTGATTTCTGAAACGTATAGGTTAATGTTAATCAGGGCCATTCTTTTGTAGGGATTTTTGAAAGTCAGATTGCGTTGCGCTAAAAAAAATATTGTGTGTCAGTTTAAGCACAGTCATGTATAATTGTTCCAAGGGGACGTTTCAAGGGGAACTGCCTCATTGCCGTTGTCTGAATAGCGTACGTCCCAGCTGCGCTCCAGAACAGTACTCTGATTATAAACTTATCATTTCGTTCTTGAATTTGCCGCTATATTATATCCTGAAATGATTATTACGGAAGAGGTATTTCAGTAGTATCTCTACCGAAGAGCCAGTGAAACGGGCACACCTGCCTAATGTCGTGTAGGGCCCTCGTGAGCACGCTGAAGTGCCGCAACCCTTCATGGCACGGACTCGACTAATGCCTGAAGTAGTGCTGGACCGAATTTACGCCACGAATCCTGCAGGTCTGTCCATAAATCAGTAAGATTACTAGCGGGTGGAGTTCTCTTCTGAACAGCACCTCGCAAGGCACCACAGACATGCTCAATAATGTTCATTTCTGGGGAGTCTGGTGGCCAGCGGAGTGTCTCTGGATCCACTGTGTAGCAATTCTGGACGTGTGGGGTGTCGCATTGTCCTGATGGAACTGGTCAAGTCCATCGGAATGCACAATGGACATGAATGGAATGGATGCAGGTGATCAGAGAGGATCCTTACGTACGTGCCAGGTGACAGAGTGGTACCTGGACGTATCAAGGGTCCTATACGGCTCCAGCTGCACACGGCCCACACCATTACAGAGCCTCCACCAGCTTGAATAGTCCCCTGCTGACACGCAGGGTCCATGAATTCATGATGTTGTCTGCAGACTCTAACGTCTCCATCTGCTCAATACCATTTGAAACGAGACCCTTCCGACCAGGCAACATGTTTCCAGTCATCAACAGTCCATTGAAATCTGCAGAAATTTGAGAAAGAGTTCCACTTCTGTCAGGCTGAACGTTTCTCGTCAGTCATCGTTCGTCTCGATCTTGCAGGATCTTTTTGCTGCCGCAGCGACATCGGAGATTTGATGTTTCACCGGATTCCTGATATGCACGTTACACTCGTGAAATGGTCGTACGCGAAAAATCACCACTTCATCGCTACCTCGGAGGTGACGTGTCCCATCGCTCGTGCACCGACTATAATACAACGTCCAAACTCACTTAAATCTTGATAACCTGCCAGTGTAGCAGCAGTAACCGATCTAACAACTGCGCCAGATTCTTGTCGTCTTACGTAGGCGTTGCCGACCATAGCGCCGTATCCTTGTGGTTTACATGTCTCTGTACTATCTGCTATGATAACTGAGTGGTCAGCGTGACAGCATGCCATTCTAAGGGCCCAGGGTCGATTCCCGCTGGGTCGGGGATTTTCTCCGCTCAGGGACTGGGTGTTGTGCTGTCTTCAACATCATTGCATCCCCATCCGGCGTGCATGTCTCCCAATGTGGCGTCGAATTTACACTACTGGCAATTAAAACTGATACACAACGAAGATGACGTGCTACAGACGCGAAATTTAACCGACAGGAAGAAGATGTGTGATATGCAAATGATTAGCTTTTCAGAGCATTCACACAAGGTTGGCGCCGGTGGCGACACCTACAATGTGCTGACATCAGGAAAGTGCCCAACCGATTTCTCATACACAAACAGCATTTGACCGGCGTTTTCTGGTGAAACGTTGTTGTTATGCCTCGTGTAAGGAGGAGAAATGCGTACCGTCACGTTTCCGACTTTGATAAAGGTCGGATTGTAGCCTATCGCGATTGCGGTTTATTGTATCGCGACATTGCTGCTCGCGTTGGTCGAGATCCAGTCACTGTTAGCAGAAGTAGGTGGGTTCAGGAGGGTAATACGGAACGCCGTGATGGAGGCCAACGGCCTCGAATCACTGGCAGTCGAGATGGCAGGCATCTTATCTGCATGGCTGTAAAGGATCGTGCAGCCACGTCTCGATCTCTGAGTCAACAGGTGGGGATGTTTGCAAGACAACAGCCATCTGCACGAACAGTTCGACGACGTTTGCAGCAGCACGGACTATAAGCTCGGAGACTGTGGCTGCAGATACCCTTGACGCTGCATCACAGATCAGAGCGTTCTAAGGTGCTGCAGTCGTGGACAGTTGGTCCTGGTGGAGGTTCGAGTCCTCCCTTGGGCTTGGGTGCGTGTGTTTGTCCTTAGGATAATGTAGGTTATGTAGTGTGTAAGCTTAGGGACTGATGCCTTAGCAGTTAAGTCCCATAAGATTTCCTACACGTTTGAACAGACAGGAGCGCCTGTGATGTTGTGTACTCAACGACGGACCTGGGTGCACGAATGACAAAACGCTATTTTTTAGGATGAATCCAGGTTCTGGTTACAGCGTCATGATGGTCGCAACGGTGTTTGGCGACATCGCGGTGAACGCACATTGGAATCGTGTGTTTGTCATCGCCATACTGGCGTATCACCGGGCGTGATGGTATGGGGGTGCCATTGGTTACACGTCTCGGTCACCACTTGTTCGCACTGACGGCACTTTGAACAGTGTACGTTACATTTCAGATGTGTTACGACCCTTGGCTCTACCCTTCATCGATCCCTGCGAAACCCTACATTTCAGCAAGATAATGCAGGACCGCATGTTGCAGGTCCTGTACGGGCCTTTCTGGATACAGAAAATGTTCGACTGCTGCCCTGGCCAGCACGTTCTCCAGATCTCTCACCAATTGAAAACGTCTGGTCAATGGTGGCCGAGCAACTGGCTCGTCACAATACGCCAGTAACTACTCTTGATGAACTGTGGTATTGTGTTGAAGCTGCATGGGCAGCTGTACCTGTACACGCCATCCGAGCTCTGTTTGACTCAATGCCCAGGCGTATCAAGGCCGTTATTACGGCCAGAGGTGGTTATTCTGGGTACTGATTTCTCAGGATTTATGCACCCAAATTGCGTGAAAATATAATCACATGGCAGTTCTAGTATAATATATTTGTCCAATGAATACCCGTTTATCATCTGCATTTCTTCTTGGTGTAGCAGTTTTAATGGCCAGTAGTGTAATAAGGCCTGCACCAAGGCGGCCGGACCTGCCCCGCAAGGGGCATCCCGGCCAATGACGCCAAACGCTCATTTCATTTCATTCCTCTGTATTTGAATACGCATCTCTGTACCAGCTTCTTTGCCACTTCAGTGTACAATATGATGATAAACTATGAGCTTTATGTCAGTGCATTACCTCTATAACATATTTTCACTAACGTGATTGCTGTTATCGCGTTACCTGGTGGTATAATTTTTCTGTTTTTAAAATTGTTTTTCACAAAATTTAATCTTGTAAAATTTTTGACCAGTACGTTTTCGAAGCATCATGTGGTTCACAGAAAGTAGATTTTCTTAACGAAACATCCATCTACTCATTTGCAAGGTTACTTGGCCTTGCACAAAATTTCAAATTCCTCTGTTTCTGGATGCCACGTACTCCCTGTGATGTCTGGCATGCGAGTTAAATAAAGTGTCATATTATAGCGCTCAAGTAACGTTTATCAGGGTGTGTACATCAGTTCTTCATACTGCCAGATTTACACAACAGTCCTAATAAGTGTTTCCAAGAAACAAGTCACTGAAATCGATTTATTAACATTAATTATATCGTGTCCTGTCTGTCTCTTGTATCCACATCTTGTGTCCCATGCAGTTAGCCGAAATACAACAAACTCCAGAGCTCCACATCAGAGTATGGGATCACGATAGTTAATCCCTGCAAACTTCCATCTTGGAAGAATACGCGTGTCTGTCATTGTGAACCTGAAACCTCCAACTGAAGAAACATGTTACACTTTCAGATATCATCCCTGTGCCAGAAGACTAATGACTCGATTGATATTCCTGCGTGGGCTGCCTGACTGACTATTTACACTGCACAAGCTGCAACTGACAAAATATTTTAAGCGTAGAGACCATTCAGCTAGACAGTCTTGGCAGGCGGGTGACTGGCTTTGAATCAGATGAAGGCATCTGATATCCCCACTGCTCATCCCATTCTCGTGCTAGGAACAATTCTACAGCATGTCTGAGAGAACAGATACAATTTTTACCCAGCAACAGGTATGAATTAACACAGAGAAATTACAGACATTGCATGCGAGTGAGCATTCATTTAAATCCATGGGAAAAGCTGAAAATTTGTGTCGGACCAGTATTTCAACCCAGGTTACCTGCTCACTGGGAATATGTTCTGACCAGTATGCCACCCAGACACAGTGGTCATCGCAACTTATCCACACACTACTAATGTTGTGTCCTTTATTACTGGTGGCAGTTCACTGATTCCCATAAGACTTAGATCATGGTGTGCATTTGCACTCAAGGAACCATGCACCATCATCGCCTTAACTGCATACATGTGATGTTTGTTGTTTAGGACATGTCCAAAAGACGAATAACATTTTGAACTAGCAAACACTGTGAATTAAGACACTTTGAATTAAGACACAAAGGGATTGCAGACACTGGCTGTGAGGATGCATCGATTTAATGAGGAAAGTTGAAAATTAGAGCTGGATGTGGATTTGAACCCTTGTCTTCTGCATACTAGGCAGATGCTCTGACCGCTAAGCCAGCTAGAGACACTGGTCATCACGTCAGCACGGCCTGCATCAGCACACTTCTGTCACACCCAAAATTCTCAACTTATCCACACACTACATGTAGTGCTCCTTGACCATCGCCATTACTCACGGAATTCACACTGAAAAGAACGTTCGCCGTCCTTGTCTTAGCTGTATATATGTGGTGTCTGTTGACTCATACCTGTTGCGAGTAATCAGAACAATGGGCCAGGGGCTCTAGATTATTAGTGCGTGTGTGGACAAGTTGGGAATGTGGGTCTGACAGGGAAGTGTGCTAGGGTAGTCCGTGCACTTGTGACGACCACAGTGTCTGAAAGGCTCAGTGGTCAGAACATTTGCCTAGTAAGCAGGAGGTCAAGGTTTGAATCCCAGTCTGAGGCAAGTTTCCAACTTTCGCCATCGATTTTAATCAGTGCCCATCAAATCCAACATCTCTAATTTCTTTGTGTCTTAATTCTACAAACAATGTTTGACATCTGACACCACTCCATTCATCATGAGCAGCCATCTTGTATGTACTGCTGGAGAAAGGCCTCCTCTAGACACTGTAATGTATTAAAGTCTCCTCCATTACTAGTGTCCACCTCATGTTATTTGAGAATTTTTGGCACTGGCAGCAGGACATTAAGTTTAAGTAAGCCTTCTGCAGTTCTGTCACAATTATCAGCTGACATCACGAGTCTCCCAATGGAGTCAATGTAAATAAATCATGCCAGCCTAGCCGTTCAACTCCGAGCTGCGGATAAGTGTGAACATACGTCGAGCCTTGGCTCTAGAAGGAAGCAGATGAGGTTCCTAGTCTCACCAGCAACAGGGGTCTTACCCTAAGGCATAGCCAGGTATTGGACCTGATTCAAACCTGAAAGCACTGCTTTAGTTAAAATAAATAATGACCAAAATTTATAGTGGCACTTATTGAACTTTCTACTACTGTCAATGCCGAGAAAGAGATTAACGACAGTCGCAGTGGTTTCAGAAACGTAACGGCTTAAGCCAATGACTGCAGCTACAGCAATACATGTTGTTATTGTCCACTTACTTGGCATCTACATGATTACACTGCTATTGACAATAAAGTGCCTGGATGAGGGTTCGACTAGTGTCGATCGTTAATTGAAAGTCGTGGTGTTCACATTTGCCACTTGAAGTAAAAATCTGAAACGCGATAATTTTTCTATTTTATAGTTATTGAGAAGCCACATCAGCCACTGTAATTTACGACAAGTTAAATAAGTAATTAAAGATAATTGAGGGTCACTGTAGACCATTTTTATAGTTGTGGACCATTTTGATAGTTTTCTCTTTTGTGAAACTGAAATTAAACCGAGATTATAGATGTGATATGGCATATTTCATCCTTCGATCGATTGTAGAACTTGGAAACCCATTCAGGGAATATTCGTTCACATTTTTGTTGAACGCAGTTGGTTTTTACCATCCTGTATTGAAACATTTCCTTTTATCAATATTGCAATTTGTAAACGATGTTTTAAGAGTAGAATAAAATTATCAATGGTAAACTTAACTGCTTTTTCTTCGTTATTTTACCAGCTAACTAAAAATAGGAAAGCCTTGAACCCTTTCCACTATATTTAGTTAGTATTAAGATTCTTTTACAGGGAGTGCAGTGGAGCTGACGCTGAGATCATTTAGTATTTGGTTATATCATCGCTAGTCTCCCTGAACTCTTCTGAATTCTACATGTCATGTGTGGTCTGGCGTCTCCTTATCAGCAACAGGTCCCAGGTTCAAACTAGTCAGTTCCCTAAAAAACACACTCAGAGCGTCGTTGCGCGAAAGTGGTAGGGAGACACGATATAGTACAAACGGACACCACCATGAATGTTTAGACCTTGATAGCAATAAGCAAGGAAACACGCAGTGAATTTTGGTCATCTGCTGCATTTTAGAATTTTTCACAAATATTTCGAACTTACCTCGTTTTTCTATAAAAATACTATTAATACACAAGCAATATGATTTTATAAATAAAAACACTATAGCATTGTTTTACTTGCTTGTTTTAACGACGATTGATAAAATATTGTTGAATTTCTTCTGTAACACTTATAATTAAAAAAAAATGTTTACTTTTGGAAATTTATGTTTGACAGTGTACTATTCATTTTAGAGACGTATTGTCAACGTGAAGACTCTCGAAACACCACCCAAATATTAAAGAAACGGTGTTTTGCTACTGTGGGTCAAAAATTATCCACATCGTACTACTAGGGTTACGGCGAGGTCCGCTACTTCTAGTGTTAAATTTAACCCTAGAAGTACTCCCTATTTAGTCTAGAAGAGTGTGCCGCTTGAACTTTGCTCTCCGCCAGTGACTGGCTTCCTCGGGTCCCCTCGCCCCTCGCCTGCCATTGTTCGCGACCCAAAAGCTACTCAAGGTGTCTGTCTTCCGCCCGCCTGCTTAGCTGGGTGGTAACGTGCTCGCCTCCCACGCAAGCGGGCCCGGGTTCGATTCCTGGCAGGGTCGGAGGCTTTCTCCGCTCGGACTGGCTGCTGTGTTGTCCTCGTCTTCATTTCATCCCCATCACCGGCGCGCGAGTCGCCCAGTGTGGCGTCGACTGCAGTCAGACGTGCACTCGTCGGCGGAACTTCCACCAGTAGGGCCTTGCCAGCCAACGTCGCCATACACTCATTTTCATTTCGGCCCCCTGACACCTTACTGCACAACATGACTAAACTCCGCGAAAGTTTTCTTCCAGCCACGTATTGTGACCAAAAACCTTCGCTTGTTAAGGTGGCATTATTTACACAAGTGGTAACGTGGGGTCCAGTGGATTGCCATGACATGTTAAATAAGTAGCCTACTTAACACAAAATAATGGCAAGGGAACCATATAAATTATGAAATTGAGTCAGTTAACGCTTATTTGAACAAATGATGCTTTCCATTAAATTAGAAAACAGGTAATACCTACAGTTACGCTTAGGCAATGTAAACTGAGCATTCAATGATTCAACAGTCCTCTACTGACAACTCTTTACAATTACCGTTCATACACTGATCGCAGACAGTAAGCAAATGTTTCATGCAGACACGTTTTCCTCACTGATGCCAAGTAAACCGAGTTTCTACATCCTTATTTCTAGAACAGATGATGCCCCTTCTTTTCGAAGCCGGCGCTTCTTGTACTGGTTCGTCATTGACAACGGATGTTGATTAACTCATTTTTGCTGCCATTTGGCGAATTTCTCTGGGTAAGCAATCCGTTATTGCCCTTTTCTTTAGCTGGTCTTGCACCAAGCCGAATCCTGTTTCCGAAAGAAAATCCTCCCCTGCCATTTTCTTTTCAGCGTTATTGCTTCTAAAAATTGCAATGCTATTGATTCCATCTAGATCGATTATGAGAAATACTATTATCATCTACTGCACTTCCTCACAGTTGAGTATGTGGCACACGACTTCCCAATTACTTCAACCCTCCACGCCCCCATTTTTCTGTCATTGTAAAATGTGACTATGTTTGGTTCCTTGTTTACACTCGACAGAGTCCATTGACGTATCTTCAAGGTGCAGAGAAGAAATTGACAGTTCATTTGTATTCTTATTTGTGGCATAGGGGAGTGAACTGAAATCATTTTGAAAGTCAAACATTGTGGATTTCACATCTCTCTTCTTAGCCACAAACTGGGGAGGAACCCCTCGCTTTTTTTTTTTTTTTTTCAGCGCACCGACATACAGGGTAACAATTATGAAACTACAGAGTGCGCCAGAGAAAATGTGTAAGGCTCTACAGAGGTATCGATATTGTAGTTCGATTTGAGTTACGAATGTGTTGTAGTATACTCTTGGGCTCAACAGATTTTAGTACTCTCATCTCGGTATTGAGAAAACAAGATGGCTGCTGCACGCTTGACATTCGAGCAACGAAAATGTATTGTGAATTCGGCGAAGTGGCGTCAAATCGAAATACTTGCACCTGGCGAACGGTCTAGTCGACTGGAGGCCGTAGTCACACATTTACATGTTTTAGTGGTTTTTCGAGTTTGATAATGCCGTTGAAGTGCAACGTCAGTGGAGGCGGGAGTTTGAAACACAACCGCCCACCCGCCTAATAATTAAACGTATCATTGACAAGTCTGAATTGCATGGAACGATTTGTGATACTCAGAATGGAAGATCAGGAAGACAGCGTACAGCTACAAGTCCTGCTACGTCGTCTCTCGTGTAGGAAACGTTTGTTAATTCTCCACGGAAGTCTGCTACCCAATGTGCACGTAAAGTTGGTTCAAAATGGCTATGAGCGCTATGGGTCTTAACTGCTGAGGTATCAGTCCCCTAGAACTTAGAACTGCTTAAACCTAACTAACCTAAGGACATCACACACATCCATGCCCGAGGCAGGATTCGAACCTGCGACCGTAGCGATCGCCTGGTTCCAGGCTGTAGCGCCTAGAACCGCTCGGCCACTCCGACATGAAGTGGGGGTTAGCAGTACAAGTGTACGAAGAGTTCTGAAAGCTGCAAAGTGGAAAGTTTACATCCCACAATTATTGCAGCCGATTAATGATAACGATCCTGATGGCCGAATGCAATTTTGCGTATCGTATCAGCAAATGGTAAATGATGACGCACAATTTGTGACGAAGGTAATGTGGAGTGATAAGCACAGTTTAAACATAATGGAACCGTGAATCGGCATAATGTGTGTACTGGGCACCGGAAAATCCGCTGTTTATGTGGATGAAGCGGTCAATTCACCAGGGGTTACAGTGTAGTGTCGGCTTAGGGGCTTAGTAGGACCCTTTTTCTTTGATGCTGCTGTCACTGGAAAGGTGTATCTGGAACTGTTACGCACATCAATTTTGCCAGATATACGTGCGCTTTATGGAGCTGGTGACGAGGTCTTCTACCAACAGGACGGAGCGCCACAACGCTACCACCCAGCTGTACGACCTTTCGTGGGTGACAATTTTCTGGGGCTTTGGACTGGACGAAGAGGGCTCATTGAGTTCCCCCCGTGGTCACGAGATCTATCACCTTCGGACTTTTACGTGTGGGGAACTGTGAAAGATAACCTCTATCGACGTAAGTCACGCACGCTGGAGGAACTTTGTCAGGAGGTTACAGCGACATGTGCAGTTAGTTACAAACTACAGCGTGCACACATTTTATTCTACATGTAAACGTCACTACATGCATTCGGATTAACGTTATGATATGTTCGATGTGCCTGCCATTATTGGCGATGATGTGGTGCAGACAAATGACGAAATCCTGCGTGACCCGCTAAAGTGCCGGAACGTCGACGCCGTGGAAGACCTCCTGAATGGCTGTTTTCAGCTCAGCAGTGGTCTTTGGGGTTATTGTTGTACACATTGTCTTTAATATAGCCCCACAGAAAGAGTCGCATCTATTCAGATGCGGAGAACATGGCGGCCAATAGAGGCCGATTCCAGCGTCCTTTGGGTACCCCACAGCCAGAATGCAGTCCCCAAAGTGCTCAGGGCTGAGCTCCGTCTTGCACCAACCATATCTGGTCGATATTAGGGTCACGTTGGATAATGGGGATCCAATCACCTTCCAAAACCGTTTAGTGCTGATGGTGCCATCGAGGAATATCGCGCCTATTATTCTGTGACTGGAGACTGCACACGACACAGTTACTTCTTGGCTGAAGAAATGCGGAGTCTCACTCCCCCCCCCCCCCCCCCACCCCATTGCGCCAATTTTGCCTATTGACGAACCCATCCGAATGAATGTGGCCGACGACAACAATGCGCGTTCTAATTTCCCATCATGCCCCGCGGCCACTCATGCAGTTTGAACGTCCTAACGCAAACCGTTCAGACATTATGACGATTTCATTTCATACAGTTATCCTATATGTTAGGTTTTTCTTGAACAATCTTAGGATGCGAAGAAGAAAGCCAGTTATCTCCAGATATGTTCCTACCTATGTCACTCAACGACTCTACCAGTCTTATAACCGCGTCATTTCCAGAGGTGGACAACTAGCATGGGCCATTATGTTGATTTCCAATGTTAATCTCCATGGAAATAGTGTACATCTGCCAGAGTGAAGACTTTGAGGCCATTTTGGACCGATTTATCGTAAAACACTGTCGAAAGCTACAGCTACCTGTGAATGGAACAAGATGCTTATCGTTGTGGTCGACTGTCCGCCATCGAACCGCATTTACCTCAGAAGAAACTAGAAACGACTACAGGTGATTGTTGTTACGAAATGTTGACTAAAATCAGAAGTCCAGTGATGCCTTTTAATCCAGTATCAGCAGTCAAATGCGCAGTCCTCTCATTTTTATTCTTCTCCTTGTCTTTGTCAATTTTTATGTTTGTACTTATAACTGTGGTATCTATTAGCGCAGACAAACAGTCACTGGGAGATTTACAAGTTTTCGCCGGTGCCTTTACTCCGGGAACATGAGTTCTGGCATTGCTCATTCTAGCTTTTACTCCCTGATTGGCAGGAATCTTCTTCCACGTTGTGCGCTTGTCGTGATCTGTGAGAAATTAGACAGATCTGAATCTGTACCATATGAATCAGCAGATTCCTCACTAGTGGGATTATACTCATATTCTATACAGTAGTCTGACACAGAATCAGAAGACAATCCATCTGCAGAGGTATCTTCATCTCATACCTCCTCCATGGAGCAACTGGAAGCGTCTTCTTCCATCGTGTGTTACAAAAATAAAATCAATTAATGAGAATTCCAAATTCAAAAGTTTCAGATCGACACGAAAGCCTGAGTATGCGAATTTACACCTGCTCGTTCGGCACTATCTTGCAATGGAAGTGTTGACATGTGGGTCTAGGAACTCCAAAGGCACTAAATGACTGCCAAACGCTACCAGCAATGAGCAACACAAGAATGGAAAACTAGTGACGGGAAGTAAACAGATGTGAGACAGCATTGATAGACGCCAGGAAATGTTGCCAACTTTGTTGGTATAAATTTTGATGAGCTAAATGTGCTGGAGATCTGCCGGACCGCATGTTAAGAATTAAAGGTTAAAGTAGCTTGAGCTTTTCTCTTGGCCTAGTATTTCCTCATTTTCCTATCAGACCATTTCCTGACATCAGCGAGAGTAACTTAAGTAAGGAATGCAAGGAATGACCTGGTTTCAATAGCCAAATGATAGCCACCAATGTCAGTTATTAAGTCTTGCCTAAAATGAAGTTCTGCAAGGTCTTTCTCAATTTTATTTCACCCACAGGGATTTAGTGCCTTTGGCTATTTAGAAGTTGTTATACGAGTGTGTGTGGAGATTAATTCTGTACACGCCCATGCAGTCGTCTCCCAAGTGATATGATCCCGGGCCCCGCAATCTTTTGCTTGACCAGCCTTTGTGGTAATTCGACAACTCTTACTGGCGTCTTTCTGCTCATAGATAGGCAGCCCGCTGCATAGGAGACTGACTGCTGTCTTATCGTGTCTCAGTTTGGTATTCGTCGACAGATGTTTCAAGGCGTACGTTTTTTCAACAACCACAGTCCATTCTATCTAGTTCACTTTCCTTTGTTCGAAGACTAAAGCTTCGCTGAGATCACTTGTCCATCCTCCAGAGCACCCTGCGGTTTCGACTCTAGATATGGTTGCTATTGTTGGCTCTTGTCGTTACTGGGTGTCTTTAGAGTTGCTAATGAATTTTCTATTTCCAATGCTGATCAGTATACCTATTTTCTCTGTTATCAAATGCAGTGCTTGGAACTGCACAGAACCCTCCTGCACGTCATTTGCCTGTGTATTCATTATTGACCATTTCCAAACTTTGCCTATGTTCTCTTACCTGCGAAAATAATGGAAGTGTATAATACATCAGTGTGCCGGCCAGCTGTATGTGGTTTTTAGGCGGTTTTCCACATTACCTAGGAGAATACCGGGCTGGACCCATGGTCCGCCTCAGTTACACAACTCGGAGGCATTTAAAAAAAGTTTGAACTATTTCATGGCTTACACTAGACGCAGACAGTTGGGGTACACTAATTCCATCCAGTGGGGTACGGGAAGGACATCCGGCCACCCTCTTACACTAACATCGCCAAATCCATAATCTCATGGTCGAACCCACACTGCAGTGGGACTAAGGTCCAAAGAAAATGATGATGATGAGGACTGTTTTATGATGCTTCTGAGGACGTACATGAAGGTGAAATTGGACATATGATATTGCATGAAGAATTTGGCAAAGCACAAAAAGACCTAAATCGAAACAAGGGCCAGGGAGTAGACAGCATTCCATCGGAATTACTGATAGCCTTGGGAGAAATAGCCCTCACCAAACTCTACCACCTGGTGAGTAAAAGTTATAAGACAAGCAAAATACCATCAGCCTTCAAGAAGAATATAATAATTCCGATCCCAAAGAAAGCAGGAGTTGACAGGTGTGAAAATTACCGAACTATAAGGCATGGCTGCAAAATAATAACACGAATTCTGTACAGACGAATGGAAAAACTGGTAGAAGCCGACCTCGCGGACGATCTGTTTGTATTCCGTAGAACTTTTGGGACGCGTGGCCCTATACTGACCCAAGACTTCTCTTAGAAGATAGATTAAGGAAATGCAAACCTACGTTACTAGCATTTGTAGACATAGAGAAAGCTTTTGACAATGGTGACTGGAATACTCTCTTTCAAATTCTGAAGGTGGTAGAGGTAAAATACAGGGAGCAAAAAACTATCTACAATTTGTACAGGAACCAGATGGCAGTTATAAGAGTCGTCGGCCATTAAAGGGAAGTAGTGGTTAGGAAGGGAGTGAGACACGGTTGTAGCCTATCCCCGATGTTATTCTGTCCATATGTTGAGCAAGGAGTAACCGAAAGAAAACAAAAATTTTGAGTAGGAATTAAAATCCCTGGAATACTTTGAGGTTTGCCGATGACACTGTAATTTTTTCAGAGACAGCAAAGGACTTGGAAGAGCAGTTGAACGAAATGGATAGTGTCTTGAAAGGAGGATATAAGATGCACGTCAACAAAAGCAAAACGAGGATAATGGAATGTAGTCGAATTAAGTTGGGTGATGCTGAGGGAATTAGATTAGGAAATGAGAGACTTAAAGTAGTAAAGGAGTTCCGCTATTTGTGGAGCAAAATAACTGATGATTGTCGAAGTAGAGAGGATATGAAATGTAGACTGGCAATGGCAAGGAAAGTATTTCTGAAGAAGAGAAAATTATTAACATCAAGTAAGTGTCAGGAAATCTTTTGATAAAGTATTTGTGTGGTGTGTAGCCATGTATGGAAGTGAAACACGGGCGACAAATAGTTTGGACAAGAAGAGAATAGAAGCTTTCCAAATGTGGTGCAACAGAAGAATGCTGAAGAATAGATGGGTAGATCACGTAACTAATGACAAGGTACTGAATAGAATTGAGGCGAAGAGGAATTTGTGGCAGAACTTGACTAGAAGAAGCGATCGGTTGGTAGGACGTATTCTGAGGCATCAAGGGATCACCAGTTTAGCATTTGAGGGCAGCGTGGAGGGTAAAAATCGTAGAGGGAGACCAAGAGATGAATACACTAAGCAGTTTCAGAAGGATGTAGGTTGCAGTAGTTACTTGGAGATGAAGAAGCTTGTACAGGATTAAGCTGCATCAAACCAGTTCCTGGACTGAAGACCACAACAATATTTTATAAAGGAAATGTGCCCAACGGTATACTTATTTCAATCAAGGTAGTGTGTGACGTAAATAGACTTAAAAGAGAAATCGTACCAATGTTTCTGGACATAGCGCAAAATTTCGTCGGTGAAATTGTTGACATTTATACAGGACGTTCGTAAAATTCCGTTTACGAACTGCTAGGAGTTGTAGAGGGAGAGTGAATACATAATAGGAACCCATGTCCGGAAACGTCATGCAACGTCGCTACAGAGCGTAAAAGTCATAGCCGCCGACGCCTGTATATGCATGTATGTAGAGGGTGATTCCGTGATGACGCAAAAAACTTCCTAGGATGATGGAGAAGGACAGAATTGGTAATTTGAGGTAAGGATCCCGGTACCGGATGCGAAAACCGTTCTGTTATCCCTGGCTGTGGAGAACAAGTACTGGTTCAGTTGAAATTACAATGAAATAAACACCCTTAGCCGCAGCAGGCTTTGACATACGTCAACGGGGACAGATGAAAGTGTGTGCCCCGACCGGGACTCGAGCCCGCGATCTCCTGCTTACATGGCAGACGCTCTATCCATCTGAGCCACCGACGACACAGAGGATAGCGCGACTGCAGGGATTTATCTCTGGCACGCCTCCCGGACATGTCCGAAAGAACAGATACCATATTAGTACATACAGGGTGTCCCAGCTATCTTGTCCAGTCAAAATATCTCTGGAACAATAACAGCTATTGGAAAACGGCTTTCACCGGTATCATTGTAGGTCTGGGGCCCATGAATGTACATATTTGGAAACATTCTAAAACGAAAGCATATGTGATTTTGAACACAAACTCCTATATTTTTTCTTCAGCAATCCATAGCATCACAAAGCACATACACAATGGCGTTGATTGCATCGCAATATTC
This sequence comes from Schistocerca gregaria, assembly GCF_023897955.1. Classification (NCBI taxonomy): domain Eukaryota; kingdom Metazoa; phylum Arthropoda; class Insecta; order Orthoptera; family Acrididae; genus Schistocerca; species Schistocerca gregaria. The sequence continues at coordinate 92,529,159 of NC_064930.1, read as the reverse complement.
CCATTACATCCCGAGATATTGAGACGCGAGGTTGACGCTTGAAACACCCGACATGCACTGCCAGCGCACGTCCTGAGGCTCAGGCGTGAACCCCATGCTGCCCGTAATCGCGATGTGACTGACTTGTGTAATCACACCTCCATACTTACCAAGAGTTCCGAAATGAATAATACGGTCTACTGCCATCCTGCATTAACGTCGCACATTCCAGCAGGTATTTATCCCATAGGTTAGGGGTGATGCGGTTCTGTAACATATTTGTGTACCGCAACGTGAGTCACTAAGTTAACTTTGCTTATCGTTAATCCGATACTAAAAAGGTAATGCCGTTCAACGTTCAACGTTAAAACTTTTCTTTACTGTACATCTAGCGCAAGTGACAGTTAATCATTCACTCGTAATGGTAAAATTCATGTTGATGGTTTTAGTGAAACGAGCAAGTAGACTAAAAGTTTTACCGTTGTTTAGGTAAAAATGTTTTGATTTGGGAAGTTCTGGTAGGATGAATAAAAACATGTTTAAGCAATTAGTTTTATTATCACACAATTATCAATGTTATGTTTATCTAATGCGTTAAATGACAAATTGTTGCAAACAAATGTTTCCTAACATCACTGGGTAAAATGGCCCTTTGTAGAAACTTCCACTGTGATACTAGCACTACATACTAAACATAGCGTACACATCTCATGGTCAAAGTGATCCCCATTGGCTTGCATACATAGGGTCACTCTGCAGATGAAGGATGCCCTACTTCATGCTACTGTTTCCTCTTTGATGGTTGTACAAGCATCAATAACGCGTTGCTTCATGTCTTCTGGTGTTGTTGGTTCATGTTGGTAAACCCCGTCCTTCACTGCTCCCCAAAGAAAATAATCCAATGGTGTAAGATCCGGAGATCGGGCAGGCCACCTAACTGGGCCACCTCGTCCAATCCACCTACCAGGGAACTTACGGTCCAGAAGTCGTGTTCGTAAGGCGTTATGTGCAGGGCATCCGTCATGGTGATACCACATGACAATTCTCCGGTTCAGAGGTACGGTGTCCAAGAGAACGGGAAGATGGAGTCGTATAAATCCTGAGTATTGTCTGCCATTTTGGATGCCATTTATAAAGAAAGGTCCGAAAATGGTATCTCCAATAATCCCACACCAAACATTAACTTTCCACGGACGTTGATGCTCTACCTGGCAAAACCATTTTGGATCGTCTGCGGACCAATAATGCATATTCCTCATATTGACAATTCCTTTGTTGGAGAATGATGCATCGTCTGTAAAGAGAACATCTGCAAAAAAATTTGGATTAGTCAGACGTTTTTGGATGAAATTTATGACGTTGAAGAATACGCTGCGCACTTGATTTCGACACACCAACTTCACGTTAAATTTGACGTGTGCTGACTTGAGGATTCACAGCTATGGTAGCGAGCACAGCAACTTCAGCACGTTCATCTGTGCGTGTTCTAGGACGATGTCGAGGTTTTGGATTTAAGCTTCCCGTTTCACGTAGACGAGATGTGAGACGACCAAACATCCGGCGCGAAGGCGATGGCTTGTCAGGGAATCGTCTTCTGTACAGTCGTTCTGCCTGAACAGCATTTCGTCCACCTACAACAGGGTACAGTACAGGTATGTAGAGGACGGTAGAAAACAGACATATTAACTTAATAATCATAATGTTCGCTAACAGTACTGTCAACAAACAAGCAATCTCATAACGTATTACCTGTCAACGTACATCCTCCATAGATCAGCAGCATTTCTACCACATCTTCATGTGTGTACATTATACTGTACAATATAAGTTCCACAACACAACGTTTATTCACAATGTGTACTACCTGCGTGCCGTCACTAGATTACTCTGATGCACGACTACACTGGCAAGCGGTGTACTGCATGCCAACGCAACAACAAATGGGATGCTCGGAGGGTGGTGGAGCACAGGAGCTTGCATGGGTCGCAAATCATAAACAAGGCGAAGTGGTAACTGTGGTAGTAGTGGGAACTACGTTGGACACTTGACTAGGTAGAGCCAGGCCCTGAGCGACAGGCACAATGGGTCATATAACGCATTAGATAAACCTTATTTTGGGTGTGCAGGGTAAATAAGAAAACCTGACGGATGTACACCGATCGGTACTGGTCCATATTGTGAATGTAGATACGTAAAACGCGCAAGAGGGAAACCATTACGTGCTTATGAGAGTTGATGGCTGCAGACCGTATTATTCGTTTCGGACCTCTTGATAAGTATGGAGGTGTGATCACACATGTCAATCACATCGCGATTACGGGCAGCATGGGGTTAACGCCTGAGCCTCAGGACGTGCGCTAGCAGGACATGTCGGCTGTTTCAAGCGTCAACTTGGCGTCTCAATATCTCGGGATGTAATGGGAATATTGGGATGCAATCAACGCCATTGTCTATGTCCTTTGTCATGCTATGGATTGCTGAAGAACAAATATAGGAGTTTGTGTTAAAAAACACATATGTTTTCGTTTTAGAATGTTTCCAAATATGGACATTCATGGGCCCCAGCCCTACATTGATACCGGTGAAAGTTGTTCTCCAATAGATGTTATTGTTCCAGAGATATTTTGGGTGGACCAGATAGCTGGGACACCCTGTATGTCGTTAAAGGCTCACTTGCCACTTGACCATCTTCTTCTTCTGTGCGAATGCACAAACAGTGCCTGAACTCTTCCGGGAATCGGCATCGCGCCCTGAGTAATGAGTATAATGGGCGGGGGCAGTACGAATGTAGTGCGGGACAATACGCCGAGAATTTGGGTTTCGCTGGAGGCGTGCCAGAGATAAACATAACATTGATAATTATGTGATAATAAAACTAATTGCTTAAACATGTTTATATTCATCCTACCAGAACTTCCCAAATCAAAACATTTTTACCTAAACAACGGTAAAACTTTTAGTCTACTTGCTCGTTTCACTAAAACCATCAACATGAATTTTACCATTACGAGTGAATGATTAACTGTCACTTGCGCTAGATGTACAGTAAAGAAAAGTTTTAACGTTGAACGTTGAACGGCATTACCTTTTTGGTATCGGATTAACGATAAGCAAAGTTAACTTAGTGACTCACGTTGCGGTACACAAATATGTTACAGAACCGCATCACCCCTAACGTATGGGATAAATACCTGCTGGAATGTGCGACGTTAATGCAGGATGGCAGTAGACCGTATTATTCGTTTCGGAACTCTTGGTAAGTATGGAGGTGTGATTACACAAGTCAGTCACATCGCGATTACGGGCAGCATGGGGTTCACGCCTGAGCCTCAGGACGTGCGCTGGCAGTGCATGTCGGGTGTTTCAAGCGTCAACCTCGAGTCTCAATATCTCGGGATGTAATGGGAATATTGCGATGCAATCAACGCCATTGTGTATGTGCTTTGTGATGCTATGGATTGCTGAAGAAAAAATATAGGAGTTTGTGTTAAAAATCACATATGCTTTCGTTTTAGAATGTTTCCAAATATGTACATTCATGGGCCCCAGACCTACAATGATACCGGTGAAAGCCGTTTTCCAATAGCTGTTATTGTTCCAGAGATATTTTGACTGGACAAGATAGCTGGGACACCCTGTATGTACTAATATGGTATCTGTTCTTTCGGACATGTCCGGGAGGCGTGCCAGAGATAAACCCCTGTAGTCGCGCTATCCTCTGTGTCGTCGGTGGCTCAGATGGACAGAGCGTCTGCCATGTAAGCAGGAGATCGCGGGCTCGAGTCCCGGTCGGGGCACACACTTTCATCTGTCCCCGTTGACGTATGTCAAAGCCTGCTGCGGCTAAGGATGTTTATTCCACTGCAATTTCATTCGGACATGTCCGAAAGAACAGATACCATCTTAGTATACAGGGTGTTACAAAAAGGTACGGCCAAACTTTCATGAAAAAATCCTCACACACGAATAAAGAAAAGATGTTATGTAGACATATGTCCGGAAATGCTTAATTTACATGTTAGAGCTCATTTTAGTTTAGTCTTCCACCTACGCTCAGTGGAGCACGTTATCATGATTTCATACGGGATACTGTACCTGTGCTGATAGAACATGTGCCTTTACAAGTACGACACAACATGTGGTTCATGCACGATGGAGCTCCTGCACATTTCAGTCCAAGTGTTCGTACGCTTCTCAACAACAGATTCGGTGACCGATGGATTGGTAGAGGCGGATCATTTCCGTGGCCTCCACGCTCTCCTGACCTCAACCCTCTTGACTTTCATTTATGGGGGCATTTGAAACCTCTGGTCTACGCAACCCCGGTACCAAATGCAGAGACTCTTCGTGCTCGTATTGTGGACGGCTGTGATACAATACCCCATTCTCCAGGGCTGCATCAGCGCATCAGGGATTCCATGCGACGGAGGGTGGACGCATGTATCCTCGCTAACGGAGGACATCTTGAACATTTCCTGTAACAAAGTGGTTGAAGTCGCGCTGGTACGTTCTATTGCTGTGTGTTTCCACTACATGATCACTGTGATTTGAAGAGAAGTAATAAAATGAGCTCTAACATGGAAAGTAAGCGTTTCCGGAAACATGTCCACATAACATATTTTCTTTCTCTGTGTGTGAGCAATGTTTCCTGAAGGTTTGGCCGTACCTTTTTGTGACACCCTGTATATACTGGTACAGTTGTTGCTAAGACAGTAGGGCACGCAACTTTCACACATGGTGGCATGGACAAAAGTCTAGGAAAAAATGTACAGCAAACAAGGGCTCCAAAATGCTTACCTTAAGAGCTATGAGCACGTGTTCAATAGAGGAGATGTGTTTCACACTACTGCTCACAGCTGATGAGATATGCATTTTAGAGAAGACGTTTACTAGACACTTTTTCCTTGTTTTGTTCCATCTTAGAAACAACAAACACAACAATAGCGATGCATGTATTCCACTGTAAGAGTTATCAGAATTATTGTTTTCACTTATAACTGTAGAGTCATTCACATCCGGTACGGCGGCTCTTACCTGAGATTTATACATTTATCCTTCTCTATCATCCTAGGAAGTTTGTAGCATTATCACGTAACCACGCCAAATGTAAATAGACTGACGGGCGTCAGTGACTGTAGCTTTGACGCTGTGTTGCGTCGCTGGATGACATTTGCGCACATGGGATTCCTATTCAGAATATCACTTAGTCACGCCCGTCTACATGTCCGAGCAAATTGTGGCGGGGATTTCCGAACACCCTGTGTACTCTGAACCCCGCTGTATGAGACTTCATCTTCTCATATTTGCCATTACGTTAATTTCTGCTCGTTGTAGAATGGTTTCTGATTGTTGAAACTGCTAGCCTCATAACTTTGATCTCTTACAGTTAATGGGAGCAAATGAAAAATGAACCCAGGCTTAATATCAAATAAAAAATGAGTACTCAGTGATATTATGAAAAACCAAAAGCTGCTCATGGTGCGTTGTATTACTTACTCACATACACTATGTGATCTAAAGTATCTGAACACACGCAAAAACATGCGATTTTCATATCAGTTGCATTGTGCTGCCACCTACTGCCAGGTACTCCGTATCAGCGACCTCAGCAGTCATTAGAGGCCGTCAGAGAGCAGAATGGGGCGCTCTGCGCAACTCGCAGACCTCAAACATGGTCAGGTGATTGGGTGTCACTTGCGTCGTACGTAAGTACGTGAGATTTCCACACTCCGGAACATCCCTAAGTCCACTTTTCCGATGTGATAGTGAAGTGGAAACGTGAAGGGACACGTATAGCACAATAGCGTACAGGCCGACCTCGTCTGTCGACAGTTGAAGAGGGTCGTAATGTGTAATAGGCAGACATCTATCCAGACCGTCACACAGGAAATCCAAACTGTATCAGGATCCACTGCAAGTACTGTGACAGTTACGCGGGACATGAGAAAACTTGGATTTCATGGTTGAGCGGCTGCTCATAAGCCACACATCACGCTGGTAAATGCCAAACGACGCCTCACTTGGTGTAAGGAGCGTCATCATTGGAAGAATTAAACAGTGGAAGAAACGTCGTGTGCAGTGACGAACGACGGTACACAATGTGGCGATCCGAAGGCGATTACATATTTCAATGCGGTCGAGAACCTGTTCGCAATGCACAGCCTTTGGCGGAGTGGTTACACCACAATAACATCCCTGTAATGGACTGGCCTGCACAGAGTCCTGACCTGAACCCTACAGAACACCTTTTGGATATTTTGGGTCGCCAACTTAGTGCCAGGCCTCACCGACCGACATCGATAGCTGGCCTCAGTGCAGCACTCTGTGAAGAATGGGCTGCCATTCCCAAGAAACTTTCCGGCAACTTGATTGAGAGACTGGAAGCTGTCATCAAGGCTAAGAGGGGGACAACAGCATACTGAATTCCAGCATTCCCGATAGAGGGCACCACGAACCTGTGAGTCATTTACAGCCAGGTGTCCGGATACTTTTGATCTCAAACTGTATCTTCTGTGATCATCCACAGGAGTACTCACTTTGCAGAAGTCTGACGGCCGTATTATCGGCACGTAACCCCGTTACATGGTAAGAAAGAAATTAGCTTGTAACTCGCTACACACAAAGCTTTCCTTATAGATACTATCCACGGTCTCTGGGCTCGTACGCTCATATTGTCTTTGATCGCTTGTAACAGCCAAAATAAGGTGGCCGCAGCAAGGACAGAGCTGAAGCTCGTTGGACGCCATCATTTTCTCCTCCTCTTGTTGACGCATTTCCCGTGTTGGCCACCTTCTGCACAGCCACACGTATTCTGGAAAGTGGTCGTACAAAATGCTCAAGGGGATTCTATTGTGATTCTAGTGTATGAGTTTAGCTCATCCAGAGTAATGCGGTTCACCTGCTAGGACTACATGTGTGGCTGGCGCTGTTAGCTACTATTGTACATGCACTGGGTTTCATTCGCTCTGATCACGGATGGCTGAATCTTCCCGAGATAAGTCGGTCGGGAACGGGACACACTCACTCACATGTGATTAGATGAGAAGGTTCTCAAGTATATGAAGACCGGCATTTACCTACAATGCTAACACGTGCCTTGGATTACTTTTTCCGTCTGTGACAATGAAAGCAGATGATCAATATCAACTAGATCATCAAAGTTCGAAGCAGAAACATTATCTTCTTTAGATTTCCGATGGTTGTCTGAGAACATTGTCACCATAGGGCGTCATTCAGCCTGCAGTGGGCTGCACGATACATAAATTGTCTGTGATGCCACTACCGTATGCCGCACGACAAACCAAATATCGACCTTCTATGAAGCCCACGCCTACTACAGTAGTACAAGTTCATATGCCAACTAGCTCTGCAGATGACGAAGAAATTGAAGAAATGTACGATGAAATAAAAGAAATTATTCAGATAGTGAAGGGAGACGAAAATTTAATAGTCATGGGTGACTGGAATTCGAGTGTAGGAAAAGGGAGAGAAGGAAACATAGTAGGTGAATATGGATTGGGGCTAAGAAATGAAACAGGAAGCTGCCTAGTAGAATTTTGCACAGAGCACAACTTAAGCATAGCTAACACTTGGTTTAAGAATCATGAAAGAAGGTTGTATACATGGAAGAACCCTGGAGATACTAAAAGGTATCAGACAGATTATATAATGGTAAGACAGAGATTTAGGAACCAGGTTTTAAGTTGTAAGACATTTCCAGGGGCAAAAGTAGACTCTGACCACAATCTATTGGTTATGACCTGTAGATTAAAACTGAAGAAACTACAAAAATGTGGGAAATTAAGGAGATGGGACCTGGATAAACTAAAAGAACCAGAGGTTGTACAGAGTTTCAGGGAGAGCATAAGGGAACAACTGACAGGAGTAGGGGAAACAAATACAGTAGAAGAAGAATGGGTAGCTCTGAGGGATGAAGTAGTGAAGGCAGCAGAGGATAAAGTAGGTAAAAAGACGAGGGCTGCTAGAAATCCTTGGTTAACAGAAGAAATATTGAATTTAATTGATGAAAGGAGAAAATATAAAAATACAGTAAGTGAAGCAGGCAAAAAGGAATACAAACGTCTCAAAAATGAGATCGACAGGAAGTGCAAAATGGCTAAGCAGGGATGGCTAGAGGACAAATGTAAGGATGTAGAAGCTTATCTCACTAGGGGTAAGATAGATACTGCCTACAGGAAAATTAAAGAGACCTTTGGAGAGAAGAGAACCACGTGTATGAATATCAAGAGCTCAGATGGCAACCCAGTTCTAACCAAAGAAGGGAAGGCAGAAAGGTGGAAGGAGTATATAGAAGGTTTATACAAGGGCGATGTACTTGAGGACAATATTATGGAAATGGAAGAGGATGTAGATGAAGACGAATTGGGAGATACAATACTGCGTGAAGAGTTTGACAGATCACTGAAAGACCTGAGTCGAAACAAGGCCCCCGGAGTAGACAACATTCCATTAGAACTACTGACGGCCTTGGGAGAGCCAGTCATGACAAAACTCTACCAGCTGGTGAGCAAGATGTATGAGACAGGCAAAATACCCTCAGACTTCAAGAAGAATATAATAATTCCAATCCCAAAGGAAGCAGGTGTTGACAGATGTGAAAATTACCTCACTATCAGTTTAATAAGTCACAGCTGCAAAATACTTAGGCGAATTCCTTACAGACGAATGGAAAAACTGGTAGATGCGGACCTCGGGGAAGATCAGTTTGGATTCCGTAGAAATGTTGGAACACGTGAGGCAATACTGACCTTACGACTTATCTTAGAAGAAAGATTAAGAAAAGGCAAACCTACGTTTCTAGCATTTGTAGATTTAGAGAAAGCTTTTGACAATGTTGACTGGAATACTCTTTTTCAAATTCTAAATGTGGCAAGGGTAAAATACAGGGAGCGAAAGGCTATTTACAATTTGTACAGAAACCAGATGGCAGTCATAAGAGTCGAGGGGCATGAAAGGGAAGCAGTGGTTGGGAAAGGAGTGACACAGAGTTGCAGCCTCTCCCCTATGTTATTCAATCTGTATATGAGCAAGCAGTAAAGGAAACAAAAGAAAAATTTGGAGTAGGTATCAAAATTCATGGAGAAGAAGTAAAAACTTTGAGGTTCACCGATGACATTGTAATTCTGTCAGAGACGGCAAAGGACTTGGAAGGGCAGTTGAATGGAATGGACAGTGTCTTGAAAGGAGGATATAAGATGAACATCAACAAAAGCAAAACGAGGATAATGAAATGTAGTCAAATTAAATCAGGTGATGCTGAGGGAATTAGATTAGGAATTGAGACACTTAAAGTAGTAAAGGAGTTTTGCTATTTAGGAAGTAAAATAACTGATGATGTTCGAAGTAGAGAGGATGTAAAATGTAGACTGGCAATGGCAAGGAAAGCGTTTCTGAAGAAGGGAAATTTGTTAACATCGAATATAGATTTATGTATCAGGAGGTTGTTTTTGAAAGTATTTGTTTGGAGTGTAGCCATGTATGGAAGTGAAACATGGACGATAACTAGTTTGGACAAGAAGAGAATAGAAGCTTTCAAAATGTGGTGCTACAGAAGAATACTGAAGATAAGGTGGATAGATCACGTAACTAATGAGGAGGTATTGAATAGGATTGGGGAGAAGAGAAATTTGTGGCACAACTTGACTAGAAGAAGGGATCGGTTGGCAGGACATGTTTTGAGGCATCAAGGGATCACAAATTTAGCATTGGAGGGCAGCGTGGAGGGTAAAAATTGTAGAGGGAGACCGAGAGATGAGTACACTAAGCAGATTCAGAAGGATGTAGTTGCAGTAGGTACTGCTTGCACAGGATAGAGTAGCATGGAGAGCTGCATCAAACCAGTCTCAGGACTGAAGACAACAACAACAACAAGCTGTGGTGGGCGATGCTACTGCAAGTGGTTATCAAGGCGTTCCTTCGGTGCTACGTGACGGATATCCCTTTCCAGACTTCCAGATTCCATAGCGCCTTATGTGAACCGTGGACGGAAGTATATGGCAGAGTTTGTGACAAAAGATGTGAGGCACATTTAGGAGCATTCAGATACTAATGGTTGTGTATGAATATTTCCCTCCACGCCTCAGTAACCGCTGTTTTTAAATTCGTCACATGTTGGAACAGTTTTGATTGTTACAAGCAACGCCTGCCACAGACAAGAATCCAGGTTTAAGTCCTTCTCTAGCATGTAATCCTAATTTGAGGTTCTAAACATTTATCAAGGCTTTCAAACTGCGTGACGTAATCCTTATTAGTCAAAGTCACACAATGCGTCACTCGATTTTGATACCACAACTGCTGCATGAAACAGAAATTTTTTCCGATTTTTTTTTTTGTGAAGTATGAAACATACTAGGAAAGGAAAACAGGAAATGCCAAAATATACCACACTGCTCCGGAATTACCTATAAATGTAAAGGCGGCTGAATTCGGTTTGTGGTAGCGTCAGGAAAACTCGATCCTCCGAAGAATGTCAGCCATTCCTAGCAAAATTTTCGCCCTATTTCACTGTTTGTATGAATCGCAAAGGTTTTATGCGGACGTGGATTTGATACACTCAGCAGCGGAGTTGTTAGCCCTCTTGCTAAAATATTCCTTGACAAATATGCTTAAAATAAACAAACTCATAAAGAAAAAAAATACTTGAAACGAGATTCCCATGTTATCACATTCATTCACCCAATAAATTAGGAGACGTAGATTGTAAGGTTATCAGTCTCATCAATAATAAAGTGCGTTGTTTCAAACATAATCTATAGCCTAACTGCTACAGCTACACATTAGAAAAATGTTACTGGGTGATTAGTTATTCAACCGGACTGTGACGACCCGACAAATGTTAGAACACAGTTCCTTCTTACTTAAGTCAAACATTTGACAAAAGCTTGAAAATGTTACCACATTCTTCCAATCGTCTGCTAAAAACGGGGAGATCCAGGTTCGAACACCGTCTCAAGTTTACTTATGGTGCCCTCGACGAATATGACGAAAAGAGTGTAAGAAAATCTCAACGCCTAACTTTATTAACTCCTGGCAATAGCGTAAATAGAGCACTTATTTGGGGGAGCAGACACAAGAAAGAATGAAGATAATATGAGGGACCTGAATCTATACTTTAGTAAAATAGTTCTCTGAACTCTGACTAATTAACAGCACGCGACTCACTGCCTTGTCAATATAGCATTGCGGGCGACGATTTTAAAATCTGTTGCAAAATTGATGTCAATGTGATGCATCCATAGAGACAAAAACATAGACGTAATCTCAGGGATTATATCTCTTGTCATCACATTAAAATATTGCTGCAGGATAGCTTTACTGTAGGGAAATTATGAAAAGAAACCTTTGAGTTAAATAAAGTATTTCCTTTAAAACGAAACGATCTGTTTTGCTGAGAAGCGGCCAATTATACTGAACTGAAAGGTTTTGGTTTTTACTTTAATGTGAAATATATTAATTTATGCACTTTCTTTTTCTTTTTCACTAATTATGATTTTGAGTCTATTAAAGCGTCTGTTGATGACGGAACGCTATGAAATTGTAATGAAATTATTCCTACGTAAGACGTCTACCAAGAATGGTCTATTGTTCGGCCGTTCTTCTCGTTTATGCTAGACTAATATGGCCAAAGAACGGGAGAATATTTTCGGTGACTCGAAAAGAAAGGCGTCTGAAAATATCGGGTTGTTCAATAATGGACACATTTGTTCTTCTTTCGCTCCATTTTATGTGTAGCATCCTACACCAGCACCAAATCTCAAACACGTCGATGCACTGTTTGTCTCTGGCCTTGAGTGTCCATGTTTTGCAACCATTAAAGAAGACGGTCCATTTTATGTGTAGCATCCTACACCAGCACATAAACTGGACCATCTTCTTTAATGGTTGCAAAACATGGACACTCAAGGCCAGAGACAAACAGTGCATCGACATGTTTGATCTTTGGTGCTGGTGTAGGATGCTACACATAAAATGGACCGTCTTCTTTAATGGTTGCAAAACATGGACACTAAAGGCCAGAGACAAACAGTGCATCGACGTGTTTGAGATTTGGTGCTGGTGTAGGATGCTACACATAAAATGGAGCTAAAGAAGAACAAATGTGTCCATTATTGAACAACCCGATATCTTCAGACGCCTTTCTTTTCGAGTCACCGAAAATATTCTCCCGTTCTTTGGCCATATTGTGAGAAGAGATGAAGAAAATCCAGAGAAAATGATTTTTTAAGGAAAGATCGAGGGCACGAGACCAAGACGAAGAGCAATGAGCAGATGGATAGATCTTCAGCAGGCAGTGAGGACGCTGGCAACTGTCCCAGATGGAGAGGCTAGGTTCATGGGTCATGACGCTCAACAACTTACACTGATGATGGAACAAGAAAGATTTTTAAGAGATCACCCATATTTCCTTTTTTCTTTTTAAGGCCTCCAGTAAATTAGATCATTATCATCCCAACTGAGGCATTTAAAGGATGACCAACAAAATAATTACAAAGACCTTTTTTTAAAATGCCATGTCTGTACTGGTCCACAAGATGATACACACAGGTGGGAATGCTAGTGACCCCTAGGTTACACTTTCATTTGTATACAGACAAAGCAAATACATTTACTAAAACAGAGCAAGAATCATTAGTCTTGCACTTGTGTTATTATTACAGAGTACCAGACAACTACTGAACATCTCTCTCTTAATAAAATAAGACCCATGAGTTACACCAACAAATTTTGATGTAAGTTTCTCAGAACTCGGATAATAGGTGCTGCCAAACAAAGTTTACAAACCGGCGCAAGCACATATCAATGAACATCGTAACTGAAGCAGTCTTAGATTCCAGAAAAACAATACATGTGTAGCGCTTATTTAACACAAAAACTTAATTTAGGTAAGGACCGATTGAGAAGGACCCCTCATATGACAAATCACTGACCCCAGGAATAGACAACCCGATGTCGCACTTTCAGAGAGATCCCAAACACAAGGTGGTACAAAGGGGCTTGCCATTTTCAACCGGCACCCATATGAATGCAACAGTGAAGATGATGGGCGACAACAGGTGGACACGCAGTCTCACTAGCACAGCCCGCTGCCACTGGGGGAGGAACAGCCTTATGGGATCCCACTCACGTGAAGCTCTGCCTCACTTTGTCCGTGTTCAGGACAGCGACCATCTCTTCCACACATTCCCCTGCACTGCGCCAGTGATCCCGTGTTCCACTGCCAGCTTGTTCCTCATCCATCCCAAAACTCCCCGCGTGTTGTGCTGTGCCACTACATAACACATTTTTAGGGCCAAGGATGCTTTCTACTCCCATGTCTTCAATCAGAAATTGGCATTACTGCATCAAGACTGCTCACTCGGGGGTTCTCCTGCTGGAATAGTTGGTATTACAGTCTGGTGACTCATTTGATAACAAAAAAATGAAAGTATACCGCAAGTATTGGGATATAACATTTTGGTAGGGACCGTATACTGAACCTCAGGATTTTGAATACACGCTTTCGTGTCTGCTATATTGTAATGCATTTCGCTTTATTGCAGAAAAATGTCAGCAGCGTAGGCAGATCAACGAATCTTTGGTGTGCTGGGAATACAAGGGTGATTTTAAAAGTTCTCAGAGCAGAATAGAAAAAAAGTATTTGCATCACTGAATCTTTTTTTACTTTCCAACGTATTCTCCTTGTATGTTAATGCACTTGTGCAACTATGTTCGATAGCCTTGATCCCATCTCGAAAATGGCTTTCTTCAAGGCCTGCAAAGTAGTTCTCAACTCCAGCTTTCAGTACTTCGTTTGAAGTGAATCTTCTTCCACCAAGAAAAATTTTCAGTTTTGGGAAGAGATGGTATTTTGACGGAGCCATATTAGGTGAATAAGGCTGCTGTGGCAACAATTCATACATTAATTCGTGTAATTTTGCCATGGCGACGGCACATGTGTGCACGCGTGCATTGTCTTGATGGAAGATGACTTTCTTCCTTGCTAAACGTGGCCTTTTTACGCATATCTTTTGTTGCAATTTCTCCAGCAGATTAGCGCAGTATTCTCCAGTACTTGCTTGCCCACTGGGATGATAATCTACAAACAGGATTTCCTTCGCACGCCAGAACACAGATTCCATGACCTTTCCAGCTAGAGGAATTGTCTTTGCTTTCTTTGGTGGCGGAGAATCAGCATGTTTCCACTGCTTTGACTGTTGGTATGTCTCTGGGTTATAGTAGTGCACCCATGTTTCATCTTTGGTCACAAACAGGCGCAAAAAGTTTTGTTCGTTTTTCCTAAAACGGTCCAAGCATCGTTCTGATATGTCCACCTCAAGCGTTTTTGATCCAACGTCAAGAGTCATGGCACCCATCTTTAAGATAATTTTTTTTCATTTCTAATTCTTCAGTTAAAATGTGATATACCCTTTCAGATGACATCTGGCAAGAGTGAGCAATTTCACGCACTTTCAAACGGCGATCCTCCGTGAGTATTTTGTGCACTTTTACCATGATTTTTGGAGTAGTGACATATTTTTGACGACCACTGCGCGGATCAGCACCTAAGCTCTCCCGACCATCTGCCCACTTGGCAACAGTTGAATATGAAGGAGCAGACTCGTCCAGTGTATTTTGGAAATCGTCATGAATTGCTTTCATACCTTTCTTTACAAAGTACTCAATCACTGCTCGAATCTCGATTTTTTACATCTTCGCAAATCATTACTCGGGAACAACAACAGAGCCACGTCATCTCCCGCCAGAGCTTTCTTCCGAGAGCACTGACGTGGCACGTGTTTACAGGCAACAGTCCAATGAGCATCACGTGAACAACTCGTTGCGCTAGCGCTGACCTCTCGTGGCGATTCCGAGAACTTTTCAAACCACCCTCGTATTTTCCTGCCAGTTATATACAGTGTATAGATTTGAGGACATTCAAGAAGTCGGAAATATCGAGCCATTCCTGAGGATGAATACATCCCATCTGCTGTGTTGCTCTGGGAATACAAATGAGCAGCAGAGAGGTTTCTCTTTCTTGTTCATATCCGTCAGTATCACCGCGCAGTCACTCTGCTAATTCGAAAAGTCGTAAAGAAAGACTGAAAATCACAACCAATTTTACTGTGCCTCAGTGCTTAATCTCTGAACTCCTAGGTTCCGGGACGCGCCCCCTTCTACCACTCTCCTTCCCTCCCCCCGGCCCCCGCCGGCCACAGAGAGAGATTTGTGATAACACTTACAATGAGGGATCATTTTATGGAAAAAAACTGTTCTGAAATTCAAGTTTTTAAAACATAATGTCTTATTATTAAAAACATAACACCCCAATGTTCCAATATAAACGACAGCTGCCACCGCCTGCTGCCGTACCAGTGTCACTTTGCTCCGCAGTTCCGAACAAGTCGGTAGTCTTCCTTTATTTATTTATTTATTGTTCCATGGAACCAAATTAAGGAGAAGTCTCCATGGTCATGAAACGAGTCAATACATGAAATTATAACACGTTATTAGAAACAGATAAAATGAAATATAAAAACATATTCAGGTGACAAGTTGTAATTTTAAATAAAGAAAATCAACACTGTAACACTGGCATTTGCTTAATTTTTTAACTCTTTCAGGAGCTCCTCGACAGAATAGAAGGAGTGAGCCATGAGGAAACTCTTCAGTTTAGACTTAAAAGTGTTTGGGCTACTGCTAAGATTTTTGAGTTCTTGTGGTAGCTTATTGAAAATGGATGCAGCAGAATACTGCACTCCTTTCTGCACAAGAGTCAAGGAAGTGCATTCCACATGCAGATTGCATTTCTGCTTAGTATTAACTGAGTGAAAGCTGCAAACTGTTGGGAATAGCCTAATATTGCTAACAACAATGTGAGGGCACTGTCAGAATTCCCAGACTATTGAATAGGGTCTACAAGAGGTTCTCCAACTTACACCACACACAGCTCGAACAGCCAGTTTTTGAGCCAAAAATACCCTTTTTGAATCAAAAGAATTACCCTAAAACATAATACCATATGACATAAGCCTATGAAAATATGCGAAGTAGACTACTTTTCGTGTTGAACTGTCACTCATTTCAGATACTGTTCTAATGGTAAATAAAGCAGCATTTAGTTTCTGAACAAGATCCTGGGCATGGGCTTTCCACAACAGTTTACTATCTATCCGAACGCCTAGGAACTTGAACAGTTCAACCTCGCTTATAATATGCCCATTCTGTCTGATCAAAATATCGGTTCTTGTTGAATTGTGAGTCAGAAACTGTAAAAACTGAGTCTTGCTGTGATTTAGCATCAAATTATTTTCCACAAGCCACGAACTTATTTCATGAATTACATTATTTGGTACTGTTTCAATATTACACACCAGACCCTTCACTACCAAGCTGGTGTCATCAGCAAACAGAAATATTTTTGAATCACCTGCAATACTAGAAGGCATATCATTTATATAAATAAGAAACAGCGGTGGCCCCAGCACCGACCCTTGGGGAACGCCCCACTTAACAGTGTCTCATTGGGACTGAACATCACTACCACTCTCAATATTGCGGAGAATTACCTTCTGCTTTCTGTTCTTAAAGTAAGAGGCGAACCAATTGTAAGCTGCTCCCCATAATCCATAATGGCCCAACTTCTGCAGTAATATTTTGTGGTCAACACAGTCAAAAGCCTTCGTTAAATCAAAGGAAACACCTAACGTTCGCAACCTTTTATTTAATCCGTCCAAAATCTCACACAGGAAAGAGAATATATCATTTTCAGTTGTTAAACCATTTCTAAAATCAAACTGAACATTTGACAGCAAATTATGTGAATTTAAATGCTCCAGTAACCTTGTATATACAACCTTCTCGATAACTTTAGCAAACACTGATAGCATAGAAATAGGTCCAAAATTGTCAACATTATCAATGTCTCCCTTTTTATAAAGTGGCTTCACTACCGAGTACTATAATTGGTCAGGAAACCAACCACTCCTAAAGGAAAAGTTATGGCTAAGTACTGGGCTAACATACACAGAACAATACTTCAGTATTCTGCTAGATACCCCGTCATATCTATGAGAGTTCTTGGTCTTTAGTGATTTAATTATTAACTCAATCTCCCTCTTGTCAGTATCGTGGAGGAGCATTTCAGGTAACAGTCTCGGAACAGTTTTTTCTAAGAGCGCTGTATGATTCCCTACTGGGACTAGGTTTCTATTTAGTTCACCTGCCATATTCAGAAAGTGATGATTAAATACTGCACATATATGCGACTTATCAGTAACACAGACATTCCCAATATGCACTGATTCTATATCCTCGACCTGTCTCTGCAGACCAGCCACTTCCTTTACGACTGACCATATGGTTGTAATTTTATCCTGAGACTTAGCTACTCTATCTGCATACCACATACTTTTTGCCTTCGTAATAACATTTTAAGCACCTAACAATACTGTTTGTAAGCGCTGCTGCATTTAGAATTTGTTTCTAACGTTCTGATATAATTGCCACTTTGTTCTACAAGATATTCTTATCCCTCTAGTCAGCCACCCAGGCTGCCTGTTTGTGCCAGTGCCCTGTTTTGAACGCTCTAACGGAAAGCAATTTTCATAGAGCACGAGAAAAGTCTTGAGAAACGCATTATATTTATCATCTACTGTATCAGCGCCACTCTTGTTCCTTGATAAGGTTTACAAAGGTCTCTACAGCAGCTGGATCAGTTTTCCTAAACAGTTGATAACTATATTTAACACATGTTGCAGCACAAAAATCTTTTAGAGTTAAAATTTGTGCATCATGATCTGAAAGGCCATTCACTGTTTTGCTAACGCCCTTCTAGTAATGAGGAATGAACAAAAATGTTGTCTATGGTTGTTCTACTGTTCCCTTGCACTCTCGTTGCAAAGAATATGGTTTGCATAAGATTATATGAATTAAGGAAGTATACCAGCATCCTCTTCCTTGCACTTCTTCGTGACTATGACATCGTGTTTTTAAATGCTGCCAGCCGCAACGTTCAAACAGTTGCTTTGTAGCTACTCTATGAACATTTGTTCAGTTTCAATCAACAAGGCATTTAGCGGTTAATGACGATGAAGATATTCCTGCTCCATCTGGGTCTCGTACATTTCCGATTTCCCACGTCTTCGCGAAACTTTAATTCCGTGTGCATTTTGTAGCATAGCACTGATCGTTGCATCGCGGCTGAGTTGATAACAATGCAAGATAAAGATAAAACATTTCCCCCTCCCCACTTCTCGCCCTGGGGCTACCGTAATCTTCCACCTCGCCTCTCCACTCCTCCCCACGCCATGATACACTGCCATGGGGAAAGACTATACAGTATGTAATGTTCTTCAGTCAGATTTTGTCTTTGAAACTTCCACGATAGTGAGTGAAAAAGAAGTGACAAGTTTTATTTACACAGGTAATAAATAAGTTCGCTTCTAAATGTAAAATGTAACTAATAGAATAAATATATTTATTACTTACTTTTAAACTCGTAAAATAATTAAGTAGTTTCTATGTTAGTAGCCAAAGAGAAAGGTCTTTTCTATGAGACTCTACGTGTAAAAATTGAACTGAAAATCCACTATTGTTGTTTGGAATTTTTGGCGGCCTTGAAACAACTCTACATGGTGGCGCTGCTGGCCGGTCCAAACAGCGGGTCGCCGCATATCAACAATCGGCACGTAGCTTCAGCATAGTTGCAACAATGGCGGCAGCAACAAAGCTGGGCGCGGCGGCATTAAAGCCGCTCACACGAACAGCAGCACACGTTGCCAGTGGTGGAGTGCTGACCCGTGCCTTTTGAATGCTGAGGCGTGCAGAGACCCGCTTCTCGGTGGTGTCGTGTGGAGAGATCTTCTGCACTTACCTCAGAAATTCAGTTCCGTCTCTTTCTTTCTGCATCTACTGACTATTTCTCTGTAATCAAACTAAAATATGAAGTGCGCTTGAAAATGCCAGTGAAACTTGCTAAGCGTTGTAATTTGGAAAGTAATTCTGAATCTATATGGAACGTACGCCTCACTGCTTTTGTGATGCTGCTTGACGCCAAAACATTGTATTCAACTATTGTCAGTACTGTCTACCAAATCGCCCAATAAACATTAACTTTTGTTCTGCTCATGCTGTTGAATATACGTTACTGTAAACACAGAACACAGGCTATTATGACCCCACAGAAATTAGTTTAAATAAAATTACTTCTATAACAAAACTGTAATGCAGTTAAGTTACAATAAGCCTGACCATAAAATACGCACCAACGGGTATTGTTGCTAAACGAAAACAATAGCTGTGGAAAATGCCATGAAATTTAAATATTTCAATATCTTGCTTCCTGCAATGAGCATAGTCAAGGAGGTGCTTCCTCTGTCTATAGCACAGACTCACACAAAAATAATTTACTCAAATATATACAGAAATTAATTAGTGGAAAACAATTTTGAAAATTCAAGGATCGTGAGATTTTGTTGTTAGCAACAGCAATTAAAGAAAGATCTGATAAAAAAATGACCAATGGCGGTTTTAATGCCGCCACGGCCAGCTTTCTTGCTGCCGCCATTGTTGCAACTATGCTGAAGCTATGTGCAATTTTATGCAGAACTATCCATTAAAATGGGAAATTCTGTGACACGATACATTACATTATAACAATCAGAAAATCATAAACTCGTCATAGAGTTGACAGATTTGTTCTTTGCTAAAAGTCCATACTGTCTTTTGACTGAGAAAAACAATGAGTAGTCCCTGCAAACTGAATATTTATTTATTGAACCACAAACAGTCAAAACAGACCTGTTATCATAAATGTTAACACATTCGCTGCAATTTTACACCTATAATACATCTTGTAGGAAATTCAATCAACGCATTTCGCATTGGTAGAGAATTATTACAGAAATAAACACGCACTTGAATAAAAATCAGCTTCACAGCGAAGTCGACCATTTCAATCAAGGTCACACTTACAGCAATCATCCATATTTGACAAATATTTTACAAAAATATCAAAGCTTCTTGAGTTACATTATAGCTCTGTTAAAATTACTTTTTCATTTCCAATAACATACTGTGTATATAAAAATGCCTTTTACTTTAAACCATTATTTAACAATTTTGCTTCAGTGCGCTACATGAAGTTGTTGCACTGTTTCAAGCACCAGTGCAGAACATCAAGAATTGCACATCTCATTAGATTTTTGGCTCGATTTGTCATTCAACAATTAAAATGCTAATGACCAATAACTGAATCGGTCGGACTGAGTATCGACCTGTTAACTCATTTATGATGAACTACAAATGTTACCAAATCTAGAATATCACACTAAAAATGAATCGTATTCAGTGCTACTTTTGAGATTATACTTTTGTAGTGTGAAATATGAATTTCATTGCCCTTCACTCATAAAATAACATGTTCTGTCAACATGCAGTATATATCTTTGACCTAAGGGTACACTACTTTGTTTAAATACTTCCTTTTAAATTATATTCAGCACTAATTTTGAGATTACAATTTTGTAGTCTGAAATATGAATTTAATTGACCTTCACTCATAAAACAACAAGTTCTGTCAACATGCAGTATATATCTTTGATCTAAAGGTATACAACTTTGTTTAAATACTTCCCTTTAAATTATATTACACTTTCAACATAGCAAATTAACTTAAAATCACAAACACTTGTTATTCTGACAAGAGTCAGTGGCGTATGACCAGTCACACAAAGGAAGAAAAAGTACGCATTGCGAAATTATTTCAAACACAATCAATCACAAACAGTTTGAAATGGATTAAGAAAAACATTTCCGTAATACAGTATTGTCTTCATTATACACTTTATCGCTTTGTGCTTTTGACTGGGTAGCAAGTGAGGAATGATATCCCTTCGCCAGCCAAGAATTTACATGACGGCCAGGTTCATATCTAGCTACAGGTGATCCCAGAAGTCTGATGCATAATAAACTACAAACAGTGCTGATGTAGAGTGAAGATCTCAGTGCTGTCATAAACAAGCTCATTGCAGAAAAGCTACATTCACACTCCGCACTCGACACTGCAATGCTGTTAATTACTGATAAGAAGTTTTTGAACATTGGTGGCAGTACAACAATATTTGGTTTCAGACCCTGTTTGTACTCCCTGCAGTCCTTTATTATTTCACAAGAGCTATTAAATCTTTCACACATTCGAGAAACCTCATTTTCTCCGTAAGTCATCGATATGTTCTTAGGCCAGAATTTGGGATGAATATTCTTCATTTCATTCATAACAATATCGTAGCTTTCAGATGCATTCACTGTTGATAACAGCCTGGATGACAAATTATTTGTCAAGCTTCTATAAAACTGTTTATCAGAAATCTTAGAAATATTTGTTCTTTCATAAAGTTCGACACATTGAAAGTTAATATTTTCCAGTGCAATGTTAGCTACATTTGCATGTTGTCCAGTTGTATCAACCCGACTTTCAAACACTTTTATTAAAAGTCGTTGTGAGCTTGAGCAACGTTTACACTTGATCTTTGAAGCTGTAGGGATAGATCGACCAACTCTTCTGAGACATCATACATTACAGCTAGGTTGCAAACAAAAGATGTATATGACAATGTATTATAAAGCCCCATGTTTTGAGTCCTGTTTCTCGTCCTCTAATGCTTCTAAAAACTGATGTAATCTTTCCATAGAGCTTTTACTGCCAATAAACTGGAGGCCATCCAATGAGTGTCAAGCACACGACCGATTTATAAAATTTCTTCCTCCAAACCTTTAACAGCAACTGCCAGCTCAATGCTGTTTTACGGAGAGCAGATGAAAATATTTCTAACTTTATCAATGAATATTTTAAAGTGATTAATTCCCGCTACTTCTCCTATTGTGATGAATAAGTTTGGAAACATTTCCATCGCCTGCTTTGTGAGGCTAGACTTTCTTCCTAACATGACAGAATCTCCATCGCAAGTCGAAGCGATTAAATGGTATTTCATAAGTCATAGCCTAGAACCAGTGCTTCTGCTTTAGAAGTTCTTTCAAGATACCAGATGCTGTTGTGTCATTTAGCTCATGGGGTTTCCCATTCCTTTAAACAAGGTTCTAAAGTATACAATCAAAGCGTTTTTGTTTGAAAGATAAGTGGCTTCATCCATTGAAGTGAAAATGTGGAGTCATTCTCTATTAAATTATTTATTAGATCTGATGTCATCTGGTCAAAAATATGAAGCATTATAATAGAGCAAGCAACATTGGAATGTAGTATTCGGCCCATATCCAAACCATTTTTAATTTGGAGATCAATTTCTGCCTCAAACTAATAAAACAGTCTATTTAACTTTGCTTGCTTCTAAGCTGTGCGAAATACACACTCAGTAACTACTGGTTGTTCCTTTACCATGGAAGAAACTGGGTTATGAATGATGTTTTTCTGTGTTCCCTATACCATGAGCTTGAGATGTGTGATGATCAAATAGTTTTTTCCTAAGAGATGTTAGTTGATCTTTTTCATTCGTCCCATATGAGCTTGCAGTTCCTAAAACCGATTGCTCACTAAGTTTTAACCCTTTCGCTTTGTCAGCACCTAGTGTAGATACACTTCTACAAACTTGACTACCTAGCTTTTCTTTAACAATGAACTACAGGTTTTTAGCTTTATAATCGTTACATTGTTCGACAGACCAACAATCTGGCTTTTCAACATCATAACAATTATGTTTTGAGGCATGGAGTGCATGAGATTCGAAGTATAGAAGTTCCCTGTATTAGCAGAGCTATATTATTTTCACACAGTTGATTTTATTCTCCTCTTCCAGCTCCTGATGCAGTGCAATCCCTGAATGTCTACAAGAGAGGTCGCAGAATGGTTGGCTTGAGATGGTCACCACCAGTCAACACATATGGCGATATTGAATCGTTTATTATCACTTACTCTAAAGAAGGCAGCGGCCATAAAAAGAAACTTATAACAGAACCAACATACTGTGGTGCTTGGATTGATCTTTACTGTTATACTGTTTCTGGTCTATCACCAGGAAAGAAATACCACTTTGAGGTAATAAGACTGTACTATTATTATGAGCTCAGCCAAACATAAGTTCATCTTTAAAAAGAATTTTGCCAAAACATCTTTAGTAAATTGTCCAACATTATTGCAACACTTCTTTTTCTCTCTCACAGTTGTACCTATTACTATAAGTACAAACTGTGAAACCAAATTCTGTTGCTGATAACACAAAATGTATAACTAATATTCAATATCGTATTCAACCTTACCCATTAACACATTTCTGAAATTAATCAATAAATTGCGATTTTCATATATGAAATTTATAATCTGCAAAGTAGAAATTTAACAGACAATAGTGGTTTCCTAGCAGATTCATCAGTGATGTTTTTCGTATTACCATCATGTGTTTAAGTATAAGGGACCTCCTTTGCAGCATTTAATAATTTGTTTACATCACACCAGTAAAAAAAGTTTGTGATCTGATTTGTAATTATCAACAAGTTTGTATCTGCATTTTGCATAAATATTTCTTAAGATTTTTTCAATATTTACACAATAAAAATAACACACACACACACACACACACACACACACACACACACACACACACATAGTGTACACTAGTTACTCATATGTCAGAGTCTAGTAGATAAGATAGAGTTCTCTTGTGATGGAGATCACAATTTATAGTAAAAGCTGACAGTCAATTTGTTTTAAAAGCTGACAGTCGAGAGTTTCGTATTAAGTTATTACAAAGAGACATAATGCACAATCTTAATAATATGACGAAATTCAAATATTTTGTTCTTCAGATACAGACATGTACTCGATGTCATTTGAAAATAGGGTAATATGAGGTCAAAATCACTCATGATTTCCAATGAAATTCTGTTACAACTGTGGTTATATTCTTCCATTACCAAGTCACATTTCAAATCTGGGTTATCACACGACCATAAATTTTTTGTTTCTTTTGGGTGGAAAATGCTGACGTGTTCAGTTCTCATAAGTGAGAAAAATTGACGTTTATATTATTAAGAGCTTGTCTTGTGCTCTCACTATTCAGAAAATTCTATTAAACACAAATATTTTCTTGAACAACTAATGTATTTGTGATTGTAATGTGTCATTTTCTCATCTCTTAGATCCAAGTAAATGTTGCTCCCATTTATTTATAAGATGTAACACTTCAAGACAGGCACATCAGTACTCTCGTTGTGATATATTTAAGTTTTGTGAATTAGGATGAAAATGATATTGAAAGCATAGAGCACATAAATATTCAACCTAATGGACTCGTCACTGTGTGTAGTTTTGTTCATTCTGCAATTGTTTTGTACTAGTACGTAGAACACATCAGAATCATAGCCAAAAGGGTCAAACGTACTCCATTTTGACTGTATTTTGTAACTGGAGGAATTTGTACTGAAAAACTGTTCTGTATAGTGCTGAGTGTGTGTGAGTGTATATGTATATGTACGTTTTCTTGCGAGATGAAACAGCCGAGTGGAGGATATGAATGGGAGGTTCAGACGGTTCTGCGACTGTGTAGGCTGCAGATTCCTCTACTGCCGCCATCTGGTGGTTGTGTTTCGGGTTCCGCTGAATAGTGATAGGAAGATAGGGAGAGAGATTGAGAAAGAGAGAGAGAGAGAGAGAGAGAGAGAGAGAGAGAAAGAATATGTATACCTCTGCTACAGTTACTACATGTCAAAGTTCAGGTCTCATTTTTATAACAAGAAAATTTTCTATTATATTTAGGTCCAGGCACGTAATAAAGAAGTGAGCATCGATGGAGAACCTACTGCAGTGGAAGCTGTCACTTTAGAAGGGGGTATGATGATTTATTGCCACACTACTACAATACTTTTAATGACACTTATGATAATGTTGCTATTTATGGATAACTATTGACAGCCTATATTTTAGAATGTACATCTGAATGGAAGTTAAGCATACTGCTACTCTTTATGTGACATTTCTCATATGATGTATCAGTCCGACAGCAGCAATCGGCCCAGGGAGAAGCGGCAACAGGGAAGTAACCAATTCTGTGACTTTTACGAGTTCCTAATGAGTAACGAATTGTATAATTTCATCTGTATGCTTTGATAGTTTAGTTTCTTGAGTTTCTGCATGTTAATTTAATACCTGATAGACATGGTTCTTGCAGTGGAAAGTAAACCGATCTTGTGATATATTATAAGTTCATAATCAAGAACGAATTATTTAGCCCTACCAGAGTCTTCGGTATTTCGGTTTTTGAATCTCTGTGTATTATTGTAAGTTATTGGACACAGTTCTTGAGTTTTCGTCAGGGTCTACAGTAGAGTTCGGCAGCTTGCCTGTGCAGTGTAGTCTTCCATGGGCTGTAGTATGGACAGGGGCTGTGACTGTCGTGTGCAGATGCAAGCCAATTTGGTGGCACTTCACTCTCAGCTCCAGGCAGTAATGCCTTTGGTAACACAGCTTGAATCTGCAGCGGATGTGTACCATCGTTACGGGCAGGCTGCGGGAATCCAACGGATTTCCAGCACATCCAAGTCCTCCGATCGGTCCTCACTGGTGGCCCGTCCAGCTACTGGTCGCACTGAGGTTCACCTCTCACCAGTGGTCGAGTGAGAGGTCAGCTCAGGCCGTGGCAGTTGGTGAAAGAATCCCAGGGGGCCGCATGTAAGGCGTCCCCAGTCAGTCTAAAGACAGGTCTCTGCGGTTGACACTGTCGCTCAACCAGATGCAGTCACCTATCCTGTTTCGAAGGAAAGCTCTCAGCCAGCACGATCTGGACAATCCCAGTGGGTTGGATTACTGATAGTTGGGAATTTCAGTGTTAGGAGCGTTCTGGGGCCCCTTAGGGACATGGCTACCGAGAAGGGAGGGAAGCCAATGAGCACTCCATGTGAATTACAGGCGTAGTCACTCGAGAAGTGGAACGGGTCCTTCCGGATGCCATGAAGAGCACAGGGTGCAGCCAATTGCAGCTGGTGGCTCACATTGGTCCCAACGATGTGACTCGCTTTGGATCGTAACAGATTCCCTCTGATTTCGAGCAGCTAACAGCTTTCTTGCGAGATGAAAGCACGGCTGAGCGGAGGGTATGAATCAGAGGCTCACACGGTTCTGCGACCGTGTAGCCTGCAGATTCCTCGACTGCCGCCACCTGGCTCCAGTGTTTCGGGCTCTGCTGAAGAGCTCGCATGACCATTATACGTAGGAGGTGGCTACATGGGTAGCATGGGCTTTGTGGCGTGGACTGGGTGGGTTTTCAGGTTAGAGGGTCTCGAGATAACGCAAAAAAGGCTCCAGTCCCAAAGGGTGCAGGCGGAACACAGGAAGAACGTAGATACAGGGACCAACAGTATACCAGTTGTAAATCGTCGTACCCGTGTTGCGAGAGTATCGGAGCTCCAGACGCTAATACAAAGCACTGATTCTCCAATCGTTATGGCCACTGAAACCTGGAAAAAGCCGAAGATAAGATCAGGCGAAACCTAATGGTGTTCCGTAAGGATGGGTTAAACACAGTTGGCGGTGGCGTGTTTTTTGCGGTTAGAAGTAGTTTATCTTGTCACACAATTGAAATAGATAGTTCCTGTGACTTTAAAGTCAGTGCCGCCATTACACTGTTGTTTATTTACAGTGTTACGTTTACATGTACACAATCATGATTTTGGCTCCAAAGTGCTATTATCAAGTGTTTTCTGAAAGCAGGTTACACAATAACAGTGAAATACATAACAAGTGATATAACCGCGTAACAATCCAAAATTGTAATGCGTACTTACAAACGTTATAAATTGCCTAAGAAGGCATACTGTTATATTAAAATAGACTATTACACAAGCTGGCTAAGAGTGGATATTTCTGGCAGAGCTAACTGATTTGTTTCATTACTGATTACACCATCTCGACTGAATGACAGTTGGCTAAGTGTCAAATTGTCTTGGTCAAAGAAATTCCTGTTAGAAGCAGGTGACCACATTATTTTCTTTTTTTTTTTTAGTTTTTGGACTCAGTGTCCAGTAGGATAGGAGAGGTTAGGAACAATTTATTTTCTTTGGTGGTTGTTACATTTTTGCAGTACCTGTTTATCTTAGTGCACAGTGAAGTTGCCTGCTCATAAACATCAACAGTAACATACCTCGCGATAATATTTGCTGCATCCATAAATATAAAAGTCCAGCTAGTCATTTAAGTTGTTTAAAGTACATTTCGGTAGGACAATATACAGCTTTGTACGTGAAATTAACACGTGGCCAACTATACGTTGTGTAATTTTGATTCAATTCAGAATTATACAGTGCAGTGTAATTACTTATTCTACTCACTCATTAATTAACCAGTGAGGTTTGAAGCGATATGTATGGTGAACAAATCATCAGGCATACAAATCCTGTTACATGTGTCAGAACATTACTTTGGAATAAGTGCAAATAACACAGGAGTCCCAAAAACTAAAAGAAAATGCTCACCTGCTTATAACAGGAATTCCTTTGACCAAGACAATTTGACACTTAGCCAACTGTCATTCAGTCAAGATGGAGTACTCAGGAATGAAAAAAATGCTCTGTCAAAAATATCGTCTCTTAGACAATGTGTCTAATAGTGTATTTTAATACGACAATATGCCATCTCAGGCAGTATATAACTCTTGCAGGTAAGCATTACAAATAAGGATTGTTATAGAGATATATCACTTGTTATGTATTTCACTGTTGTTGTCTAACCTGCTTTCAGAAAATACTTGATAATGGCGCTTTGAAGCAGAAATCTTGATTGTGTAAGTGTAAATGTAACACTGTAGATAAACAACCGTTTAACGGCGGTACTGACTTTACAGAAATACATTTTGACTGTGGCCCCACATTATTAAAAAACAAAGAAGAAGAAAGTTCCTTTGAGTTAGTATGGGCAGAGGTCGTTGTTGGTAACCGGAATAAAATAATAATTGGTCCCCTTTTCCAACTTACCGATTGAGATGATTCAATAACCGAACAGTTAAAAAAAACTTGGGTTTGATATCAAATATGTGCTCACACAGCTATAGTTGGTGGTGATTTGTAATTCCCATCGATATTTTGGCGAAAATACATGTTTATACTCGTAGGTACGCATAAAACATCATCTGAAACTTTACTAAACGCGTTGTCTGAAAACTATTTCGAGCAGTTAGTTTATGAGCCCACGCGAGTAGTAAACGGTTGTGAAAACGCACTTGACCTCTTAGCAACAAATAATCCTGAGTTAATAACGAGCATCAAAGCCGATTCAGGGATTAGTGAACCCAGGGAAGTCGCAGCGAGATTCAATATTGTAATCCCGAAATCCTCGAAAAACAAACGAAAATATACCTATTCAAAAATGAGCAGATAAAAATTCACTTCACGTATTCCCAAGAGACAATCTCCACTCCTTCCAGATTAATAATATACGTGTAGACCAGATGTGGAATAAATTCAAAGAAATAGTATCGGCAGCATTTGAGAGGTTTATACTAAATAAACGAACAAACGACGGAGCTGATCCTCCTTGCTACACAAAACGGGTTAGAACACTGTTGCAGAAACAATGAAAAAACATGCCAAAATTAAACGGACCAAAAATTTCCAAGAGTGGCGATCTCTTACAGAGCTAGGAAGTTAGCGTGGACTTTAACGGGAGATGCTTATAATACTTTCCACAACGAAACTTCTTCTCGAGACGTGGTAGAAAATTCAAAGGGGTATGTGAAGTCTGCTAGCGGCAAGACACAATCAATGCCTTCATTGCGGAATAGCAATGGAAATACTGTCGGCAACAGTGCTGCCAAAGCAGAAATACTAAACACAGCTTTCCGAAATTCCTTCACCGATGAAAACAAAGTAAATATTCCAGAATTCGAATCAATAAAAGTTGACAACACGAGTAACAGTGCACCAACTTAAATCACTTAACAAAAGCAAGTCTTCCGGTCCAAACTGTTTACCAGTTATGTTTCCTTCAGAATATACTGACGCAAGAGCTCCACTCTTAACAACAGACGAAATATCCGTACCCAAAGGCTGGAAAGTGGCACAGGTCACACCAGTAGTCAAGAATTGCTGTGGGAGTGATCCAGTAAACTGCAGACCGTATCATTAACGTCGTTATGCAGAAGGGTTTTGGAACACGTATTGAAATTGCGTGCTTACGGAATATCATCACAGTTATGCGACTATATTCTTGATTTCCTGTCAGATGCGTCACAGTTCATAGTAACTGACGCTAAGTCATCGAGTAAAACAGAAGTAGTTTATGGCGTTCCCCAACTTTGTGTTACAGTCCCTTTGCCATTCCTTATCTATAAAAACGATTTGGGAGACAGTCCGAGCAGCCGTCTTAGGTTGTTTGCAGAGATTCTGATGTTTATCGACTAATAAAATGATCAGGAGATCAAAAGAAATTGCAAAACAATTTAGAAAATATGTCGGCACCGTGCAAACATTTGCAATGGATCCTAAATAATGAAAAGCGTGAGGCAATTTACGTGGGAGCTAAAAGGAATCCGTTAACCTTCGGCAGTCCAATCTGAAGGCCGTAAATTCAACCAAATACCTAGGAACTCCAATTACGATCAACTTAAATTGGAAGGAACACACATAAAATATTACGGGGATGGCTAACCAAAGACTGTTTCACTGCTATAAAAATGAGAAAGTGCAACAGACCTACTAAAAGAGACTCACTACACTACGCTTGTCCGTCCTTTTTTTAGAATATTGTTGCGCAGTGTGGGATCCCTACCAGATCGGACTGACGGAGTACATCGAGAAACTTCTAAGAAGGGCAGTACGTTTCGTATTATCGAGAAACAGGGGAGAGTCACTGAAATGATACAGGATTAAGGTGGACATCATTGAAACACAGGAGTTTTTCGTTCTGGAGGAATCTTTTCACGAAATTTCAGTAACCAACTTTCTCCTCCAAGTGCGAAAATATCTTGTTGACGCCGACCTACATCGGGAGAAGCGACCACCGTCATAAAAAAGGGAACATCAGAGCTCTCACGGAAAGACGTAGATGTACATTTATTCCGTATACAGTTCGAAATCAGAATAATTGTGAATGTGGTTCCATGAACCCTGTGCCAGGCACTTAAATGTGATTTGCAGAGTATCCATGTAGATGCAGATGTAGATGTAAAAGCGGAGGAAATAATCTGTGTAGACATACTAATTCCTGCAACATAATTTTCTATCAGACAGCCAATATTTGGCTTTCGGTCCTATTTCTCACACAATACTTTCTGAACATCTTCGTGAAATGTCTAAAACAGAGCTGAACCAGACCAGTAGCCCAGGTCAGATAATCTCTCTTTCATTTAAACAATGCCTACCATCTGCATCTACACACATCCTCTGCAAACCACGGTGAAGTGCGAGATAGAGGGTACATACTGCTGTACCACTTATGAGAGATTCTTGTCTTCCTATTGGCATACGAAGCACAACACAGTTATTTCTTAAATGCCGCTTCTCGCTGTAAGGTATCGGTGCAGAGGAGCAGGAACTGAACTGTCACGTTTGACGTCACTTATTACTGCATTAAATACCAGAGTGATAAAACGTTCCGAAAACAAAAGTTACATAAAAAATATTTGTTTCATATGAACACTTATTTCTGATGAAAGATTATTAGTAAGCGCACCAGATTTTCTCTTAATCATTTACTTAGTATTCTGAGTACTTTTCTCAGGTATAAAGGTCACATATTACGCCATTCGTCACGCTATCTTCAACTCCCCTAAACATAATCCAAAGATGTCCAAAGACACAGTCGTAGCATTATGCATCCTGACGAAACCTAGTTACAAATTTTGGAAAACTAAGGAATAAAAGAAAAGCCCTTCAGGTCAGGAATATATAAATCCCACAGATTGGTAATGGACATGATGCTAACGGTTTACCCACACTCATGATCCAATATTACAATATACTTTTCGCACGAATTTCCGTTTATAACATTTATATAAGTGCATATAACATTTATATAAATGCATCAAATAGATCAATATAGTAGAAGCAAATTAGAGTCGTTTTATCAAGAAATAGTAACAGTTAATACAAGCTTAATTAATAGGAAATAAGTACAGTTGAACACTAGTTTGAGGGCAAGGAAATTTCACAGACATCTCAAACAACTTTCTCTTACTGCGGAAGGTACCATACGATTACACACACATCAAAAAAAGTTTCGCATCACCTCAGTTCCCAGAACTCCTGAATGCAGACGTTGACTGTAGGCATTGTATCACAGACACAGTCCCTTTTACTGTTCAGAGATGTTACTGAACACACCCAAAGAAGTAAACAACCATGCATGAGAAGTGCCTATTAGTCAGAGGGGGTCCAACAGCCAACCAGTTCCAGTCATTCCACCAGGAAGGACGTACATGGCTCGTGTTTTCTGAATTTCAACCATGCCTAGATGGTTAATACCTAGATTCGATCACGTCCGCATTGTTACTTTGTCCCAGGAAGGGCTCTCAGCAAGGGAAGTGTCCAATCGCCTCGGAGTGAACCAAAGCGATGTTGTTCGGACATGGAGGAGATACAGAGAGACAGGAACTGTAGATGGCATGCCTCGCCCAGTCCACTGAAGGGCTCCTACTGCAGTGGATGACCGCTGCCTACGGATTATGCCTCGGAGCAACGCAGCAACCTGCAATCGGCATTGAATATTTCACAGCCGCCACGGAGCGTACATACTGTTTTGAGAAATAATAGCTCTGTTGTTATTTTCTAGTCAATTATTAGTCTGTTGAATAATGCTCTTCATGCAGCCACAGGACGTCGTGCAAAATGGGTTGCATGACGCACAACTTCACCGCCGGTTTCCAAGGCGAGGTCCATCTTTGAACCACGACCCCACGCAGCGCGGTACAGACGGGCCCAAGAACATGCCGAATAGACCGCTGTCGTCACGTTCTCTTCACCGATGAGTGTCGCGTAAGTCTTCAACCAGACAATCGTCGGACACGTGTTTGGAGGCAATCCTGTCAGGCTGAAGGCCTTAGGCACACTGTCCAGAGAGGGCGGCAATGAGGAGGTTCCCTGCTATTTTGGGATGGCAATATGTGGGGCTGACTTACACCGCTGGTGATCACGGAAGCCGCCGTAACGGGCTGCACGATATGTGAATGGCATCCTCCGATTGCTAGTGCAAGCATTTCGGCAGCATACTGGCGAGGCATTCGAGTTCATGGACGACAATTCGCGCCCCCATCGTGCACATCTTGTGAATGACTTCCTTCAGGATTACGACATCGCCCGACTATAGTGGCCAGCGTGTTCTTCAGACATGAACCCTGTCGATTATGCCTGGGATGCTTGGGGAAGATTGAAAAGAGCTGTTTATGGACGATGTGGCCCACCACCCACTCTGAGGGATCTATGCCGAATCGCCGTTGAGGAGTGGGACAATTTGGACCAACAACGCCTTGGTGAACTTGTGGACAGTTCGAATACAGGCAAGCATTAATGCAAGAGGACGTGCTACTGGGTGTTAGAGGTACCGGTGTGTACAGCAGTCTGGACCACCACCTCTGAAGGCCTCTCTGTACGGTGGTACAACATCCAATCTGTGGCTTTCATGCGCAAAGCGAAGGGTACAAATGTGGTCTATGTTGGTCTCTATTCCAATTTTCTGTGCAGGTTCCGGAATTCACAGAACCGAGGTGATGCAAAACTTGTTTTGATATGTGTGTATTCGCAAATAGATCGTGCTGAATTCAAGTGTTCATGAAATTCTCTCTCAATGTTCCTTCCTTACAGTTTCTTCCCTTCTTCATTTGTTTAGTTTCTCACTTTAATAGAGAATTTAGCATAACCCACAGATGCTACAAGACTGGAACCCAGTGACCTGCACAGTGAATCGAGAGTTGCCCATGAGATCATGTGAAATTAAAAAGCAAAGTCGCGCTATGTTTAACTAATTGACTATTTGAATTAAACAGAGATGGCCTAAGTGATCATGAAATATGGGTATCTCAGCTCACGTAGAAATATTGGGCAAGGTTTCTCTCATGTTACTAAACGGAACTAAAAGTCACTACAACAATCTGATTTTTTTCTAGGTGAATCAGTTTGTTTCTAGTCACTGAAATACCAATATAAATAATTATAAAAGTGCAAAATGATGCAAAAACATAAATGACAGATATGAGCACACGTTGGCGAATTTGAGCTTGAAAGATATGAAAATTGCACAGTTTATTGATAGCCTGAAGACAAGACCCATAAAATTACGAATGTGCACTGATTCTCTCAGTTAAGCACATACCAGAAGCAGCTACTTGGTGCTAATAATTAATTCAGAAGAACAAAACTCTGACTTGAAACAAATGACTTTGCAGTCCCTTCGTGACGATATACACGTTGGGCCCGTGCCTACAACTTTGCTGCTACTCGGGTTCACGAGATGACGTCGCTAAAAGTTTTTTTTAAGTCCAGCTCCAGCCTCAGTGATCAGCCCTTCCACAAATTGTAGCTGCCCTGTCGGTGCCAGAATCCCAGAGCCAGTCACAGTGTACATTCCGAGTTCCGCCCAACGAAAAGTTTATAACAACTGCAGTAACGTTCCTCCTCGTAACGAAACTGCTGTGGTTAACCAGTTCTGCTCAGGACACTCCTACAGTGGTGCAGCAGACACAAGTGCACTCGTGTTATATGCGTGTTTTCGTGTTTCGTCCAATAGAAACGTCCACATGCCAGACTCATGTGTCTCCGCCGCTGCTACACAGTTAACTGTTGCGAGCCAATCATAGGCTTCCTTACAACATTTAAGCATCTACATCTGTGACGTCGTTTGACTCCCAATGTGTGTCTCCCACACTGAGTGCGTCGTGTTCTTCTCCTGCTCTCATAGACCTTAAACGTTGTAGGCACTCCCTCTTGGTCTGCCGTTCCCACGTCTGTTGAGAAAACACCACTCTGTTCCTGGCGTATATCTGACTGACAGCTTGCTGTCACCAGAAACATTTTCATTGTCTGCGCCCACCCCAGATTTCTTCTTCATTCACTGAATCCCCAAGTTGCAGGAGAACTCTAAAACGACCCGTTACCATACATAATTACGGGAGATTACTACTTAGACATGCAATCATTGCCATTAGATTACTTCCATAAAGCGCTCATAACAGCTTTGTAAAAACTGTTGCATAACATCACCCTTTCCTCGTTTTTAAAGTGGGTCACAATGCTTTTGCAACATCCTGAAGAATTGATATTTCCTTAAGAATCTCATACACTGAAGGATGCCTTGTTGCACAAATCCACTCATTCTCCAGGTCAATTGAATGAATATTTGTGAGAAATTCACATCTACTATATTTTAATCCTGATCATTCTTACTTTTAGACATTATACTTATCTTATATGGATATGGTGTCTGTTCTTTCAGACATGTCCGAAAGAACAAACACCAGATCCATATAAGTATATAGTTCTGGAAATACCGGTCATCCCCTTCTTCCTCTTCTGTTCGAATGCACACACATTACTTCAACTCTTACGGGACTAGAGTGCCTTCCACAAGTAATGGGTGTGTGGGGTAGGGACACTATGAATGTAGCGTGTGGACATATAAGGTGAGAATATGGGTCTCACGGAGGCGTGCGCAAGGTAGTCTCTGCAGTCGCCCTATCTTCTGTGCCCTCGGAGGCTCAGATGGGTAGAGCGTCAGCAATGTAAGCAGGGCATACTGGGTTCGAGTCCCGGTTGGTACACACATTTCCACCTGTCTCCGTTGATAAACAGGGTGTAAATTTTAAGTTGACAAACCAGACTAGCTCGAAAAATAAGTTTCACACGAAAATAATGTGTAGAATCCAATGTTGATTATTTTCGAGGGGGCCATCTGCTGGTGCTAAAATTAGCCCGCTACCCCAGCCCATGGGGATGGGGCGAGAGGCAGCTTTAAAATTTCAAACAGTAACCCCCATTTTTCATTGCAGAATCACATTCTACATAAATAACTATGTACATTTTGTCTGAAGCATTTGTTTTGATTCTTGGTAGCTGGCGCCGCAATTAAAAAAAAAATCGTGTTCTCATTTTTGCGTGTTTATAAAAGTCAAACCAAATATTTGGGTCACCATTTGTAAAACTGTAATTCGTCTCTCTCAAACCCTACCCTATTGGGAGAAAGGGAGAGTTCTTGTACTAGCGAATCAAAATCTACGAGTAACGAGTATTTTTCATTTATCCGTAACATTTGACACAAAAAAAGAGAACATGGATTTTTTTGAATTACAGCGCGAACTACCAAGAATCAAAACAAATGTTTAATACAAAATGCACTTAGTTTATTTATGAAGAATCTGCAATAATAAATGGGGGTTCCCACTTGAAATTTTAAAGTTGCATCCTACCCTAAGCCCACGGAGGCTGGGATGGAGGGTTAATTTTAGCACCAGCAGATGTCCCCCTCGAAAATAATCAACTCTGGATTCTACACATTCTATGTGTGATGTTTATTTTTCGATTTATTCTACTTTGGCAACTTAAAATTTACACCATGTGTATCAACGCCCATCAGCAGCTGAAGGTATTAATGTATAATTCTAATTTCATTATACTTATCAACAATATTTATAATAAACACACTATATATCAAACACACTTAAATACAGAGTGTCCTTTGAACATACATGCACACAGAAAACAACATTTGTCTTAAAAATATTGGAAAATTCATCTATAATATCATTTCTGAGACTGTGTGATAAAATTTGAGTGCAAGTTTGTGAAACATTGTAGCTGGTGTGATATTTTAAGCACACAAAATATAACACTAACATGTTCAGCACAGATTACAATTATTTACAGATAAAACAAACATGCAGTAAACTATTGTAAGTTTACAGAGCTGTACAACTTGCAACACCGCTGACAATGCAGTTCAAGATTTGTCTGATGTGTAGGCAGTTCATATAAACCCGTTTACAAATGTCTCAGAATGAGCCTGTAGGCCAGTCGCTGTAAATACATTCATAGAGAAGCACATACACGCTCTCGCAAAAAAATTAAATATGTCCCTGTAAAGAAAGAAAATCATCAAGGAAAAACAAAATGATAAGCTTCTTTATTTCAGAGCAAATATACATGCACTGTTCAACACATGAATAGCTTTGACTCAGAGTTCGATATGAGAAACAACGAGATTATGGATCGAATAATGTTCGCAGAGTTTTGTGGAAGCACGACACGATTTATGAATTTATATTAACGTTTACTTTGTTTGACTGGTCAGAGAATACAGTTTTGGTCATAGGACTATGTAATAATATTGTTCATGTCCGTAGCCTACATGCAATAAACATTGTTCTTCTCTGTACCCGCCAGCCGGTGTGGCCGAGGGGTTCTAGGCGCTTCAGTCTGGAACCGCGTGACCGCTACGGTCGCAGGTTCGAATCCTGCCTCGGGCATGGATGTGTGAGCTGTCCTTTGGTTAGTTAGGTGTAAGTAGTTCTAAGTTCTAGGGGACTGATGTCCTCAGATGTTAAGTCCCATAGTGCTCAGAGCCATTTCATTTCTCTCCACCCCTTTCAGTGTACACCCTTGTAGTGTCAATGACTGCCAGACCTGTTGGATGATCAGAATCCTAATTACACCACTAAACAAACGTACATTGTCTTTACGACTGTTCCGTGAGGACTGATGCTGTAGTGAGTTGCCTTAATGTTCATCATCTCATGCACAAGCGAATAGAATAAAATTATTAATGTTTAAAACATGTATGCAGTCATACTTGTGTCGCTTGTAGAGCATATTATGTGTACAACAATGTAAAAGTGCAAGGTAAATGTTGCACACGATATTCATGGCTTAATGAAGCTGTATAATCTTGTGTGGGTAACTCGACTGACAACTCAAACGTTCCCTCTGTACCTTGTTGTCACTTTGCATTTTCCAAGAATGATTACTACATCGTGATCTGTTGGCATATAACTGCCAATTAGCGTCACTGGGTACAAATAGCTTTTGTACTCAGCTGCGACGCCAATTACTGCTTCTGTACAGCCGGATTTAAACCTGTGATGTGGCACACACCGTCACGGTTGGGCGTCCTTGACAGCTGCAACCCAGCAGTCTACAGCTAGAGTAAAAAAATCGATGTTGGTCCAGTTTAGACTTGTTCTGCGGACCTTGCATCGCGCATTCTCCGACAGCCAAAGAGCGTTCAGTAATGTTTTGAGTGCTCTTCTCCGAATGCTGTACCTAATGCGGGCGTTAAACATGATAGCAGCGAGTCGTTTTGCGGATTTTTATTCCAACTTCTTGCGGATTGTCATCGTTGGAGGTGGTGTTAAGTGATAGACTCCACAGCAGCAAGGGAGAGACATAATTAGTACGATATACGCTTTCTTCAAAGAGCTAGCACGCACGTCAGTGCACCGCAACTGTCGCTTGGAATCGTCAACAACCCAATCCTCGTGCGTGCCCCGACATGGGCGAACCCGCATCGTTCGTGGATCGAACCACTGTGGTACATCCAAATAGAATCTTCCTCAGACGCTTCGTGTTTCCAGCATTGGCAGGTGATCTGAGGTCGCCTTTTCGCCTTTAGCAGGACGGTGAGCTGTGCTATCATCTTGTTCGCATTCCGTCGCTGGTGTGACATTTGTCCCTAAACAACGCTGCATTGTTGCACATTATAAATACAAGGCGCAAAATGAACAAAATGGCGCTGCAGTCGTCCTCGAATATTTCACAGCCGCCACGGAGTGTACATATTGTTTGGAGAAATACAGTTCTGTTGTTATTTTACGCCGAGTAAAAGTAACATTCTTCTCCGAGATACATTTATCTTTATGAGATTATCAACTTATCCGATCTACACAACTGGCCATTAAAATTACTAAACCAAGAGGAAACGCAGATGATAAACGGGTATTCATCGGACAAATATACTATTCTAGAACTGACATCTGATTACATTTTCACTCAATTTGGGTGCATAGAACAACCACCTCTGCCTGTAATAACGGCCTTGATACGCCTGGGCATTGACTCATACACAGCTTGGGTGGCGTGTACATGTACAGCTGCCCATGCATCTTCAACACGATACCACAGGTCATCAAGAGTAGTTACTGGCGTATTGTGACGAGCCAGTTGCTCGGCCACCATTGCCAGATGTTTTCAGTGTGGCCAGGGTAGCAGTCGAACATTTTCTGTATCCAACGCGGCCCGTACAGGACCTGCAACATGCGGTTGTGCATTATCCTGCTGAAATGTAGGGTTTTGAAGGGAGGGTAGAGCCACGGGTCGTAACGCATCTGAAATGTAACGTCCACTATTCAGAGTGCCGTCAATGCGAGCA
Source organism: Schistocerca gregaria (assembly GCF_023897955.1). Classification (NCBI taxonomy): domain Eukaryota; kingdom Metazoa; phylum Arthropoda; class Insecta; order Orthoptera; family Acrididae; genus Schistocerca; species Schistocerca gregaria. The sequence goes on along the minus strand of NC_064930.1, from coordinate 92,490,836 downwards.
ACAGATGACCCAGACGTGTAACCAATGTCACCCCATACCACCACGCGGGGTGATACGACAGCATGGCAATGACGAATACACGCTTGAAATGGTTCAAATGGTTCTGAGCACTATGGGACTTAACATCTGAGGATATCAGTCCCCTACAACTTAGAACTACTTAAACCTAACTAACGTATGGACATCACATACATCCATGTCTGAGGCAGCATTCGAACCTGCGACTGCAGCAGTCGCACGGTTCCGGACTGAAGCGCCTAGAACCGCTCGGCCACCGCATCCGGTTACACGCATTCAATGTGTGTTCGTTGCGATGTCGCCAGACATGGATGTCACCATCGTGATGCTGTAAACAGAACATGGATTCATCCGAAAAAATGACTTTTTGCCATTCGTGCACCCAGGTTCGTCCTTGAGTACACCATCGCAAGCGCTCCTGTCTGTGATGCAGCGTCAACGGTAATTGCAGCCACGGTCTCCGAGCTGATAGTCCGTGCTGCTGCAAACGTCGTCGAACTGTTCGTGCAGATCGAGACGTGGCTGCACGATCCGTTACAACCGTGCGGATAAGATGCCTGTCATCTCTACTGCTAGTGATACGAGGCCGTTGGGATCCAGCACGGCGTTCCGTATTACCCTCGTGAACGCACCGATTGCATATTCTGCTAACAGTCTTTGGTTCTCGACGAACGCGAGTAGGAATGTCGCGATACGATAAACCGCAATCGCGGTAGGGTACAATCCGACCTTTATCAAAGTCGGAAACGTGATGGTACGCATTTCTGCTCCTTACACGATGCAACACAACAACGTTTCACCAGGCAACGCCGGTCAACTGCTGTTTGTGTATGAGAAATCGGTTGGAAACTTTCGTCATGTCAGCACGTCGTAGGTGTCGCCACCGGCGCCAGGCTTGTGTGAATGCTCTGAAAAGATAATCATTAGCATATCACAGCATCTTCTTCCTGTCAGTTAAATTTCGTCGCATCTGTAGCACATCATCTTCGTGGTGTAGAAATTTTAATTGCCAGTAGTGTATATTCGCTAATTGCTACCTCATTCCTGCGGCGTACGCAAATAAACTTTTGTCCCGCAAGATCATAGTGATAATTTCATGCGCCTTCAGTTTATTAACAAACTTGTCATCAATGGCACATCAGTGAATAATCTCAACTGATTGATATCCACGATCGAATTGTAGCATACTAATTACTTATTCTAACACTGGAAGTGCTTGAGTAAATGGCATTAATCATGTTGTTAGTTTTTATAGCGCGTAAATCCATTTTCTGTTGAGGTTTGTGTCACCCCTTTATGGAGCCCTCTCTGTTACCTTGGTCATGCAAAGAATGTAATATCTAGGCATGCACAGTAAGACTAACTACAGTGCACGCAGCATATTTGTTTGTATACTCCTTTCTTTGACCAGACATCCTATTAACTTTTGCGATTACACTCGTCACTCCTGTTCTTGGAATTGTGCTTGCACACTGGTGGTTATAGTAAATTATGATAGTTGTATACAACCCAAACATGCATCAGAGAGGGTAGAAAGGCAGACGTATACGCAACACTCTATAATTATCCTCGAGTCACTAAGTATATATTTCATAAACCTGTCTACCTGCCTGTGAACTCGCAACTTTACCTTTCACTCTCTTCAAATTGTATTACTCTTTACTTATTCGTTTCCTCTGCGGGCTGTAAGTCTCTGGTTCAAGTGGCTCTGAGCACTATGGGACTTAACATCTATGGTCATCAGTCCCCTAGAACTTGGAACTACTTAAACCTAAATAACCTAAGGACAACACACAACACCCAGCCATCACGAAGCAGAGAAAATCCCTGACCCCGCCGGGAATCGAACCCGGGAACCCGGGCGCGGGAAGCGAGAACGCTACCGCACGACCACGATATGCGGGCTGTAAGTCTCTTTTTCTATTACAGTTATACACGAGGCGCCAAAGAAACTGTTATACAGAGATATGTAAACAGGCAGAATACGGCGCTGTGGTCGGCATTGCCTGGTGCTACAGTGGAAGGCTATCAAGATTTAAGTGAGTCTGAACGTCGGCGCACGAGCGATGGGACACAGGTAGCGATGAAGTGAGGATTTTCCAGTACGATCATTTAACGAGTGTACCGCGAATATTAGGTTCCGCTAAAACATCAAATCTGCTACAGCGCTGCGGCCAGAAAAAGACCCTCCATGAATGAGGCGAACGAGAACTGAACACAACCGTTCAACATGACAGAAGTGTAATCCTCCCGCAAATTGCAGCATATTTCAGTGCTGCGCCATCAACAAATGTCAGCGTGCGAATCATTCAACGAAACATCACCAATATGGGCTTTCGGAGCCGAAGACTCACTCGATGACTGCACGACACAAAGCTTTACGCCTCGCCTGGTCCCGCCAACACTGCCATTGGACTGCTGATGACTGGAAAGATGTTGCCTGGTCGGACGAGGTCTCGTTTCAGATTGTATCTAACAGATGGACGTGTACGGGTGTGGAGACAATCCAATGAATCCACGGACCCTACATGTCAGTAGGGTGGAGGCTCTGTAATGGTGTGGGATGTATGCAGTTGAAGTGGTATGATACCCCTGATACGTCTAGATACGACAGGTGACACATACGGAAGCGTCCTGTCTGATCACCTGCATCCATTCATCACCATTACGCATTCCGACGGACTTGGGCAATTCCAGCACGACAATGCGAAGTCCAACATGTCGAGAACTGCTACAGGAATAATGGTGTCAGTTCCCTCCAGCACTACTTCAGCCATGAGTCCAGCCCATGCCACGCCGTGCTGCGAGCTCGCGGTGACCCTACACGATATTAAGCACGTGTACCAGTTTCTTTGGCTCTTCAGTGTAATTTAAGATACGCATTGCCTCCGTACGTCAGTTGTACTTCCTGTGTACAGTATGACGAGAACACAAACGAACCCGGCACCCTCCGTTAATCGGACTCAACAGAGGTGCACCAAAAGTGGCGCGTCTGCACCCTAACTCTCCCCGTTAACGGCTCAGTTCATCCCGCTGTTGGCTCCCTTACGAAAGCAAGTGCCATTGTCCTCCATCGGGGGCCGAAAATACACACGTCTCGACGCTTTCTTGCCACCAGCAATCGTGTCGCGAAATGTCCCGCTATCGGCGCCTAACCATTCTGATAGGTCATATTCACCCACTGGCTCGTCCGACACTTTCATCCATCTCGTCTTCCAGCACCCAAGCGTTAATTTATCAAAATTTCTCTTCTATTCAGGCATGGATTAGTTTTCCTTTCCTATGTTTCCAGCCCAAGTTCTTGTATGTTCTTTTTGTACGTTCTCATACGTTCTATACTCCACAATTCTTTTGATGTGGGGAAATGTGTCGTCGTTCCTTCCATTTTCGGCTTTCGACGCATTCAGTGTCCACAATGTTGTCGTGAATAGTTCACCTTATCCAATATGGTCAGCAGAAGATACAGAAAAATTTTGCTTATGAACTTCCTTCTTAACGTTGTTTTCCTGGTCTCTCTACCTACGTACATACCCCCGAAGTCACTGTACTGTGTGTGGTGGAGGGCGTCCTCTCTACCTGTCACTTCATGCGATACTTGAATCGTTTCGCAGTCAGCTTGAAACGTCGGTGATTCAGAAACGCTTGCGTGTTGTTCGAAACTCATATTTTTTTTCCTGGCTTGTTTGATGCGGCCTGCCGCTAATTCCTCTCCTGTGCCAGCCTCTTCATCTCAGAGTAGCACTTGCAACATACGTCCTCTATTATTTGCTATACAGGGAGGTCCACTGATCGTGAACGGGCCAAATATCTCACGAAATAAGCGTCAAACGAAAAAACCACTAAACACGAAACTTGTCTAGCTTGAATGTGGAAACCAGATGGCGCTACGGTTGGCCCCCTAGATGCCGATGCCATAGGTCAACCGAATATCAACTGCGTTTTTTAAAAAAGTAACCCCAATTTTTTCATTACATATTCGTATAGTACGTAAAGAAATATGAATGTTTTAGTTGGACCACTTTTTTCGCGTTGTGATAGATGGCGCTGTAATAGTCACAAAACATATGGTTCACAATTTTAGACGAACAGTTGCTAACATATAGGTTTTTTTTAAATAAAAATAGAGAACATAGGTACGATTGAACATTTTACTTCAGTTGTTCCAATGTGATACATGTACCTTTGTGAACTTATCATTTCTGAGAACGCATGCTGTTACAGCGTGATTACCTGTAAATACCACATTAATGCAATAAATGCTCCAAATGATGTCCGTCAACCTCAATGCATTTGGCACTACATGTAACGACATTCCTCTCAACAGCGAGTAGTTCGCCTTCTGTAATATTCACAAAAGTATTGGCAATGCGCTGACGCATGTTGTCAGGCGTTGTCGGTGGGTCGCGATATAGCAAATATCCTTCAACTTTCCCCACAGAAAGAAATCTGGCGACGGCAGATCCGGTGAACGTGCGGGCCACGGTATGGTGCTTCGACGACCAATCCACCTCTCATGAAATATGCTGTTCAATACCGCTTCAACCCCACGCGAGCTATGTGCCAGACATCCGTCAAGTTCGAAGTACATCGCCATTCTGTTATGCAGTGAAACATCTTGTAGTAACATCGGTAGAACATTACGTAGCAAATCAGCATACATTGCACCATTTAGATTGCCATCGATAAAATGTGGGCAATTGTCCTTCCTCCCATAATGCTGAACCATACATTAACCCGATAAGGTCGCTGATGTTCCATTGTCGCAGCCATCTTGGATTTTCCGTTGCCCAATAGTGCATATTATGCCGGTTTACGTTAGCGCTGTTGGTGAATGACGCATCGTCGCTAAATAGAACGCGTGCAAAAAATCTGTCATCGTCCCGTAATTTCTCTTGTGCGCAGTGGCAGAACTGTACACGACGTTCAAAGTCGTCGCCATGCAATTCCTGGTGCATAGAAATATGGTACTGGTGCAATCGATGTTGATGTAGCATTCTCAACACCGACTTCATTGTGATTTCCGATTCTTTTCTCATAATTTCGAACATCTTGCGCCATTTTACATTGCCAAAAGCTTTTTCGAAGTCGACATATCCTATGGACGTGTCTTCTTTTCCTTCTCTCGTTCCTTTACCTTTTCTAAAGCCAAACTGATTGTCATATAACAATTTTCTTTTCAATTCTTCTGTACATTATTCTTGTCAGCAAGTTGTATGCATGAGCTGCTTGTGCCACAATTCTCGGAGTTTTCAGCTCTATCAGTCTTCGAAATTGTGTGGATACTATTTTTCCGGAAGTCATATGGTATGTTGCCATACTCATACATTCTACACACCAACGTGAGTTTTGTCCCCCAACGATTCTGAGGCAATATTATCTACCCTTTGTGCCTTATTTGATCTTCAGTCCTCCAATGCTCTTTTAAATTCTGATTCTAATACTGGATCCCCTATCTCTTCTAAATCTACTCCTGTTTCTTCTTCTATCACACCAGCGCCCATAAGCCCCAACACACACACACACACTCTTCTATCACACTACACAAATCTTCCGCCTGATACCTTTCAATGTATCCTTTCCACCTATCCGCTCTCTTCTCTGCACTTAACAGTCGAATTCCCGTTGCACTCTTAATATTGCCACCCTTCCTTTTAATGTCGACTACAGTTTTTCACTTCCCTGTGTGCTGAGTCTGTCCTTCGGACAATCATTTCTTTTGCGATTTGTTCACATTTTTCATGTAGCCATTTCGTCTTAGCCTGCCTGCACTTCCCATTTATTTCATTCCTCAGCGACCTCTATTGCTGAGCTCCCCGAAACATTTCTGTACTTCCTCCATTGATCGTTCAACTGAAGTATTTCGTCTGTTACCCATGGTTTCTTCGAAGTTATCTTATATGTAACCATGTTTTTGTTTCCAACTTCTGTGATGGCACTGTTTAGAGATATCCATTCCTCTTCAATTGTACTGCGTACTGACCTATTCCTTATTGCTGTGTCTATTCCCTTAGAGAACCTCAACTGTATCTTGGCATCCTTGGTACTTCCGTATCCCACTTATTTGCGTATTGGTTCTTCCTGATTAATGTCTTAAACTTCAGCCTACTCTTCTTCTCTGTTACATTGTGATCTGAGCCTATATCTGCCCCTGGTATGCCTTACAGTCCAGTATTTGATTTAGGAATCTCTGTCCGACCATGATGTAATCTAGGTGAAATCTTCCCGTGTCACTCGGCTGGAACAGAGTATTAGCTATTACTAGCTGAAATTTATTACAGAACTCAATTAGTCTTTCTCCTCTCTCATTCCTTGTCCCAAGCCCATACACTCCCGTAACCTTTTTTTCTTTTCCTTCCCCTATAACTGCATTCCAGTCCCCCACGACTATTAGATTTTCATCTCCCTTTACGAACTGTGTTGGCCTTTCATTATTCTCATATACTTATTCTATTTCTTCATCTTCACCTTGCGACATCGTCATGTGTATCTGAATTATCGTTATCGGTGTTGGTTTGCTGTCGATTCTGATAAGAACAACCCTGTCACTGAACCGTTCACAGTAACATAATCTCTACCCTACCTTCATATACATAACGAATCCTATTCCAGTTGTAGCATTTTCTGCTGCTGTTGGTATTACCCTATATTCATCTCACCAGAAATCCTTGTCTTCTTTCCATTTCACTTCACTGATCCCAGCAGTATGTAGATTGAGCCTTTGCGTTTACCTACCATCAACAAATCTAGCAACCCGCCTCTGAATTGCTTCCTCGTCTTCCTGTAACCCGATCTTCTGCGGATCCCAAACACTCGAGCAGTACTCAAGAGCAGGTCCCACTAGCGTCATGTATGCAGTCTGTGCACGTGCTTCAGTTCTACCGATTCCCATCACATTCGGAAAATTCGCCCGTGGTGCGTCGTCGCTATGTCTCATGGTGTGGCATACGTTTAAGAGGGATTAATCTTCCTCGTCACCCCTTTCTCAATCTCATGGCGTCTCCTGACCTGCTCCGTGAGGCACTGTAAAACTACACGTTTAACTCGTGGTAAGGTACAAATGTGGATGTTCACATAGTAGGATCTAGACACTAAGACTACAAGAAAGACACACCACTAAGGAATTGTCCGAATGTGACGGAAGTCGCTAAATGTGATGTAAACGACTGACCATTAAAACTGTTACAACCACGAAGATGACGTGCTACAGACGCGACGAAATTTAATTGACAGGAAGAAGATGCTGTGATATGCAAATGATTATCTTTTCAGAGCATTCACACAAGGCTGGCACCGGTGACGACACCTACGACGTGCTGATATGAGGGAATTTTCCAACCGATTTCTCATACACAAACAGCAGTTGACCAGCGTTGCCTGGTGAAATGTTGTTGTGATGCGTACCATCACGTTTCCGACTTTGATAAAGGTCGGATTGTAGCCTATCGCGATTGCAATTTATCGTATCGCAACATTGCTGGTCGCGTTGGTCGAGATCCAATGACTGTTAGCAGAATTTGGAATCGGTGGATTCAGGGGGGTTATACAGAACGCCATGCTGGATCCCAACAGCCTCGTATCACTACCAGTCGAGATGACAGGCATCTTATCCGCATGGCCGTAACGGATCGCGCAGCCACATCTCGATCCCTGAGGCAACAGATGGGGACGTTTGCAAGACAACAACCATCTGCTGGAACAGTTGGACGACGTTTGCAGCAGCACGGACTATCAGCTCGGAGACCGTGGCTGCGGTTACCCTTGACGCTGCATCACAGACAGGAGCGTCTGCGATGGTGTACTCGACGACGAACCTGGGTACTCGAATTGCAAAACGTCATTTTTCGGATGAATCAAGGTTCTGTTTACAGCATCATGATGGTCGCATCCATGTTTGGCGACATCGCGGTGTATTCGTCATCGCCATACTGGTGTATCACCCGGTGTGATGGTATGGGGTGTCATTGGTTACACGTCTCGGTTACCTCTTGTTCGCATTGACAGCATTGTGAACAGTGAACGTTCTTCTTCATATGTATTACGACCCGTGGCTCTACCCTTCATACGGTCTCTGTGAAACCCTACAGTTTAGCAGGATTATGCACGACCGCGGGTCTTTTTGGATACAGAAAATGTTGGAATGCTGCCCTGGCCAGCACATTCTCCAGATCTCTCACCAATTGAAACCGTCCGGTCAATGGTGGCCGAGCAACTGTCTCATCACAATACGCCGTGGCCGAGCAACTGTCTCATCACAATACCCCAGTCACTATTCTTGATGAGCTGTGGTATCGTGTTGAAGGTGCGTGGGCTGCTGTACCTGTACACGCCATCCCAGCTCAATGCCCAGGCGTATCAAGGCCGTTATTACGGCCAGAGGTAGTTGTTCTGAGTACTGATTTCTCTGGATCTATGCACCCAAACTGCGTGAAAATGTAATGACATGTCAGTTCTAGTATAATATATTTGTCCAATGAATACCCGTTTATGATCTGCATTTCTTCTTGGTGGAGCATTTTTAATGGCCAGTAGTGTACATGTACAGACAGGCAGATGATTACAATTTAAGGAAAACTAGATTATTTATTCAAGGGAAAGAGCTTTGCAAACTGAGCAAGTGAGTTACTCGTTGGCCCATCTGCGACCCTTATGGAAACAGTTATTCTGCCTGGCGTTCATTGATAGAATTGTTGGCTGTCCTCTTGAGGGATACCGTGCCAAATTTTGTCCAACTGGCGGGCTGGAGCATCTGAATCCCGACCTGGTTAAAGGGCCCTGCCCGAAAAGCTCCAAAAAGTTCTGAATTGTGGAGAGAACTGGCGGCCTTGTTAGCTAAAGTGTGGTTTGCCGAGGATGGAGACAAGCCGTAGAAACACTCGCCGTATGTGGACTGGCATTATCTTGCTGAAGAGTAGCCCAGAATGGGTTACCATGAAGGGCAACGGAACGGCGAGCATCATCATCGCCTACGTACCTCTGTGCTGTAAGGGTTCGGCGGATGACCGCCATAGGGCTCCTACTACGAAGTGGAACGGCACCCCAGACCGTCAGCCCTGCCTGTTGGCCCCTACAGAGGGCGAGTAAAGTTGGTTCCCCACTGCACGTCTCCACAGGTCACCAGGGCTCAGTTAGATGTGGAACTCATCACTGAAGACAGTGCGATTCTAGATCGATGACCTGTCTGAACGAAAATTTTTTACAGAATGCAGAACTGTAGTTTGCAAGCCACATAAAGCAGCTTACATAATTCCGTTTCCGAAACGATAATTTTTGTGAGTGCACAATCTGTGTGCACACAACTAATATGTTATGTGTTAGCATCTGTATACCTCCAATACAGTATTTCGGTTAACAATCTTTTAGGTATGTTACAGGTTAACTTTGCTCTGTTTTAAGTAATATTTTTGGACGTATGACTGCGTTGAGGTGCGAGAAAACTATTGATATGTTGGCTACTATTCGAGGCAGTGTATAGCACACTGTATAACTTTTCCCACCTTTTAGTAAAGAATAAATTCTTATTTCATATTGTTCTGCACACCAGAAATTCTTATTCACTTTCTGTGCAGAATGCATACTCACCGCATGTGTTTAGCAATGTGCGGACACCGTGAAGTAAGACGATATGGCTTAGATTAGTAATGCTTATTCTTACCTAAATGAAAAATTCGAATGTAGGTGACAGTTCAACACCAGAACTTGTCGCCTTGGTCATGTGAACGTTTACACTATAGCAATGAGACATGAAACGCGACGGCCTTGCCGCAATGGATACAACCTGTTGCTGTCAGATTACTGAAGTCAAGCGCTGTCGCGCGTGGCTGGCATTTTGATGCGTGACGATTCAGGCCACCTTGCGCTGTCACCATTTTTCGGGGTACACTCAGCCTCGTGATGCCAACTGAGGGGCTACTCGAGCGAAAAGTAGCGGCTCCGGTCAAAGAAAACCATCATAACGACCGGGAGAGCGGTGTCCTGACCACACGCCCTTCCTATCCGCATCCTCAGTTGAGGATGACATGGCGGTCGGATTTGTGGTCTCAAGATGGATTGCTTTAAGGACTCATGACACATTTATACACTACGTAATTAAAAGTATCTGGACACGCCCAAAAACAGACGTTTTTCATATTACGTGCATTGTGCTGCCACCTACTGCCAGGTACTCCATTTTAGCGACGTCAGTAATCATTAGACATCGTGAGAGAGCAGAATGGGGCGCTCTGCAGAAGTCACAGACTTCGAACGTGGTTAGGTAATTGGATGTAACCTATGCCATAAGTCTGTATGCGAGATTTCCACGCTCCTTAACATCCCTAGGTCTACCGTTTCCGATGTAATAGTGAAGTGGAAACGTGAAAGGACACGTACAGCACAAAAACGTACAGGCCGACCTCATCTGCTGACTGACAGAGGGCGCCAACTGTTGAAGAGGGTCGTAATGTGTTATAGGGAGACATCTATCCAGACCATCACACAGGAATCCAAACTGCATCAAGATAGTGCTTTGACAGTTGGGCGGGAGGTGAGAAAACTTGGATTTTACGGTCCAGCAGCTGCTTATAAGCCACACATGACGCCGGTAAATGCCAAACGACGCTTCACTCGGTGCTAGGATAGTAAACATAGGACGATTAAACAGTCGAAAAATGTTGTGCAGAGTGACGAATCACGGCACACAATGTGGCGATCCAATGGCAGGGTGTGGGTATAGCGAATGCTCGGTCAGCGTCATCTGCCAGCGTGTATAGTGCTAACAGTAAAATTGGGAGGCGGCGGTGTTATGGTGTGGTCGTGTTTTTCATGGATGGAGCTTGCACCCCTTTTTATTTTGTGTGGCACTATCACAGCACAGGCCAACGTTGACGTCTTAAGCACCTCCTTGCTTCCCGATGTTGAAGAGCAAATCCGGTTATCGTTATTGCATCTTTCGCCGGCCGTAGTGGCTACACAGCCTGCCTCGGTCGCATGTTCGAATCCTGCCTCTGGCATGGGTATGTGTGATGTCCTTTGGTTAGTTAGGTTTAAGTAGTTCTAAGTTCTAGGGGACTGATGACCTCAGAAGTGAAGTCCCCTAGTGCTCAGAGCCATTTGAACCATTTTTGTTGCATCTTTCCACACGATCAGGCACCTGTTCATAATGCACGGCCTGTGGTGTTTATACTACAATAACATCCCTGTAAGGGACTGGCCTGCAGAGAGTCCAGTCCTGAATCCTGTAGAATACCTTTGGGACGTTTTGGAACGCCGACTACGTGCCAGGCCTCACCGACCATCATCGATACCTCTCCAGAGTGCAGCAGTCCGTGAAGAATGGGCTGCCATTCCCCAAGAAACCTTCCAACACCTGACTGATCGTGCGAGTGTGGAAGCTGTCATCAAGGCTAAGGGTGGGCCAACACCACACTGAATTCCAGCACTACCGATGGCAGAAACTGAATCCTCGCTGAGTAAGTGAGAAACATACCACACTGAGTACGACCAGTGTAGGAATAAGTGTGTTAGTGAAATGACATCTGTTACACTGTATACAGATTTCTAGCACTCCTCGAAGTAATAAACAGCTGAAGGACAAGAAATAACATCATTATTTTATAACTAAGAGCAAAGGCAGTTGTTAAACACTGTTCCAAGATGCTTCATTTGGTTCAGAATCAGAACACTTGCTAATGACAACAATCACCGATTGAGTGTATTGCGACAACAACAGGTTCTATAGCTGCATGGGTTGAGCAAGACTGCTGGCTTCTCTCCAGATTAACAGCAGAAAGGCGTGGTTCTGACTTTCCTAAAATGGCGGAAAGGGGTCATTTTCATCCCACATAAAATAATTCCATATCTGACTTAAACAAGTACTTTTTTAGTGTTTGTTAATCGATTCTCTATTTTTAGTATTCACAACAATTAGTTACAATTATAAATAATAATTACTGATTCAATTGAACAAAAATGTATCATACAAATTTATTGTTGCTACTCCTGACAAGTTCCATAACTAAAGATTTTAATTTATTAACTATTCATAGCCAGCCAGATTGGCCGAGCGGTTCTAGGCGCTTCACTCTGGAACTGCGCGACAGCTATGGTCGCAGGTGCGAATACTGCCTCGGGCATGGATGTGTGTGCTGTCCTTAGGTTAGTTAGGTTTAAGTAGTTCTAAGTCTAGGGGACGGATGACCTCAGATGTTTAGTCTTATAGCGCTCAGAGCCATTTGAGCCAACTATTCATACAACCTTCTAGACAGATTTAGTATATTTGCTCCATTTTAGTCTCACATATATTTCACAAACAGCTCTGTTTTACTTTTCAGTGAAGTCATTTGAAGTCATTGAAGCCCAGGTTTTACGGGCTGGTTTGGCACTTCCTCCTCTTTCTACGCGATTTCAGTTCCATATCCTCTTCCTTTGCCTAATGTTCATGCCCTTTCGTTCCCTTGAGTTCACTTGCCAGTTGATGTATGAAGGTGTTCCTTTCCATTTCTTTGTTCTTTATTATGTCATAGATGATCCATGCATTTATTGTGGAAGACATGCATTGGCAACCTTTGTAGTATATTTATGAGTCATTTGATCAACCACGTCTATCCAGTACTTTCTTGCATTGTAGAACGTAACGTTACAGTTTCAGTTTTTTTGTTTCCTTCCTTACTTATTGCTCCTTCGGCATGTAGCGTACTCAGAAGAATGACGTTTCTATTCGTCTTTCCTTGGTATACAGTCAGTTTACGGTCTGTGTTGCCACTGTTGCGCTGTATTGTGGTGGAGTGTATTTCAACATTCGGCTTCCCTACTTCATCGGGGATTTCACGGCGGATCTTGTTCATTGTACCAACTACAGAAGTTTTCTTTTCTTTGAGTTTTTTAGCAAGTTGAAGAGACGCAAGGAAGTTGTCTCTGGTCACATTTCCTCCTTGATTTACAAATGACTCCATGAGATACAGAACGACATACCCTCAAAATGGTTGGTTGTCTCTATGCGTGTCCTCTTTGCCGAGGTATGGGAAAGCTTTAAATATATACTTTGTCGTTACATCAACAGCCAACCAGAATTTGAATCCATATTTGTCTGGTTTGTTGGACATGAGCTGAGTAAACCTGCATCTTGCTTTGCTTGGTCAATGGGTGGTAAGTGTTAATACTGTTTTCATTGAGTTTTCCCCAAATTTTACATAGAAGAGCAAATTTGTTGGCTTCCAGGCATTCAGCCTGGGTTGTCTTTTAATAAAAATGGAGACATCTGAGAAGCTCCTGAAATCTGTCCTTTAGCATAATCGCCTTGAAAAAAGCAGCCCCCCCCCCTCCCCAAGATTTTGACCAGAAGTCATTCACAGATATACCTTTTGTGCATACCTTTTTACACCCCAAAGATACATGATAGCTCTCTGTTTCTCCAATTTCTCAAGTAAACTGTCCAGCCATCGTTTTTAGTACTTTTGTAGCATGCGATTCTGTGTAGTTCTTCATGAATTGTAGCATTGCTTCATCAAAAATAAGACGGCAGGCACTGATGACAGAGCTGTGTACTCGTTGACAAGCAAAAGCAGTGGGACCTCCTCTCTGTTTCAGAACATTCACCCCACACCTCCTCCCAGAAGATGAATAATTTCCAATGTCCCACGCGGTCCCATCCGTTTCAATCATCTCTGCAGACGCTTCTAACTGTACCTGCTGTGGTGATGTGGTGATGATTGATGTATAACAGCATCTACATCCTCTTCCACTAACCGCCCCTTGTTCACAGTGTCGTCATCTTCAGTCTTGTCAGATACATAATACCATATTCAACAGTGAAGTCAATTTCCGATTCAATTTCTGAATTCTCTGAGAGATGTTAACACTTCTTCATCAGAAAGTCCACGCTGACGATACATGTTCGAAAACGTGTTTCACGGACAAAGACTGCCTGAGTGACACAACATAAGCTGTGGCCGACTGGAATGTACACGTGCCAAGTTGCCACAATGAGGGGCAACTGCTCTGTGTTACAGCTCACTGTTTCCACTGTATTGTTGGATAATTTACTTATAAACAGGATGTAAATTACAGTGCGATCAAATTGACCCCTTCCACCGTTCTAGGTATACTGAATGAAATTACGATAAAAATTAAAATATTTTGTAAATAATAAAACATCTTCAGAAAGAGGAGAAAAAATTAGAGGAAGTTATATAATTTCATTAACGAAGTAAACAAATTGGATATTACCATGAACAAAACCGTTGACAGGGATCGTTTTGGACCCTTCCGCCGTTCTAGCTTTGACAGTCAGTTAGAGTTATTCTGCAAGTAAAGCAGTGCTTCACATGTGAAGGTGATACTTTTCCACTGTTTTTCACGTCAGCATAGTCTTGGAGATGGGTGGGAAAACTATAGGCCCTCCCAGTACCTTAATGATCTTATTCAACCCATTGCCAGTATATTTATTTATTTATTTATTTAACCTGATCACATTAGGGCCATCAGGCCCTCTCTTACATCGGACCAGTGTTCCACACATGCAGCATTTCACACATCAGAATTACATCATGACCGTAGTTCAAATGAGAATATTAGCTTACTCTAGTGACAGTATGAATAAAGAGTAGTGACTAAGACCTAATAAAGTAAATGCGGCAGTATTTTTACAACAGGTGCTATACATACAGGTTATGATAAAAGCAATAATAATAACAGTAAAAAAAATGTAATGATAAACATGACTAAGACCTAATAAATTAAATGCTGGCAGTATTTTTACAGCAGGTGCTATACATACAGATTATGATAAAAGCAATAATAAGCAATAATAATAACAGTAAAAAAATCAAATAATAATGACAAACATGAGAAGGATTGGCAATAGTAATGAAGGTTTGTGCAGATGTGTGTAAAGTAGATGTTTACTAGTTTAGCGTGTTTTGGGGAATGGAGATTTAAGGAGGGAGAAAGAGGGAAGTAATGAGGTGAAGTGCATTCTTGTACAGAGGAAGGCATTACTGTTGCTTAAGTAGATACGTCATTAACTGTTTTTTGAAGCTGGACATGCTTTTAAGTTGTCTAACATAACGAGGGAGGTTATTCCAGAGTCGGGTTCCCGCTACTGTAAAGGACTTGGAGAAGGTGACTGAGCGATGCAGTGGAACGGAGAGGATTTTATTATAACGGGAACGTCTGTTTCTGTCATGTTGTTCCGACATGAGCGTTAGGGACGAGGAGAGATATGAGGGACTGTCTTGGTTGCTCCTTTGTCGTACGGACACTGGCAGCTGCTAAGCTCTAGATGTACGCCTGTGTAATGCAAGCCAATGTACCACGTGTTTCAGACGGTGCACAGTGCGCCAGAATCACGTTCCTCATTTTTTTTTGTCCATTCACAGATGTCTGGGAAGAAATAGTGTCAGAAAATCTCAGTACATTCTCCAGTTTGTCTAAACGGCTCAGCATCGGAAGTGAAAGTAAGAGGAACCAAGACATCTCTCAATGGAATTAGTTCAGGGTTCCTACGATGCGAGCGCTCACCAAACAATACTGTGCTCTTATTTGAATTTTCTGTTCCTCTTCGCATAATCCAACAGGTCAGGTTTCCAAACAGATAAAAATTCTTAAAAATTGGTGAATCCAGGTTCTGAAGGCAGCCTCATTCGTGGATGCATTACGCTCCCGTAGGCTTGTGCTGATACGTATCTGTGCAGCATCTACGTTATACACATCCAGACTCTTATTCCAGCGCTTTCTTAAATTGCTCTGGGCTTATATTCATAGATACTTGATGTTTCTGACACGTGTGTCATTTATTGCGACTCCAGAAGTTATCGTGTCTTTTCATCTATTTAAGCACATAGTCTTGTGTGTTTCTGTGTTGAAGGTCAGCTGTCGGCTTCCAAACAGAGCGCTGATCACCTTCAAATCTCGCTGCATTTCATGCGATTTCTCTAATGATGTGATTTCCTCGCTTACAACAGCATTTTTCTTGAGTATTCTCAGAGAGTTAAGTGTTCCTGCTAGCACTAAGATGGACGCCTATATCGCTAACACAATCGGTAGCGGATCTACCACACTTCTTGATGGCATACAGAGTGTTACTTTTGCTTCTCACGTTAATTCTCCATTAAAGACTGTATACAGCGTACGAAAATTCTGTTCAGTAGAAAGCCAGTGGCACAGTTTTTCCAATATTCTATTAGCGTACATTTTATTCAGTGTGCTTTGGTTAATAACCGTCACAAATTTTAGCACAAGAGTTTGCTGCTCTTGAAAAATGTCATTACTGATTGATACAAAATACCCTGCGTAGCAGACTGACGGCAGTGAGAGAAGGCAGCGATGACCAGCGTTTTTTTATGGGGTCACAGGAGATTGTCTGTAACTGTAGTGCCCTTCAGTACGTTATTAACAGAGGAGAGCTAAGTTTCCCCATACTTTCAATATATAATAAAATGGGTCCATGTGACATGCGTCGGTATTTCCTCAATCAAATGTTTTCAGTAACTTTTCAAAGCCACTTCATTTCTATATCCATGTCCTGGTGGAAGGGAGGAACTTTTATTGTGATATTCTTGAGTAGGACAGCTTTGAAAGCGGGTAAGTTTGTATTTAAATGACAATTCTTTTTTTTTTTTTTGGTGACACCTCGATCAGTAGGTATATCAATAGATATTCATTCGTTTAGTGCTCAAAACTAGACTCCTGGAAATTGAAATAAGAACACCGTGAATTCATTGTCCCAGGAAGGGGAAACTTTATTGACACATTCCTGGGGACAGATACATCACATAATCACATTGACAGAACCACAGGCACATAGACACAGGCAACAAAGCATGCACAATGTCGGCACTAGTACAGTGTATATCCACCTTTCGCAGCAATGCAGGCTGCTATTCTCCCATGGAGACGATCGCAGAGATGCTGGACGTAGTCCTGTGGAACGGCTTGCCATGCCATTTCCACCTGGCGCCTCAATTGGACCAGCGTTCGTGCTGGACGTGCAGACCGCGTGAGACGACGCTTCATCCAGTCCCAAACATGCTCAATGGGGGACAGATCCGGAGATCTTGCTGGCCAGGGTAGTTGACTTACACCTTCTAGAGCACGTTGGGTGGCACGAGATACATGCGGACGTGCATTGTCCTGTTGGAACAGCAAGTTCCCTTGCCGGTCTAGGAATGGTAGAACGATGGGTTCGATGACGGTTTGGATGTACCGTGCACTATTCAGTATCCCCTCGACGATCACCAGAGGTGTACGGCCAGTGTAGGAGATCGCTCCCCACACCATAATGCCGGGTGTTGGCCCTGTGTGCCTTGGTCGTATGCAGTCCTGATTGTGGCGCTCACCTGCACGGCGCCAAACACGCATACGACCATCATTGGCACCAAGGCAGAAGCGACTCTCATCGCTGAAGACGACACGTCTCCATTCGTCCCTCCATTCACGCCTGTCGCGACACCACTAGATGCGGGCTGCACGATGTTGGGGCGAGAGCGGAAGACGGCCTAACGGTGTGCGGGACCGTAGCCCAGCTTCATGGAGACGGTTGCGAATGGTCCTCGCCGATACCCCAGGAGCAATAGTGTCCCTAATTTGCTGGGAAGTGGCGGTGCGGTCCCCTACGGCACTGCGTAGGATGCTACGGTCTTGGCGTGCATCCGTGCGTCGCTGCGGTCCGGTCCCAGGTCGACGGGCACGTGCACCTTCCGCCGACCACTGGCGACAACATCGATGTACTGTGGAGACCTCACGCCCCACGTGTTGAGCAATTCGGCGGTACGTCCACCCGGCCTCCCGCATGCCCACTATACGCCATCGCTCAAAGTCCGTCAACTGCACATACGGTTCACGTCCACGCTGTCACGGCATGCTACCAGTGTTAAAGACTGCGATGGAGCTCCGTATGCCACGGCAAACTGGCTGACACTGACGGCGGCGGTGCACAAATGCTGCGCAGCTAGCGCCATTCGACGGCCAACACCGCGGTTCCTGGTGTGTCGGCTGTGCCGTGCGTGTGATCATTGCTTGTACAGCCCTCTCGCAGTGTCCGGAGCAAGTATGGTGGGTCTGACACACCGGTGTCAATGTGTTCTTTTTTCCATTTCCAGGAGTGTATTTAGATATTTTGATAATATGGGACACAACACCTTTATTTCAAATTCATTAAATTCTCCTAAAATTACTGCATTTTTTTCTCTTTGGTAGAGTATATTGCACAGCGAGCGCTCTTTGGAACAGAGTTACAAATATAGAAAGTAGAAACATAGCTCTGTTTGTCAAAACTTGGTTTCTTAATGAAACAACACGAGCACGTGGGCCCCATGACAACAGAATACGTTCCATACACTGGTAACACACCAAAGGAGGTCAGCCAGGACAATATAATAAGTTTTTTTCTGTCCGTCTTTCTAGATCTCAACCTGAGGAGATATTGTGAACAAAAGCGTCGTACACAAAGACACTAAAGCTGACAACAGCCGGGAGAACAGTGTGCTCTTCCACACCCACATCCAGTGACACCTTTCGGTGGAGCATGGTGTAGCAGTCAGTTGGTGCCGCACATTTGTTTGCTTCTAACTATGGTACTAACATACCCTGTGTTGAACTCAGCTGGAACATGGTTCTCAAGGATAATTGATTTTACTTCAATAATGCATGGGGGCCCACACTATAGACATGAAAGTCTCAAAACTGTAACATCAATGGCACAGTGTGAGGCTGAAACATATCATGATGAACGACTAAGTGGCTACTTGCATGTATGTGCTTTGTGACATCCTGACACACTGTTCTACCGGCTGTTGTCAGTTCTTGTCACCTAGCTCCCAGCAGCCCCTCACTTGGAGTGCACCCTATTCCAGTCCTCGCAGCAATGAGAAATCTCTTACAGTGCTGGGATCAAACGTGGGTCCTCTACATCGCTGTCGATATAGACATATGAGTACATAGACATGGATACTAGCATTAAAAGAGGTTTTGGGCAGAGATTTAGGTTTAGAATGGTTTCTTGTCCTTAGCGTCAGTTGCATCACCTCATTGCAGAACAAACATAGACAGAAAAATAAAGTGATAACTTTAACAAATTATCACTGTAAATTGTAGGCAACATAACATCGTCGCACCACAGCCCCTTTCACTTGGTTTTGAAAACCTGACCAGGTTAACAGAAAATGTCACCAAGGGCTGACATAAGAAGCCTTAGACAAGTGATTCAGATGCGACCCAGCGAGGCATACTTACACAAAGAAAGCCAACAGTAGCCTATACTGATATATCAACGGGTGCTGCCTGGCCCTCACACTGGGGCAAGGTATTACATATCTGACCAGGAGGTCCACAGCCGGTGCTGCAGGCCACTGACACAGCGAAAGCACAGGAGCAGACTCTACCACCACCTTTTGCTAGCTGTAGAACTATATGCAGGACTTGGGCCTGATGCCGCTCGGTTGCCAACTGCTACCTTCTAGCCAGGGGATCTCCTTTCAGTCGGCTTCGACTGACTTCAGTGTGTCTACTGGGGGGGGGGGGGGGGGGGGCTCACGTTTGTCACCTGGGCTGAGCCACCACCTGAGTTGTGTGAGAACATCCTGCTATTGTAGGCCCACCCGTGCAAACCACTGCCACTGTATCCTCCACAGGGGTCCTTGGTTCAACTCTGCACGTTCAACTACTTCCCAATGTGACTCATGTCTGCAGACCCTGCCATAGCGACGTCCCGATTACCTGGCTGGAGTGCTGGCAATATAACTTTGCCTCAGCTCGATGTGGACATGCCAAATTGTGTCTGTTCCACGAGGCTGCGTGCTGAGTTCAGCACACGTCTCTTACCGGGACCAGCCTGTGACTTGGGGTACTGGCCACTGCCCAGTAACACTACACCTACAGTACTTCTGCCAAGGTTTAAACAAACTTGTGTAATTGCTGTTTGTATGACTTTCTGTTTCCGTGAACCTGCTGCCTTGATAATCGACATTGAGGACTGTCGCAACTCCTTTCTTCCATGAAGGCGAGGTTCGCAGGACAGCTTCTGTGAAGTTTGGTAGGTAAGACCCGAGGTACTGGCAGAATTGAAGCTGACTGCTGCTCGGGTAACTCACTTGGTAGAATACTCGCCCACGAAAGGCGAAGATCCCGAGTTCGCGTCTCGGTCCGGCACGCAGTTTAAATCTGACAAGAAGTTTCATAAGCGGTTTAGGAGGTTGTGTTGCTCAGACTCGTCCGATACAGGCCAGTCAAGTTCATCTACCTCGGTGTAAGACAATCCATCACAGGTCGTTGCGTGAGTTAATCGTTCGGTATCTCCGATGAGGAGCAATGCCAAGGTTCCCTGCGTCTCCTTAGGCCGATTCCGACCGCCATCTCGTCCATTAGCCGTGGTGTGTGCAGCGCAGACATTGACAATTTGCTTTCGCTGTAAATGCAGCAAACGTGACAACTTTACCAGGGCATCCATACCCTACAGCAGCGATTCACAAGCGGTCAGTCGCTTCCTCTACGGGGCTGTCGTAACTCTAGATGGGCAGTGCGGGTTTATTGAAAACAAAAATATCAACTCAAATATTTATTATAAGGGGTGGAAGCAAAGTACGTTCTGAAACAATAAAAAACTTAAATTCACGTTTACATTAATACGCACATGGCTGAAAATGGCGGACAAGTTCATGGCGACTCCATCGGTAATGCTGTAATTCAGTATGGTGTTGGCACACCCTTAGAGTCTATGACAGCTTCCACTCTCGCAGCCATACGATCAATCAGATGCTGGAAGGTTTCTTGGAGAATGGCAGCTCATTCTTCAAGGAGTGCTCCACTGAGGAGAGGTATCGATGTCGGTCGGTGAGGGCTGGCACGAAGTCGGAGTTCCAAAACGCCCCAAAGGTGTTCTGTAGGATCCAGATAAGGACTCTGTGCAGGCCAGTCCATTACAAGGATTTTACTGTCGTGTAACCACACCGCCAAAGGCCGTGCATTATGAACAGGTGCCTCATTGTGTTGAAACATGCAGTCGCTATCCCCGAATTGCTCTTCAACATTGGGAAGCATGAAGTTGCTGAAAACATCAATGTAGGCCTGTTCTGTGATAGTGCCACGCAAAAACAACAAGGGGTGCAACATCCCTCCATGAAAAACGCGACCACACCAAAACACCACCGCCTCGGAATATTACTGTTGGCACTACACACACGCTGCCAGATGACGTTCACCGGGCATTCGCCATACCCACACCCTGCCATTGGATCGCCACATTGTGCTCCGTGATTCATCACTCCACGCAATGCTTTACACAGTTCAGCTGCCCAATATTTACGCTCGTTACACCAAGTGAGACGTCGTTTGGCATTTACCAGCGTTATGTGTGGCTTATGAGCAGCCGTTCGACCATGAAATCCAAGTTTTCTCACCTCCAACGTAACTGTCACAGTACTTGCAATCACCTGACCGAGATCAAAGTCCGTGAGTTCCGTGGGGCGCGCCGTTCTGCTCTCTCGCAATATCGAATGGCTACTGAGGTCACTAATATGTAGTACCTGGTAGTAGGTGGCATCACAATGCAACTAATTTAAAAAAAAAAGTATGTTTTGGGGGATTTCCGGATACCTTTCATCACATAGTGTATAATGCACTTATAAATGGATTTGTGTCAGTTTTACACAGTGCGTTTAATAATTAACTTCTAAGTACCACATTCAAAATATGTTTAATAGTTACTAATGACTCGCATAGGCTTGGCTTGCGCAGCAGAGTCTTTCAAAGGCAGCAGCCGTGGTATTTACCGTCTGTACTACGCATTTCCCTGACGTAATCCAGCCACTTTCCATGCACTGCTTGTAAGGCAGAGAGGAACGGAGGCCTTCGGTTCGGGGTTTGTTAACGTAGCGGATCAGTGCTACTAAATAGCAAATAAACTTACAGGTCCTTGCTAATATGTAGGGTTTGCACCTTTGTAGCTTCCGTGTAGCTAAAAGTACATTATGTATCGTTATCTTCTTACGAAGAATGGTCTGTTTCCTTTGCTCTCACCAGCACTTATTGGGCATGTAACTCATGTGTAAATAATAGGACTCACCTGGCCTTATCTGGTGTCTCTTGGAGGGGGTCCCCCCCTCCGCCCTATAACGGAGGTTTTGTAACCCTCCCATCTACTTCTAGCGTTATCCCATGTGAAAGCGTAAGAACAGGTTTTGAAACGTTTGTGAACCATATTACCGGTTCGGGACGTGCGTGCCAACCTAGTGTTCACGTAATCGGACTTCGGAAACCACCTAAAAGCCATCACATCTAGATAGGCTAGCACACTAGCCCTCGCCGCTAATCTGCTGGGCGAATTCGGTATGGGAGCGGCGCGCCTCTGCGAATCCTGGAAACAGTGTGCTAAATTCTGCTGTCTCGACACGTGCTTAACCGTCTGAATGAGTCACTTTTATCTGAATTATAAGTTTCTCATTAAATAATTTGGCATCACAATAGAATTCAGCTTCTCAAGAGTCTGAAACATTGCACTGAGATACCAGTCTTCATGAGCTTTGCATTTACTTTTTAAACTGAATTTTACATGCTGCGTTCCTCCTTTTTCTTGCGTAACTATATTGGACTTGCGTTATGCTTCCTGGAGTCGTTAATCTTTAATAAAATTTCCCATTTAAAAAAAGGACCACCTAACTTTTGTAATAGCCCGCCTTTACTTTAACCAGATTCGTTGGACTAGATTTATTCAGTTCCTAATTTTTGTTATTAGATTTAACGGCAGTGAAAAAAATTAAATACTTTTTTCATTTTAATTCTTTCTATTTTTCAGCTTCCACCCCACCAGTAAATCTGAGAATAATCAACGCAACAGAGAACAGCATGTTGGTGGAGTGGGGCATGCCTGATAACATCAATGGACAGCTGAGATCTTTTATCATAATTGTTGAACAGATTGACACACAAGTTAATTCGAATGAATGTTGTGATGATATCCCATTGCAAGATTATCGTGTGTCTTCAGAGGAACCTTCCTACCAATATGAGGTATATGGACGAATGTTACAATCTTTAAGTTGTGCTCTCTTAAAGCATATTTGAGGAATAGGGAGTTGTCTCTTACTAACTAAAATAATTGACGAATACTTGAGGAATAGGGAATTGACTCTTACTAACTACTAACTAGATACGAACTTACTCAAGAAAGAACATAAAATTTCAGGATACAAAAGATACAATCTCAGATCTCTTGGTCTATAACAAATGACAGTGTAGAGAGGGTAGAGTCCCTCAAACCGTTAAATGCGTTAAATAGAAACAACATCACGTGAGCTAGTTCTCAGTACTGGACGACTTTTGTTATTTATTTGTCTAGCGATTGCATCCCAAACAAAGTCACAAAGTTCCAAGCGCTGCTAAAGAGCAGTGCAACTCAAGTAACGCTAGGTACAGAAAGCTTTCTGAAATTTGCAGCAGTGATATTTCTAGAGCAAATCTAATCGTATATCCAAAGGATCATCTAATAGAAAATGGACATAATGTATCCATCGCAGTAGATAAAAAATGCTTGTTCTTTGAGACAGAGATTGAAACTGCATTTGAGACTGTTTGTGCAAGACACAGTATCATCAGTCGACGCAGGCAGACAGATGGTTCCTTCTACAGACAACTAGACATCCTCATGTGTTGTCAAAACTTTTAATGAAAAGCCCACATCACTAGAATGTATGTTCCCTTGTCATAGTCTCATCACCGAAGGACTCTTTTGTCATCCAACATTTGATTACGATGACTTCAATAAGTGGACATCCTAATGAACCTAGGTGATTAATTTGAAAGTTACTTTGAACATATACTTCGGTAGCGCCTCATGATGGAAATGTATGAGGGTGGTTTGGGAAGTTCTTGGAATCACCACGAGAGGTCAGCGCTAGCGCAACGAGTTGTTCACGTGACATTCATATGGACTGTTGGCTGTAAACACGTGCCACGTCAGCGCTCTCGCAAGAGAGCTGTGGCGGTGAAGTGGCTCTGTTGTTCTTCCCGCGTAGTGATTTGTGAAGCTGGAAAAATCGAAAATCGAGCAGTGAGTAAGTACTTCGTAAAGAAAGGTATGAAAGCAAGGAGCATTCATGCTGGTTTCCAGAATACACTGGGGGACTCTGCTCCTTTACACTGAACTGCTTCCAGGTGGAGAAATGCATTTAAAACTTTTCACGAGAGCTTTGATGATGATCAGCGCCGTGGTCAGCCAAGATGTGTCACTACTCCAGAAATCATTTCAAAAGCGCACTAAATATTCACGGAGGATCGCCGATTGAAAGTGCGAGAAACTGCTCTTGCTTGTCAGACGTCATCTGAAAGGGTATATCCCATTTTAACTGAAGAGTTGTTGTTGTTGTTGTGGTCTTCAGTCCTGAGACTGGTTTGATGCAGCTCTCCATGCTAATCTATCCCTTGCAAGCTTCTTCATCTCCCAGTACCTACTGCAACCTACATCCTTCTGAATCTGCTTAGTGTATTCATCTCTTGGTCTCCCTCTACGATTTTTACCCTCCACACTGTCCTCCAATGCTAAATTTGTGATCCCTTGATGCCTCAGGACATGTCCTACCAACCGATCCCTTCTTCTAGTCAAGTTGTGCCACAAACGTCTCTTTTCCCCAATCCTATTAAATACCTCCTCATTAGTTATGTGATCTACCCACCTAATCTTCAACTTTCTTCTGTAGCATCACATTTCAAAAGCCTCTATTCGCTTTTTGTCCAAACTATTTATCGTCCATGTTTCACTTCCATACATGGCTACATACAAATGCTTTCAGAAACGACTTCCTGACACTTAAATCTATACTCGATGTTAACAAATTTCTCTTCTTCAGAAATACTTTCCTTGCCATTGCCAGTCTACATTTCATATCCTCTCTACTTCGACCATCATCAGTTATTTTGCTCCCCAAATAGCAAAACTCCTTTACTACTTTAAGTGTCTCAAATCGTAATCTAATTCCCTCAGCACCACCCGAATTAATTCGACTACATTCCATTATCCTCGTTTTGCTTTTGTTGATGTTCATCTTATACCCTCCTTTCAAGACACTGCCCATTCCGTTCAACTGCTCTTCCATTAGAAATAGAATTACAAATAAAAATTTTATCTGCAAGATGGGTGCCGCGAATCTTGACGGTGGATCAAAAACGCGTGAGAATCGACATATATAAGCAATGTTTGGGCAGTTTCAGGAGAAACGAACAAGATTTTTTGGGCCGGTTTGTGAACACAGATGAAACTTGGATGCACTACTGCACCCCAGAGACAAAACAACAGTCAAAGCAATGGAAACATGCTGATTCTCCGCCACCAAAGAAAGCAAAGACAGCCTTTGACGGGAAAGGTCATGGCATCAGTGTTCTGGGATGAGAAAGGTGTTCTGTTTGTAGATTATGTCCCCACTGGGCAAACAATTACTGGAGAATACTATGCTAACCTCCTGGGAAAATCGCAACAAAAGTTAAGGCATAAAAGGCCACGTTTAGCAAGGAAGAGTGTCATCTTCCATCAAGGCAATGCGCGCCCGCACACATGTGGCGTCGTCATGGAGAAATTACGCGAACTAAGCTACGAATTGTTGCCACACCCGTGTTATTCGCCTGATATGGATCCGTCAGACTTCTATCTCTTCCCAAAACTGCAAAATATTCTTAGTGGATGAAGGTTCACTTCAAACGAAGAACTAATAGCCAGAGTTGACATATATTTTGCAGGCCTGGAGGAAACTCATTTCCGAATGGGATCAAGGCACTGGCACATCGTTGGACCAAGTGAATTAATCTACAAAGAGACTACATTCAAAAATAAAATAGTTTCAGTGATGTAAGTATTTTTTCCTATTCCGTTCTGAGAACTTTTCAAACCCCCCGCTTATTACCCCTAATGGCAGCAAGTAGAGCAGACCATCTAGATGATTTGCGTCTTGAGAGCAGTGCCAGTGACTGTTAGGTAGTTCTTGAGACATTGATTGGTAATTAGAGAGTTCAACTAAAAGATACAAGAAGATTTATATATTTACTAAATTAGACAAAGTGGGAGCAGAGTCATTCCTCAAAGGAGAACTCGAAACATTTTGTTCTGCGCAGGAACATGTAAAAGAAATATGGCTTAGCTGTAGGAAAATTGCTCATCAAGCACTACATAGATAACGTAACAGTTTACGATGGAAGGACCCCTTCATGGTATATAGGACCCATAACGAAACTGACTACAGCACATTAGATGAAATAGAAAGTACAGCACTGTAGGTAGACATTGTAAATGACACGTGTGGTTACATGTAAAAGCTGTCAGTGGCATCCACAATATTATTCAGACAGTTGTGAATGACACAGGAACGGAAGGTAAAGGTAGCGAAGCAAAATCGGAAGTGCTAATTGCGTCGACAACAGTTGATTTAACTGTGAAAAATTCATGAGTACTGTGCCAGTTTAATTTTATCGCCACTGCGAAGATGATGGATACCCATACAGATGTTGGTAAGTATTGTTGGGGAATAGCTGACGTCGTTAAAATTGAACAACTCCTCATAATCTGACGGAATCCCTATCAGAATCCATTCAAATTTGCCGCTAAGTTACTCTCTCGTTTAACCATAGCACGAGGGTAAG
The DNA here is from genome assembly GCF_023897955.1 of Schistocerca gregaria. Taxonomy (NCBI): domain Eukaryota; kingdom Metazoa; phylum Arthropoda; class Insecta; order Orthoptera; family Acrididae; genus Schistocerca; species Schistocerca gregaria. The sequence continues at coordinate 92,464,226 of NC_064930.1, read as the reverse complement.
TCAATTACTATCAGCAAAGTAGTTATAAAATTTTGTTGTAATCAAATACGGAGCTTACAAGAACATCATTTTTAGACACAGTCTCCTTGCGTATGCCCAGATGGAACGAAGCACAAACCACACTTGTCCAGAATCAACTACCTGAAGTTGTCCAAGAAACCTTCGTCCAGTATCTTCGACACCCGTCCGTTGTGAAATTCAAAAAGAATACCACAACTTTAGGAATTTAAAACTCTGCAACGACAAAAGGCAGAGCTAAGCACTATCTGTCAGCGAATTAAGGGAGCTATAAAGTTTCATTTAGTTGTACATTTGTTCGCTTGAGGCGCTGTTGACTAGGCGTCAGCGTCAGTTGATGCTAAGATGGCGACCGCTCAACAGAAAGCTTTTTGTGTTATTGAGTACGGCAGAAGTGAATCGACGACAGTTGTTCAGCGTGCTTTTCTAACGAAGTATGGTGTTAAACCTGCTGATAGGTGGTGTATTAAACGTTGGTATAAACAGTTTACAGAGAATGGGTGTTTGTGCAAAGGGAAAAATTCTGGATGGCCGAGAACGAGTGATGAAAATGTAGCACGCATCCGGCAAGCATTTGTTCACAGCCCAGGAAAATCGACTCGCGGAGCTAGCAGAGAGTTGCAAATTCCACAATCAACTGTATGGAGAGTCCTACGAAAAAGGTTAGTTATGAAACCTTATCGTCTGAAATTGGTTCAAGCACTGTCTGCAGCTGATAAGATTAAAAGAATCGATTTCTGTGATTTTATCCTTGCTCAAATGGAAACAGATGAATCTTTCGTTTCAAAGATTGTGTTTAGTGATGAAGCAACTTTCCACACTAACGGGAAAGTCAACCGTCACAATGTCTGTATATGGGGCACTGAGAATCCGCGGGAAACAACTCAGTATGAACGTGACTCCCCTAAGGTGAACGTTTTCTGTGCCATTTCAGCCAATAAAGTTTTTGGTCCCTTTTTCTTCGAAGGTGCTACTGTAACATGGCTACAGTATCTGGAGATGTTAGAGAATTGTCTGTTCCCTCAGCTCGAACAAGAAGCACAACAATTCATATTTCAGCAGGATGGAGCGCCACCACATTGGCACTTATCTGTCCGTAACTACCTGAACGTCAACTACCCGAGGCGATGGATCGGCCGCCAGGCAGCCCGTGACAGAGCACTTCATCACTGGCCTCCAAGAAGCCCTGATCTTACCCCCTGCGATTTTTTCTTATGGGGGTATGTTAAGGATATGGTGTTTCGGCCACCTCTCCCAGCCACCATTGATGATTTGAAACGAGAAATAACGGCAGCTCTCCGAACTGTTACACCTGATATGCTACAGATAGTGTGGAACGAGTTGGAGTATCGGGTTGATATTGCTCGAGTGTCTGGAGGGGGCGATATTGAACATTTCTCAACTTGTTTTTGAGTGAAAAATAAAAACCTTTGTAATGATGTATAACAGAAGGTTATATTATGTTTCTTTCTTTAAATACACATTTTTAAAGTCGTGGTATTCTTTTTAAATTCCCCTGTGTTATAACAAATTCTGAGCCCAATGACCTCCATCATGCCAACCACAGAACATCGGTCGAACCCAATTCACGCGTTTCCAGCACAACAGTCGGAAAGTCAGGGATCAAAGCAGTCATGTGGATGCTACGGGGGTCACTCCAAAAGAAATGCACACTATTTTTTTTTTCAAAATCCATCTATTATTCTACATGTTTGAAAGTTTTACAGTGTGTAGATACATCCTTTAGGAACAATATTTTCATTACTCCACATAATTTCCATCTCTCTCAACTGCCTTACGCCATCTTGGAGCCAGCGCCTGTATACCCGCACGGTAAAATTCTGGACCAACCTGTTGGAGGCACTGTTTGGCTGCGTGCACAAGGGAACCATCACCTTCAAACCTTGTTCCACGAAGATAGTCTTTGAGTTTCCCAAAGAGATGATAGTCACACAGAGCCAGGTCAGGACTGTAGGGAGTGCGTTTCAGTGTTGTCCATCCGAGTTTTGTGATCGCTTGCCTCGTTTTTTGACTGACATCGTGCATTGTCGTGCAACAGCAAAACATCCTGCCTTTGCTGATGTGGTCAAACACGACTCAGTCGAGCTTAAAATTTCTCCAGTGTCGTCACATATGCATCAGAATTTACAGTGGTTCCACTTGGCATGATGCCCACAAGCAGGAGTCCTTCGGAATCGAAAAACACCGTAGCCATAACTTTGCCAGCAGAAGATGTGGTTTTGAATTTTTTTTCTTGGGTGAATTTGCCTTATGCCACTCCATTGAGTGCCTCTCCATGTCTGGTGAAAGATGATGGAGCCATTTTTCATCACCTATCACAATTCTTCCAAGAAATTCATCTCTACCATTCTTGTACTGTTACAAAAGTTCGCTGCATACCGTTTTTCTTGTTTCTTTGTGAGCCACTGTCAACATCCTGGGAACCCACCTGGCACAAACCTTTTTTAACGCCAATACTTTCATTATTCTGCAAACACTCCTTCCCCTATCCCAAAATAACGTGACAATTCCTTCACTGTGATGCGTCTGTCAGCAGTCACCAATTCGTTAACTCTCTGCACATTGTCTGGAGTGCCGCTGCGAGGACAGTCCTCAATATTGCCGTGCCCGCTTTCATCACGTAACCTGCTCGCCCACTGATTAACTGTACTGCCATCGACAGCTGCATCTCCATACGCCTTTTTCGACCTCTTGTGGCTGTTTCTCACTGTCTTGTTTTCACAGCACAGGAATTCTATGACAGCACGTTGCTTCTGACGAACGTCAAGTGTGGCACCCATTTTGAAGACGTGCTGTGACGGCGCCACTCACGGGAACAGGTTGAATTAAGTTTGAAAAGAAGCGGGAAGGATGTATCTACTCACTGTAAAACTTTCACACATGCAGAATGAAAACTGTATTTTCACAAAAATTGTCTTCATTTCTTTTGGAGTGACCCTCGTATATCTCTACACATCAAAAAACCTTTGACTCAGTACTCCGCACATGTTTATTAACAAATGTACGATAGCTTAAACCGATATTTGTCCCCTGGCTCAATAGCGATAAATCAGCTTTTTATTCTCCTCGGCAGCTGTGGCTTGAAACTGCTCTGCAGCGTCACAGGTTCATCCACTTACCGTCAAAAATTACTGCTTGGCATTTTCCGTCGATACATCTATGAATAGCAATTTGTAACTAATTTGCATGACTTCTACGTAGTGTGTCATTTTCTATTGTCTAAGACTATTTTCTGTGCTATCATGTCATTGTTGGATGATTTTTTGTTGTTGAAGCCCTAACATCTTAGGCCCTGGTGTGAAGGGCTATTCTTAATTGTAAGATAATATCTCTCTATATCACTGCGGAAGGTGTACTCGTGACTGCAAGAAAACTGACAGAATACTGTGTGGCGCTTTGGGATAATTAACTGTGTAGTGATGACTACAACAAAATTGAGAGATTATTGTGTGGCACTGTGGGATGATAAACTGTGTACTGGTGACTGCAACAAAATTGACAGATTATTGTGTGGCACTGTTTTATAATAAATTGTGTAGTGGTGACTGCAACAAAATTGAGAGATTATTGTGTGGCACTGTGGGATGATAAACTGTGTACTGGTGACTGCAACAAAATTGACAGATTATTCTGTGGCACAGTAGTATAATAAATTGTGTAGTGGTGACTGCAATAAAATTGACAGATTATTGTGTGGCACTGTGGGATGATAAACTGTGTACTGGTGACAGCAACAAAATTGACAGATTATTGTGTGGCACTGTAGTATAATATATTGTGTAGTGGTGACTGCAACAAAATTGACAGATTATTGTGTGGCACTGTAGGATGATAAACTGTGTACTGGTGGTAACAACGACATTGACAGACTATTGTGTGGCATTGTAGTATAATAAATTGTGTAGTGGTGACTACAACAAAATTAACAGATTATTGTGTGGTACCTTGGGATGATAAACTGTGTACTGGTGGCTGCAACAAAATTGACAGATTATTGTGTGGCACTGTGGTATAATAAATTGTGTAGTGGTGACTGCAACAAAACTGGCAGATTATTGTGTGGCACTGTGGGATGATAAACTGTGTACTGGTGACTGCAACAAAGTTGACAGATTATTGTGTGGCACTGTAGTATAATAAATTGTGTAGTGGTGATTGCAACAAAACTGACAGATTATTGTGTGGCACCTTGGCATGATAAACTGTGTACTGGTGGCTGCAACAAAACTGACAGATTATTGTGTGGTACCTTGGGGATGATAAACTGTGTACTGGTGACTGCAACAAAATTTACATATTATTGTGAGGCTCTATGGGATAATCAATTGTGGTGACTCTGACAAAATTGACATATTATTGCATGGTACTACGGGAAAACGCGTTTGACATCGTCTTATAGAAGAAGAAATTTGATAATTTGTAAGTTAATCAAACGTTATGGCATTTCGACGTTTCCTACACTTATCAATTTATCCTAATCCTCTTTATCTGTATTTGACAGGACGCAAATTTTGCCATTGACCTGTGAAATTTACATACTGAAGAAATTGCACTCAGTGTAGAAGCAGACTTTCATAGAGTGGGTCCGGTAACAGTTGATGGAATATGTATAGAAACAGTAGGAGTACTAGCTCCTAACAGTAACGTAACTGTGGGCGAGAAGAATGCTCGTAAACATCTGAATGGGGACAACAGTATTATCATTCTCCCTGCTGACAACGGCGATGCAACAGTTTTGGAATGTGACCCACTATCACACTAAGGTTATGGACATATTATTACTTCAGATATACAGGAAGTGGAGTAATTGACCTTGTGACAATATTCTCAGGAGTCTTGGGTGGTTAATAAACAACTCGTCAGTCAAAGAGGGCGCTCAGCACGATCGAGACGTAATGGGAGGAAATATTTGTCAGTTCTGATGTCGTATCGCTGTTTAACAATCGTTCCGCTTCGCGAAGTGTTGGAGCAACTGAATTGGATTTTTCCTGCCAGGATCTCAGAACTGTTTAAATATTGCATCACGACCATATTATTCAAGTGCGATGATGTATGGCTATTCGAAGCCCGTTTATCACAGTGATAAGAAAACAACAAAACGGGATATGTGGTTTCGTTACGCGGATGTGTTGTTCTTGTGAAGACATCATAGACAACAAATAATTTGTTTTCGTGAGCATCTCAATTGCTTAGATCCAAGTATTCAATTCAGTATAGAGTAGGAGGCAGATGGATGGCCCGCATCTCGTGGTCGTGCGGTAGCGTTCTCGCTTCCCACGCCCGCGTTCCCGAGTTCGATTCCCGGCGGGGTCAGGGATTTTCTCTGTCTCGTGATGACTGGGTGTTGTGTGATGTCCTTAGGTTAGTTAGGTTTAAGTAGTTCTAAGTTCTAGGTGGCTGATGACCATAGATGTTAAGTCCCATAGCGCTCAGAATCATTTGAGCAGATGGAAGACAGATTACGTTTTCTTGATGTGCTAGGCTTCTGCAAAGAAGATGGCATCATGGCTCACACTGTATAATGAAATCGCATGTCCACCGACCGTTATCTACCCTGAGACTGAAATCATCATCCGCGACAAAAAGCGATGTTTTATAGAAACGTCGGTGGATAGAGCGAGGAACACCTGTGAATCAGAGTAGCTGGACACATCTTTTAAGTATCTCACCAATGGATTCCTAAATAACGAATATCTGTATGCAGAAATAACAAAGACGTTAAGATAGACATGAAAAGGTCATAACGAAGTACAAGTGTCTGCGTAGTTCCACGTTTTCCTGACGTTCATAAAATACATTACTGACGGCATAGGAAAGATGGTGAGTAAATTTAATGCTGTAATCTGCAAACCCGTCCGGAAGATACAGGAACACCTTAATTCGGCCAAGGGTGCTCCCAAACCGCTGAAAAAAGCCGGAGTTTGCAGGATACTGCGCAGTTGTGCAGACGTATACTTTGGTACAACTAAAAGATCGGTCGGAAAACAGCTACAACAACACCTGAGCAATTGTAGAAGAGGAGAAACTGAGATAGCAGCTCTTATGGAACATGCTGCGTGACAAAGAGACCACGGGACTCGTTTTGGTAACACTCAAGTACTGGCAGCCACAAGCAAATACTATGAAACACCGTAAAGAAACCCCATAGAAGTCACTAGACACGCTAATAATTTTCATCGGTAAGAGGCCGCTGTGAAGCTAAACGCTACCTTGATTCCGGTGCAGAAGAAGGTGCTTACCATGGGGTGCTAGTAACGACGGACACTGGCCGAATACAAATGGGGTGTTCAGAAAATGTAACGTCGTGAGTCTGCGTGGGAGCAAATGGAGACGAAATTCTGCATCAATTACTAGTGAGGAGAAGCCCCATGTTGGTATTTCCAAAGAAACTTTCATCCCCATAACCTGTTTCTTTACAGTCTAACTGACAAGTCAAATACCAGTTTTCATACATTTAGCTATAAATATTTTTTAATACAATAAATATTTTCTTAAATATTTTCAGCCCCCAAGGGAATGAATTTACGAATACAGTGAATCACGTTACTTTATATTTCCAACACAAAATCCATTTACAAATTTTCATAATTTCGCTTTGAAAACGTTTTCATAATGAAATGATGTCATAAAACATTTCATCCTATATTTCACTCCCTTGGGGGGTCAAATTTCCAAAAATACTGAAACACATACTTTGTTTCATTTTTAACTGAAAGATCAAATACCGCTTTTCATAGCAGTTAAAAATGTTTCAGTAGCTCCTTACTTATTATTCATATGCAAAACAACTTTCGCCCACTATTTTACCCCCTTGCCATTTAATTTCCAAAAATGCTGAAATTCGTACTTTTTAATTCTGTCTGGGAAAATAAACCATAGCTCGATCTTTAAATTGCCTTAAAGGCGCCACATCTTCAACAAGTTTTTCCTTCCCTGTTCAACCCCTATAGGGGTTAAATTTCCAAAAACAGTGCGTATTTCTCTCAATTGTAACTGAGAAGTGAAACAGCAGTTTTCATACATTTTGCTTTAAAATGCTTTCAGAACGAAATATTTTCATAAAACATTTCACCTCCCTATTTCACCCTCTTAGGGACTCAATTTCCAATAACAGTGACATTCATTTTTTCTTGTTTCTAACAGAGGAGCCAAACATAGAGTTTCATAGAATTAGCTTCAAAAAAGATACCATAATGAAATATTTCCACTTCCATCCCTTATTCCACCCCCATACCAGTTGAATGTCCTAAAACAGTGGTACATGTAGTTTTTTGTCTACCCAAGAAGTCAAATGCAAATTTACATGAATTTAACTTGGAGAATATGTCCATAATGAAATATTGCATGAAACACTTTGGTTACTATTTCAAACCCTATAGAGGTCCAATTTCCAGAAACACTTTTTTACTTGTAACCAAGATGTTAAATACCAGTTTGCGTAGATGTAGCTTTAAAACGCCGCTACAACCTCTTACTATGGCAACAGTGAACCATCCATTTCCATGGGAGAAGGAGTCGTTTATATCCAAACTAAAATTAAGGGAACATCCCATAAAAACACAAGGTCCATCGATGAGGGCGTGGGCTGCAACACTCTTCACTGCAATGCGATTTTTCTTCTCTCCTGATGTTGTTGTAAGTTCAATGTTTCCTATGGTCTTGTAGACTGTTGTGCGGGTACGACGATACCTCCTGTACAGCATGGCTAGGCGCCCAGCGGGCAGTGCGGCACTATGCTTTATTATTTTTTCAAATTGTTGCATCCTTGAGTTTGGATGCTGGCACGGGGAATGCAGGAAGTGGATGGTTCACACCAGCTATCGTCCGATGTGAGAACGCTTCTGTACCTGGGTTGGAATCGTTCCCCGACCGAGATGTCATCGCGTACAAGACCTGGCATTGTGGAATAGATGCTTAGTCCCAATATAGACCTATTTATGTATATAGTAATATGGCTTTTACATTGTATACACGCTCCTGTCGTAAAGTTAGTAATGATGAGAAAATACATGTATGGGTAAAAGGACTTGGTGTACTTGCTGAAAGTGACGACCACGGCGGACAGAGCCACCACACCGACGTCATCTGAGACGCCGTCGCAATCTGTTCCACCGCGCGACCGTGGCGCGGGGCGCGGACGGCGGAGGGAGCGGGCCCCGTGCGAAGGGTATTTAAATCGGCCGCCGCCGCGACCGAACCCAGTTCCCCCTGAGCAGCCATAGAGTACGGCTCTCCTTGCCGGCACGTTGACAAGAGCTCAGTCCGTCAGTTCACCTGACGATGGCGACATTTATGATCCCCGAAATATTGTGCCCGTTGGACACTGTAGACCGGCAGTACGCCCGTGGATATTTTGATTCTCAAATACGCCGGGAGAAACTCAAGAATCACACTTTAGTAGTTCTTTTATAATTATTGACTTTCAAAAAGTGTTTCACCTAGCATTTCAGCCCCATATGTGGTTACATTCTCAATAATGCTAAGAAACGTATTTCTTTATTTCTGACCAATAGACGAAATACCAGTTTTCATAGATCTGGCCTCAAAATTGCGTTAATAAATATTTTCAAAAACATATCTGCCACTTTTTCACTCCCTTAGTAGTGGAAATTCGAAAAATACCTTCTTGAGCGATGTCTACAGTAGAAAATCATCCTCCTCTATAAATTTCAAGTTTCTATCCTTAGAGGTTTGGCCTATTCGACAATAAGTCAATGAGTGAGTGGGTCAGTTGAAACATTACCCCTTATATACAGAGGTTATAAGAATAATATTACAGTGATTGTGATCAGTTTGTGACCTCTCATTATAAATGTGACACATTACCACATAAACTGTTGGCAGAATTCCTGAGTGCGATAATGTCTGATTTTACAGTATGAAGTAGTTGCGTTTAAATTACATAACAAATGTCCAGACAAGAAAATGAACCATTTGCCCTCTAGATACTTATTTTTAGGTCAAAAAGTCTTACATTTAATATTCACACTCCCACAGTAATTTAATACAGTTTTTGTTTATGACCTTTTACATAAATATTCATTTAAAGTAAATCTAATCATTAAATCTAAACAATCATCAGCTGTCACGATTAGATGAGGAACTGTGATGGCTTCTTATTGCCTGTAGCTTGTGGAGGATTTATGATTCTGGCACATTTACGTATTTGACTTTTATGAAATCGTCTGTAGCTTTGGAGAGACATAGAGAATTTGGAACGTAGCCTGTTGTAGTCTGTGCTGACATTGTCAGTTTTTGTTAAATACTTCATATGCTGTGAATACTGCAGTGGTTTAAGTGTACAGTACAGTGTAGTATTCATAATTAACTAATGTAACGTACTTATCATTGAATCTTGCATGAAGTTACAATGAACTCACCGAACAGCTGAAATTTTTATGTTGTATTTGGTTTTATTTTATGTTGTTAATAAGAGCTGTAGCGTAGTTTGCATTGGAAAATGTGGCGTTCGCTGTTTTATTCGGTGGTTTGATAATTTATTAATTTGTAAATGAAAATGATAATCTTATTTTATTACATTGAGTAATTAGTAAACAATTTTTGTGCCCGGTAAAGATTTGGTCAAGTTCGTAAAGAACTCCAAGTTAACGTTGTGTTAAAGCGTTGTCTGTAAGTTGTGTAAGTGTCACTAAATCACAGTTCATACAACAGATTCTATACAACTATTGATTATGAAGGAAGCAGTTATCTTCAGCAAAATGATCATTAAAACCACTGAATCACAGCCGCACACAACACTGACGCATGTTACCTGAAACAATATTCTTCATAACTCGTGTGTAATTAATTTCGGCTCCATACATTAACTAGAAATGTTTGTTATAACGATCGTGCTATGAGCACAGTTTTTAAAGAACCAATCTGATTCGAATTATTTTCATTAAAATGAGTTCAGAACCACCGGTGCACATTTATTTTTACACATTTGTATTACGTTCAACATTTATGTCCGCAGAGTTAGGTAATTTGAATTTGCTGCTGAAATAATTGTTAAGATGGTGGCAGACAATTGATAGAGACTTTCTATTGTTAGAACAAATAGGATAAGTATTTTGAAATGCTTATTAAACTTTACTTTCGTATTGTGCACTATTTAGACTTTATCAAGCAAATATTTGATTTTTTTCTAAGGAAAACACAGACAAAAAAACGCGATAGATACAAATCGCTGACGTCAATGGCTGCACCCCTTGCAGCGGAAGGAAATAATTAATACAGATAATGCTCATTGAGTGAGGAATTAGAGTTACAAATAATTATTCACTCATATTTATATTAATAATGAACTCTATTCTCAAGCAATAATTAACAAATAATTCCAATTTCTTAATGGACCTCAGTTTCATATTCGTCCGCCAACCAACAAAAGGTAAAAACAAAGGAAGACAAATCATAAAAAAGATTAGAATTATCATTGTCTTTGTATGATACACATCGATATGTCCAGTCACATCATAAAATATTATAAAAATAGTTAATAGTTATCATAGTTTTCACTGTTTTTTTCATATGTCGAATAGATAATTTTGTAACTGTTAGAGGCATAATTTCCTCTCGTCGCACTGTAGCAAAAACTTATCTCGTAGATGTTACAAAAAGCAATATCCATCTTATATTTTGGTTCACTGTAGTCGCCAATGTGTCTTTTCCAACCACTTCACCAATGTGTGCTTGTTCCCACCAGTGAAATTCCCATGTCGAGCAGTCAGTCGTTAAATGGGACGAGCCCTTCTCATCCACCAACTCAACACATAGTTAACGCCACCTCTGTTGGCTTCAGGCTCCATGAGCCAACTACCCATAATGTCACAATTCTGAACTGTGAAAACCGCGTTCCTGATGCAGTTGCCACATTTCTCAGTGTATTATGTGACACATTACACGAAATAAATGAAAACAACTACTTTAGAAGCACTGTAAGTGTTTAGTGGCAATGCAACATTTCTCAGTATATTATGTGACACATTACACGAAATAAATGAAAACAACTACTTTAGAAGCACTGTAAGTGTTTAGTGGCAATGCAACTTAGTTTAAGAGAGGATATAAACTCGGAATGAATAGTGAAGAGCGGATATGCTAATACAAGTGAAGAGTTTCCTTAAGTGAATAACTTCGTAATTTTTTTAATATGTTTGGTGTCTATGGAAGTTGTGTTTATCTTTAATATTGAATGATAAATTAGTCTCAAGTATATTTACGGTGTACATTTCATACTTTACAATTTTCCTATGCATAGAAAGTTGTTAGATGCTAAATACCTTCCTCTGTGAATTATCAGAGTTATAAATGGATACAGTACAATTAATGAAAATAAGAAGTTACTAATTATTTAGGAATAAAGGAGACGACTTAGCGAAAGGGAGAAGTGCTGTGTCATCGATATTCACACAAACAAAAGCTTGGCCAGCTTCTTGAATGCACTTCCTTTTTCTAGGTGAAGGAAAAAAACGCGCACACAAATACACATACACACACTCACTCATGCACCTGCACATTCCTCTGCCTCTACATTGTGCTCAGCCAACTGCCAGCTCTTCACTGGCCCATGATGAGTGGACTGTGGCGAGGTAGAGGTGTGCCGTGGGGTGGAGTGAGGGACAGAGAGAGTCCAGAGGCAGTAAGTGGTCGACGGAGTGCCAAGGGACTTGTGGGAGAGTGGAAAGGAGTCTGTAAGGTACCTAGGGGTGCAGGTAGAGGGCCAGGTGGCACAAGGCTGAGCATACATGGACTAGGCAGTGAGATAACAGTACACAAGTAGCTGATGTGGGGCAAATTGGGTGGAGGTACTGGGACACAAGATGGTGTATATCTCTCTCTCTCTCTCTCTCTCTCTCTCTCTCACACACACACACACACACACACACACACACACACACACACACACACACACACACACACACACACACACACACAACTCTGCAATTCAGTACAGCTAGTGGTGATGGAGAGGATCCAGATGGCATGGGTTGTGAAGAAGCCATTGAAATCCCATATGTTGTGACCTGCTGCATGTTGTGCCTCTGGGAGGTCTACCTTGTTTTTGGCAACAGTTTGGCGGCTGCCAGTCATTCTAGTTGACAGCTGGTTGTTTGTTATACGGGTGTAAAACGCTGTACAGTGGTTGCAGCAGAGTTTGTATGTAACACGGCTGCTTTCACAAGCGGTCTGGCCTCTCATGGGCTGGGATGAACCTCTGACAGTACTGCAGTAAGCTGTACTCTGTGAGTGGATTAACCAGGTCTTGCATCTGGATCTTTCACAGCGGTATAATCCCTGTGGCAGGGGACTAGGGATGGGAGTGGCAAAGGGATGGGCTAGGATTTTGTGGAGATTGCGTAGGTGGTGGAAGACCACTTTGGGAAGCCACTCAGCCGGACCTGCTCTAGTCCCATTACAGGCTTATCCTACCCTATCAGAGCCTGGGACACCTGTGAAAGCAGCCATGTTGTATACCAGCTCTGTTGCAGACACTACAGAGCGTTTTACATTGGTCTGATAACACAGCAGCTGTCAAATAGAATGAATGGCCACCACCAAACTGTCCTCAGAAACTGGCTGGACCACCCAGTGCTACAACATGTGAGGTTTCAATGACAACTTCTCAACCCGCACCATCTGGATCCTACCCACCACCACCAGTTTCTCTGAGCTGCGAAGATGGGAGCCATCCTTACAGCACATTCTTTGGTCCTGCAATCGTCTGGTCGAAAGGAAAGGTAAGTCGCTGCCCCTCCACCCCCACCCAGTAGTGTGTGTGTGTGTGTGTGTGTGTGTGTGTGTGTGTGTGTGTCTGTGTGTGTGTGAGTGTGTCTGTGTGTGTAAGTGTGGGTGTTTGTGCGTATGCCCTCCTCCACCCAGTCCCCCTACATCAACTAAATGTGTGCTGTTATCTCACTCCCTAGTCTTTGAAATCATGTGGCCAGCCTTGTGACACCAGCTGCCTTACCTGCATCCCTACGTGGCTCACAGACGTCTCCCCACTCTCCCACAAGCCGCTAGATGCTTCCAGAAACTCTCTCCCAGCCTCCCACTTCTCTCCACCCCTCACTCAACCCCAAACCCCCACCACACCCCAGTATACTTACTGTAGGCCAGTAAAGAGCTGGCAGTCGATTGAGCATAATGTAGGGAGACATTTGTGCACATTTGTGTTGTGCACTCATGTGGATGTTTTTCCTAGAGCCAGAAAAAGGAAGTGCATTCAGCTCTGTACCCTTTGTTTGTGTGCCTATCGACAATGCAGCACTTCTGCCATTCGGTGAGTTGTCTCCTTGATTCCTAAGTAATTCATAATTTTCAAGCAAAACTTCGTGTACATTACTATTAAAATTAAAAACAGATAGTGTTTATCTTCTGTTCTTTAATGAAACAGTCAAATATGTTTGTTGTGCGTAGCCAATCAAACGTTTTTTATGGTGTCCACGTAAGGGGAAAGAACAGTCTCGATACTAATCAGCTACTAATGTAAACAGGCACTAAATACACTCCTGGAAATTGAAATAAGAGCACCGCGAATTCATTGTCCCAGGAAGGGGAAACTTTATTGACACATTCCTGGGGTCAGATACATCACATGATCACAATGACAGAACCTCAGGCACATAGACACAAGCAACACAGCATGCACAATGTCGGCACTAGTACAGTGTATATCCACCTTTCGCAGCAATGCAGACTGCTATTCTCCCAAGGAGACGATAGTAGAGATGCTGGATGTAGTCCTGTGGAACGGCTTGCCATGCCATTTCCACCTGGCGCCCCAGTTGAACCAGCGTTCGTGCTGGACGTGCAGACCGCGTGAGACGACGCTTCATCCAGTCCCAAACATGCTCAATGGGGGACAGATCCGGAGATCTTGCTGGCCAGGGTAGTTGACTTACACCTTCTAGAGCACGTTGGGTGGCACGGGATACATGCGGACGTGCATTGTCCTGTTGGAACAGCAAGTTCCCTTGCCGGTCTAGGAATGGTAGAACTATGGGTTCGATGACGGTTTGGATGTACCGTGCACTATTCAGTGTCCTCTCGACGATCACCATAGGTGTATGGCCAGTGTAGGTGATCGCTCTCCACACCATGATGCCAGGTGTTGGCCCTGTGTGCCTCAGTCCTATGCAGTCCTGATTGTGGCGCTCACCTGCACGGCGCCAAACACGCATACGACCATCATTGGCACCAAGGCAGAAGCGACTCTCATCGCTGAAGACGACACGTCCCCATTCGTCCCTCCATTCACGCCTGTCGCGACACCACTGGAGGCGGGCTGCACGATGTTGGGGCGTGCGCGGAAGACGGCCTAACGGTGTGCGGGACTGTAGCCCAGCTTCATGGAGACGGTGGCGAATGGTCCTCGCCGATACCCCAGGAGCAAAAGTGTCCTTAATTTGCTGGGAAGTGGCGGTGTGGTCCCCTACGGCACTGCGTAGGTTCCTACGGTCTTGGCGTGCATCCGTGCGTCGCTGCGGTCCGGTCCCAGGTCGACGGGCACGTGCACCTTCCGCCGATCACTGGCGACAACATCGATGTACTGTGGAGACCTCACGCCCCACGTGTTGAGCAATTCGGCGGTACGTCCACCCGGCCTCCCGCATGCCCACTATACGCCCTCGCTCAAAGTCCGTCAACTGCACATACGGTTCACGTCCACGCTGTCGCGGCATGCTACCAGTGTTAAAGACTGCGATGGAGCTCCGTATGCCACGGCAAACTGGCTGACACTGACGGCGGCGGTGCACAAATGCTGCGCAGCTAGCGCCATTCGACGGCCAACACCGCGGTTCCTGGTGTGTCCGCTGTGCCGTGCATGTGATCATTGCTTGTACAGCCCTCTCGCAGTGTCTGGAGCAAGTATGGTGGGTCTGACACACCGGTGTCAATGTGTTCTTTTTTCCATTTCCAGGAGCGTAGTTTATTCAGATTATTATTCGAAAGATAAAGATAGATATAATGAAAAAGATTATCATGATCATAATCACAGTCTTACAGATCCAGAAAACTCATAGCTTGTAGTGTACATGAACTTTCTATATGTGGTACCTGTAGGCCAATAAAAAATATATTTTAGTTTCACATATTTATTTTGATATTCTTCAGTGCATCATATAGACAAACAAGTTTTATCATTTCTAATTAGTGTTCTTGAGGAATATAACTTCATATATTTCTATAATTTATAATTTTCTTCTGTGTAAAATTTTGTTACGTAAATATAGAAACATTTCACTTTCTAGTCCATATGCTATTCTTCGCCTGAGTTTTTAATTTTACATAATTGCCCTTAACTTAATGTAAAAATGTGTCACCAAATAATATTTCACTTTAAACAAGGCAGCATTTTTTTTTTCTGACGTGACTTCTTCAATTCTGACTTTTAAATACAAAAATAGTATACATCTGACACTAACAGCTCTTTATAATGAGACTTTTCTCCTCTTATTCCGCTCTCTCCTTTTGTTTCTGTCTCAGGTCATCGTATATTCATATCTGGTGCGAAGAACACGACAGCAACATTGAAGATGTTATGTGTTCAGATTTATCTTGTCCAGGCCTCGTTGTAAACTTGTTCATTGATATCCTATGCAGTGTTGTGTGTGCACAAAAAAACAGCATAAGCCTCCATTTGGAATGGTTTTTATCACACTATTCTCATTGAAATGTATTTGTTCTCAGATTACAGGTTTGTCAGCTGCCAGGACATACTCTGTGGCCGTTTCTGCGAAGACGGTGACTCTGGGTGAAGAATCGCGGATAGTAGGCCACACTTATCCTCCAAAAGCAATTTTGCCACAGAACGCACTCACAGTAGTTAAAACAGAAAGTGGTAGCTACAGCCCTGATGAAGTTACCTTGCAGATTCATGCTGCTGACAGGATTAGTGGTGTCAACAGGTAACAAGGAAAGAATGATTTATGGATTGCTTTCTTCACTAGATGATGCCATAGTTCTTCTGACATGAAGCATAATGTTTTCACACATGAAATCTGAATTAAACATAATAATGCAGCTTATAAAGTATTACACAGACTGTAGTTTTCAATATAATGCTAAAATCGTATATTTGAGAATGCAAAAAGTTTGTTAACTTTCGTATTTCTAATGTAATATGAGAAATATAACTTTGGATTTCCCTTGCTCCCTACAGGACATACATTCTCCTGTACCTGACCAGAGACTCAAGTACCCAGCAGCCATTTGAAGACAACGAGTTAGCTACTTTATTGCAGTCAAGATTTAATGAAAATTATCAGCTCATATCAGAGTATACACAGGTAAGTGATTTCCCCTTTGCCTGCTGTTATGAATGGCTGCCCATGTTTGAATTATACACACTAGGCAGAATTTCCAAAATACATTTCCAAAGAACGTCTTTACTTCTCAAGTCTTTCTGAAATATATGAAAAAAAGAATAAATAAAGGATGCACTATCACTGATAATGAGAAGAAATAGAAGCATCAAACACGTAACAAAACATAATTACTTAAAAGTCGGTTTTAAAAACTACATTTGTGAACATGATGGTAACTTTAACATTTCTGAAACCAATCTACCTAGATAAAGACAGTCACTTGTGATGTGT
This sequence comes from Schistocerca gregaria, assembly GCF_023897955.1. Lineage (NCBI taxonomy): Eukaryota > Metazoa > Arthropoda > Insecta > Orthoptera > Acrididae > Schistocerca > Schistocerca gregaria. The sequence goes on along the minus strand of NC_064930.1, from coordinate 92,447,586 downwards.
CAATGGTATTTTGATATATATGAGTTGGTTCCATTCCTAGATACATGCTGGCCTGGTAGCGACAGGTGCACGTGTTGCAACATATTTCTATGAATCCATGTCTATGTGAAGTCCTAAACTTCTCTGTGATGTGTCCTGTAGAAAAGTATGTGACACTGAGTATGGGAACTTTGAATTCAGTGTTCTTGTTGGTGTCATTTTATAGAAGTAGTTTTATACTTCAACAGTATCTTATTCTCTCCCTTTTATTGAATCTCCACGATAACACCAAAGCAAATTTATACTGCACAAGCACACATTATATCCATCAGCACTGTATTGTGTGGTAAATTACAAGTGATTACAAATGTCAGAGCACCAACATCTTACAAGAAATAGGGCAGAACCAAATGTAGTCTATGATACATTAGAACAGAAACTAGCTTTCTCAAAAGCTTCTGAAAAACATTTAGTTTCAAGCAGAACTTAAACAAACGTCTATCTCTTAAAAGTTTTCAGCAGTAACAAGAATTTGGCAGGCAGTTGTAATTCAGTTATTATAAAATATCAGATATCCTTTTGTATCAAAATAATTGAAATATAACTATGGAAATCGTTACTTAGACTGATAAATTACAGTTATGAAACCCTGCCTGTTTGAAGACTTGACATCATGGCTGCAGACATGTTACATGTTAATGGATATAGGTAAGCTCTGTGGAGCAGACATGTGGAACGAAGAGCTCGCCAATATTTAAAAAACCGACTTTGCTGGAAACCTTAGGAAAGGAAGTAATACTGAATCCTTTACAACAGCAACTGTGTCCATATTGTGCACATCTTATGTAGAAAACTTTAACCCATTGTGTAACCACCTTGAAGATATCAGTAAAAATGAGTGACTCCTGATAATTTTGATATACAGTCACTAAAAAGTCTCCCCGAATAAGACTTCATTGAAATCAGAAATATTATGAGTTGTCCTTCTAGTGTAAACTTTTGAAGGAGGACACTCAAAAATATCCCCTAATAGAGTCATTATTTTAACAGTCTTCTGAAAGTCAGTCTCAATTTAATAACATTTCAGTTACAGGTGTAATCTTTGCTTTATCGCTTGTAGTTCTCGGATTCATAATTTACTGAAAGTACATATTTTTTGTTTACAATATTCTTATGAAAAAAAAAATGTTTGTGCAGTTCGGATGAGAATCTGGGAGTACAGCTACTTAAATCCATACGGTTTTGTCCACAACACAATCGTCACTGTTGTAGATGCTCATCACAGTCTTTACTGTCCGACTCCAGTAGCTGAATGTCACCGTGATGGATTGTCAGTCCTCTGGGCCCCAGTTCGATTCCCAGCTTGGTTGGGGAATTTTCTCCGCCCACGGACTGAATCGAGTGTGGAATTGGTCAAACCGAATGAAGCCCTGTCCTCACTTACGGCATTCCACTGTCTATGTAGTTCTATATTACTTGCCTTCATTTCAGCCATTTTTTAGACCAAAGACTGCACTGCTTCCCACGTGATAACACCCTATCTTTCTCATTCTGGCACTGTGGAATTTCTATGTAACAAATACTACAGAAAAAAACAGAAACAAGAATGATAACAACAACCACAACAACAAAAACATAGGCAACTGCAATGTTAAAACACTACTTCTAATTCTTATGTCTATTACTGAGAAACCTACTCTCAGTTTACTGTTTCACATAAGGAACAAATTTTTGTCGTATTTAACACTTAACTGACGCTAGATCTGTGCACAGTGTACTCTGGACCATTAGGTTGTACTGTATGTTACGGGACTCATGCTAGCGTAATCATCACCAACATTTTTCCAAAACTGTAACAAGTCGACAGGTTCCTCTGGCTACAGAGGTCAGAGAGGTCTGATTTCTACATTCTTAATTTTCACACTTCATTGTTAGCATTCCAATTGTGTTTGTGACAGTCTGTATTATAGGTAGTGGTTGAACAACAGAAATGTAGCATACCGATGTGAAGTGAATACTGTTTTATGAAGAACTTTGTTTTTCCAGGTGAAACTATTTGCAGTAGATCTAAATATGTTTATTGGGGGTTTGGTTTGAAAGAAGTTGTTATCCATCGGTTTACATTGTGTTTATAAACAGAGTTTTTCAGTCAGGTCCATGTGCACAGACTGGGCAGCTGGCAGGGTCAAAAATGACTTCGCTTTTTATATCTCTTTCGTTTCGTAACAGTGGTTTCGCGGAATGTTTGCAACCAGGTCTGACTGTGCAGGATGTCCTAGACATCCCGTCCTCTCAGACAGATGCAACGCACATAGTCCCCCTGATCAAGCAGTTCCGACGGATAGGGATTCAGATGATGATGGCGATGACGATGAAGGGGGAAAACCAGACAATCTCAGCCATCGGTAACTCCAGGCCGAAACTTAAATTAAGTCTGATAGATTCAAAAACAGAAGCACATTTGGGGAAATTCGGAAATAAGCAGAAAACCTGTACTTACACTTATGGTGCACTAACTTCAAAACTGGAACTTTTTTCTGATTCAAGCAAGATCTTGCACATGTGTTGACAAGTTTCGTGGGGAGTTACCCTTTGATGATGATCTCATACAATTCCTAGTCGAAGAGTCAAACAGCTGCACACTTTCTAAGAACTTCCCAAATACTCACTCAGCGTCTCAAGAAATAATGTGTTTCCTCGGCATCATCATTCTAAATAGTTGTCTCCCTCTCGCCAGTAAGAGGCTACACAGGGTTTACAGTGTGGACACAAGGTACGAGCTTGTATGGAATTCTATGAGAAGAACAAATACTTAGGTACCTACACTGTAGTGAAAGTAATAAATTTGCTGGAAAGGTCAAGTTGTGATAAAACAGAACCTTTATTGAAAGAGTAAGAGACAAATGTAATAAACTCTTTGTTTCTCAACATCAGTCTTGTGAGGAACCGATGATAAAATATTTTGAGAGACACACTTGCTAGCAACTTATCAGGCGGAAACGATGTGAATACAAATTTTCGTTTTGTCCTGGCTATTTTGTAAATTCTTCTTTTTATCAAGAAAAGTCGCCAAATGCGAAAGCAGAACAGTTTGGTAAAGGTACCACCTCACTCATTTAGATGATAGAAGATTTAACAGTGGAAGGAAGGCTACTGTCACTGCATTTCTTCTTTACAGGACTTGCTGTCCTGACTTTCCCAGCAGAACAAGTTTATAGAGGGGCGGGATTTATTAGAAAAAACAGAGTTCTCAAATCTTGCCTCATTTCTCCAAAGCAACGAAATGGGAAGGTGATATTTAAATCTTCATCTTAGAAGGATGATGGCGTTATTGTCACCGAATGGGTGGACAATTCAGCAGTTGCTGAAGCATCGACTTCTCATGCACATGAGAAGAAGACCATATCAGTACAACGTCCTCAAAATTATTGCCGTCTATGATAATTACATGGGCGACTGGGCATGATCCATGCTTCTAGGTACAGAATAAATATTGGGCAGGGAAAAGATATTGGCTTTTATTTTCTTGGCCGATTGACATACCTATAGATAATATCTGGAGAACGGGAGCTCGGGCAACTCAGCTTGAATTCAGAAGAGAGAATTTCAGTGTCACAGAAAGAAAAATTAAAATACGCATCTAAGTGCCAAAGATCACATAATAGCTTTTATGCATTACTTATGTGTACCATAAGTCGATAAATTGCAGATAAAGTAAAATACTGTATTCTGAAAAATTCAAGCCTTTAAGGATTATAAAAGAAGAGAAAATATCGAAAGAAGATCGCAAATCCAGTTGAAAAGCACTAGAAGCTCACGGAAACGTTCATCATCTTCACTGGCACACGTTATGAGACATATAAACGTTTACTGATGAAATTCTGAGAGGATATATTTCAAAAAGAATCTGGCAACGTATTGCTTCCTCACATACATAGCTCATGAAATTACAATCATCAGAAAATCAAGGAAATCTGAACTTATACGGAAACATACCGACATTCTTCATTCTGTATACCGTTCGGGAAGGAATCAGGAAAGGCGCAGCACACAGTGGTACAGAAAGTATCTCTGATCATGCACCATGCTTGTTGACTGCAGTTATTGCTTGACGAGTTCTGGGATACGGTTGCAGGTAACTGTATGATGTGCTAATGTACACAGTTTCCCACTGATAACAATATGGCAAAATAAATTCCGTTTGCGTTTCTTTGTTGAAAATTTTGCCGACGAAAAACAATTGTCCATCTATATACCCCAAACTTCTTTATTTAATCAATCCCACAAGTGCAGTGTTTCTTGCTTCCTAAAAGTAATGTACACTACTGGCCATTAAAATTGCTACACCAACAAGAAATGCAGATAATACACAGGTATTCACTGGACAAATATATTGTACTGAACTGACATGTCATTACATTTTCACGCAATTTGGGTGCACAGATCCTGAGAAATCAGTACCCAGAACAACCACCTGTGGTCGTAAAAACGGCCTCGATGCGCCTGGGCATTGAGTCAAACAGAGGTTGGATGGCGTGTACAGGTACAGCTGCCCATTCATCTTCAACACGATACCACAGTTCATCAAGAGTAGTGACTGGCGTATTGTGACGAGCCAGTTGCTCGGCCACCATTGACCAGACGTTTTCATTTGGTGAGAGATATGGACAGTGAGCTCACCAGGGCAGCAGTCGAACATTTTCTGTATCCAGAAAGGCCCGTACAGGACCTGCAACATGCGGTCGTGCATTATCCTGCTGAAACGTAGGGTTTCGCAGGGATCGAATGAAGGGTAGAGCCACGGCTCGTAACACATCTGAAATGTAACGTCCACTGTTCAAATAGCCGTCAATGAGAACAAGAGGTGAGCGAGACGTGTAACCAATGGCACTCCATACCATCACTCCGGGTGATGCGCCAGTATGGCGATGACGAATACATACTTCCAATGTGCGTTCAGCGCGATGTCGCCAAACACCGCTGCGGCCAGCAGGATGCTGTAAACAGATCCTGGACTCATTCGAAAAATGAAATTTTACCATTCGTGCACCCAGGTTCGTCGTCGAGTACACCATCGCCGGCGCTGCTGTCTGTGATGCAGCGTCAAGGGTAACCGCAACCACGGTCTCCGAGCTGATAGTCCATGCTGGTGCAAACGTCGTCGAACTGTTCGTGCAGATGGTTGTTGTCTTTCAAACGTCCCCATCTGTTGACTCGGGGATCGAGACGTGGCTGCACGATCCGTTACAGCCGTGCGGATAAGATGCCTGTCATCTCCACTGCTAGTGATACGAGGCCGTCGGGATCCAGCACGGCGTTCCGTATAACCCTCCTGAACCCACCGATTCCATATTCTGCTAACAGTCATTGGATCTCGACCAACACGACCAACAATATCGCGATACGATAAACCGCAATCGCGATAAGCTACAATCCGACCTTTATCAAAGTCGGAAACGTGATGGTACGGATTTCTTCTCCTTACACGAGGCATCACAACAACCTTTCACCAGGCAACGCCGGTCAACTGGTGTTTGTGTATGAGAAATCGGTTGGAAACTTTCCTCATGTCAGCACGTTGTAGGTGTCGCCACCGGCGCCAACCTTGTGTGAATGCTCTGAAAAGCTAATCATTTGCGTAGCATAGCATCTTCTTCCTATCAGTTAAATTTCGCCTCTGTAGCACGTCATCTTCGTGGTGTAGCAATTTTAATGGCCACTAGTGTTACATGTACACACGGTCAGGTGCTGAGCACATGCGCTCAGTATGCAGAAAACCGACAAAGTGACTGGAGATAGGAGGAGAAAGGTCCTAGGAATATGTGTCCAGGAATTGAAGGTGTGCGTGCAACAACAAACTGTCCGAGAACACAGTGCAGAGCTGCATCGTTTCCACGTCGCAACGGATGTTGAAAGTGGTTCCAACGCCATGCACGCATTCCCACGTCGAATCACGGACTGCTGTACCGTTTCACACATTCCAGCCTCTCTCCGAAGTGCGTCATACGCGCTGTGAACACTGTGTTGAAGGGACAGCCCATCAGGAACCGGTGCAGCATACACGACGCTTTTCAGATGGCCCCAGTGACAAAAAAAAAAAAAAAAAAAAAAAAAAAACTGTCGGCTCTAAGTCCAGTGATCTAGCAGGCGGTGCTACAGTTTCTCTGAGTCCCATGCAGAATCCGATGAAGATGTTGTTGGGGTGTCGGTGAGCTGTAATGCGGACATGCGGTAGTGTTTTGTCACGGAAAAACCACATAACCTGTCATATTGCCAAAGGCACATTTTCAAGAAGCCCACGCGTTGTGGGATAATAACTGGCCCAAGTATGTGAACGCCAAGAATTCCTGTCAACACACTCAAGCTGAACCGATGCCGAAGGGATGACTACTATGCAGGTTGATGATGGCAGTTCTGCTAAAGGTTGCTTCATCAGTAGAGGACTGATGACAAATCCAATAAAGGTGACGATCTGCTGCAAAAACCATTGAGAAAATCCTTCCTGTAGAGGGAAATCCACGCCGATAGTTGTCATAGTTGTCGTAGGTCTGCGTCTACATCTACATTCCGCAAGAAACCTAACGGTGTGTGGCGGAGGGCACTTTACGTGCCACCGTCATTGCCTCCCTTTCCTGTTCCAGTCGCGTATGGTTCGCGGGAAGAGCGACTGCCGGAAAGCCTCCGTGCGCGCTCGAATCTCTCTAATTTTACATTCGTGATCTCCTCGGGAGGCATAACTAGGGGGAAGCAATATATTCGACACCTCATCCAGAAACGCACCCTCTCCAAACCTGGACAGCGAGCTACACCGCGATGCAGAGCGCCTCTCATGCAGAGTCTGCCACCTGAGTTTGCTAAACATCTCTGTAACGCTACCACGGTTACCAAATAACCCTGTGACGAAACGCCCCGCTCTTCTTCGGATCTTATCTCCTCCGTCAACCCGACCTGGTACGGATCCCACACTGATGGGCAATACTCAAGTATAGGTCGACCGAGTGTTTTGTAAGCCACCTCTTTTATTGGTGGACTACATCTCTAAGGACTCTCCCAATGAATCTCAACCTGGCACCCGCCTTACCAACAACTACCTTCATATCATCATTCCACTTCAAATCGTTCCGTACGCATACTCCCATATATTTTACAGAAGTAACTGGTACCAGTGTTTGTTCCGCTATCATATAATCATACAATAAAATATCCTTCTCTCTATGTATTCGCAGTACATTACATTTGTCTATGTTAAGGGTCAGTTGCCACTCCCTGCTCCAAGTGCCTATCCACTGCAGATCTTCCTGCACTTCGCTGCAATTTTCTAAGGCTGCAACTTCTCTGTATACTACAGCATCATCCGCGAAAAGCCGCACGGGACTTCCGAAACTATCTACTAGGTCAGTTACATATATTGTGAAAAGTAATGGTCCCATAACACTCCCCTGTGGCACGCCAGAGGTTACTTTAACGTCTGTAGACGTCTCTCCTTTGAGAACAACATGTGTGTTCTGTTTTTTTAAAAACTCTTCAAGCCAGCCACACAGCGGGTCTGATATTCCGTAGGCTAGGTGATAGGGACAGTAGCGGTTGCCATGCAGGAAACACGTAATCGTACTTCGGCTTACACCATGTTGGTGGGCCGTTCGCCTGGAGCTTGTGCTAGAGTGCATCTCAATATCTTGTAGAACACGGTGCTCCAGATCTGGTGTATGCACAGTTGGCCGCCTCGAGGCATATTCGCCTGTCTGAAGGGGCCCATCATCACACAAACGCCTAAAAGGCGCTTAAAATGTTGTGTGACTTTGCTGTTGCCTGTGGGGGTAATCGTTTTGGCACAGCCACGCTGCCTCCTCCTGCTTTGACGTACACAAACACCTCCTCGGCCTGTTCCCGACATAAATACCGGACCATCCTGGTGCTTACAAGTGCCCTGCACCAATCGGGCAGCCTGCAACGCACCAGGTGGTCAGGGCAAGTGGCATTCGTTAGCGCCGTCCACCGAGGCAACAATGCCCTTCCGGACATCCTGGTGCTTACAAGTGGCCTGCACCAATCGGGCAGCCTGCAACGCACCAGGTGGTCAGGGCAAGTGGCATTCGTTAGCGCCGTCCACCGAGGCAACAATGCCCTTCCGGACATCCTGGTGCTTACAAGTGGCCTGCACCAATCGGGCAGCCTGCAACGCACCAGGTGGTCAGGGCAAGTGGCATTCGTTAGCGCCGTCCACCGAGGCAACAATGCCCTTCCGGACATCCTGGTGCTTACAAGTGGCCTGCACCAATCGGGCAGCCTGCAACGCACCAGGTGGTCAGGGCAAGTGGCATTCGTTAGCGCCGTCCACCGAGGCAACAATGCCCTTCCGGACATCCTGGTGCTTACATGTGGCCTGCACCAATCGGGCAGCCTGCAACGCACCAGGTGGTCAGGGCAAGTGGCATTCGTTAGCGCCGTCCACCGAGGCAACAATGCCCTTCCGGACATCCTGGTGCTTACAAGTGCCCTGCACCAATCGGGCAGCCTGCAACGCACCAGGTGGTCAGGGCAAGTGGCATTCGTTAGCGCCGTCCACCGAGGCAACAATGCCCTTCCGGACATCCTGGTGCTTACAAGTGGCCTGCACCAATCGGGCAGCCTGCAACGCACCAGGTGGTCAGGGCAAGTGGCATTCGTTAGCGCCGTCCACCGTGGCAACAATGCCCTTCCGGACATCCTGGTGCTTACAAGTGGCCTGCACCAATCGGGCAGCCTGCAACGCACCAGGTGGTCAGGGCAAGTGGCATTCGTTAGCGCCGTCCACCGTGGCAACAATGCCCTTCCGGACATCCTGGAGCTTACAAGTGGCCTGCACCAATCGGGCAGCCTGCAACGCACCAGGTGGTCAGGGCAAGTGGCATTCGTTAGCGCCGTCCACCGTGGCAACAATGCCCTTCCGGGCATCCTGGTGCTTACAAGTGGCCTGCACCAATCGGGCAGCCTGCAACGCACCAGGTGGTCAGGGCAAGTGGCATTCGTTAGCGCCGTCCACCGTGGCAACAATGCCCTTCCGGGCATCCTGGTGCTTACAAGTGCCCTGCACCAATCGGGCAGCCTGCAACGCACCAGGTGGTCAGGGCAAGTGGCATTCGTTAGCGCCGTCCACCGAGGCAACAATGCCCTTCCGGACATCCTGGTGCTTACAAGTGGCCTGCACCAATCGGGCAGCCTGCAACGCACCAGGTGGTCAGGGCAAGTGGCATTCATTAGCGCCGTCCACCGTGGCAACAATGCCCTTCCGGGCATCCTGGTGCTTACAAGTGGCCTGCACCAATCGGGCAGCCTGCAACGCACCAGGTGGTCATGGCAAGTGGCATTCATTAGCACCGTCCACCGAGGCAACAATGCCCTTCCGGGCATCCTGGTGCTTACAAGTGGCCTGCACCATTCGGGCAGCCTGCAACGCACCAGGTGGTCAGGGCAAGTGGCATTCATTAGCGCCGTCCACCGAGGCAACAATGCCCTTCCGGGCATCCTGGTGCTTACAAGTGGCCTGCACCAATCGGGCAGCCTGCAACACACCAGGTGGTCAGGGCAAGTGGCATTCGTAAGCGCCGTCCACCGAGGCAACAATGCCCTTCCGGGCATCCTGGTGCTTACAAGTGGCCTGCACCAATCGGGCAGCCTGCAATGCACCAGGTGGTCAGGGCAAGTGGCATTCGTTAGCGCCGTCCACCGTGGCAACAATGCCCTTCCGGACATCCTGGTGCTTACAAGTGCCCTGCACCAATCGGGCAGCCTGCAACGCACCAGGTGGTCAGGGCAAGTGGCATTCGTTAGCGCCGTCCACCGTGGCAACAATGCCCTTCCGGACATCCTGGTGCTTACAAGTGCCCTGCACCAATCGGGCAGCCTGCAACGCACCAGGTGGTCAGGGCAAGTGGCATTCGTTAGCGCCGTCCACCGTGGCAACAATGCCCTTCCGGACATCCTGGTGCTTACAAGTGGCCTGCACCAATCGGGCAGCCTGCAACGCACCAGGTGGTCAGGGCAAGTGGCATTCGTTAGCGCCGTCCACCGAGGCAACAATGCCCTTCCGGGCATCCTGGTGCTTACAAGTGGCCTGCACCAATCGGGCAGCCTGCAACGCACCAGGTGGTCAGGGCAAGTGGCATTCGTTAGCGCCGTCCACCGTGGAAACAATGCCCTTCCGGGCATCCTGGTGCTTACAAGTGGCCTGCACCAATCGGGCAGCCTGCAACGCACCAGGTGGTCAGGGCAAGTGGCATTCGTTGGCGCCGTCCACCGTGGCAACAATGCCCTTCCGGGCATCCTGGTGCTTACAAGTGGCCTGCACCAATCGGGCAGCCTGCAACGCACCAGGTGGTCAGGGCAACTGGTATTCGTTAGCGCCGTCCACCGTGGCAACAATGCCCTTACGGATATATGGTCATAGGATATTTTTCCTCTTTTTCAGTCAGGAATCCATACTTGCAGGCTGTCACTTTTAAATGTTTACCATGTGGTGGAATGTCCTCTTTTCTTTAAAGTCAATGTGTGAAAATCGTTGATAAATTTAACATCACCAAAGCACCAAAGTTGTCAGACATTAGAAGGAGACATTTTTACCAAGTCTGGTAACTTGGTCTAGTGATATCTTTTTGTGTAATGTACAACGACAGGACGAAACACTATGACCATTGCTCAGCGCGGTAGTGGCTGGCGGCTTTCTGAGAACGTTATGCTGTTAGGAAAACGTACCGTTTATAAGTGGAGCAGGGAAGCATAAGCAACCGTCTAGTGACGGTGTGGGCCATAGATATGGGAAATCCACTGACATAAGTCACTTTGCCACATGAAATATTGTCACGACCGGTCGCCTGGCAACGAGGATCTCGAAAACGAGGAAGCTGGTGGGGTGGGTCACGCGCTTGCGAATCTACAGGTACTGGTTGAAGGACAGAGAAAGCGTGATGTTGGAAGTGCACGCCCCTGAGATTGGTCTCCCACCCTGAAAATCATCTCACATGGTGATCAGCAGCAGATCTGACGACAGAGGGCAATGCTGGTGAAGGTACACGCTGTTCAGCACACTCTACTGAACAAGGGGTTTTGCTGGGAGCGACCTCTAAATATTGTCACGTTGACGCAACAACATCATTCATTACAATTCATGTGCGAGTGAGATCATCGACATTGGACCTCGGATAAATGGAGACGTGTCATCTGGACAACTGAGTCACGTATCTTCTCATACTATCTGGACCGTCACGCCCAGATGAACTATTAGCCAGATTACAGCTGCTTAAAGGATGCACTTCACCACGGATGCAGGTCATTGGCGGCTGTATTATGCAATGTGGAACACACAGCTGGGATTGCACAGGAGGTGTGCTAGTAATCAAAGGCTCTATGACAGCTGTGGACTATGAGAACATTACTGTGAACAACCTGCTGCCCTTCCCACTCGACTTCATATACAATGGCGATGAAAATAAGTCAAGCACTGCATTACACTACACTACTATTCTAAGACTACAATATGATCAGTCCATTCCACCACACATATCCACACACGCCTTGGAAGATGTGATATGACTGTGCAGTTGGTGGGTCGACTTAGTAGAGCCCACTCAGCAAGTGCTGGGAATTCTGAATGGATGTATGCAGCCTACCAGGAACAGAACTGATGATGAGAGAATTGGATTAACTTACTGGTTGTTCATTAATTCACCACCTAGTGAGTATAACGCAGTTACATAGCTTTACAATAAGCTCTCAACGATAGATAACAGCCAGGTTCCACATTTACCTTCCACACCAATGCTACGAAAGTCACAGACCACACCACACGTAGAAATTACACACATCTCTGTCCTTGTTTATAGCAACGAATTTTTACGTAAAGACTCACTTAACAAATAACTACCTACTTAATAAACTTAAAATATCTCCACTATACAAACCAGAGCTCACTGAAGTTATTTTGTCTGTTCGCATAAGGGAATTGGACACGAAATGTTGGAGAGATAGAGCCTGTCCACAAAATGAAAAGTGACAGCTGCTCATGGTGCGGGAAGCCGACTTTCCTGGAAGAATGCTTCAGCCACCGCGCAGGCTGGCAAGAATCAATTGTTCCTCTAGACTGTAGAACAGTATACAGAGACTTACGAGAGGCTGTCGATATGTGTTAGTTGCGTTGGTACTGTTAGTAACTCATATCTGTATTCCACGTCGATTAACACATTTTGGGGAAGGTAAGCAAGCCCACACATGTCTGCGCACTGCATTGCCTGTTATTCATAAGGTGTACTGTGGTGAGTCTGCATAATCTTGTGAAACATCCTGCAGTTGCTTCTTGTGACGTAGTGGGATAATGGCATGGGGAATAATCACATCGCACTTCAGTTTGCAGACCAATGATGGATGGAACTGTGTGACCACACTGCGCTTCCACCCACACTCCAGCTCCAGCCCCTCCACTCTGTTGCTTCCCCAGAACAAAATCCATCCCTCAGTGCGGCTCTTCTGCTCTTGTATATGGTGCACAGTGTAATATTTCTTATTAATCCATTTCATTATACAGCACACACTAATTTTACACCATTCAAAAACTATTTTCATAATCTGTGGTTCCTTCATCATAAGTCCTAGACAAAAACTGAATGGGACCTCTTTTGTAGGATATTTAACATAATGTAATTTTGTACTGGGAAAGATTTTCACTTCAAGAAAAACATAAAGAAAGTGAACTTTAACTCCACCAACCCCAGTGCTCACAACCCACTGGAGGGGATTTTTAGTATGTTGTTCATGACACTCTACCCTCACCACTGTACAAAAATTTGCCACTACATGAATTTTTCAAATATTCCTCATTTTTTGTCTTCTTTGACTGAGCGGGTGATAGCGATTATACTTTGACGTATTGAGCACCAAAATCAACCTGAGCTGCACCTGTGCAACACATGTGGGACGCTATAGGGCATCAACTCTACACACTCAAACCAGCGGCTCATAGTTGCACCATTTACGTGACCTGTGGCGAGGCGTCTGCAAACCTACCAACGAATTCCTGAATTCATGCCACACGGCTCTAGTGTTCTTCAAAGGTGGACAAACCTGATGTCAATCAATTGATTACAGTTTTTTGCGTTATCAGCTTGTTATTGTTATATAAATTAAGTACAGTAAAACACACACTTCATTTCAAGAACGTGGAAAACGCATGAGTAGAAACTCAATATCACGCACTTTAAACTTTTGTTTCTTCAGTGTGTCATATAATTCGTGAGAAATCTGATAATTTTAGTTTCATTTTCCTTGCCTCATAATAACATAATGAGGAGTATATATTTTTTATTAATAACTCTGCTATAAATTAAAATCAAAGAATTATTGGGATACTTTAAGTCATTAATTTAAAAGTTTGTTTTTATACTTACATGTTTTCACATTTGTCACTTATTTTGGTACTCTACAGACACTAGAATACCACCAAAACAGTTCATGTGTGAAATAAATTTAAATGTCTTTGCTTATATTTCAGGAAGAAGTAGAGAATCAATCTGTTGTCACATTCCATTTAAAAGAAATGGGATTTGTATCAACAGAAATTCAATTCCAGAAATTCGCCCTTATATTGATTCAAGAATACATGGGAAACAGAAGTATGGACATTTTTATAACAGAGGAACTGGAAGTTTAAATGGAAGAGAGAAGAATTTACCAGCAGTGTTATAAGTCAAAAACATATTCTTGCATTATGGATGAAACTATAACATTTATATGTATCTTTAATTTGTGGATTAAAATAGTTGTTAAACAATCATTCAGCCTGATCCTATTATTCTTACAGAAAATAAAATTTTTGAGAAAATCACCCTTTTATTATTCATTCATCCTTGGAAGCCTGCTCACAGCACACTACATTTGATTGGTATCAGTGGTCAAGGGTATCACACAGTAAAAACAGCCAACACAGTAGTGATACACATAATAAGGAACATGAATTTAATGAATATATTATTCTAAGTAAATCCACGTTCAAAAAGTCAATATATGAAACTAAAAAGTGTAGTTCATCCGGCAGTTAGGTTCCATTAGACCTTAACAATATACTGAACATAAAAGAACGTCCACCAGCTGAATTCGACAGGCAGTAGAAGGCTGTGTTCATACATTTGGGGGAAAATTCTCTTCACAGCGGGACTGGGAAGGAACATATCAATGAAACAAGAAATCTGACTGAACACTCATGCTTGCAAATGGTGGCGAGAGATACAGTAGCGAAACAGATGTAATGACACAAAATAGACTGCATAATTGAGGAACTTTGTAATACATCAAGATCAGTGTCACAGATGCATTTAAGTTGTAAATAAATATCCCAGTAGATATAATTTGCATTACAAAAGCTGTGCACTGTTAGCACTAGTGAAGCTGCAACAGATGGCGACATGACACAGCTCTCGAAGTACCGGATGTGCTACCCATTGGTGACAAATGATGATAGGTTAGGCCTTCAATGCGTGGCAACAGCGTGGGCAAGTTGTGGCACAACAGCCTGAAACCAGGAGCCCAGTGATACATGCAGGGCCAGTAGTGTTCCAGCAAATTTTGAATGGTAGCAAAGCATGTGTACTGTGCATTGGACGGTCGGTGGCTCTGATGTGGCTGAGATTTGAGGCACGCTGGTGAGCAGACTCTGAAGCCAAGGCCCTCTGCTGATGCCCAGAAGCTAGTTGGTGTTACCCTGACGTTTGATGGCTCTAGTTCAGGTCTTGGCAGCGTCAGATGTAGGAGAGGTCTGTATGCCAGTGGCTAGCAAATGTGCCAGTTGGACCTGGTTGAGGCTGGGTTACCCACTTCAGGTTATTGGCTGGCCCGGAGTACTTTTTGGCATTAGCAGCAGCCAAAGACAATGCCCTGCTAATACTGGGCTGTGACCGAGTTTCCCAGCTTTTATTGTGACTGAACCCACCTCAGACCATATAGGGACTGAGGCAGTGTGTTATTCAGCTCGCTAGTGCAGTGGAATGAAGTCCTGCACCATGCTGCCTTAGCAGTATTCTGGTCTGGCAGTATGACTCTTCAAGTAGCGAGCTGGTCTGCCCAGCTACAGGCATGGACTGACAGACGATGGCGCAACTCTCCTCCTCTCTCAGAAGATCCAGTCCACTAGATCTCAGGCTATTGCTAAATTTGTAAATTCATTAACTCATACAGCATGGTGTTGCGGACACTAACGTCTAATTAAGTCGTAGTGGTGACCGGTTCACTCTGTATCTGCTGCATTTGATGTCTGGATATGGTGGATGATTTTATGCTGTAGACGGACAGAGTCTACTGAAGTCGTAGTGATGACCGACTCACTCTGTATCTGCTACATCTGGTGTCTGGATATGGTGGATGATTCTCTGCTGTAGACGGTCAGAGCCTACTTAAGTCGTAGTGGTGACTGACTCACTCTGTATCTGCTGCATTTGGTGTCTGGATATGGTGGATGATTCTCTGCTGTAGACGCACAAAGTCTACTTAAGTCGTAGTGGTGACCGACTCACTCTGTATCTGCTGCATTTGGTGTCTGGATATGGTGGATGATTCTCTGCTGTAGATGGTCAGAGTCTACTTAAGTCGTAGTGGTGACCGACTCACTCTGTATCTGCTGCATTTGGTGTCTGGATATGGTGGATGATTCTCTGCTGTAGACGGTCAGAGTCTACTTAAGTCGTAGTGGTGACCGACTCAATCTGTATCTGCTGCATTTGATGTCTGGATATGGTGGATGATTCTGTGCTGTATATGGACAGAGACTGTATGGGTAAGTACCAGGATTACCTGAAGACGAGATCGTCGTGACTCAGTGCTGGTATCTTCTGAATGTGTTGAAACGTTTGCTGTGTTTTTATTTTTTCCCTTCTGTGCAATTATAATCTCATTCAGTGCGCTGGTGGCAACCAATTGACCAACACCTTCCCCTTTCACTGTCTCTGTTGTAGGTACGAGGGTAATCCCAAAAGCAAGGTCTCCTATTTTTTTATAAGTACATAGACCTGTTTATTTGTACAATGGTTTCCATAAGTTTACAGCTGGAACACTGGAAGCAGTAAATCATTCTTTCATTCATCAAGTTCACCAGTGTACTGGTGTCCAGGGTCACCCCTTTGAGCATTTCTGAATGGTCTATTCCAGGGCAGTGGTACAGCAGAGTCAGTCAGTTTCGTGTTATGTTTCTACTCGGTTTGCATTTATTTTCCGACAGCGCCAGCAAGTGGACGAGTTTCTAATCACAGGCTCAAAGTCGATGTTGTGTTATGTAATTAATAATGTTGTGTTTCAGTGAATGGATTCAATGAATCATACCGCTGTTCATGCCTCTGCAAAAAAACGAAGCTCCAACGTAGGAAATCATGCCGATTGATGATCCACTGACGTCTAAAGAACATTTACTTGAAACATTTTGTAATTTTCATCTGGACAACAGTTATTTACAGCGCTCAAGGTAAATGGGACACCCTCTATAGTAATTTACTCGACTTTACATCGCCGCATTCCGTCTGCTGGTAACTTTGTGACCAAGTATTGCCTTCTTTCTGCTCTACCATGAAATCAGTATGTGGTAAAAGCACACTCAGTCACCTGCTACAATCTCTTGCACGGTCACTTACTCTGGAATCTTGTACTTTACCAATTAGCTGAAACCATTTGCGTTTTTACAGAACTGGGAGGAGTCCCTTATTTGTACTACTTTCTGTTATAACACATTTCATTTCTCCTTCTATTTATGGCCATTCCATTAATGTAATTATTAAGTTATTTAGACTTACTTTTCCTTTTAAATGTTTGTCAGCAAAGTGCGTCTTAAATTACAATCAGTTTCCTCCAGGCTTGAACTAAATACACCATCTGAGCCGTGGTTAAAAAAAAAAAATTGCTGTTTTGAAGAGCGCGCTGCAGCGCGTTGTGTAAAGCAGTCGTTCTCTATTTCTGGCGGTGGCGCCGCTGCGGTAATCGCAGCTTTGGTCTCTCCCTCTGGTGGGAAAGCGGAAAGGTTGCCTGTTCCGTGCGTTTGAGGGGCGCTATGATCTCGGCAGAAGGGTCAGTCGGAGTGAGCCTAGGTCAGTCTCGCGTCACCAGATGCTGGTCTGTCTCTCGTTTGCATTTGTGCGGCAGTTAGTGTCTGTCTGTCGTCGGATTGCTTGTACGTCTGTCCTTTGGATAAAACTTTAAAGCCAGAAAATGAGAGTCTTGCCACTCCACCAGTAGCAGAACTCAGCGAGTGGTCGCCCGGTCAAGGCTGAGTTCCTGCATCTGAGACTGCGCGTCAGGCCACCAGTCTGCTCGAGTTGCTCGGGCAACGGTCATTGGCGGTTGGATCGGTCGGTTGGTCGGTCGCTCACTGAGACACTGAGACACTTGTCCGCCTTGAGCGTCGGCGCGTGTGTAGTCCCCAAGTGAGTTCAGTGGGCAGCGCCGTATAGAAGGGGATAGTGGCTTCGCGGTTCACACGAGAGCAACAGGAGCGAAACCATGATATCGGGCTGGCCGGGCGAGCTGCGACGCCGTGAGACGAGAGATCGGGGCGCCTTCCTGCGCCCGCTGAAGCGGCTGGCAGCGGACGGTTCGGGAGAGCGTTGGGGGTGCTGCGCCAGGTCTTCGCAAGAAATCGCAGTTTTTTGCAAGTTAAGTGATTGCAGATATGTTGTTTCATTTACTTGTTAAATTCTACTTGATTTCTTAGTGAGGTCACCAGCCGCTTTGTTTTGGGGTCGTCCCACCATTCTTCTCTGTTTGCCCACCCATGGGAAGGTGGTTATTTGTGAATTGGGTGGTCCGTTTTTCCCTTGTGGAATTGGGGAGGTTTAGAGTAATCTGCGGTTTAGTAAACGGTTTCATTTTTGTCACTGTCGACAAGAAGGGAGAAAATCATGCGAGCAGACGTTATCCTACTAACGTCAGTGAAAAACTTCTAGCATTATACTACATCAAACTGTAAACTGAAATAAGTTACCAGTAAAGGTTTTGTAGCCATTTTCATTAGTCTCCTGTTAGTGAAAATAGCACCAAATATGAGACTTTCGTTATACATAATTTTAGTGTGAGACTGTTAACTGGAAGTTGATTGAAGCATAGAGTTTTTTTGTATAGTTGGAAATCCGTCCATCCAGACAGGATGGAGCCATAGGTTATCCACATTGTCGAAGTTCAGATGACCAGCAATTCTGGAGGAATTATTTCGACACTCGGTAAATGTCATAAACATCCACGACACATTTCTTTTACATTCAATCGCAGATTACATATTATTATACAAAAATTTTGAATAGATATCAAACACAAAACAGTGATTTTTATAGAATATCTTGAGTCAAAGTGTCAGATAGTTTACGTCCAGCATGATCACTTGAGCAGTTCACCTGCATAAGTTTATCCAAAGTCGTTTCTGCCTGGGTTTGAAACCAACCATTATTTCGGCCAATTGCGTCTTGTCTCTGCATTCTTCCCAATGACACCATTAGCTAACCCGTCATCACATTCATCATTACAACGAAATGAATACCCCTAGCTGCATACAGGCGTCGATATAAGTAAACGGGGACAGATGAAAATGTGTGCCCCGACAGGGACTCGAACTCGGGATCTCCTGCTAAGAAGGCAGACGCACAAAGGGGGTAAGCAACTGCAGGGAATTACCTCTGACACGCCTGCCGTGAGACCCACATTCGCAACTTACTGCCCCGCACTAAATTCATAGTGCCTCTGCCCATTATACTTATTTCTCACGGCTTTACCGCCGATTTTCGTAAGAGTTCGGACACTGATTTCGCATCAGCACAGAAGAAGATGGTCAAATGGCCGATGGGCCTTAACTACATATGTTTGAAGATGGTATCGGACGTGTCCGAAAGAACAGATGCCACCTACATATATACACTCCTGGAAATGGAAAAAAGAACACATTGACACCGGTGTGTCAGACCCACCATACTTGCTCCTGACATTGCGAGAGGGCTGTACAAGCAATGATCACACGCACGGCACAGCGGACACACCAGGAGCCGCGGTGTTGGCCGTCGAATGGCGCTAGCTGCGCAGCATTTGTGCACCGCCGCCGTCAGTGTCAGCCAGTTTGCCGTGGCATACGGAGCTCCATCGCAGTCTTTAACACTGGTATCATGCCGCGACAGCGTGGACGTGAACCGTATGTGCAGTTGACGGACATTCAGCGAGGGCATATAGTGGGCATGCGGGAGGCCGGGTGGACGTACCGCCGAATTGCTCAACACGTGGGGCGTGAGGTCTCCACAGTACATCGATGTTGTCGCCAGTGGTCGGCGGAAGGTGCACGTGCCCGTCGACCTGGGACCGGACAGCAGCGACGCACGGATGTACGCCAAGACCGTAGGATCCTACGCAGTGCCGTAGGGGACCGCACCGCCACTTCCCAGCAAATTAGGGACACTGTTGCTCCTGGGGTATCGGCGAGGACCATTCGCAACCGTCTCCATGAAGCTGGGCTACGGTCTCGCACACCATTAGGCCGTCTTCCGCTCACGCCCCAACATCGTGCAGCCCGCCTCCAGTGGTGACGCGACAGGCGTGAATGGAGGGACGAATGGAGACGTGTCGTCTTCAGCGATGAGAGTCGCTTCTGCCTTGGTGCCAATGATGGTCGTATGCGTGTTTGGCGCCGTGTAGGTGAGCGCCACAATCGGGACTGCATACGACCGAGGCGCACAGGGCCAACACCCGGCATCATGGTGTGGGGAGCGATCTCCTACACAAACCGTCATCGAACCCATCGTTCTACCATTCCTAGACCGGCAAGGGAACTTGCTGTTCCTACAGGACAATGCACGTCCGCATGTATACCGTGCCACCCAACGTGCTCTAGAAGGTGTAAGTCAACTACTCTGGCCAGCAAGATCTCCGTATCTGTCCCCCATTGAGCATGTTTGGGACTGGATGAAGCGTCGTCTCACGCAGTCTGCACGTCCAGCACGAACGCTGGTCCAACTGAGGCGCCAGGTGGAAATGGCATGGCAAGCCGTTCCACAGGACTACATCCAACATCTCTACGATCGTCTCCATGGAAGAATAGCAGCTGCGAAAGGTGGATATACACTGTACTAGTGCCGACATTGTGCATGTTCTGTTGCCTGTGTCTATGTGCCTGTGCTTCTGTCAGTGTGATCATGTGATGTATCTGACTCCAGGAATGTCTCAATAAAGTTTCCCCTTCCTGGGACAATGAATTCACGGTGTTCTTATTTCAATTTCCACGAGTGTACATTAGTCATTGTCTGTAGACTAACAACCGGCGGTAATTTTGTCAGACGAAATCATAGCGTAGTCAGGCTCGCTGCCACTACACTGCCAGTCATTTACGTCTTTAACACCTGTGGCTGGGAATTCTGGAATGTCTAAAAATGCTGCAACGAACCACGACGATCCGACATTGCTAGCAGTCCCTTTATCCTGTGTAAAAACTGGAACAGTGGACTCACAGATGTTCGGTGATAGATTATTCTTCCGCCGTGACACCACTGAAATTCCATCACGAAATTCAGCGTCATTGTCTTTCAAGAATACTTCTCTATCCGTTGTTCACAATGGTTCTAACATTTTGTTCAGAGGCACTTCCTTCTTCTTTCTCTTTGAGACAATTTTTACTCACAAGGAGCAGTACAGTGTTCACTTGTTAAACAACTCGAAGCCAGGATCTATATATGATCGTTGGCTGAATTTAGATAATGACTCTCATCGACATTTCTTGCCGTTATCGTTCTAGAGTACTGAATACAATTACTGTACTTAAGAAAGAAAGATGTCCGCTCCAGATGAACAGGCGATCCAGATTGATGAGTGCTAGATAGACGAAGTTCCACTGCACTTCATGTTAATACGACCAAATGTTACACTCGAAACAGTGTTATTAGAGGCTACATCAGCCGCGGAAGTCTGAACACCAGGCACAGCTCGTGCCTGATGCGAAGCGCCCCGCCAGCAGCTGCTGCTGTGTGGGTTGCGTCGCGCAGAGATGACGTGCTGAGGATGCGTTACCAGACAGACACATGGCTGGCAGATATACAGATGGCCGCCTCTCAGCTGGGGAGTGGGCAGAGCGGCGGGGTGATGGGAAGGGAAAGGGAAGGCCAAGGCCAGGCAAGGCATAGGGAAGGGAAATAAGGGAAGGCAAGGCAAGGGAAGGGGAAGGCAAGGCAAGGGAAGGGGAAGGCAAGGAAAGGGTAGGGGCAGGCAAGGGAAGGGACGGGGAAGGCAAGGGAAGGGGAAGGCAAGGCAAGGGAAGGGAAGGCAAGTGAAGTGGAAGGCATGGCAAGGGAAGGGGAAGGCAAGGCAAGGGAAGGGAAGGCAAGAGAAGTGTAAGGCAAGTGAAGTGGAAGGCATGGCAAGGGAAGGGGAAGGCAAGGGAAGGGGAAGGCGAGGCAAGGGAAGGGGAAGGCAAGTGAAGTGGAAGGCATGGCAAGGGAAGGGGAAGGCAAGGGAAGGGGAAGGCAAGGCAAGGGAAGGGGAAGGCAAGTGAAGGCATGGCAAGGGAAGGGGAAGGCAAGGGAAGGGGAAGGCAAGGCAACGGAAGGGGAAGGAAAGGCAAGGGAAGGGAAGGCAAGGGAATGGAGGGCAAGGGGAAGGGTAGGAAAGGAAGGGAAAGGCAAGGCAAGGCAAAGGGAAGGCAAGGGAAGGGGAAGGCAAGGCAAGGGAATGGGAAGGCAATGGAAGTGGAAGGCATGGCAAGGGAAGGGGAAGGGAAGGGAAGGGGAAGGCAAGGGAAGGGGATGGCAAGGGAAGGGGAAGGCAAGGCAAGGGAAGGGAAGGCAAGAGAAGGGGATGGCAAGGGAAGGGGAAGGCAAGGCAAGGGAATGGGAAGGCAAGGGAAGGAGAAGGCAAGTCAAGGGAAGGGGAAGGCAAGGGAAGGGGAAGGCAAGGCAAGGGAAGGGGAAGGCAAGTGAAGGCATGGCAAGGGAAGGGGAAGGCAAGGGAAGGGGAAGGCAAGGCAACGGAAGGGGAAGGAAAGGCAAGCGAAGGGAAGGCAAGGGAATGGAGGGCAAGGGGAAGGGTAGGAAAGGAAGGGAAAGGCAAGGCAAGGCAAAGGGAAGGCAACGGAAGGGGAAGGCAAGGCAAGGGAATGGGAAGGCAATGGAAGTGGAAGGCATGGCAAGGGAAGGGGAAGGCAAGGGAAGGGGAAGGCAAGGCAAGGGAAGGAAGGCAAGAGAAGGGGAAGGCAAGGGAAGGGGAAGGCAAGGCAAGGGAAAGGCAAGGCAAGGGAATGGGAAGGCAAGGGAAGGAGAAGGCAAGTCAAGGGAAGGGGAAGGCAAGGGAAGGGGAAGGCAAGGCAAGGGAAGGGGAAGGCAAGTGAAGGCATGGCAAGGGAAGGGGAAGGCAAGGGAAGGGGAAGGCAAGGCAAGGGAAGGGGAAGGAAAGGCAAGGGAAGGGAAGGCAAGGGAATGGAGGGCAAGGGGAAGGGTAGGAAAGGAAGGGAAAGGCAAGGGAAGGCAAAGTGAAGGCAAGGGAAGGGGAAGGCAAGGCAAGGGAATGGGAAGGCAAGGGAAGGAGAAGGCAAGGTAAAGGAAGGGGAAGGCAAGGGAAGTGGAAGGCATGGCAAGGGAAGGGGAAGGCAAGGGGAAGGGGGAAGGCAAGGCAAGGGAAGGGAAGGCAAGGGAAGGGGAAGGCAAGGCAACACGCGATCTAGTGTTGAAGTGCAAGGCATGGCAAGGGAAGAGGAAGGCAAGGGAAGGGGAAGGCAAGGCAAGGGAAGGGGAAGGAAAGGCAAGGGAAGGGAAGGCAAGGGAATGGAGGGCAAGGGGAAGGGTAGGATAGGAAGGGAAAGGCAAGGCAAGGGAAGGCAAGGGAAGGGGAAGGCAAGGCAAGGGAATGGGAAGGCAAGGGAAGGAGAAGGCAAGGTAAGGGAAGGGGAAGGCAAGGGAAGTGGAAGGCATGTCAAGGGAAGGGGAAGGCAAGGGAAGGGGAAGGCAAGGCAAGGGAAGGGAAGGCAAGGGAAGGGAAGGCAAGAGAAGGGGAAGGCAAGGGAAGGGGAAGGCAAGGCAAGGGAAGGGGAAGGCAAGGGAAGGGGAAGGCAAGTGAAGGCATGGCAAGGGAAGGGGAAGGCAAGGGAAGGGGAAGGCAAGGCAAGGGAAGGGGAAGGAAAGGCAAGGCAAGGGAAGGCAAGGGAATGGAGGGCAAGGGGTAGGGTAGGAAAGGAAGGGAAAGGCAAGGCAAGGCAAAGGGAAGGCAAGGGAAGGGGAAGGCAAGGCAAGGGATTGGGAAGGCAAGGGAAGGAGAAGGCAAGGTAAGGGAAGGGGAAGGCAAGGGAAGTGGAAGGCATGGTAAGGGAAGGGGAAGGCAAGGGAATTGGAAGGCAAGGAAAGGGAAGGGAAGGCAAGAGAAGGGGAAGGCAAGGGAAGGGGAAGGCAAGGCAAGGGAATTGGAAGGCAAGGGAAGGAGAAGGCAAGGCAAGGGAAGGGGAAGGCAAGGGAAGGGGGAGGCAAGGCAAGGGAAGTGGAAGGCATGGTAAGGGAAGGGGAAGGCAAGGGAATTGGAAGGCAAGGAAAGGGAAGGGAAGGCAAGAGAAGGGGAAGGCAAGGGAAGGGGAAGGCAAGGCAAGGGAATTGGAAGGCAAGGGAAGGAGAAGGCAAGGCAAGGGAAGGGGAAGGCAAGGGAAGGGGGAGGCAAGGCAAGGGAAGGGAAAGGCAAGTGAAGGCATGGCAATGGAAGGGGAAGGCAAGGGAAGGGGAAGGCAAGGCAAGGGAAGGGGAAGGAAAGGCAAGGGAAGGGAAGGCAAGGGAATGGAGGGCAAGGGGAAGGGTAGGAAAGGAAGGGAAAGGCAAGGCAAGGTAAGGGGAAGGCAAGGGAAGGGGAAGGCAAGGGAAGGGGATGGCAAGGGAAGGGGAAGGCAAGGGAAGGCAGGGGAAGGGGAAGGCAAGGGAAGGGGAAGGGAAGGGAAGGGAAGGGAAGCGATCTAGTGT